>NC_089148.1:21227385-21827941 GCF_009819655.1 Sylvia atricapilla | reverse complement strand
CTCAGTAAAGCATAAACTCAGTGTTCAGCTTAAGAGAATAAACCACAAATTAGTGAGGTTTGGACACAATCTGTGTTGGGGTTTTTATGTGCCACCAAGAAGCCATGAAATGGGACAGTTTGTGGAAAGGAGACGTGGACTCTGGAGTACTGGCAGCAGGTGTGGTACAAGTGTGGGTGCAGCACAGAGCTTCAGGGGCCCGGGCTGAGAGACCGTGGGAGGACACTGAGGAGCTGGGATTCGCGCTGTTTTGGAAGCAGAGTGAACACGTTGGGTAAAGCTTAGGGGCTGGGAGGATGATTTGAAGCAGGTGTGGTAAGAAGGCAGATGGCAGGGCAGGGTTCCAGAGCAAGGCAGGGACGGAGTGAGACCTGAGGCAAGGGAGGAACATGGGAACGAACCTTGAGCATACTGAGGAGGTGCAGCTCACGACAGCACTTCAGATGTGGGGCAGGCATGGAGGCGTGGGCCTTGGGGCTGAGGAGAGCCACCAGATGGGCCAGAATTCCAGCAAGCCGTGGCAGCGCTGCAGAGAAGCCACCCCGCTGCAGCGCGGCCGCTGGCCGGGCTCGGGGGAGGCTGCCGGCCCCGCAGCGCCGATGGCCGGGGACACGACAGCACAGGCGACAACACGGCGGCACAGCCCAGAGGCCACGGAATGTCGAAAGGCCCAGACCTTGGGTCTGTGCCCACACAATGATAAAGAGGAAGGAGAAAGCAAGAACTCACACTGAGCAAGCGGTAACATGCTCTGTCCCGTGATCCTCCCTGGAAACGCTTGGTAAAACACGGGTTGCTGTCTACGGTGATTTGTGTCAACTGGCAACAACACATCTGAGGGGCCAAAACCTGTCTTCAGCACACCACAGAGCAAGGCAAGAGACTGCAGCCTGATAATAAATTTTCCTTTGTGGTAAAGTTGATTGAACAACTTGTCATTCTTTCCTTTTCCCCTTTTCCATCTACTTAGTTGAAAGGTTGCTTTTAATATGTCATCTGCCATGGGACAAATTACATTTCTAAATTATTTTAAACTAGAGAACTGAAAGAGTTGATGGCCTCATTATTGTTGCTTTTATTACTATTATGCCTTTTCTTTCTCCAAAATATGTCCTTTCCCTAATTTAAAAAACAAACATGAGTTATATACTCCCTATGACAAGCTAAAATTTAGCATCTAAAATCCCCAGAGAAATGAAAGCGTTGACTCCAACATATGAAATTTGCTGAGTAATGCTATGCCTTAAAAAAATTCTACTCCAACTCTAGCAAACCACATCCTTTATAAACAGACCTCCATGTTGCATAATGTCTGTAGCAGATTGTGCTCGTTATCAGCTTTATTAGCACTTAATAACTATACAAATATTTTCCAGTTCTTTCTCTTGTTATGTCTGTGTATGGTTATACTAAACGCTGTGTCACAAATTGCTATGAATAGGACTGTTACATTCCTTAGCATTGAGCAGTAATTCTTTGGAAAGATGTGTAATTCCTGACTGAGCTTTTTGCCTTATGTGGTGTATGCATATTTACACGTAGGTATGTGGTAAGTATATGTGTACATAGATATAGCTATAGATGATATAGATATAGATATATCTCAGCAAATATACACACTGCTCTATGCATGAGCCAAAATATGGTATTTCTGAATGTTACAGTTCATATGTCCTATAACCTGCACATAATATCTTACACATAAAGGATTGTGCAAACAAACAGCATTAGAGATACATTTTAGAGTGTAATGCCTACTGATAAGAAGACAGAAATAAACACCAAAAGAGTTAATTTTGTGTCATGGAAAACAAAACTTTATGCAGAAAAGTAACAGTGAAATCAAAAGGGAGAAGCTGCTCTCTATCTACCTTACTAAAAACGTACTATTATCTTAGTTCTGCATTCCTTGTGAACCTTAAATTCCTATCAAAGTTGACAAAGCACAGTAAAGTGAATGTTGTGATTTTAAAAATCTATTCATACAGATCTGTGAATGAATATTACAACAGTTATTTTAGGACACTAGAACAGAGAGATGATAGCATGTTTACCTCAGAAAATGATCTTACTGGAACAAAAAGAATTTGTACAATCAGTGATCTTCCAGGTCTTGTTTCTTTTGTTGGTTAAAAAGTTTCATGACTAAAGATGTCCAGAAACACAGTACAATGTGGAAGCTATGGATTGTATACTATCTAGTACATAACCTCTAAACACACTGTAATGCGTTTATAAAAATATGAACATAATTTTCTAGCATTTATCAAAAAATGCAGTAAAATCACAAGTATTAAAATATGAAACAGCAGCTAAATCTGGGATGTATTCAGCTGTGACAATAAGAGAACAGTTTTGTATTTTAATAGAGGAACTTTAGAAGTCGTGTAATGGTTAGCCATTGTCCTTTACACAGGAGAAACTTTCTCTAATCTCCCCATCAACATATATTTGTTGATTTCAATCCCTTTGCAAAGGGTCTTCTCCACTGACCCAGAAATTTTGCTTATTATGCACATGACTTAATGCTACTTGTTTGATGTGTCACTACAGTCAATCAAATAGTATTTCTATTTAATGGGACATTTTACACACTGTGAGAAAAGATCATGGCTCTCACAGCTACTTTTGAGCTGAGCTAATATGGAAATGGATATGATTTATCCTTATGGCAAAATAAAGATATATGTGTTTGTACATATAAACAAAAGCATCAAAGCCGTCAGCAGAGCTGACACATAATGTTTGCAGGTGTCTTTGACCAAGGCACTCAGCTCCCTATGACCCGGTTTCCTTATCTGAGAATGAAAGTACCACCCAGACCTCCACCTTACTTTTATAGTTAAAAAATATATATAATGTTGCTAGTATAATTACTTTAGTTTGCTTTCTCCAAAATACCTTGAAATCTAAGAACAAATATAAACACATGCTCCTTATTAGTGGTCTGGTAGTAGGGAAAGAATAGTAAATACCCTTAGATCTCAGCATTTCCTACTGTGCACTACCACAGGGAGGAAGTCCTTTATGGAATATTATCAGTAATCACTACAGTGCTAAACTACTTGAAAATAGTTTGGGTTCAGAGGCAGGGACAGCTAAAAACTTTTAACTTGGGGATGATTTTAAATGCAGAGTAGGTATTTAACTGTGTCTTTAAACTCTGGAACCTACCAAGCTTCTGAAATCCTGATGATCACTTTGTGAAAAGTCATTATTGTCCCCAAAGCCTTTCTGACAGTCATATTTGCTTTCACTTGAGATAGAAATAACATAAGCACAGTATTTCTCAAAGAATTTCAATGCCTTTAGTTTTGATTCTGGTGAAAAGTGTAAGTCTCTGGTTTAGGCTGTTAAATCCTTTTTGTAGCATATGCAAGTATGGTATGAGATAGTACAACTAACACAATACTAATATGGATTAGTTTTGCACAGTCATGACCTCTTAAAATTGAGATTGCAATATTTTAAGTACTGTTTCCTAAGCTACTAAATTTTTGAACAATGTGATTTACTAATAATGGTGTAAGAGACTGTCTGTTTGCCTGATGATGCAAACCATAAGGAATGCATGGCATTTATTGTCTTTGTTAATTTCTGAGCATTATTTCAGGTAGTGCTTGAGACTATGTACATGCTAGACTACTGGAGGCTGACTGTTTACAGGGCATCTGTCTTTAAGAAGTGTTGTGATAACCAGAACTATCCAGCATATTTTTGCCAATGAAAATGTCATAGATACAGAGAACTCTCAGCTTGGAGATTTGTTTTGAGAAGGTCTAGTCTTGTTGACTTTGAAGGCATGAATTTGTTTTTGTGGGATTTTTGCACAGGGTTTGTTGGTGGGAATTATGTTGACTTCTCCAGAAGTGGCATCTGTTAGGTATAAACAGTTATCGACATATTCAGACTACACTTTGATAGCTTTGCTTATATAGTGGTTTAAACATGACTGTGTCTTTATAATCAAACTGTGTATCCAGACTCCCTGAACACAAGCACAGCTATGCCTGCTCAGCCCGTGCCTCCCACTGCACACCCCCTCACACCTTCAGCAGTGTCAGCTGTCAGCCAGGGTGCCAGCTGGAATAGTGCTGCTCCGCAATTGAATCTTTCACACACAAGTGCCTTACCAGAAGGAAACGTTACCAAACCTGTCTTAAGCAATGCAGGTACCTAGAGCACATCAGGCTCCCAGCTTGCCTGGACTTGGTACTTGTTTTTCCTTTGGCAGAATAAAAGCAGGCTATATATCAAAACAGGGTTAGAGAGCTGTTTCATACACATTCCCAAATAAATAAAGAGACTTTTCTGTATAAATACTTCGTAAATTTTCCAACAGATTTTGCTTTGAAATTTGTTATTTCTAAATACTCTGGAAGAATCAGAAATTCAGTAATTAATGTCTTCCTGTAGGGTCTTGGAACAGACTGTTGGAGTAGGAGGCCTCTGGCAGAGTTCTGAGTACACAGGAATCACACATTAAGAGCAAAGTTCCTATGAGTTTGGAAAGATTTTCAGCCATATATTTGACTTTAAAAAACATCTGTCTTCATTCCTTTCCAGCATGTTTATTTAATTTGAGACAGATATCTGTCATTAGCTGGTTGGTGGGGCTTGGCTCCCTGAGGCAGTGTCATGCCTCTCCACTGCTTGTTGTAGCTTTTTGAATTTCCAAATGAAGAGCTTTCAGATTTCCTCATTAGAACAGAAACAGGCATAACAGGACAGAAACCTATTTTTTTTTCAGTAGAGTTTATCAGTCCACTTACCTATGTGTCTATTCAGATGGCATATTTTAAGAAATTGAAAAAAATCAAGTTTCTGCTAGTGCACTTTCTCTTCATTACTTATCTGGTTTCTTTTTGCAATAAAACTGCAATGTATCACTAGATTCCTGGCACTGGTTGGGTCTACCTAATTGTAGTAGGACTAGCTGGGTTTCTAAGAAACTAACAAGCTGAAGTGCTGGCCCTATAGCCAGCAGAAGAAGGGATCAAATTTCTTTGATCAGCTTTCCTTTATCCAAACACTTACTGCATTAGGGGAATATTAGGGGAAAAACATCCTGCCATAATAATTTGTCTGTAATTAAGCTTTTGCTTTCACCAGTGTGGGAAAAAACTTTCATCTGGCTTCAGTGCTGGCCCCTGAAGTCTGACTATTCAATGCAAGGGAGTAATTAGAGTTACGTTTGTTTTTTTTTTTAACTGGAATTCTGTGTGCTAAGGAATAGAAAAGAATTAATTAAATGTCTCATCTGTGGCTTAAAATATATGCCAAGAAAATGACTGGAAAGTTATTAAATCAAAATTCATATTTACAGAAAGAAAATCTCTTTTTGTATCAAAAAATAACCAGTGTTTGGTAGTTGTACACTTTCAATTCACAAACTAGACAGTTTATTTTCAGAGATTACAACTCTTCTATTTTTTAAAGTTCAGACCTTTCATTACATCCCTCAGCTCAAATGCTTATTTCTCCGCTCCATGAATCTGGAAACGATTGATACAAAAGTCGGAGGCTATGGAAAAGGAAGAACATCTGACTCACAATTAGAAATCATGGCCAAACCATTCTGCAAGGAGGAGGTAGAATGTCCTGGGAAAATTGAAAACTATTTGTTGAAAACAAGAAATGCCAACTGTGTTTAATGGGTCTGTGTGAATCTCTGTATTTGGTGTACTGCTCTAAACATGTGCTCACCTACACACACTTAAAATTAATGTGAGAGAAACCAACACAAGTGACAACTGAATTAATAAAACCAATTAAAATAAATGCATACTTCCTAAGGGATGTTTTTGAAAGAATAGTTTGGATATTTATATGTTAAATTATGTGTATATATGTAAATACTAATAAGACTGATAATTACATAAGTAAAATAAAAATTTTCTTTTGACTAAAAATCCATTTTAATGCTCAACATGACCCAATCAGTTGTTTAATTTAACATTTGTACTCAAAGACAACTCTATTTTGGAAAAGAAGGAACCTCTTTTTGATATTTGGAACAGTTACAGTAGGCTGCAGTTATGCATGTGACTTGAGCCATCTATCATAATTTTTTCATTACTAGATAGTTTTGATTGCTTATTTGCCTTTATTGTATATATAGAATACCAATAAAAGTTTATACAGTGATGTCCACTATTAAATGTGTTGACACCTGAGATTTCAACATATTTCCCTAACACATGACAAGTTAAGTAACCAGGGCACTGTAACTTTAAGAATTTCACCAGGGCATACAGGACCTCTCCAAATACGATAGAGAGGCTGATAGGACAGGAGCTGCACAGAGACACTGCCAAGTGCTGGCTAAGGTCCCAGTCTTCAGGGATGGCCATGTCTTAGTTTAGGAATACAGGTATCTGCCAGGGAAAAGCTGGAACTTCCCCTGGAATGGAGAATTGGAGAATGTAAACCACCCCCCCCCCCCGCCCCCCGCCGCACGCCTTTTTTTTCCAATTATAAATTTGCAATTAGAAGCTTTTAGGCAAAAGATTTTGGAAATAGAAATAGCCGTTCTTTACTAGTACGTATAACAAAGCAAACAAAAAACAACTACAGCATTGATAACAAAAGCAGTACTAAGAACCTCGAGGGCTTTGCTTCCCAAAAACCCAGGGCAGTTTGGTCTTGGTGCCTTTGTAGGATCCTCAGAGCACCAAGCTGGAAACAGTGGAGAAGTACCGGGCTGGTAGCTGGGATGGCAGGATGTCCCAGCAGGGCAGGGGGATGCAGGGTAACACCACAGCAAGAACAGCAGTGCCAACCAAACCACAACGGCAGGGCAGGGCTGGCCCAGCTCCTGCAGGGTGGCAGAAGAGCTCAGAATTCCAGGGCGAGCAGATGATGGTAGATTTTCCAGGACTGGACTCCTGCAGAGAGAGTGAACTCTTCTAGCAGCAAGCAATGCAGCCATTCCCCCTCCCCAAATGCCGAAAAAACCCAGAAATGTCAGGCTGCCTCAAGCTTTGTCCTTTACCTGCCCCAAAACTCATGTTATCTTCCCCTCCGAGCTTCAACCACCCCTTTGTTTTGTTAAATAGTCTTAAGTATGATACTTAGTCTCCTTGGTAACTTACGGGGTAAAAATTCTTTAGAGTAAAAAGGAACAAACCTAACCCCCAACAGGCCACCACCACCTATTGCAGTAGCAGTGCAAGAGGTGCTGGATATAGGGGCAGGCACTGAGGCTTATTCTCTCATTAGACCCCAGACAGGCCTAAGAAGATGATACATTTTTTTCATGTAGTCAGCTGAATCACTTCATTCTTTCTGTTCTGACTAGCACTAAGGGCAGAAAGGTTTTCCGTTGGAGCTGTGACAAACATTGCTTGGGCTGGGTTACCTGACTGCAGTGGAAAACATGAACAACATGGCTGTGGGAACACATGGATCCTGAAGAGGTGGCAAAAGGGGAAAGAGGAAAAATACATCTTTGAGACTGAATGTGGATCCACTAGGGGGTTGAATTTCAGCTACAAAAGGTAAAATATCTGATGAAAAATTACTTGAAAATGGTACTGGGCTGCCAACTGAGAGTTGGGAGAGCAAAGCATCTTGTAGGTTGCAAACCCAAATGTTAACGGGTTTTAGGACAGTTTGGCTTGAGTTATTCTAAGTGTTGTCAGACAACATGAAGACTTACTAGTTTCAGGAGGAACATGGATGAAAAGAGAGGTCGTTTTTTGTCTTGTTATCAGGGCATGACAAAATCAGGCTGCCTCTTTGTGGGGCAACTCATTCTGTATTTCAGGGCCTAGGGAAGATCCACAATATAATGCTGTTTGTCATATCCATGTATGTATGTTGGCTGCCTCTGTGATGATGTTAATTTCTAGCCTATGCACAGAAGACAAGTAAGGTATTAAATGTGACAAAGCAACTGTGGTACCCAGTAACGCAGACCTAAGTCTGGGCTGTATGGGCCTGGCTCCTGAAAAGAGTCTCAGACCATTCAATGGAAAAATACTGTTCTGCCCCTCCTCACTTGTTGATCATTAGCCAGTATCCAGCTGAAAACAGTGCTGAGACAGCAGATGTCTGTAGCCCAAAGGAACCTGAGGGGGGGAATAAAAAAGCCTTGGAGTGCAGTGTAGTACCAAAGCCCTAGGGAAATATCTTGGGAAGCAGACCATTCCTGCAAAACCTCTGTGACCATGTGAGACTCTCTGGAATCAAGACAGATTTTGTCCAAGGTCAGAAAACCTTGTGTTTTGGACATACTGCTCAGCAGATGGTTGTTTTGCTTTCTTTATTCTAAGGTTCCCTGGGGATGAAAATCCCCGACACAGTGGACAGGGAATTGAAAGTACCCAAAAAGAAACAATCTGTTCTTTGGGCTTTTCACCTTTTAAATGACTGTGTGGAAGGCAGCCCAGCAAAATACTGGAGTTCTTCTGGGAATATGATCAGAGGGTCTGTTTGTTCTTTTGTCTTTGGTAGTAAATGCAACATCCAGATCTAATGCTTACTCAATATCCTGGATGGATGAAACACTAGAGGGGTTCAGGAAGGCATGATATTATATAACCACACTGACACTGGCAAACAGCATGGATGCCAGAATTCAGAGCTACTTGCTGCACATTCTCGGTCCTGGCAGGTTCATTCTCCTGTTCAGAGACAGCCACTAATATTTTAGAAACTGATTTCCAAGCAGGTGATACACTTTGATGGTCTCTAACAACAATTTCATAAGCAGAGCAGAGCTTTTGCAGAATGTGCAATCTGTCCACGAGCCTCCATGTCTACTTGGCTAAATGTCGAGTCAGACATGAACAGACAAAACACATGAGGTAAAGCCTGAAGAATTAGACTGCATTTCATCAAGAATTAAGATAAGCACTCTCTAGGTCAGGTAGGATTTTTCACTGGAATCTCCGATTCTATTAAGCAACAAAGGAAATTTTTGGGATGGTTTCAATGAACATGAAACCATTACGTGATTTGCCCACAATGCAAAAGCAGAGAGTAACACTGCAGTGTAGAGAAGACCTATATGGATGCACTTGTGAGATGCAAAGCCAGTTATAGAGCATTCTAGAGTTTACTCTGCAGATGGGTACTTCTAAATGGTGTTTATACTCCTGTGGGATTTTGGCTGCAACTTGGTGGCTGACATAATTAATTCCTCCCTTACTATATGTGTGTAATGAAGTCAGTATAAACTCACTGAGAAAAACCTGTACATAATGCTTGCAAGAGATGCTTGGACTTTTTTTGCCACAGGAAAAATTTACTTAATTTTCGGTATTTATTAGCATTCTATTGCTTTTTAATTTATTACTAAACAGTTTTGAATAGACTGTGGAGTTCAGTGGCACAATGTGGACTTACTCCAGTGAATACATACACAATAGAACTGGGTTCTCTGACAGTATTTTGGTTGGAATAGTGCTCACAAGCCAGAAACAGCAATGGAATGCAACCCTGGCACCCTTTTCCTTCAGCATATTGCTTGCAGATGATGATGATTAGAGTCAAAAACTTCACCATTTAATGTGATAAGAAGAAAAGACATACAGGTTTGTATAAAATATCTGTGCAACAGAAATGCACATACAGGAGATGTTAACTTCATCTAAGATGGCTGTCTATCTAATAGAGCTACCTAGAGTTTCCAGAGGGCTTAGGGCAAAAGACTGTAACATTTTCATTGCAAAACATATTCCATAAAGTGATGCATTTCAACCCTTCAGAGGAAGAACCTGAAAGCAAACTAATTTCTGCCCTTTTTTTCTTTCGCTTTAAGACACAGAATTATACCCATGCTAAAACCCAAACTCCAGCTTATTCTAATCTGTTTCACAATAAAAAAATAAAGGAATTTTGCTATAAATCTGTCTAGCAGATTAAATGGAAATGTTAAAAAGGAGTAAAATGAAAGTGCATCTTTTGCCGACGAGCTTTACTTTTTTGTCTAAGTAGAATTTGAACTCCATCTACACCATCTAGCATTCAAAAGCAAGGAAAAAGAAATTAAGTGGAATGATAACTTTCTTTCCTAGTTTTGAGGGCTTAGCATTGTCACTTGATGGATGTTCCTGCTGTTTCTGTTGTACGCCTAAAAGAACCAAAGCAAAACAGAATGCCCAGAAGAAATAATGGGGAGTGCATGCTGCTTTTATGATTGAGCAAACTAGAGTGCAGGGTTAGCTATGGTTTTTCACCCCTATGAAAGCATGCTCAGCTGAGAAGTTGAGTCCCAGGGACCAGGATATCCATAGAATCACACCTGAAGGAGGAAGTTTATGCTTGGGAACTAAAACTAGTAAAACATTCTTGGCAGTTTAGCAATCTCCAGTCCTGAAACAGATTGCAGATATTCCCCAGATGTGAAGTTCTGAAACCCAAGGCTCCACAGCAGCAAGCTGAACGAGTTAGAAAGGAAGTAGACAAGGCTTCTAACAAGGTACTGCACAGTATCACAACCCCATAAAAATTATATATATATATATATATATATTCTTTGCCAATTACACATTTAAATAAATTACAGTTTAGTAGTGAAAACTTACCTGATAGAAAATTGATGACCATTCCTACTATTGCTTTGTTATAAGGCCTCCATTCACGGTTGGAAGCAACATTATTTCTTATATAATTTGTTCCACTTTGCCTTTCAATATAAGATGTAGCAGATTCAACCAAAACTAAAAAGCTAAAGCAATAAAAGAGCAATAAAAATCAAGAGCTGCAATGTCTATTGATTTTATGCTATCAATGCAAGGAATATACCTCTAATATTAATTCGTGCTCTATTTTAAGAGCATATACAAATTCACTCAGTTCTAAACTCTTTTTTAAAAGTAAGCCCTGTCTTTAAACTTTGCTACCAAATAGACAAAACATCCTATGTGGATAGTAGTCTAATAACATAATGTTCACTTCTGAAACAAAGACTCATGCATTTTTTAGGAAAACAACTCTTCTTTCTGGAAAGGGATATGCATGACCTGATGGCTTACAGATGTGTACCGAAAACTGCCTTTGACCTCCCTCACAGAGCGCCAGATGGTCTCACATCATGAGATTCCTTTCACATATGAGTATTGCAGTCTATATGCTTAGTCACTAGAGCTATAAATAGTCTAAATCCTACTTTTTTTAATTTTTTCTCTTAAACCAGCAAAATTTATCAGCCATTTTCAGAGGGAGATCTTCCTGAAGAAATTAGCAACAACTTTAACACATGGCTGGTTCAAATAGCATTCATTAAAACTTACAAAAGTTTTACTTACAAAAGTAGTTTCCAAAAAATAAAAGGAAATCTTGGATTTGCTGCCCTGATCTCCCACAAAGGAATTTAGCTGTTAGTGGTTGGTGGGTGAGGCAATGGTAGGAACGGGATGGTAACAATTTCTAGTCGAAGTTTCAGCCCTTTGCCTGGTCTGTCTTCTTTTATAACTCAGTACACATACTCTTTATTGCAAAAATCTGTTAACAATTATAGTTCTGCAGAATGCACTCTGGTTTTCATATCAGATTCCCATGAATTCTGCTGAGAATGGTTCTTAAAACAGCAGAAAGAAGCCTCTCGTAACCCTGTGCTTACTGCATTATTCTCAGCATGTCGCAGATGGTATCACATTTCTGTTATATTGTGTTTTTACCAGAAAGCCATAAAGAATGTCAAAAGACTATGAAATGGTCAGGTCTAAAGCTCATTGAAGAAATAACTGGAAAAAGACTAATTTTAACTCCAGAGGTTTTCGTTTCCAAGTCAGTAATACTTCAATTTTGGTTGACTAAACCAGGTTTTGTTATTATGGAACTGTACATTATGTGGTCACGATAAACTTAAATAAAACCCTCAGGTTTAGAAAAATTCAGACATCTCTTAATTCCTTTTTTTAAGATAAAAATATTTTCCTAGACAGGTAGTGTAACAAAATATCTGAATACATTTTGCCAATGTTTAAACATCAGTTTGAATTTTCTGTATGGTTTTTGGTTTTGCTACAAATGAACTCAGTTAACTGATCTTCACAGTGACAAAGAGGTAGCTCCATTTTTAGAGGACAATTTCTCTCATATCCCTTTTAATTTCATATACATATTAAGAAGTAGCTCCTCTTCCATGGCATTGCAGATTTGACTCACATATTATGATGATGAGTGGAAAGCACGCTGTGCACCCAGCTGTGTTCTGTTGATCTTCAACATATTTTTCTCAGATGGTTTTGCATGATTTGTACACAATAAAAAAGATAAGTAATCCAAAACCTGTGGATGTACAATGAGGAAAAGGCTTGCAGGGATTAAGTGATGTAGGGTTTTAAATATACAAACTAAAAAAAACAGCTATCAGTAGTCTCCAGTGACATGACTTAATTCAGTTTATTATGAGAGGTTCTTGAGTCTTTATCTTTTCCCTTAATGAGAATAACAAATATTTTAGAGAATAAACAGAGTCATAGGGTCAGCCTAGAGAAGAGGAGACTGAGATGAGACAGCATTGCAGCCTTCAACATCCTCATGAGGGGAAGCAGAGGGGCTGACACTGACCCCTTCACTCTCCTGACCAGTGACAGAACCAAAAGCAATGACCTGAAGTTGTGTCAGGGGAGGTTTAGACTGGAGATCAGGAAAAAGTTCTTCAAGCTATGGGTGGCTGAGCACTGGAACAGGCTCCCCAGGGTAGTGGTCACAGGACCAGTCTGGCAGAGTTCAAGAGGTGCTTGGACAATGCTCTCAGGCACAGGGTCTGACTCTTGGGGTGTCCTGTGCAGGGCCAGGAGTTGGACTCCATGGTTGTAATGGGTCCCTTCCAGCTCAGCATATTCTTGGATTCTATGAAAGCTTCATTCCACTTTCTGCTTCATGTTATAGTCAGAGTCTGCATAATCCAAGTCAAAATACCCTTCAAACTGGGGAACAACCCCCATTTGAAGAAGCACAAGTACATGGCTTGTAGATTTTAGCTGTGTGTAATAGTAGATATGGATACAATGCAGAAGGTAAAAGTAACTACTTTCACAAAGCCTGTACCTCCTAACATATTCTATACTGGTCATGTTGCATCGGGATACTTTGATTATACTCCTAGATAAGTATAGTTTTCAGTTCTTCTGAAGAGCTGCTTCATCCAGCCTATGGTGTGAAATATTGAAAGATCACGGTAGAATCTCATTGTAAATAACTGGTGGACAGCTAAAAATATCTTTACCATATATATATAAAAGTTTATCTGATCATACACTACCCCCTCTACATAATTTCTACTTTTGTTTTTTTTTCAAAATGCCTATCCTAGTGAACATCAAGACCTCAGCATGGTGCCTTCATACCAGCTGTAAAAAGAGGCCTCAGCTATAAAGAGCTGTATAGATGAGACAGTGTGGAGGAAGGAGACACTTCACAGCAATATACAGGAACATGAGATGCAGGACAATGGTGGCCTTGTTTTTTGGACTTGGGTATAGCTTATATGTAACACAGAAACATGCCAGAGCTCACAAATCCTTTTCAATGGTTAATGATTTTCACATTTGCACTCTAAGTACTCTTGTCCTTTTGCTGATTAGGGCTTTTCAGCTGGACTCCTGTTCACCTTCTCCTCTCTAGTCTCTGAGTCCTAGGATCATTCCCTCTGCCCTCCAGTCTCTCTTGTCTATTCCATTCTTCTCCTTTACTGTCTCTCCTTTGGAGTACTTCCCCTCTTAGTAGAATTTCATCCCTACTCCTAAGCATTCATGAGCTACGTCTCTCTTCACCCGATAATCCTTGATTTCTCTCACTCTTTTTTAACCTTCTCCCTTTCTCTCTTAATAGGAATCTTTACAAAGCTGCTTCTAGAATGGCTTGATTTTATCTACCAGAAAAACTTGTCCTTCAAATACTTTCAGATTTAGTGCTGCAGTCCAAAGACTCCATACCTATTTTTCAGTTCCCTTCAATGCTCTTTGTTAAGAACAAGCCTAGCAAACTTCTATCAAAAAAAGAAACAGCAGTATAGTAGTTGCACAAAACTATCATTTCCAGAAAAGAGCTAGCAGACAAACCCTCTGGTAAATGAGACAGTCCTGACTAGGAATTTGAAAAGCAGGAAATTACTCTTCTTGTGACAGCACCTTAATGTGAAAAAAAATCCCGTATCTGTCACAGTTTTAGCAGTTCAACAGTTTGCCACTGCCTGCATGTTTTTTATGTTGCCAGGATACTTCTTGTCCTCTACTGTCAGGTTTAAAGCATTTTAATCTTGAAATTTTAAATGCTAAATTAGAAAGGAAAACCATATCTTTATCAACAATTCTATTTGTTTCAGTAAACAAGATAATGAGAATGTTATTATAGCATCTGAGATAGAAAGTCACTGAGGATGCTGATGCCAGTGAGCCTAAACAACCCAGTGGGGTCAATCTTAACTTGTCCTGACTTTATCTATTTCCTCGCTGTTGATCCAAATTATATCCTCTATATCAGTTCTACTTTTGATCAGTCACTTCCCATCAGCATCAAAGCTGAACTTTACAGAAGAGGCATGTAACTTAAAGCTACAGTTTGAATCCTTGTCTTAAAGGATCCAACTGTGCAATCCTGTTTGTTCAGATGTGTTTTTCTTCTCAGCTACTCTTATTTCCCCAGATACAAGGAAATATCCAAGTTGCCCAGTAAGTCCTCTGATACAATGTTATTTTATGGAAGCTTATATAAGAAAAGCCAGCAGCTTCTAACCTTTCACGCTGACTAATTTCCAGTCCCTTTCTTTATAGGCAGAGTGCTCCCCACTTTTCTGTTCAGGGGTTTTGCCAGGCTAGTTTATAGTAATGCCACGATTTGGAAGACTGCCGTATAGGTCTCAGAGCCCTCTACATCCCATTATGTTTTTGCAAAGAAGGCTTCATTATTTCCATTCCAGCCATGCCTAGAAACAGGTGCATGAAAAATCAGATTTTTCCCCTTAACACTGGGTTATCTGCTGGTCATGCTTATGAACTACATTCAATGCCAAAAAGCTACCAGTGCTTCCAGAGCAGTAACATCCTGGGTTCACTTAAGGAGAGGTATATCGAGCATTCTGTTAAACGAGTCCTGTGACCAGATGAAGAATAGCTGCCCGTTTGCCTGGGAAAGGGGAGCACTCCATCCTGACAGCAACTGGGCACGCTCAGAGTGGAAAAGCGGCTGGGTACTGCCTGGGGCAGCGAGAGGGAGACAGTAAGTGAGAAACTGTGCAGACCAGGAGACTCTTGTGAGAAGGGATTCACCTGCTGCAGGGAGCAGCTCCAGTGCCAGTATGACCCATGGTGGGTAGAAGGCAGCTTTAATAATGTGACAGGAGCAGATCTGTTCAGTTGGTTCTGCAGACCAGATATCTACAGTGGTTTCACAGACAAGTTCTAGAGTAGTCCTGTGACCAAAAAGCTCAACTATAGTTGGGCAGATACAGACTGTCCAGGAGCAAAACACAGCAGAATGGTGTTTTCTATTATTACAGATATACATTTTTCTGGTTTGTTATTTTTATAGCTAATTATATACAATTCTAATGATGCACAACCTGTCTTAAAGGCAAAGGCAGATGTGGCACGGAAGGGCCTCAGGTCCTCCACACATTTCTGACTGGCACAGCTCAATATTGTGTTTTCCTATTTTCTATACCCATGAGGATGTTGTGTGGCTTACTGAGAAGATAAGACCACAGAGTGTAAGAGCAAAAGTGGATTTGTCAATCACCTGAAGAACAGCCATCTTGTCCTTCCTTTAATGAACCAGTACCCCAGGAATTCTGAGCTGATGCATGTGTAATAGTGAAGAAAATTCCATTGCATTGCTAAACTCACAAACATGAAGAAATTGTTTTTAGTATTAATAATAAATTCCAGACCTTTTTTGGTGTGGCCAGCCTCTTGCCATTCATTTGGTGATGCAATGATAAAAGAAGGAAATGATAAATGGAAATTCTGGCACTAAAAGACAAGCTCACAGCAGAATGAAAAGGAAGTATCTTTACACAGCGATAATTGAAGTGGTGTATTACAGGAAAGCAGTGTCAAAAATCTTCTCCATTAATTCATATCTGAGGATAAGACAGTTTTCAGCTTATACTCTTTCTAATAGCACAAGATGTGAACTAATTTATTTAAATCAGAAAAATGCAAATGCATCTTATAAAGACTTTGAAATTAGTATGTGTTTATCTGATTTAATTTTTACAGTGAAGTAACTTTGGCTCCTTTACTACAGCTTTCTTTTAGATCTTGATCACTGTTGAAGAAAAGAGAAACAAATTGTGTCTCAGTTTAAAAGCCTTTGTCATCAGTAACAGAAGACTTCATCAGCTGGACTGCTAACACCCAGATTTGATCTTCTCCTAACACTGTGTCAGCTCTGAGCGTTGTTGCCCTTGCACAGCCAGTTTGATCACAGGAATACAAAAATTGGTAGTTTGGACGTTTTGGTATAGTTGTTTTTTTTTCTCTTTTTTCTCACCTTGTCATTGCACAGGCTACAGGAAGAAAAAATTAATTCCATCTATTTCTGCTTACTCTAATGAAGCACCCTTGACCTTAGGAGAGATAACAATTAAAGCCACAATAAGTATTTTCAGCAGAAATTAAGTCATTGGAAGATCTTGTTCATTGTGAACAGAACATACTGTGATACATTCCCTCCAGAGATTTTCAACAGTGGAGTTACACAAAGATTTAATGTGGCCAAGGACAAGAAACTTGATCATGCCAAGAGAAGTGCCATTTACTATGTTAATACATACATCAGTCATCAGTACAGGAACCTGATACAGCAAACAACTTCAAATGCAGCTGGACTGCATAATCCCTTGAAAAATGAACTGATGTGAGCTCATCTGTATGGGTAAACTAAACCCATCAGAGGTCAAGGAGTGTTCCGTATATGTAGTTATGCAAAAGGAATAAACTGTACCCACCCAGGAGCAGGCACAGAAACATGCACTGGGACATTTTCCAAGGTGTAGGGCGAAAATGAGCAGAAAGAAGGCAGCTAAGCATTAACAGGCCTTAAGCTCTTCCTTAAGGATGGTGCAAAGAAAAGATTTCCAATGACTTGTCCTTCCTCTTGGTTAGTGGGATTTAGGCTGCTCAAGACTGAAAAAATGACGCCCATTTAGAGAAGAGTGAAACTATGAGGAAAAAGAGGTACTGATAAAGCCTGTATTTTTATGGGCTTTACCACAGGAGACAGCTGGGATGCCATAGGGCATTACAACTCTAATTCACTAATTTGTACACTTGGTCTTCCTGATTAAAATAGACTCACTACTAAGTAACATTTCCGAGATCTCAGTATTTGTCATGAAGCTTGCAACCACATAAGTTATTTTTACATTCTGCCTTTCTACAACATTTTGAGTGATTTGCCCATAAACTGCGAAGCCTGGCTGTTTTGCCCAAACAACACAGGTATCATTGGGTGTATAGAGAAGATGCAAAAATGCATGATCAGATTTTTTTTTTCATTTATCTGAGATTAACTGACATGGGAGGTGTTACCTAAGCCATTTCTGTGAAGGAAGCAGCCCGGACCAGTCCTAGAAGTTTTAAACTTACAGCTTAAGGAAGTGTCTGAGTAATTGCATCTGCCTCATAAAGATATTTTGCCATTGTGAATAATCTCAAGCATTAAAAATCTCATAGTAATATTAATGTTCTGCTTTGCAGTGGTTGTTTAAAAATTGCATCTTATTACTGATCTCTAGATTATCCAGCTTTAATTTTCAAGCACTATCTAGTATCATAAGTGTGTCTGTGACTTAAAAGCCACCTTTTCTGCAGGCAGCTGTTTCTTGTTCTTCACATCAACAAGTAAGCAGGTAGAACTAAGTTATTGTCAATTAAAGTTATTATCAAAGGAAGGCATCGTTTTCTAGTCAAAAATTTTTCTGTTCTTATGCTCATTATTTTTATTACACTAAAAAGAAATACTTAAACTCTCCATTTATTGCTCATTGTTTCTAAGAGTGACACTGGATAGTGACTAAAAACAATTGGGACAATTGAGTAATTAGAGAAAGTAAAACAATTGGAAGAGATCATAATTTTTCTGATTCTGTGACTCAAATCATTTCATGTGTCTAGCCAGGAAAGAGACTGAAGGTATTACAAAACATAATGCTTTGTTCTTTTTCCTTTTACTCTTTGGCTGGAAGGAAGGTCTACAGTTATTTCTCTTGTAATCATTAGCATTAATTGTGCCTCTAGTGCAGTACCAAAATGTTTTAAATATATGGTGGTACCATGCTCTGATCTATGGTGAGTCAACTCTAGGAGCTAAGCTAGTAGATAATGACTATCTTATATTATCAGTTTTCTGGCAGTTTATCTGTCAAAATTGTTACACCAAATGTTTATGTCAAAACATGTAAGTAAATAGGGCTGTGGCAAAACTAAATTAACTTGGCTGAAGTCATTCTGAAGCTGCAGTTTTACTGTAGGGTTGATCTGATTCTAACATCTGCAAATGAAAGCACCTCTTTTGAATTTATTTACTCTGTGCAACAAGAATGCCCTTGCAGATGACAATGATTCATGGTCTAGGTTCTTACCAGCAAGACAAAGCCAGCAAACAGCTAGAGACATGTGAGTTAACTCTAACCTTGCTTCTTGGTGTACTTGTAGCAGTGATACTATAGCAACTAAGGAAACACAGCATACTGGGAAAGTTCAAAACTTTAGAATAAAGCTAAGTCAAAATTACTCTTATGGCCTCAGGGGTGAAAAGCAACATTCAGCTTTGCAGCGGCTGAAAAGAAGATTCCAAGAATGAATCAGTGAGGTGCTAGCCAAGTCTGAACAGTCTTGGTGCAGTAAATGGGGTCTTTGGGGCATGCTAGGGGTTGCCACAGGAGTGACAAAGGTTGACAGAGCTTCTCCAGGAGAAGGAGGTTCAGATGTTGCCTTAGACAGTGTAACTGTCCAGGTGGCTGTGGTCTTGGGACTGAATAGGGTTTCCCACCTCTACCTTGCTGCCTCCCAGCATTTTACTCACCCTCTTCCTCCTCTCCAGACCTCAGTACAGGACCATCCACCTGCTCAGCCTGCTGTTTTATCCTCACCTCCCCCCGGAGCACTTCACTCCTTGGTGCCCCATTCTTGGCTCAGCTCTGCTGCATTTCCTCCTCTGGCTCCTTCCACCACTAACAGCATGTGGGACACCGAGGGAAGCAAGGAACTCTTCCAGCAGCATTAAAGCTTGGGATTATATTTAAAATGGCTCTGGCATGCAATGTGCACTGTAACCAGCTCAGAGAGCGGTCATACAACTCCAGCAGAACAGGAGGCACAGTGCAGGCCCTGGGGTCCCTCTTGTGCCTCCTCAAAAGCCCTCACTGGGCTCTCCTACTCCCTTCCAGAGGCCTCCTGTCCTCATGCACCACATGTCAGCAGCTGCTCAGCCTGGTGAAAGATCCCGGGATGGAAAACAGAACAGGGCAATTTGATTTAGTGCTCTTTCGTTTACAGCATTCTGTTCTAGTTCCTAAAAGCTCTCAGTGCCTGGGCCAGGGGAATTCTTGCAGCCCAAAAGAGACTTTCTAAGCTTCACAGAGAGATGATAGCCTCAACATAAACTACAGTAAAACAGGGAAAAACAAAACTGAACTTGGCTGGCATTGGCTTTTTACTGACCCAGTTTGTATTTCTGCCCAAACTATCTACTAAAGAAAACATCATAAAGTCTTTCTGCATAGAATTTATATGTCACGTCAGACTGGGCTTTGAGCCAAACTAAACAAAATACTTGCTACACAGCATTTGTACATTATCACACATCCCTTAATCTAGAACATTTATGGAACAGATCAAAGTAGTGAAAGGCTACAAGTGCTTAACACAATTAGTTTTCAACTGTTCCATTTAATATCCACCTGTTCACTCATAGGTAAATAGACCTATCTCTTTTACTAAAATTCTCAGTGTTTTGATTTAAACATTTTTAGTATTTTTCTTTATATGTTTATATTAAGCATTATGTTAATTTATAATACCTTATGTATTAGCAGCAGTAATTACAAGTGTTGGAGACAGTTGGAAAGTCTAAAGAGAAGTAATAGCCAAGGTTTTAATAACAAAAACTTCAAAGGACTAAACAACTACAGACGCATTTTAAAATTCTAGAGACATTTTAAATTTAAAGTATTGAATTAAATTTCCAGCTCACATGAAGTTCTATAACTGCAGAATACAATGGAACTACCATGAATTTATTTCATCTGAGGATCAAGATGATAATGATATGGGGAAATAACCATCTGTGAATTTAGATTTTATGTAATTTTTTGACTCTGGTGATGTTTTGAAATTGGGAATATTAAAAAAAATTTGAAATTTCAGGATCTTGAAATATCTTTCATACTTTGCTTGTACGTGACAGAATACTGCAAGAAAACATATGTGCACATTTCTGAAGAAATTGTGCAATCTTCCCCATTTAGAAAGCCACGTGTCAAACTGGCACTTCTTCTGTTTGGAGATATGACTTCACTGATCTGGCCACCTCTATGACATCCTTTTCAGCAGTGATCAGTACAGGAAAGCAAACGATTGTCTTCAGTTTGATCTTGGAAAGCTAACCCCAGAGGATGCACTCTCAATGCTCACAGGCAGGATCATCATTGCCTTTGTATAATGTATGCAGTTTCACCGTTTAAACATCACTCAATAGTAAGAATCTATTTTCTAATTATAAACCAAGAAATCTGAGGATTAGCATATTTCTTCTGGAATACTACTATTTTCAAATGGAAAAATCATAAAATTGGTATATCTATTTGTTTAGAAAAGAACTTCTAAGGCCTCAGAATTTTTAGCTAGAGGAAAAATTGATCAGTATAACAGGCATACTGACCTCTCTCAACAAGCCTCCTCCTTCCAGTATCAGTAGAGTTTCAAAAAAAGATATATTGAGATTTTTAATTTAAATATTTGAACAGCTTTCTTTCTTTGCCACATTAAGTCACTAAAATAAAGTTGTCCTGTGTAAGCTGCAGGGTCACAAGTTCAGTAGCTGAGGAGATTTTTGTGCAGTTGCTAAATCCCCTGGTTTTGTTTCCTTTACTCTAAGCCCACTGTGCTCATTAGAGAGTAGTTGCATGTGATCTGCCATGCTTAACCTCAGTCCACTTAACACATGTAGTCATATCCACAGCCCCGTTTCTTTTTCACTTCACTTTCTAGTACTACCCCTCTTCCTTAGTATATTCCAAGACTGAGGGGTCAATGAAACTTTGTTTTCTGTGTCTCTCCTTATCATCAGACAATGGAGCATACCAGTCACAGTATAGTATTCACCACTTACAGTTAAGTATTCTGTCTATAACAAGTGCCCTTACAGTAGACTGCATCTTGCAGCACGTCTACCTAAGATGTTTGACAATTTCAGTACTCCCACAGTGCTTTTCATAGCAATTACTATAATCTGTTGGCAGCATTAGTAAAGAAATCTTCTAGCATGTGTTCCTCACTGCCTGAAATGAAGAACTTCCGAGTTAAACCAATTTTCCTGCAAAAAGACCACATTCACTCTGTGTCACGTCATAACAAACCAAAGCAAGAGCTGTTTTCCGTGCAAACTTCCTGAAACTTCTTGCAGTTGTTCTCTTTCCTTCATTTCTGAAGTGATGTAATTTTCACAGTAAGGGCAGATTGCAAACTGCAAATTCTAAGACTAAAGATCTAGACTGTTTTAGTTTCAAATGCTTTCAAATGTTATGTTCTGTCTGCTCTCCAGGTAATTTCTATGGACGTTCCCCAGGATACCTAAGAGAGAAACAATAAATATTTCTCAAAGACAAATGCAACTCTAGCAATATAGTGATAATATCTTTTTGTATCTTACCTAAATAAGTTCCTTCTTGGCTGTAGATACAATTCAGCTATTTCATAAAGACACATTTATTTGAATTTTGACATTGAAAGCTTCAGACCAAACTTTGGAATTCTTACCACACTCTTTTCTACACACTTTACACAAAGCAAAGTTTGTGGATTTGCACACAAAGAATAGCAATCATAACTCACTCCTGGTCTGCCCTGCATTACATCACAAAGTCAATATTGCTGTACCAGCCAGTGGAATGAACAGATGTGTGTACTTAGATTAATTGCCATTCATCTTTACCCCAAATTATGAGGCTTCTCTCTTTCATCTTTCGTGTATAACCATTAAAATTAAGTTGGGCTACCCTGGAGGGCCATTTAGAAAACAGGTGTGTTCTCTCTTCACTGACTGACAAGAGGCTGAGGTGAAGCTGAAAGTCCTAATCTCAATATTTAAAGTTAAAAGTATAAAGACAAACCATGTGAATATTCTCTTGTCCTCATGACTGTGGTATATTCAGCATTGTTACTCATATCCCTCCTGATCCACTTAATTTTAAACACACATTCATTCTTAATTTTTCATTCAAAGTAACCACTGTATTTCAACAGCAATTGAAGATACCCAAATCAAATTGAAAAGGGTCAGAGAATTTTATACGTTCTGTATGTTGTAGTTAACACATCAGAAACACTGGCTTTTAATTCCAGATGTGTTGTTCGGGTTCAGGTAATGTACAGTAAACAAAGTAAAAAAAAATTATATGACAAAGTAATCTAATATACCTCCCTTCTTTTTAACAGTTTTAGCAAGCCTATTTGGTTTCACTATATTTTCACTATGTCTACATAAAATGGTAAATTGATAAATACTGGTCATTAAATCCTAATTTAATCTTTTGTAAGGTTTTAGAGTAGACATAAAATGTAAAAACCCCACCTGTAAAATAAACAAACAAACATAATTACCAACAGACATTCAATTAATCCTGCCGCACCAAATGCCCAGTCTTTTGGCATAAAAGAGGGCCTTATTGGAAACAAACTGTAGGATGAAAAAGCCCTGAAATATTCACTAATCCCAGAATGGCAAGCAGACTCTAAGGCTCTCAGACTGTTCCAGTCTGGATGACATATATCTGACACTGTGATGTATGAAAAGTGTTATTTCCAACAGAGAATTCTTAGTGGCTTTGTGCAAGTCATCACTCACACTAATGACAGGAAAGGTCAATGTTCCACAGGTGCTAAAAGGAGCTAATAATTTGACCAGGAGATCAGAGATCCCAGCTGAAAGCAAAACCTCAGAGAGCTTACCTTGTTTAAAAGTTACCCATGGAAAATCCCAAACTATGATCTCTGTGCCACATGCACAGAGACAAAACAAGGACAAGCTTATAAAAAGCTATTCATGTGAAAACGAAATTTGAGTACAAGAACCAATGAGTACAAGGTGACTATCAGTACTCTTAGGATGATTCTCAAAGGAATTAAGTAACTATTAGTCATACTTTAGAAGAGTCCTATAGTGAGAAAAAAAACCCAAAACCAAAACTAACCCAAAATGTTTCTCAAATAATTAAGCATTTTATGAAGGATTGCATGATTTGGTATCTGGAATAGTCTCAAATTCCCACAGCTCTGTATTCCAACTTTTCTTTGATATACATCCCAGCATACTACCATTGTAAAACAGCATATTCATTACAAGCTTGTAGCCATAGCAAGTATACTTACTGCTGCCTTTTGTCAAAACTTTTAGGGAAAGTATACATAGGATTAAAATGATATTATGAATCAAGGGAAAAGTGGTGTTATAAGGAAATCTCACTTTTCAGACTTCCAATATGTGCCTTTAAAGTGTTACCATTAGTAAACTTAAGTGGCTATGATCACAATTAGGCTATGTGAAGCTGAAAGGTAATTCATATACTGCAGACAAAGGCAACATTAGGAATCAAATCAGCAGCAGGATTACATTAAGTCCTTTCTTGTTACCATTAGTCCAGTCAAGTCTTGAATTCCTGCCAGAAAGCCTATTTCAGGACAAGTTCCATTTAACTCCTTTTTACTAGCCTTAGTTGTGATTCTACTGCTTCAGCAGTCATCAGATTCATTGCTTTTCTCTTTAACTCTTTATCAGGCTCTCTCAGGTACTCCAAGGAGAGGTGAGAGCTTGCTTTTAAAAAAAACTACTCTTTTACTCGCACCCTGATTTTCTGGTGTATAAGCAAGTATGACTGCTTATATTTACATACCACCAGGAAACTAACTGAACAGTATCTGCTGTTGTTTATCTGAGTTACCATGCTATTGACTACATATAAGAAAACCAATTAAAAGATAGGCTTTTTAAGTCACAATATGGCTGCATCTCCTGCTCCTACCCTGATCTCAGTGGAAAAAATCATTCTGAGGAAGGGCACTCACCTGACCTATAGCAATTGCAATACATACAAGAAAAAATAAATAACAGTACAGGGAAAATCATACCAGTGACTATGGAGATCAGTGCCAAAGCAAGCAACAAAATGCATAATTCTGAAGAAAGAGAGGCAAAGACATGCTGAGAGAGCTGCCTGACAAACAAATCACCAGGAAATAAAATCTAGAAGGAACCTAAGTTAGCAAACTGCAGGCAGGCATTTTGGGCTAGACTGTACAGTTTACATAGAGGTCTGTCTTGAGGATGAGATTTCGCTGCATTTTATCAAGCAACTGTCGCCATGCCATCGTTTGCATAGCCTTTTGAGGCTCTGAAACTAGCCCTTACTTTTCATCTGTCCCCCAAGGAGAGGGAAGCTGGGGTACTCAGATCTGACAAGCCTTAGTCTGTCTGGAATACTTTACTATTTGTTCACTGGGAAAAAAAACGTTCTTCAGTCCCGTACTTGGCTTTGCGACATGTCCTTGTGTGAGTCATGAAGCAAGACTGGAGAGAAACTCGCTCTGTGTACCCACCCATACTTATCTCTAGAGTGTCTCTTGCAAATTTTGCTGAAGGGCACAGTAATACCTCTGAACAGATGCAGAAGACACACATCATCAAGCAATAAATGCTACCTTGATCATTTCTTTATTAGTGCCCAGAGCTTTAATCTCTTCAGTGGAATGTGTGTTTTATTACAACAGTTCACACCCAGAAGTGTTTCACTGGAGTTATGAATCCCAGTGTTACATTAAGTAAATACAATTTATCTATCTTACTAAGATGAAACATTTCCTATTGATCTATTTGTCTTGCTGCGTAGTGATACATAATCTCATTGTTTTGTCATACTGCTTTAGTATTTTATCTCAGGTGATGAGGAATTCCTTGGGCTTCAGCCTACTTTGATCACAGGGGTCAATTGGCTGTGTCTTACTACAAATACACAATTTCTGTTAGAGTGATGAAAATTTTTGTTTTCAATTTTACCACCATGCCAAGACTGGAACTAGAAATATCATCCAGTAAGGAAATTACCCTAGATAACATTTAGATTTATCAGAAGTAATCAAAAGCCTTATAACTGCAGTATTGGCTGAAGCTATTTCCTAATATTGCAAAATTACTATTGAATTTAAATTAGTGGCATTTTACTCAGTGAGCAAGAAAACTTGTACTGACATGACTGAACCCTAACATTTTAACTGTAAATTGAGGGTGAGGAAAGTGCTACTGGATATTAGAGGATAGGCATTCTTTACAAAAACCCCAACCATATAAAGAAAAAAAGAAAAATGTTAAAAGCAGTGCAGATTTGGAGCTAAGAAAATTTACCAGTGATCTGCAGTCCTACAGTATGCCACAGCAGTAGGAATGCTGAGAAAGAGCATTCTGCAACAGCTGGGTCAGATGCATCATTCCATGTGCACACGTGATGCCCCCTCCATGGCTTCTGCTGTTTGTGTATCATGCCTTAAGATTCTTAGAAAAACAACAAGATCAGGTGCTCAACAAGGGAAAACAAGCTCATTTTAACACAAGAACTGCTTCCTTTAAAGGCTTGCTATAGATGCAAATAAGTGTCCCTGCTGTTTTCATACCATATTAAAAACATGTAAGAATTAATTATTTGAGCAGGATATATTCTGAAATTACTTGCACGTTTCTCAGTTTAATGATTTTTTTAATAAGGGGGTCACATTTCTCAGTTAAAATTCCCAGTGATGGTGCCAACTGTTCTCCTTTGGGATTTTTTGGTCTCTTTTTTGAAGTTTGTTCTTCAAAACTGCATGCTATAATAATAGCTCAATTAATGGGCTGAGTTTTACAAGTCATATTACATAAAGATTTAAAAACTCTTATAAATTAATAGACTTAGCTCAGTGATTTAAAAATGAAATTTGTCTCAAAATCAAGAATTCTTAGCAAAAGAACTTCTGAAAAATGGCTGGTTTCCCTGTATCCCTTGTACCATAGGTACAGACCTAGTCAGTCATGAGCTCAGCTTCCTGGTTTTGAAGGCCCTGTGCTAAGAACATGGTTAATTGAGCATAAGTAAGAAGTCTGGAGAAGAGCAGAAGACCAAAAGCAGTAGGATAAATACAATGACATGAACCATATCACTAAAAGCACTGTCTTTGTTTTTATCAAATCCAAATTAAAGCAAGGGAGGGGAAGCTCTTAGCTGTGTATTCACAGTGCTACTAAAAGGAAAAGTACTAGTTTGGTCTTGGCAGTCTTCAGCTAAATCATTGATCACACATGTGGACAATGTCACTTTTGGATATATTCCTAGGATTTCATATCTTTGAATTATATCAGTTTATTTTTATGACTGGAAATACCCAATAAATCAAGATGTTATTCATGGGGAGCTGCCCTTTTTTTGTCTTTTAAAAACTGCCTTTTTAAAAAAGAGAACAAAGACTACTAGTAGTAAACAGAAGTAAAAATAAGGAAGGAATAAAATTACACCACAAATAAATTACTGTCATAAATACAACACATAAAAAAATTTGCTATGATTTCATGGCCTGCTTCTATTCCTCTACATAGAAAAGCAAAAAATAAAATAGTTCAAGCTGAATCAGTTAGATATACTTTTTTACTAATTTTCAAAGGCACTGATAAAACGAGGTCGATTTCTTCCATGTCTCACTGTTTGTAGAGCCATTTATACAGCAAAAAGCAGGTGATGACACCACAAAATCAAAACTGTAAATTTCATAATCAAAACTTAGTAACAGGCAGTTTGCACGTGCACTACTGTTTCTGAGAGCATGTTGATTACAAGAAGGAATGGTAACAGGTATAGCATAAATCAGGTTAAATTAGGATCCAGCATTGCATTAAGGCATGACAAAGAGTGTCTTAACATGCTGAAAAGCTACAATTTCCAAACTTCCCTTTTTCTGAGGTCATATCTGCTTCTTCAGAAATCCTTTCTGTCTCTTAAGTACTTTTCACCTGCTGCTGCACATGAGGAAGTATATCAAGCAACACTGCAGCTCCAGAAAACGCACAAAAAGGAAAAGTTCACTTGGCCTCAAAGAGACCAAATGAAAAGCAAAAAACATCAGAGTTTTGAAACAAAACCCTATTACACAGTTCTGGTTCTGATTACTGGTGTTGGCTAGAGTCTGAGAAGAATAAAGCAAGATAATTTTGGTTCTTGAAATATGTTTAAATATGTGCTGTAGAATTGCAGAGTATCAATATCAGAACATTTGAAATCGGTGTTTTGCACAAAGCTCCTCTGTCAAGCTGGAGGTGGTATTCAGCAATATCTTAGTGCATTCTATGTTAATATAGGTACTCACTTGGCAAACAGAAGAGAGCTGGTCCTTGGGTCAGGTTCTATCCCAAAGTAAATGCAGACTCATAACTAAGCCCGTATTAAACCAGAACAAAAGTTTCCTTCCTTTCCACTTGTAGCAGTGCATCCTTGCTGGCAGTAGCAAACATGAAAATGCACAGGTAGGTTTGTGTATTTTTATGCTTTCACAGAGACACACAAGACAACATGAAGCTTGGAAAGTCTGCAAGATATAGACTGTGCTGTGTAGTCATATCCTGCCACCCCACAAGGGTTAGCAGTTGGGAGTGCAGCTATTTCCTATCTGGAAATGAGAACACTCTAGTATTTTTACTGTGGATATAAGTAAAAACATTTTGTTGGCAAATTTAAAGCAGAATTGATGTGATATCCACTGAGCTGGCTGTCAGAAGATGCTGAACCCTTGACACAGAGGTACTGGTGTTGAGAAGGAAACAAAACCTATGTATGTCTGCTTTAAGCCTGCTAACAGGGCAGATACTGTTGCTGACACATGCAGGTCTTACACGTCTAAATTTCATACAGTTTGAACCTGATTCTCCTCTCCTTTCTGTCATCAAATTAAATCCATAAAGTTTAAACTACTATACAGACAGTGTAAACAAGATTAGAGCATGTGTCATTTTAACAGAGTTGCACAACTACACAAAGATTACAAATAAATGCAAATTAAACAGAACTAAATGATCTGAATGTTCCAGGTTCTACAGGTTCAGACTTGTTATGAACCTGTTACCATCAAATTATAAATCTAGGTTGTAATTGAAAAATCTTCTGACAACTTCTCTCAGATCTAGAGAGAATTAATGCTTCTTTAGTAATGGAAGTTAGTTTTTGATCTACCTCAGTAGTAAACACTTTAGCATTCAGCCAGCTGTGTAAAGGAAAATCTCTGAACCTGAAGGAAGACACAAGCAACTTGACTTTTATTTGCTGTCCTTCTTCTGGAAGCACTGTTGAAGCAAAATTAGTGAAGGATTGGGTCACTCATCTTAAAATCAAAGACACATGAAAGAAAACAAACAAAAAAAAGGCCATTACACATTGCAGAATACTTCAAGACTAATAACAAAAATACTTACAAAGCTGGAGTTAAGTTCTAGGAATATCCAGTTCAAATATATTTTTTGCAATTAAAAAATGTTGTTAAGAGAAAACAAAGCCTCTGAACAAATATTTAGAGTGTGAAGCTGGATTTATGATGAAAATTTTTGTAATTACAGTTAAACCTGTGTAATTTTCTGGGTGAAGGGATTTCTGTATAGTTCTCTGCAGACTCCAGCCATATTGCTGTTATAGGTCAGTTCACTTTTCTGGCACGAATAAGCTATACAGGAAAAAAACAGCTTTAAAAACATATATAATAAATATGTATTAGGCATTTTTTCCTATAATAATTACCCCTGTCTCTGAAAGCAAGTGCTTATAAAACATTACACTGAGACTACTCTTCTGAAGGATAACTGAAGTTAAGGATACAAAAATAACCTAACGTTAAGGACATCCCCATTGCACTGAACAGTCTCTGTTACTTGCCCCTTTGCTGACAGAGATAGAACTGGGAGGGTTGGTGGAACAAACCTGAAAGGAGATGGAGAACATAGCTGGGTGAAGGAAATGAAACCCACAACTAATAGGGGAATTAGTTGCTGGGCAACAACTGTGTAAATGTGGAAAACATGCTGTATTTGCCAAGTGATCAAGGCAAAATATAGAGCTGTTATGGGCAATAACTAGAGTGACAGTTCAACTTAAGAGCATTTTTAGCTGCAACTTTCCTTCTTAAAAACAGAGTTTTCCTTCAGAATTAAATTAGATCAAGTTATGAATGTAAGTTACAGGAGACAGAATGTCAGAAGGGGGAGGTAGCAAAAGAGACCAATAAAAGCTGGTCCCCTGCTTGCCTTTCTCAAATGGGAGTCTTCACTGCTGATTACTGGCAAGATTTCCAAAGAGGCAGAACAAAACTTGCCTGTTTCTTTCCTGGCAGCAAGAAAATATGTTTCCCTGCGTAGTTCTGTTAGTTTCTTTTGACTTTAAATTTCTCCTTGTCATCAAGGCTTAGTCCAAAAAAGTGTCTGACCCCATTCTTCCTTTCAAGTAGCACATAAAAGCCTTTGTGAGTCTAGGATTTTTTGTTTCTCAGATTCCTGGTTCAAGTGAACCATGGAGCAGTGCATTAGTCAATTCATGGGCAAAGCAAGGCTGTATTTATACTTGGAAAGTGTCTGAGTTCCAGTTCTTAGTGTTCCCTCCCTTCTTTCCCAGAAAAGGAAAGTAGCATAATCTTTATCGTAAAAAGGCTTAGGAATTAACACAACCAATGAAAGAAAATTCTCAGTGCATGCTGAATTCAAAAATCTTGCTAAGAATCAAAACTGTTAGTTATGTATTTTGCACACCACTACACGACTTCTCAATTAATTCATTCAGTCTTTTCAAACAAATAACAAAGAATAAACACTGAACTAAACTTCGAACAAGTTTGGACTTTGGATAAGCATCTATAAAGTATTCAGAAATATTGAAGCCAGAAGAACAGAATAATTGGATACAATCTTTCAGATTCTGGGGACATAGCTTTGGACTCAAGAACAGCAAAATCTGGATTTAAGCAGAATTGTGCAATATGAATTTAAATACTGTATTAAAAGAATTTGGAAGCTGAAAGTCAGCTAATTCTGGCCTCTTGAACTGGAATTCCACATCCCCCACTGAATGTCTGTCTCTGCCTGGCAGTACTGCATGTTTGAAAAGGTAACACCTCAAGTTCAAATTCCTCCTGAGATTTTAAAATTCCAAGGTGATACAATCTCAGCTCAAGCCTCTGCTCTTTGTCAAGAGGGGCCTATGTCAAGCCTGCTTTTCAGAATAGGAGGAGAGAGGGAGGAAAGCATTCTGAAAAACATCTGAAAAATTATTTTGTTTGCCTAGCTAGGTTTCATGTTTAATTTAAATACTCAGAAGATCTTAAAGCTCCAACAAAGTTATTAACAAAATAAAGTAATATTTAAGGTTGGAACTGAGTAATCTAGATGATAATACAGGCTTCTTTTTTTAAAAAGCATTTCAGGAAAATTTATCAGGGTTGATCACGAAACAAAAAAGGCAGGAAAATAGGAGCACTATCAAGGACTGCACCAGCAGGTCCGAAGATTTTTTTACTGTTCTTCGGATTGCTAATTAACCAGCACACTCTTAACTGCCTTCAATGTTTTGCAATACTGCGCAATATTGTATTTTATAAAGGAGAAGATCAGCACAGATGCTACAGGTTATTCACAAACAAGGGCAAAGCCAGTTATATCTAGCTAAATCTTTCCATATCTTTCAAAAACTAATGTGCTGCTAGCACAGGGAATTGTGATTGAGTTGAGATCCAGTGCACACTCTGACCCTTATCAGCACAAAGGCATCTTCTATGCAGAAACAATGCAAGTTGTACAGTCAGTTTTCTCCCCTGCATCTAGGACTTGCACTAGAAAATGGGAACTACCTCCAACAAGATTAACTTCTGGCCATGCAGGTATGTGATTCAGCATGAGGCACATTGCACTGTATCTATGCACCTGAGTGAATGTAAATATGCTTCTACATTATTATCAGACTCAATATTGTTCTGTTTATTTCTCCCTCTTGTGTCCCTCTGCCAAAAGACAAAGTGAAAACAACTGCACCCATTACCAGGGGAAGACTACCTCTGTTTTGCATTCTTTTTGAACATTAGCGTTATGGGTTCCCTGAGAAGTTAGAAAAGGAGACACACAAGTCTGGCAGTCCTGTTTGTGTCTTGTACATCATGTTCGGCTAAAAAGAAAAGAAGAAAAAGAATGAGTGAGAGGCAAAGCAAGGAGGAGCCTGCAGTAAAGGCAGAGTATAGAAGACTGCTGAGAAGATCAGGAAATCAATATAAAGCCAATTCTTCAACTGATTTTAATTTTTTTAATGATTTTAATGAACTTTTTTAATGATTTAATGAACTTTTCAAGTTTTCTGCAACCCATGAAAGACTGTGGGGAAAAGCATGAACCTAGAGGACAGGACTGTGTTTTATAGGAAGGAATGAGTAGAGAACTTCAATCTAATAAGAATTTTCATTTTTTCTTATGTCTTATGCTACTTTATCTTATTTTAAAGGTGTATAGTTCTGATTTTTACCTAAATTCAAGTCAGCCTCAGTTAATAAAACTCCTCAAGTGCTAAAGTGTGCAGCATTTGGAAAAGTTTGCACTAACCTGGGTACCTGCCGCCAGCAGATATATTCCTTACTACTGCTTCACCAAAGCATGGATCTGGCTTCCTAGATGTCTTAGATTGCCAAGGAGTATTTATTCATTTGAAAGGTCCTTTTCCTTCTATTCTAACAACTGTTTTACCAATCAGATACCAACCACACCGCTTGGAACCAAATCTGAAGGAACCACATTAGGAGGTGGGAGGAAGAGAAACATAGTCCAAGATGTTCCTGTGGGTATCAGCAGGAGTCAGTGTGGTTTAGATAATGGAGACAGTTACCAGGAAACTAAGACTGGTCTGATGTTATTCTGAAGTTGAATATCATGGCGAAAGAACGAGATAAATGGACTAAAATAAAAACAGTTTTTCAAACTTAAAATCCTAGACTATCTAGTTGTTAATAAAATAAGCTGGAAGTACACATTCTGATAATAACGTTATCAGAACGTGTACTGATCAGTGTTATTCATTTGTAGCTTTTTTTTGTTCTAAGGAAAACACTCAATGTAGGAATGTATTTCCTCTATGTACTTTACATTCTTTTCCATTACAAAGCTCTAAGTACCAAAAATCAAACAGCTACACGTTCAAAGGCAACCGTTTGGAATGCCAACATTCAGCCTTCACAAGAGACCCTAACTTGACTCCTAACACATCAAAATACAAAATATAATGACACAGTTGTTTCGAAATCCTTGGGACTTTCAGGGTTCAACATTCAGCCCTTTGCTACAAACCACACAGCTTCTCTAGCTAAATGCTGGTTACTGGATGTTTCTCCTCAGCCCCTCTTTACAAATGCCTCACTCAATTCATGCAGTCACTAGTGGTGCACTCTGTGCCCCTGATATGGTGAAAGAATGCATTTGAGTGCTGGCTGCTACGGGAGGATTGCTCCACACAAAGTAATGCCTTAGCACCAGCTTATGCTGTAGTCATCTTGCCCTTAAACTGGCTGAGTTAAAATTGTTCTTGCACTCAAAGACAGAGAATGTTTGTAAAAAACAGTGTGGAGATACTTGAGAAAACTGTTTCAGACCTTGTCCTTAAATCAGATCTAATATGTTTCTTTCCCTTTACACTGGACAGGTAGGAAACTGATTAGCAGCAGTAATATCCCTCCCTTTGCATGTATTTTTTTATCAGGGATTAAGTTGTTTACACCGACTTCTACAATTTGAGTTGACAAGTAGCCCAAAGCAGAAAACATCTAGTAAGTGATATCTCCGCCAGTATTTTGTCAACACTAACTGGCATCAAAGGACAGTAAGAGTCAAATCCCTCTTTATCTCACAGTAAAATACTTCACATTTTACAGTGAAGTAAAATTCACTCTTTCTTGTCATGATGATAAACTCAGACAAAATCATGCTGCATTAGCCTTTTATGTATTTTAATGTTTGCTTTGTTCCTTGAAAATAAAATTTCAAGTCTGACACTAGGGACGCAAGTATACTAATTTCAGTAGACACAATGTCTTGTTTGCATTGTTGTATCATTTTTTAAAATGTCACTTTACATTTACTTAATATTCAATATTTAATATTTACGTAATATTTAATTATTCGGAAAGCTGTGAGTAGTTATGTCAAGTTAAATAGATAATTCTTGCAGCATTTGATGAGTATTCTATTGGGATAGCAGGCCGATTATGTCTGATTTTCAAATCCAGAATTATTCTCCAATAGTTAATCTGATCCATTTTTCAATTATCTTCAATCTACTGACTTCCACCCCAGCAAAAAAGGCAACATCAACAAAGTAATGTAATGTCAAAGAACAGAGATGCAGGACATTAAAGGGATTCAACTTAATTTTGTTGGTTAGCACAGAACGGGGGTTTTGTTGCATCAAATTTCTCCAAAAGAGAGCCATTTAACACAAAGATTAAACATTACAATAGCAAAGTCAAACAGAGTGCTGTTTACCTTTTCCTCTCCCGCGGTTCCTAAGAATAAGTTTAATGACAGCCTAGGGACCACATTTGTTCAAACTGAAGCTTTGTTTACTTTACCCATGTACTTGCTTAACCTTCAAGGCGTGCTCATACCAAATATTTTTAAAGAACACTGAATCTGACTAGCACTACCTTTACTGAGACATTATATAGCCACATCTAATATTAATAAGTCCTTATTTTTTAGCAATCTATGAGAAAGAGGAATAAGTTTTACTAACAGTTATAAATACCTGTCTAGTAAAATGGATTTATTTCAGTCCTGACATTTAAAGAGTCATGAGCTGAGACTGGATTCAATATGAAAAAAAAAAAAAAAAAAAAAAGAAAATAAAAAAAAAAAGAAGGATACCGTTAATGTACTTGCCTCTTTTAAAATAGGCTTTATTTATTTTTATTTAATATTTATGTTGCTTTTTGGTTATTTTTCAGTTTGGTCTCTTCCTCACAAACTCAGGCACAAGAAGAAAACCTAAATAAATAAGGTCTGGTAGTTGCACTTGTGTCTAACAACACTTGGGAAAAATAAATCTTATGACGGAGATACATAGGAACTGCAAGATTAATTCACATCATTAAGATATAACAGGGTAAGCTAAATACCCCAAGAAGACACTTCACAGCTGGGATGGAACCCCTGGAATAAAGGGAAGACAGACAACGGATTCAATCTTGTAACACTTTGGTTTGGCCAAACTAAAGCCTCTGAGCACAGAAGGGACTGACACAATTTAGTGTCTCTATCTCCATAGTTTCTGTTGTCCTCCTGTGACATTTATTACTAGTTTTGCAATTACTTGTCCTTTAGCAGAAGAGCAACACTAGTAAACAAACCCAGCTGTTCACAGCACTAGAGCAGCACCTTGGCATCCTCACAGCACAGCTGTGCTATTGCTGTAGCCACTCGCTTTCAAAAGTCTTCCACGCACCAAATCAACCAAAGCATGGTTTAAATTTTCATCTACACCATGTTCTTTACCCCAAGGCATCACTGAAGATCACAGAAATAAAATGCAAACAAATATGTTAATCAAATTCTTTTTCATTAAATAATGCTGCAAAATAGTGCTGCAAAAAGCTTTTGAAAAGGACAATAAACACATCACACACCATCTTGTGAGTGGGAAATAGGAACTTGGAGGCAACACCAAAGGAATGTTGAAAAGAATTTTCAGAGTGGAAAAGGCTCAAAGCCTCTCCCTGGGATGCCTGTCCTGCCTCCAAAGCAGCCATCATTTCCACACAGGATCCCAGAGCCCATCCAGACCCCAAAACTCCCACAAGATTTGTTCCAGTGCTAATGTCTCTTTTTAACATATCCATGTGATAAGTGAGTAGAAGTGCGCATGACCAGTGTGGTAACAACACAGATCTTTAAAACATTATATCACAAACACATACAAATATTTACTTCAGGATTTCACTATCAATAATAATACTGTTGATAGTAGAAATCAAACATATTGTACCTGTGATTTCCCTGTAAGAAATCTCTTTTGCTAATTTCAATTTTCCTATCAATTCTGTTTATTCATTTCTTTTTTTCAACAAGTGATAGGAAGATCCATTAATGTCAGAACTGGATTTAAAATTTTAACTAGTTCTGTCCCAGTGAAACTTCATTATTTTCTGTTAAGATACATGTGATTTTGTAAAATCGTAACGTAGCTTTAGAATCACTGAATAATTGATAATAGTTCAGACAATAAGAAAATCAGGGATTCACAAGGAATTCATGATACCAGGACCTCTGCTTGTATGGAGATTTCAGGGAAAAACATTGCTACTTTTAGGTATAAAAGTTGATTCTTCACTCCATTACATCAGTTTAACGACTTATCTCCCCTCAGGGAGACTATACTAATTAAGTTTCTGTGCATCAAAAAGGGAACTTAGTAGCTAATTTTACAACATTATATAAGTCCTCTTAATTACAAACACCATTTCTCAGTGGAATTCGTGAATCTGTGTGTGCATTTATAACACAGTATTTGATAAAGCAGCTCTGCAAGAGAAAAGTTAAGACATGTATGGAAGCAGGTACTAGGTCACAGTTGTTACCTAAAACTCCTGGGGCTTCTAATGAAATATAATTAATTGTATAATTATATTATTTATCCAATCATATGGGTCACTAAGATAATTTAAACAAAAATTTAAATCCAAGATAAATATCAGGAGCAATTTCACCGTGGAAAAAGTTCTCAGTGATTTCAAATCCTGTTCACATAAGTAAATTTTACACTATTTGGTATGATGATATTGATGACTTTTATGTTAGCACGGCGTGATGAATGTTTTATAGCACTACAAAATTTCAAAACGTTAATAAGTATTACAAAATTTTACTTACAGTCTTGCAAAACCATCAGCGTAAAGAAACCAACATGTCACTGATGTTACCTGAGGCATTCCACTTCAACAATTATATATGACAGTACAGAAAAGATGATGTGGCAATTGCTTTGCTAAGCAAAGAATTATTTGTAGCTCTCTCTAAGCAAACCAGTTTAGAGACTTGGCAGGTTATACAGTAAAAAAAAAAAAAAAAAAAAAAAAAGACATGCATCTCTTTAAGAAAAAGTGGAGTTTCACAGATTTTCTCCTCACTTTTCCCATAATCAACTGGTTCCATAGCATACATATCAAGGAAAGAAAACCTGTAGAATCTGCTTGCATTCAGGTAAATCTTCCAAATGGAGAAGTACCCAGTTCACCAGAATGAAGACGTCAAAGAGAGGAAGAGGTCATCTGAACTAAATTGTGCAGCCAGGCTTGCACTCTTGCATTTCTCCCACACATTCTAAAAAGTCACAGCAAGACCCTCGTCTCCATCCATAGAAATGTTCCATTGATTTCAACACTGAAAAAAAATTCATTTGACTAGCTTTAAATGCCTATACTAGGAAAATATGTACTTCACCTTAAGAATGAATTTTTTCTCAGCTGATTGTAAAATGAGCACAGGATGATCACATGGGTTACAGACATGTACAGAGACGATGCCTACATTTTGGCATTCCACTCTGGGAGCCAAATACTAATTTTCTAGCCAAATCGCCAGAGCTCTACATCAGCAGAAGGCTGTCCTGCGTGAGGCAACATATGCTTGAAATAAGGCACAATTTTTCTCTGTCAAATGAGCTGTTGAAATGCTATAAAGTGGGCAGGAAATGTGACCAGGATGTCACAGTTAAGTCACTGGCTGCTGAGCAGACATTAAAGGCATCAGCCTGTGTCAGGTTGACCTCCTCTCCCACACCAGTTGGTGCCTGGAGCCAGGCAGCGCCAAGCAGGTCTCATTCTGTGGTCAAATCTGCTCTTGGCCAAAGAAGAGAAAGAAGAGCAGAGGTGGCAGCAGCAGCAGCTCCTCAGGTCAGTGCTTCTCCCTTTCCCATCATGGCCTTGCCCTGCCAACCTGATCTAGCTACACTTGCCCCTTTGCATTCTGTCTTTTTCCCTCATCATTCAAATTTTCCCCTCAAATTTTCCTTCCCTCAGAATGGCTACCTAAAGTTATCCTGCTTCCTCCAACCACACATTTCCCTTTAGCTGGTAGGTAAGCTGGTTTAAACAGTTTACTCTGGCAATCTGGTGGCCTCCATCTCTCATGCTGCAGCAAGAAGGACATCTAAGAGCCCAGTGTTAGTGAACACTGAAATACCTTGCTGGAAACTGGAATAAGGTAACAGTGGTCACACTGGCTAGTCTGGACAAGGTCTGGCTGGCTCCTCACCTGGTGTCTCAAGTGTGGGAGCTCTTGAAAGAAGAGATGCAAGTAAGGAGGAATGGGCAGGAGAAGGGGATCCTGAGATTATCTGCACAAAAACTGCAAACAACCACTGACTCACCTTCCATCTTTTGTGGCTGAACTACATGAAATTAGGTGGAATTAAAGCCTAAAGGTGATTTTAAAGTTTTATATAAGCATCTCTTTCTTTAAACATATGAGTACTATTTCTCTTCCTTAAGTCCTTTGAAAATCAACTCTGATCTTAAAAGGTCACCATCTTGAAAAGTTGGACACACAAGATCTGTATTCTACTCCAAGTCAAAAGCATGCAATATTTTTGTCTGATGTAATGTTGGCATACAGCTACATACAGACAGTGCTGAAATTTGATCAAAAACAAAGGTTGAAAACGAAAAAGTCTATGGCTGGATTCTAATGAAGGTATGTCAATAACTTAAAAATCAAGGATTTAGGTGTGTGCCTTTGAACATATGAATTCAGATGCAAACTATGGTTGAATAGATATTGTAGTTTGTTCCATATGCATTTATTTTTCGTTATGAGAGAGAACTGATTGCTTGCAGACAAGTATGTGTCAATCATGAAAATTAAAGGTAATTAAATATGGAACTACCCCATTACTCTTCTTCTCTTACCTATATGTTCCACGCACGTTGTACCAAGTCAGCATCAAAATAAAAAGAAGAGTCAGTCTAAGACTGTATGTAAATGCGTATGTTCCCCTGGACCTGAACACAGGTTCTACTGCACGATGTGTTTCTCACCTCCCTGCGGCAGAGCCCCGAGCTCCTGCGGGCACAGCTCCCTCTAGAGCTTGAGTATGATTACACCGAGCCGCAACCCCGCCGGGGGAACGGCCTCAGGGGACACAGCCCAGGAGCCGGGCACAACACTGAGATTCGGAAACCTTCTGTCAGAAACAGATACCCTGTTCCTCTGAAAAGGCCATACCCTTCCAGTGTGTGGCCTTGGAGGAAAAGGGTTACCAGCCCCTGGTTTATAGGAGAGGTGAAGTACTAAGCCCTCAACACCCGAAACTTACTTTCTGTCTAGTGTGACCGATGATCCTTGACCTGGGTTCACTACGCGCGGTGCCAGGGGATCGAGGACGCGATCTAGCTGAGCAGTTATGTCCAATGTCCTGTGTGCTGAGGCAAGGACTGACATACTTAGCCCTTCAGAATGTACGGGATCAAAGTTAATTAACCCACATCACTTCTGCATGACCAGCTGCCCCGAGCAGCCACTTCCGAGCTGAGGTGTCCCTCGACAGCCAGCTAAACGTTTGTAGCGATGGAATTGACCATCCAGTGATGTCAGGTTTCACCAGTATTCCAAGAGGAGAGGTGGTACAAATGCCCGATGACACCGAACAGGCAGGGGGACACGGGCATGGACGTCCAGGTGTGCCCTCCCGTCCAGCTCGGCCCGGGGGACAGGGCGGCGGGGCTGGAGCCCGCGGGCACGCCAGTCCCTCAGCGCCCCTCCCCTCCCTTTCCTCGAAGGTCCCCCGCCGTGTTTGCTCAACCCGGCGGGGCCCGAGCGCTTCCGTCCCCTCGCCCCCGCTGGGCGGCCCCGGGCGAGGCCTCCGTCCCGCCTCTGCGCTGCCCCGCTCCATATATGCCGCCGGCGGCCGCCGCGGCTCGCTCACCGCGCCCAGGATGCTGCGCTCCCCGCGACAGGCGCTGCTGCTCGGCGCGCTGCTGTGGCGCCTGGCCGCCGGTGAGTGACGGCCCGCGGGACGGCCGGGCGGGGCGGGATGGCACGATCGGCGCCGGGGATCGGGCCCTCGGAGGCCCAGGACGGGGTGTCCCTGAGGGAGCCCGAGGAGAGCCGCCCGTGCTGGCGCGGGGACAGCGACAGTGGCCGTCGGGCCGCGGCGGGTCAGCGGCGCTCCGCCGCCGGGGGCTGGGCGCTGCTGCGGCTCCTCACGGGCCGCGGGGCGGGGGCGGCCTCGGGGGGCGGCAGTCGCGGAGAAGTCGCAAGATTTCCTCCCCTCGTTGCCAGCTGCGAGCTTGTCGGAGATAGAGAAGGTGAACGGTGAGGGGTTTTCAGAGCGCTGCCAGGGGCTTTTCCCTCCGGCTTCGTCCCAGGCGTTTCCCCGAGCAGCTGTGGCTGGCTTCCATCTGCCTGAGGGGGACACGAGCGCATCCCAGGGTGGCCCCTCAGATATTGTAGGTGTGTAGGGGAACCACTGATTTTTAAAAAGACTTTATCTTTCTAAAAATACGCAAATGGGAATCCAGGAGCTAACGCTTCCTGCAGAAGATACAACTAGGTAAGATTTTGAACTATGCCTCATTTGTTCAGTGCTTGAACGTTCTATTGCGTGTTCAAGCTTTTGTATCTTCTGCAGAGGTCTTGGATGAAAAAGGAATTGGATTAAACAGAACTCCAAATTAACTCATCGATTATGGAGTTACAAGACAGAAAATTATTTTCTTCTCATTTTTCACTTCTGCCAGGACACATTCCTTTAGTAAGATGAGCAGCCCTTTCATAAGGGCAGGCCTTTTTCCCCAAGAAGAAGTTTCCAAGTTGCAATTAATGACAATTGCTTTATTTAACTGAACAACGACTGCAGGGAAACAGGAATAATATATTATATGACTGATGGCACTCTTTTTTGTATTTAAAGGCAATGAAGACCTACCAAAAGCAGTCAATATAACTTGGTCTTCAATCAATTTTAAAACTATACTACAGTGGCAACCAAAACCATCAGGCTACTTCTATACTGTAGAAATACATGGGTAAGTAGATATAACCGTGATATGTTCATTAATGGCAATTGAAACAAATGAAAAGAGAGTGCATTTGAATATTTCTGAAAGTGAACGTAACAGGAAAAGTGCCCAAACATAAGGATTTAGGAAAATTGCCAACCCAGGTGTTAATACTTCTTAGCGTCCAACTATAAAAATACCAGGTTTAGACTTCTGGTTTTGCCCACATCAGAAATGGAGAGATGAGCTTTAGATCAGTATTTCAGTTCCGGGGTTTGGCGCTGCTCAAGAGACCCAGCCAGGATACTTTGAAGGAATCTGACATGCCACGTATTAGACAGAACTTCACCTTTTTATGTCTTTGAAGGTGTCTGGACTTGTGTCTTCAGTCTTGGGAGGTGTCTAATAAACGAGTCTGCATTTTATTCTAATTGGTGAATCACAGTAATTAATAATTTTGTCTTGCCGGGTAATACTAAAAATTACCTTTGTTCATCAACCTCTCTCAAGACTTCCCCTGATACCATGTTTTATGTAAGATGTGAAATATTGTGGACATAAAACATAACCAGCTTATGTGAAATGCCTAATGCCTCTTTCAGAACTGCACAAAACTTTCCATGAAATTCAGTAATAAATCTGTGCTGGTTTTAGCTCTCATTTTAATACAGAGAGCATTATTAAACATGCCCTAAAGGGGAAACACATCATCAAACTTCCTACATGTTAATGAAAAAGTGGTATTGTAGTCCCAACTCTCTAAAAGTGGGATAAAAATGAATGTTCTCTCATGACTAACAGGTGAAATACCAGTGTAATGGCTTAATGTGCTTTTTCATTCTTTATGATTAGAGAGTGATTAGATGAATGCAATTAAAAGCAGACGCTTAGCAGAATAAATTTTATTAATTTTTTGCATTTGGAGATCTGCATTCTAGACATTTTGCTTGCAAAAAATTGAAATCTGTTTGCCCAAGATTCAGTATAGAATCAGGTGTAGTTCTGCAGCAGAGGCACCTCTTTTGACTGAAGTTGCTGTTCTGGAGGAAGTGGGATTAAATGTTGGCTTTCTTGTTTACATTTGTGTCATCGCAAAGGTCAAACCTCTGTGCCTTTTCAGTGCATCCCTTGTGGCACTGTCCCTCTGTGACAAAAGAAATCTGATGAAGTGAGAAGGGAATTCAGGTGACTCTAAAAAATGAAACTTGGATCTACTTTGAGGGAAATCTATTTGTTAATATTCAAAGTCAGCACTTGCTCTTCTGGCTGCGATCACACAATTTTAGTTCTCCTTAAGTCACCAGCAATAGAAGGAAAAGAAGTGAAGGAGTAAGATGTAATCTGGATTTTTTTCTCTTCTTGTGAGGAACTAAAATGAGAAAATAACACTTTTTTCATAGTCTCATTGCTGTCTCGCAAGTAAATGACCTGCTTTCTATCATTTAAAAAGGAAGAGAAGTGCATCATGGGTCATGCTTTTTGTCAATCTTTTTAAATTGTAATTCTGCATTGAAACTTGTTGCTGTCTGGTTCTTAGTGGCATTTGCATAGATGCAAAAGCAAATTACACCTACATGGAGACATTGTTGTCACATTAAACAGTGTCAATAGAGCCTCCTATAATGACTGATGTTTCTTAAGGCAATGGTTTTCAAATGCATCAAGGATTACACCTTTGAAGTGATTTATGCATCTTGTATTTTTTAAAATACATTCTGCAACTGCAGAAAAATGCAAAATAAGAACTAGTTATGGTTTCTATTAGATTCATGTAAAAGATTGAATTTTTAATTCATATATGTGTCCTATAGCATATTTCTGTAATTAATATCGATCATACTTGCTTTACTTGATTCTGCTTTGAATTGTGAAATACACCTGTACAGGATAGTGGCTTTTGAGGCTTTCTCTTCTTTTAGCCTCAGACCTGCAATACTGTTCTACTGGGAAATCTATGAGGGAAATCTATACAGTTTGAGAGGAAAATTTTTTCAACAAATCTAAATATAATATATATATATGTCCGGTTCAGAAATGTTGACACTTCTTGCTCTTTTCAGACAGACATCTGATGTAAAGAGAAAATGCATACTGACATCAGAAACAGAGTGTGATGTCACTGATGTGCTCAGGAATGTAAAGGAGACCTATACTGCACACATACTGTCTGTAAAGCCTGTGGAGATGGATGACTTTGAAGAGCCACCTTATGCAGTCTCTGAAAAATTTACGCCTTATAGTCAGAGTAAGTAGGATTGCTAATTAAATCTTACTATAAATTTCTTTTCGAGATTACTTCCGTTGATTTAAACAAGGTTTAGATTGAGCTTAAAGGTTTTTTCTATAAATTCTTACAGTGGCCCTGCTGATATATGAGAAGAAGCTATTCATGCATAAAGCTTTCCCTGTTGTAGGGGAGGGTGCAAGATCTTAGTTACCATTTGTTTCTCACTGCACTGAGTATACCATTTAGTTAATATTATGTACTAGGTGAAGATACCTGTTTACAATCTAGTCTTTCACTGGCTTTGTAAATATGTAATAGATTTGAGGAGGGAAGGTAATGGAAGGGGGAAGGAAAAAGAACATGTCAAATATAGATGATGTCAGTTTTTTAATTCTAAAAATCTTTGTTTAGCTGTTATTGGAAAACCAGAGATAAAGGATTATTCACAAAAAGGTTCCAAACTGAATGTCGTGTTCAAAGATCCACTTACACCATATATACTTCCTAATGGAAGCTTTCAAAGTATTCAAGATATTTTCCAGCATGACCTGGAATTCAAACTCTATTACTGGAAAGATCAAAGTTCTGGAAAGGTAAGGTCTAACTCTAGTTTTTGTTCAGTAATAGTTGTGACATTCTGTATAGTTACACAATTTCTGTGCTACCTTAAGAGCTGACACTTGAAATATTTTTTTTTCCTTTACAGAAAGATGTAACAACAAAAAGCCATAATTTTGAAGTAAGTGTTGACAGTGGAAAGAACTACTGTTTCTATGTCCAGGGAATCATTCCCTCCCACAGAGAAAACCGTAATGGCCAAGAAAGCATGGTGCTCTGTACCAGTGTAGGAAGGAGTATTTTAGATGGTGAGTATCAGGTGATGCTTGTCACTCACCTTTAATATTCTAACAAAAACCCCACATCTTTAAATTGTGATGCCTGCTGTGAAATAAACTATTTAGTGTGTAAGCTATAATACAAAGTTGGAACGTGGAAACTCATAGGAAGAACTCCCTTTAAGTAAAAGTCCACCCTCTTTAGTTAGTTGGAGCTGGTTTTAGGGTTTTGCCCAACTGTTTTATTTAAATTGTCTGAGTTGATGACTTCTGCCTGAGGTTCCAGATCTCATCATTAGCCTTCAGCTTCATTTTTCTTTCCGATTGTTTTCCTCAGATCCTTCCAATAGCAGGTGCCATAGTAAGTGCTTGAAGGATTAGCTCTGAAACACAGAAGTGCTGGAAACCTGCATATCCATTTACTTGTAGTATGAACTGACCTTTAGTTACACCAAAAGCAGATGATGAGAATAAGACTTTCTTTCCTGTTCCAAGGTCAGAGGCTGGCAGATTGACTCGTTTACTGGTAAATAAGTTAGAAAGTGTAGGTGAATCAGCCAGCCATTTCAGACTAGCCATTTGGATAACACTTTCTTCAATATAAAGTCATCAATATTACTGAAATTGCTGTACTGTGCCTTTGTTTTCCCTGGGGAAGAATATTTGCACTCTAGAAAAGCTCTTCTAAAGTGGCAAATGAACTCAGATTAGCTTTCTTATTGTTGTTGTTCAATTTGTTTATTTCAGTTCAACAAATTCATGTTTAAATTTATTCAGTTCACACTGAAGTGGTGACTCCACTTCTGTGAGACTGTAAAATATAGAAAGCATTTTTTCATTCAGTGGAATGAGTGCTAAGATTTTGTAGCACTGTGGCATTGTAGGTTCTGATTCTTGGATTTTTTTTCTCCCCTACAGAATATGGAACAGAAGTCTTTATCATCCTAGCAGTGATAGCAGTTGCAGTCATCACTCTTGCCGTTGTCCTTCCAGTGGTTCTGTGTAAACGCAAGAAAGCAAGGAACGCAAGAGCTGTGAGAGAAAAGGAGCTGCTTAATGGTGTCTAAGGAAAAAGTATTGCAGACACTAGAGGCAGTACCAAAGCAAAAAAAAACCAACAACAAAAAAACTAAATTGGATAACTGGTTGAAGCCTTTTAGGCTCTCTGAAACAGGAATTCTGAAGCTGAAACTTTATGTGGATTAAAAAAATCCACTAGACAGTACAGACGAAAAATCCAGATATCAGGAAGCCCTGTGTCATTAGTGGCCACAGGCTGGAAGAGCATTCTGGTGATCTCTTACAATCATAGAATTACAGAATGTTCTGAGTTGGAGGGGACTCATCAGGATCATCAAGCCTAAGTCCTGGCCCAGCACAGCACCATCCCCAAGAGTCACACCCTGTGCCTGAGAGCATTGTCCAGACACGTCTTGAACTCTGTCAGTCAGGTGCTGTGAACACTGCCCTGGGGAGCTTGTTCCAGTGCCTGAACACCTCTGGGTGAAAACCTTTTCCCTGATACCCAACCAAAACCTTCCCTGTCTCAGCTTTCTGCTGTTTTTTTAAGTCCTGTCACTGGTCATGAGAGTGAAGAGATTGCCACCTGCCTCTCTGCTTCCTTTGGTGAGGTTGTTGAAGACCACAATGTCTCCCCTCAGTCTCCTTTTCTCCAGGCTGAACAGACCAAGTGACCTCAGCCACTCCTCATTGAGCTTTTCCCTTCCAGACCCTTCCCCATCCTTGTTACCTCCTTTGGACCCTCTCTAACAGCTCAGTGTCAGATTGATACTGCAGCACCCCAAGTGCCCCCAGCCCTGGAGGTGAGGCCGCCCCAGGGCAGAGCAGAGGGGACAATCCCCCCTGCCCAGCTGGGCCTGGGGCCCCCCAGGACACACTTGGCCCTCCTGGCTGCCAGGGCTGCCTCACGTTCAGCTTTCCCTTGGCCAGGACCCCCAGGTCCCGTCCCTGGCACTCTCATTCCTCAGTCTGTCTGTACATCCAGGGTCGCCCCATCCCAGGTGCCAAACCCAGCACTTCCCCTGTAGAACTTCCTAGGGCTGGTGATTGCCAGTCTCTAAACTGCCACGGTCTCTTGGCAGAGAGATTGCTTCTAGATTGTTCCCCAGCCCCTTCTATTGTCCTGTCAAACAGGATTCTGAACTAGAGGTACTTTTAACTTGATCAGTATGGCCTTATTGAGCCAGATTTATGGTACTTGTGAGGGGGAAAAAACACTACTTTTGAAAAATAGGTGTTCTTTACCTAACTAAAAAGGAACATTTTTTTGTTTCTGTGAAACAAACCCTGTATTAATCTGCCTTTTAACAATATTAACTGGTGAAACGATCTGTTAGATCAGATGTGACAAAATTGCTACTATTATTTCTGCACTTCTTGGATAAAATTAACTTGGACTGTTTATCATTGGATGTAGACAAAGGTAAACAAACTGAAACTACTCCACTGGCAACTTATAAGAAACACTATTGAAGCAGGTACTTACTATTTATCTGGAAAGTATATCCAATTACACTACACCTAGAGTTACACAGACAGAGGAGTCTGATAGTTCCAAGTAAGTGTGAGAACAAATACTTTGCAGGCTTTGACTCAGTAGTAACTCACTTCAGCAAGCACTGAATATGCTGCAGTGTTTACTGCATTCTGAACATCTTTTTTAATTAAACAGCTGATGAATGGTTTCTGTGGTATAGATTCAAATCATCTTGGTGATGGGATTTGGAGATACCTGTTGCTTTGACTTTTAGTATTTATTTTATAAATGAGAATCTAATTTTTATACTGGTGTTATCTGTATTTATGATGGTAATTTATACTTTTCTAGTGAAATAAAGGTGACTGGAAACAAAAGTCTTTCTTTTCCTTTTCAAAACAGTGTACAGTATTCATTCCAGAACCAAATTAAATATACATTTAGGAAGCTTATTTTAGGCAGCGTAGGCAAGCTGCCACAATCTAACAAGTGTGTAGAGCAGACTACCAGGGCACCTGCAGGGATAAAACTAGAAGCCACAGTTCACAAACTGGAGGTTTTGAAGACTCCTGTGTCACGTTTCTGCTGTCCACTTACATGAGCAATTAGTCAGGGTTTGCATTCACAGCTTCTCCTTCCACTCCCACAGTGCTGCCTGTACTTGTGCTTGTGGTACTGATGTTCATTCAAGGCATTATAGGGCCTGTCCAGAGATGAGAACTCCTAATGATGATGGTCAGCACACACAAAACACAAAAACTCAAGGGAAAAAAAAAATCTTGTAGTTGGAACTAATTGGCTGTGGATCTCAACACCTTACAATGCCTTAAAAGAAGGTACTCATTTGTATTCCTGAGAAGGAAGACCCTACAAAACTAATATCCCAATCTAAACATTTTTACAGAATTGTATTTTGTATTTTTCATCCCTGCTGTGCTGTAGTTGCCATCTGTGTATGAGTTAAGACTCCTGGGAAGTGTAAGTGCAGTTTGGGGGGTGGAATTTCTTGGGTCTTTAATTCCTGTTTTAACAGAGGGAAGAAAAACACCAGAATTTCCCCCCTAAAACCCTGTTTACCTCATGTTGAGCAATAAATGCTTAATGCATTTTCTGCTGATGCATAAGCCTTGTATGGAGAAGGAATCTTACAACAGCAATGAGAGCTTGTGGGAGTCAATTTCAAAACATTCCAAAGTTGTCATCATTACTTCCTTTCCCCGAGGCACTCTGTTTCCTTAGCTTCATTCAGTGCCAGACTCACAAAAGGGAAGAGATAATAGGAAAAGCCTGTAATTACAGCATAGCATTCATTAAACTAGACCATGCAGTTGCTTGTCATAAACTATACAGAATTATGCTATAAATTATACTTCATTACTTAAAGAGATTCTTGGTTTGTTCTGAATATGGGGGGAGGGAAGGAGGGGAGAAGAAACACCCACAGAAATGCAAACAAGTGACTTAAATGGCAAAAGAGAGAGACCCCTGACTACATGAGCTCTGGAAGACTGAAGCACTTCTGTTTCCTAGCTGCAGTATGTTATCATCCAACAATGCTGAGTAACCAGAGTCACGGGGCTCACAGATCCTATTTTGAAGAGGTTTTTTCTGTTTGTGGAGACAGTTGAGAAGAGAGCTTTTTAATTGCAAACTTCTGTAAGTTCTGTCCCTTGGGCTGATCCCACGCAAAATGTTTTATGCAGAGACTTTCTCAGAGTATTGGGTTGCGCAGAAGTTGTTACACCAATAAAAGTGCTGTCCCTAGGAAGAAAGACTAGGCCCACTGATGTGGCCATTTCAGCACTGTATGGATTTAAGATGTAGCCAGACACACAGGGAATGGACATGAGAAAGAGGCTTTTTCTATGCACCTAGGTTTCCTGGCTCCTCTTCTAAGCAAGTTTCTGTAAAGCAAGCATGTTGCTACTGATGCTATTTCTGTTCCACTTTGCTTCCTGTCACCTGAAAAAGCTATCCAACTATTTCAAGTGGATAAATACATTTGCATAGATCCTTCACACAATGTTTGTGTCCTCTCCTTGTAAAAGTGAGCGTGTAACACTGCACACTGTAACCAGCCTGCTTTAAAACTTCTTCAGCAAATAAAGGCTGATACTTTTCTGTCAGCTCTAACAGCAATACAGACAATAAAATTACTGCCATTACTTAAAATGAACAACTGTAGAGGATTTCATAAGTGTATGATGGACATGGCAGCAAACAGCTTAGCTATTTCTAGCAGACTCAGCTTTCCAGTGTGAGAAAGCTGCTGCTGAGAGGCATGTAATGATAAGAACGTGATTATGAGCTTAACTTGGATCACTAGTTATGTGGCAACTCAGAACAAAGAGTTTCTGCCTGAAGTGAGAATAAACAGCTGTGATAGATTACCCTCTCAGTTCAGTTTTGTTAGGCAGATTATTTTGCAGGTTAGTAGCAACTGCTACAATTTCAGAACCTTGTAATACACATTATCAGACCCAAGATTCAATTGAATCATGTTCTAAGTACACAGAATTTATCCACATACAACTAACCATGCTTTCTATAGTCTATGTTTGTCTTGATGGTCATGTTTGACAATGACAGGAAAAGAACAACCTGCTGGACAAGACAGAAGCAGGAATTGGTCAGCTGAAAATCTTTCCACAACCCTTAGGTGTGGTGTTACTCATCATACGGCATATGCTCCCTCACAGACTACACCCAGTCAGTCCTTGAAAAAGACAAACTGCCACAGAGAGCTGCCCTTCCCTTTGTGATGGTGTGTGCCCTCCAGTTCTCTACAGCAGAACTTCTAAGCAAAGCTCAGGGCACAAAGATGTGCTGCAGATCTCCTCCTTACAACAAATTATGAGAAACCTTCCCACCAGTGAGATCCTTCTGCTTCTGGCACAGGCTCTCATTCAAACCATGGAGCCTCTTGCAGCATTCCCCCAAAGGACCCAGAAAGAACATCTTTCCCCGTAACGCCTCAGCCTCTAACTGTAGCTGAACTAGCCAAGTTCATAGCAAGATTTCCCTCAGGGGTGGTTTCTTCCCATAAAACCTGCCAGTACCTGGTTATAAACATACAGCCATGTTGACTGTCTCCAGGGTTTCACAGGCCTTGTGTCTCAGACGTCCAGTTGCAGAGCTTGTGGCTGTTTCTCATCCTGTCAAAATCTGCACCTTATTAGTGAAATATTTCAGTGACTGGCTCCTGTAAGGAGCTTGAAATGCTTCTGCTCCTGACTTCCCCTGGCTCCTTTGCTGATGTTTCCCTTCCTCTCCTCCATCCCCTACTCATTCCCATAACTTATTTTTCATGAGAGATGATCTCACTGCCTTATTTCTTCAGACAGGATCTCATTTTACTCAAAACATAGAGCCAGAATAAATTCATATCCCTTAATTACAATCAAAAACATATTAATAGCATGGAAGCATTTTTTACCTTCTACAGCTCCCAGTGGTAACTATTATTGAGACAGTACCATCCAGAACATTCACTAGCACTGCTCCAAGTACCTTACTGCATCTAATTACATTTAGAGTGTAAATTTTGTGTCTTGTTTAAAATAGCAATGAAGTTTTTAATGCAAACTTACAGAATCTTTACAGTTCCAGATCTCATTTATACTCCCTGATGCATTTTCTTCTACTTTTATTTTCAAGTTTTCTACCTTATTACTTCAAGAAATATTTAAGCAGCAAAGTACTGACATTGTTAAATTCAAAAAAGTATTTCATTAAAAGAGGTTTAATTAAAACTCACCTTCCTTTCAACAGAGAAATATTTTCCCAATGAGATCACATGGTAATTTTTAAATTAGTTATTCAGTAATTACATAACTCAATTAAACAGCTAGTGTACTAGAAGAGCTAGAGTGACAAGTGAGATTTTAAAACCTACTCCAATAAGAAGCACTCATTATTCCAGGGAAAAATGAGGGTTTGTTAGTTGCATTTTTTATTTTAAAGAGTGTATCCTTGATTATAACAAAAAAGTTTTCCCTCGGCTGCCTTTACCATCCATTCATCCTAAATATGTACATCTCCACAGAGATAATACTCAGTAGGATTTTTCTGATTTTCCACTTGATTCTTAACATGATCACTTGCTTCCAGGGTGCCACCACACCCCGTATGTCAGTGCTGCAGGAGTCACTCCGGTGGGACAGTGGACACCCCACCTGTTACTCTCGCCTCTCACAGGGATCTTCAACTTCTACCTAAGCCATCTCCACAACAGGAATTCTGCAGTCTGGGTCTGGTTTCTACACTCCGTGCGCCTGGAAAAGGTGACACCAAGTGGTAAAAAGGGGCATAATCAGCATATTAACAATCCAAACGTTTCTAAATTACTAACACATTGAAATCCAGTTTGAATCCGGATTTCACCAAAATTTGGAGGAAAAGGACTCAAATTTATTAGGCCCTCTCTTTTCTAACAATGAAAAGGAACAGAGCCTGAACAACTCAGTAAGATCTGACATTAAGGGTAGGAACAGCTCTCTTCTCCCAAACATCTCCCTTGTCCTGTTCCTTGTCCTTCCCTCTGACAGCTTCTCCAGGAATCTTGGGCTCTAACATACTCTGTGTGGACCAATATTCAAATACGGCTGGAAACAAGGCCCCAGTTCACAATCCATCAGTACTTACCTATTGTTCACACGTTGGTGTTGAAGCCTGCCTAAAACCATAGTCCCTTCTCCTGACAACTTCTTTAGCCTCAGAAAGTCGGGAATAGCTCAGAATTAGATTTTCATGCTGACTGTTAAGCTCCTCACCACACTTTCATTCCTCAGTATCCTTCAAACAGAAAACAGTCCTCTTACTGCCCTTTTAGCTCTTAGAGGAACAGACTAAGTACCTCACAGAAAGAACTGAAGCTTTCTAGAAGTACTGGAAAATGTTTTACTACTGCTGCAAATGTCATAAATTGAGCTGTAGAAGCCCTGTGAAATATGTTGAAGTACAAGCTGTGTTTGGAACTGTGATAACATGCTATCCAGTGGCAAGGAAAAGAAAGGCACGGGTAGGAATAGCTGGAAGGCAGCCGTGTTTGAAACCAGGGCTATTTTGGGCCATATGTGCTTTGAGTTCTGCTGAGCCTGTCCTGAAAAAGCAATCCCAAAAACACCTTTTGAAAAAAATGACTTTCCATTCCACAGCCAGTTACAGGCACAAGAAGTCAAAGGAGGTCCCAGCTGAGAGGTCTCTCAAGCAGGTCCCTACAGAATAACCTTGGAGACAATAAAATATCTGGTGCATACAGGAATTACTACTGTCTGTCAGGCACATCCCTACTTCAGTACCTTCCACACCACCAGCATGATGCACCCCAGGGCCTGAGGGGCAATTTATGGAAGTAACACCCTAAGCATGAAGAGAATGTGAACATCTAACCTCAAGTAGCCTTTCTAAAACTCTCTGCATCGAACTATTGCAAATATAACGATCTTCACAACTGAAATAAACTGAAAGGCATTTTTCTTAATCCAGTTAGCATCAGTGGACTGAGTAGATTTGACCTTGGCCCTTAATTCCCTACTCTGCTCTAAAAAGTATTTGCAAATGGTTCCTGGCTTTTCAGAGAAGTCTTGTTGCAATATGTAATATTGCATCCAAGTTTTAGGAAGCCTCCAGCACACATGCTTTGCTTTTTAATCACTATTTTTTTCCAGATATCTTGACCCCTCTATAGATACTTCATCTTTCAGTGTGTTACCATGTCTGTCCCATCAGCTGCTTCCGACATAGCTGTGTTTAGCTGTTGCTTTTGTGCCAACACATTCCTGCAGCAAACTACAATTAAGAAAATAAATAAAGGTTAGCTTATTTTGGGGAGCACCTTTACACTTGTCATGATTCCTAGTGATTAAAAGTAGTCAATTGTTTTTTAGGACCTACTTGCACTAAACCACTCAGGATAAGGAGATTAAGGGTGTATTTGGTTACATGGAACAACTCTTCAATTGCACACAGGCAGTGTGTCTTTCAAAGCAGCATCCCACAAATTTTCAATAATCAAGCTTAAAAACTTAGCTTTGATTTGTGCCAAACTCTTAAGTCATTTAAGGGAGAAAATAGAAAATTTGCTTAGTCACATAGGTGGAGTTCCCTATTTCTACCCAAGTAAACCAGTCTCAGTTGTTTTTTTTGTTTTTTTTTTTTTTTGTTTTTTTTGTTTTTTTTTTTTTTTTTTTTTTTTTTTTTTGTTTTTTGTTTGTTTGTTTGTTTTTTTTTTTTTTTTGTCTAGACAGAACTGACCTCCTTTTTCCAGTGCCAGTTCTGTTCTATTTTGGTTCAGCATCATGTCTAGATGCTACTTGTTTCCAGAATGAGGGATGGGTAGGAAATAAAGGGTACTGGTTTGTGGACAAACAGAGCAGCAAACAGGGCTGGTCACTACAACAAATGTGCTCCTCTCACCAGTAAATGCAATTGTGTTCAATCTTTATGGTTGCCAAAGGTCACTAAGAGAGAGGTTTTTAAGCAGTGTAAGAGAGATTGTGATTAAGCCTTGTTTGTGAAAGATAAATTCCAAATAAGTGGAGTGTCCAAGTTTCCCTTCTCTCCCATTTTAAAATGCCAACTGGATGATTATTCTTGCACTGTAGCATTCATTGCAGGATTACTGGCAAAATGTCTTCAGTTTCCCAAGTCAATCCCCATGGAATTTCCTTAGGCATATTATTCCTATTTAATCCCTGAATTTACTGTATTTTCCAAATTACTCCCTTAAAACAGCTTCTGTCTGTGAAGTTCCGGGCCACTTGTCACCTGACAGCCTTTGAATACAAGGAAAGAAAGTTATGCAGAAGTTCAAAGAAGGCTTTGAAGATAACATTTTTTCTAAGGTTTTTAACATGAAAGACAAACTGCTTTCATAATAATCTAACTTGGCTGTATTTCTGTTTCAAGATGAATGATAGAATGGTTTTGGTTGAATAAAACCAGTTTCACCCTCTCTTTGAGTACACGTGACAGGATGGGTTTCATCAGAACATATAAACAAACCTAGGAACCTGTAATGTGCACAGCCACTCTAAACTTCCCAGTGAAGTTTCAGGCATGCTAATAAAATGATGAGTGGTCTGACTGTGTCCAGACCACTGGCAAGAACCTTGAACCACAACATGTGAAGAAAAAACCAACCAACTCACCTCTTCCTGACACAGCTGCACATCCCTGATACATAAAACCAAGAAACCTCTTTCCATGTTCAGGAAAAGGACTGACACAAACCATCTGGCTATGTACACCTAATAAAGAAGTAAATACATTATACATAGAAATAACTGCTTTGAACAGCAACTTCATAAGCAGAAATTTGAACTTGTACACTGTTGATTTTCTCTACAGATAAAAGTTGTTGTTTATTTTTATAAAACCTGTGCAACCTTTTCATCCCACTATTTTTTGCAGTGGAATTTCAGATGATCATTACCATAGATGTTTCTATGGGCATGTCATGGTACCAACAACAGTTGAATTTCAATTTTAATAATGGATTTTTGACTTCTACCTTTACTTAATGTAACACCCCCTCCATAACACCAAAATTTCTTTCTTTCCTCCTAACTCATTAACCTAACTGAACAACACTTAAGATTTTTAAGACTGCATTCTTGTTTGAGATATTTTCCTTCAGATGGAGCTCTAAGCCTTTAAGAATGCTTCACAATACACTTGTTGCACAACTAATCTCAGTTAAGAAAAGGAAAAATCCATATTAGTTAGCACTAGAAAAGGCTGATCACTTAAAAATCAGTTAATTCAAGTATATCTTGGCTGCACTGCTACACTACTGTGTTTCAAGTATCCTGATGACTGGTATGTCTACCACAAGAAAGGAAAACAATTAAAAATTGAAAATACAATAAAGGTAGAAAATATTAACTTACTATCCTCAAAGTACAAAGATTAAGGAGAACTCAAAAGAATTACATACTGATACTGTGTTAATCTTATTCAGGCCCTTCTAAAATCAACAAAGGGAAAAGTGGCCAGAACCACAGAATATTCTGAGCTGGAAGGGATCCACAAGGATCATCAAGTCCAGCTCTTAGGTCAAAGGCTCATATGTTATTAGCACCACATTAATACAGCCAATTGAGCCAATCTCAGTGCAGACTTAAAGCAGATAAATGTATCAATGATTCCATTGCTCTAAGTACCTGTCTTCAAGAACTGAGCTCACCTAAACCAGATGGCATCACCTGGCCGACTCCAGGGCAAATTTCAGACAGCACTGCAGATTCTCAAAGCCGAACACAAGACAACCAGCTCACTGAGTCACTCAGCATTTGTTGTGTATGCATTCATTGTATTATTACAGAATTGCTGATCACATCATTAAGAAACATGAAAGCCTAAATATATTTTATCTTTAGATTTTTTATTATTATTATTTCAGAGGCACTTAATGTCTTACATTTACATAGCGCCATTTCCCCCTCCAAAACACTTTACAGTATTTACACACAGGAATGTTTCCCACCGTTGAAATGCAGCCATCTGACTATTTCCAGTACCATCTTCAAAGCACCAACAATTTGAGACAAAGTATTCCTCAGTATGTTGTCTACTAAGTTCAGAATTCGATTCCATGAACTTCCAACTTGTGCTATTAAAGAAATATAACTAAAATACATTATCACAGTGCAATTCTGCAACAGAACTGAGACTTCGATCATTTTCATTAGATTTTTTTACAATCTCTCATTAGATCAAGTCTATCTCAAACACTTTAATGTAAGGCCTTTTAAGAATATAATTCTAAAATGTCATTCTTTTTTATATTTTCTTCATAAGCCTCCCTTATAATCAAGCACAGACGAGTATTTTTCTTTCCTTCCAGTATATTTAGAAACACAAGTCCTGGCCCTAAGGAGATACCAGCATCTTCAGTTTCAACAAACTTCATGGCACCTAAAAGCAAACCAATTCCTCCTTGGTTTTAGAGATGCATTTTTCGTTTGCTTGTTGTTAGTGTTAAAAATAAATACAATATTACACAAAATTCTGTTAAAACCAATAGAATTGTAAAATACAATTGGGATTGGCTGCTGGGAGCAATGTAAGTGTGCTGTGTATGGTTTTCCTTATTAGCATTAAAAATACATTAAAGTATCCCAAGTTCACTACTCCACTGCAAAAGACTGCCCTAATCACAAAGATCATAGCAACTTTCTCAGTTTAGAGATTAATTTTTTCTTTGTCTCTCTATGAGGCTACTAAAACATCCCTTCTAAGAGAAGAAGTTGCATTTGTGCTAACTTCCACAAAAAAAACCCCAAACCAAAAAACCTCCCCAGGCAACAACCTATTTGCCATCCCTATTTCCATGGTTACACTTCAAAAAAGACTACAACCTGACACACAGCATGTTGCTACCTGCTATGCTATGGCTGATGTGAGAATCTGAATTAACAGAAACAAGAGATTCATGAAATCAGGCACCTATCTGCCTTCCTGTAGAACAAGCACAGAAATTATTCTGGTACCTTATTCTCTTGAATATGCTATACTTCAGAGAGAAGCTTTTATGATCTTCATTGATGCATTATACTCTGATTCTAGTGTGATCACTAGATTCTTGTACCAAGACAGCTGTTTGCATTTGAGTACTTTGAAAGAATACTGACAGGTAGGGGCAAGAACTGTGATAAAAGGAAAAATATTAACAGGTAGCAATTTCAAAATGAAATAAAATTACTAATTAAACTGGGTAAAAATTAACAAACAGCAGTGCATCACAGTACATATTAATTTCATAAAAAGTAGGGGCTTTTTTAAATCTAAACCCTTGATAAAAGATGCACAAAGTACGGATGTATTGCATATTTTATGCATGCTTTCATGTAGTGCATTCCTATATTATATCTTACATGGAACACTAAAAATTACTAGACCTTCACTGTACAACAGGTATTGTAATTTTTTTGTTTTAAAGCCTGAACAGCAATTCAGTTTGAATTACACCTTCCTATTCCCTGATCACAAAGAACACCTTGCTGGATTTATGTTTGTCAAAGTCAAATGACAACCACAGTAATCACTTGTATGAAAAAATCAATTGCAGTAGACTATTGTAAGAGTTTGATTCCTTTCAGGGGATTTGGCAGCCAGAACAAGAAAACCAGCAAGGACTAGAGATCCTTACAAAACACAGAGAATCACTGGTAAATAATTTGTATCGAAATCAAGAAACATCATGACAATAAGAGAATAAACATGAAGAATGAAAGCATTGTTTCAGACTTCACAGCCTAGAAGACCAAACAGAGAGTACCATTATCACTTGCTTTCAAACTCAGATCTGAAAGGGCAGCTAAAACTATAAGATCATCAAAAAATCTGAAGAGGGAGAAAAGGAAGAACTTGGAAAAAGTAATTGCTGTTAACTGTTCTGCTATTTTACAGATTAACATTTTTTAGCCTACTATAACCTCTACTGATTTGAGGAATGACTGGACCCACATTCTTTTCTCTGTTTCTTCTTGTGGGAGCCATTCATTTCTTCAGAGCTAAAAACATTCACAGGCTTGTTTGATACAAGGATCCTCACTTTTCTTTCCCTCCCATTTTTTCTTGTGGGTCAATCCTTTCCTTCCTCAACCTCCTCTCAACTCTTCATTATCACAATATTTCTCTGACAGAAAGAGGACAGCTGGGCTGGAGGATGGATGAAGCTTTTGCTAAATTGGGAGAGAATGGGAGCTGAGCTGCAGAGAGAACTGCATGGACAGACAGATGTTAAAGGTGAATCCAAATCCCAGCAAAGAACAACCTTAATTTCTTTTTAACACCAGAAGGAATTAGTTTTGTCTTTCAGTTTCAGTTCATCCTTTTTCAGCAAGGGCACACTGGCTACATCACAAGGCTTGGACAAGGAAAAGGCTCTTTCATTTAACAGGGCACAGATCTGAAGATGGGACAATGTCCTGCACCATGCGAGATCTCTCTGAAACATGCACAGAACAGAGCAAAAATCCAAGACTACTTTGCAGGAACAAGAGAGGTAGCAACCCTAATTTTAACAGGGCTTTTCACTGAAGGGAAAGAAGGTCTACAAAAGTCAAATCAGCCGATTTCGAATGGTTTGCATCCCAGGATGAATCAGGTTACACTAATTTAAGCCCAATTTAATTTAGGCAGGTTTTTAAACCACAAGAATAAGGACATTCTTAGTACGTATCAATAATTAAACCAACATATACACAATTAGCAATATCCTACAGAATAGTAAATGCTTAACAAGCTGAGTAATTTTATGGTACATTGTCTGACATTCTACACACTTCCTGTAATCATCAGTCTCTAGCAATTCAGTTCATGACTTTAAGATCCAAATTCAACTGTGTCTTCGGTTATTTTCTTGAACTCATAGTTTCCTCGGCCATCCATATGCAAGTAGAACTGAAAGAAACCAACATATGTCATTAACCACTTAAAAATTACTAGCTCTATAAAGACCTAAATAAATTATATTCGGAAATACTTTTTAAAATCTTTTTAAAACTTTTAAAAGGTTTTAGCAAAACCTTAAACTCAGAGGGTAAGCTGCTCTCACCTCGCATGTCATTAAATTCATCTGCCTCTGTAAAAATGTTAAATTTATCTTTGCATATCATACTTCTGTCTGCCAACAGCCACATCTAGACTTAACACTGTTTTCTTGGGTTTTGTGACAATATACCTGGGGCACAGATTCATCCCTGTGTATTAATTCAGTATTTTTATCCATATGTACAGTCTGTCTGCATAAAAATAACAGTAAAATCTTAGTTTGCAATAAAAAGTCCACATCTTAGAGACCTTTTTTTAAAGCATTAAAGTATTACATATAACAAAAGCAAAAAAATCCATGCTGTTTACTGAATTCTAGTTCAAGGATTTTTTTGAGTCTAAGAAAGAAGACTTAAGCATCTAGCAAGCCTCTCATACTTTACAGATACATACAAAATTTTTGCATAGTGTTCTTTCATAACTAAAAGCATAAGAATATTTCTAAGAGTAAAATGGGATTATGAAAAGTAAAACCTTATAAAAACTCAAACCAAACATGACCTATTAGGATGTGAAATAACATCTGAAATCACCAAATCAATTTCATACAGTCAGTCAAACAAGACCCACAAAAATTCTTAATAAAGCAAAGATTACATACATCATGATGTTTCCAGAGTGACTTCCTGTGGGAAACAGTGAAGAGAGTGATTCCAACCTATATGACAAAATACCCACAAAACGGTTAATTATTCTCATGGGTTAGGTGTCATCTATTTTTCAGTATTGTATCAGATGAAGATCTTAACTTCATAACCACAAACTTCCAGACTATTATTAACACTATACACATATAGCTTTTATTACAAGATTTTGCAGGGGAGGAAAAAAGCAATCAGGAGGGATTTATAATTTTTAATTGATTTCATCATTCTTTTGCTCCTAAAGATTTGTCAAACATAGAATTAACTGAGTAAAAGAAGCAATGCAGGAGACAGGTAAAACAATAAAGCTGGTGAATAAAGGAATTTTAACAACAATAAAAAAATCCCAAACACACAAAAGCTGTAATGAATTACAAACTTAGAGTGACAATTTAAGGTGAATAACCTTCCTTTGTTTCTTTTCAATTCAACTATTCATCTCCAAGAGCAGCAGCAAGGACAAAATAACTCTGAGATAAAGCAATATAACATTGTTTCTTTCTGCAAGGACAAACTAACTAGGAATTCTACTTTTCAGTAACATGTATTAGCCACTTGGCAAGCACAGATGAATATTCAAGTTACTGTAATATGAAGTATATGGAAAACAGATTTTAAAAATCATCAGGGTATTGATACTGATGTGGTAAAATCATTTCATGACCTAATGCTCCTTCTGCAGAGTTCTCACCTAATGTCCATTCACTACTACAGAGGGCTCCTTTAGTTTCAAGCACATATTTGAGCTTTGTTCTATTATCATTCTGGAATACTGCTATTCAATAACTAACATATTTCAACCTCTTTCTTTCCCAGACTAGGGTGTGAAATTTAATCTTGTCGATTTCACACAGCACTACAGAGAATCTAAAATGGTGAGTTTAAGAGGACACGGAAACAAAAAGCTATGTTGAGCATCATAATATTTTCCTACGGTGCTTGGCATTTCATATCTCAGAACAGATGAAAATGTTAACTTCCAGCCTTCCACTTCTGCTGCTCTGGCCAAAAGAAGCCTTTTGAACAAGAAAACATTCTACAATTTTAGATTATTTGGTCCTAACTTGATATTCCAAGAGACTATCTAGGAAAGTAAGGTTACTTACTTAGCAGCTAATAAGAATTCTCTGTATATCATAGAGGGTACCTGTACATCTAAGTTACTCTAGGACTACAAAATCATTACTGAATTCTAATGTGTATAAAGTTGTATGCTCCTCTAAGCTTTTTTCCAGATTTTATTTTTTTTAATTTTTATGCACTAGGTATAAGGAAGAGTGAACCTTGTACCATTTTAGGTTTCTTGTTAATGTACAGAGAGAGAATTCCAGAAACAAAGAGCTCACCTTTCGGCAGTGGCTGTAAATGTAGCCCTCTACATCCACACTAACAGCACTGGTGCACTCATCCAGAATTGCAAACTGGGGCTTATGATAGAATAACCTTGCCATCTGGAATGCAAGCCAAAAAAATAAAAAAAGGATACTATAGATACAGAACTACCAGCAATGGTGTTAGAAGTTAAACTAAGAATTAGAGTCAAAAAATCTGCTACAGAAAGGGAATTAAGTTGATAATGACTGAAACCCAAAAATCCAAAAGTTTCACATTATCTTATGCCTTTTTTATTCAAGGCAATTATTTTAGAAATTCTGTTTATACAACGAAATCACAAGACATGGTGAAAGTATGTTTAAAAGCCAGTATTTCCTTTTAAATTTTGAGTACAAACCCCACTATTTTCAGTTGTTTTCTCAGTATTTAGGTATTGCACATTTTGGGGGTTTCTTCTAAGCCAAATACTAATACTTAATAAATAAAAATAGGTTACAGTTCAGGTTTTATTTTTTACTTATGTTCTGCATTTGTTAAGCATTTATGCTTTTGAGACATACGGCCATTCTCTGTTTTTCTCCCCCGCTGAGTACATCCATCCAGTCCTGAACACTATCCCAGCCTCCTTCACGTTCCAAGATATGTCCCAGCTGGACATTATCCAAGTACTCCTTCAGCACCTTTTATGGAAACAGGAATGACAAATAAAGCTTACATGAACTCAAAAGACAAGTGGTTGACAAAAGTTATAAAGGATTGTACCATAACACTATCAGTCCTGGTAAGTATTAAAATACTAATAAATGCAGTGCTTTTCATAGCAGTTTCAGTATTTCTGAATTGAAAGCATTACTCATCCTGAGCAAGACAAAGGGTTAATGAACTAATCATCATTACCTGGTCAGAAATCCCTTTCTTTTTCTGATCTTCCACAGTATCTGGATATATAACTTGATCTCTGAGTGTTCCAAGAGTCATGTATGGTCTCTGATATACAATTAGAGCCAAAAAGATATGTCAAATACTTCTAAACACAGTCAAAGTACAAAGAAAGAGAACATTGTTGTCAAGTAAAGCACTTGGTCTCACCTGAGGAACATAGAACAACTTTCCTCTTACAGGTTTTGTTAAACGCCCACCAAACAAAGGCCACAACTGCAAAAGAAAAAAGATTAGAACTTCACAAAAAAGTTCAATCACAACCACACTTTGCATTCTCCCCTCTTTGTAAAACAAAGTTCCCTTACCTCACCAAGAACACGGAACAGGGAGCTCTTCCCACAGCCATTTGGCCCACAAATCAGCACATTTGCACCAGATCGAACCTAAAAATTGCAATGCCAACACATAAAATGATAGTGAGGAAGTACTGCTGAAAGCTCCTACAATCAATAGGACAATCTAGTATCATCATAGGCTTGTACACAGCTTTCTGACATTACAATGAGCAATTTCCAGCAAAAATTAGTTTTTTTCCCCCCAAGAGGTTTAGCACCAACTGCAGCTGGAAGAAAATGCACTTGTAACAGCAAAAACTTTTTTGGGTAAAATAGCTTATTGCCTTTTTTTTAAACTAACATGATTATTTGTTTGCACTTTTCTTATAAATAGGATGACCTTTGAAGCTATCATCTGCTCTTGAAAATTTTGTATTGTTTCCCATGATACTAAAAAACTTACCTCAAAGTTAAGGTCTTGAATCAAAACATCTCCATTAGGTGTCACCAATGGAACATGATCAAACCTGTATGTATTACAAAGTTAAAAAGGAAAAAACAACAGTTGCTTAAAAGAAGCTCATATTGTGTGCTTACTTGAGAGATTTAAGGCAGTCAGAAACACTTCAGCAGTACTTCATTCACTCTCCCAGTTTCCAACTATTAACAGCTAAGGGAGTTCTTGAACCAAAAAGGTACCCTAGCTTTTAAATGTCTACATCTACAGGTTTAGTTTTATCCTCTGTATTTTTTTTTTTAAGCCTTTTAAGCCTTTGGTCTCCAAAACATCTTGTGGATATAAACCCACATTTAAGGATGCATGGCATTTTAAACTTAGTAGTGAAGTATATCTCACTAGTTCTACAACATGCAATGAATGACTTCCCTCCTTCCCTCACGTCCTCCCTGCCTTTTTTTTAATGAATAAAAATAGCAGTATCATCTCTTTTCCCCCTTCCCCTCTTTGCCCTCTCCTTCCCTATCTGCTTTCCACACTGTTCAGATTGAGATTATTTGATCTCTAACTGCTGTATTTTATGCCTTTAGGTAGTAATACTATGTCAGTGCTACATTCCTCAGACTGCAAAGAATGAAGGAATTGATCAGAAGTACATCACCAAAATCTCTAAGAATGCAGAATTTCAAGCAAGTACTTTGAAAATGTATACAGACTTGTCTCTGATTTTTACATCTGAATTATATAATGGAATAAAATCCATAACTAATATATTCCTAAGAAGAAACAAGATGGTCTGAGAAGTCATATTCTAACGGACAGTAGGAATGTTACCCAAAAGTCTAAGTCCAAAGAGCAGATTATGTCTCCTGCTAATATGAGAGGATAGGTATTAGCTTACAGAATAGAAATGCTGAGTGGGTGTGAGGTGGAGTTACTAGTAAATAAAGTACAATAGGAACTGCAAATTGTAATAACACGCATTCAGACCTCTATTAATCAGCATAGAGAGAAAGAGTTTTAAAAAGTCTACATTTAAAGAATTGAATTATTGAACCTGTGGAAACCTTGTAAACATACTTGATAAGGTTATCACTGTTGATAATTTCTCCAGATCCAGGTACCAAGGAGAGAGGTTGCTTTTTATCTCCATCTTAAATAAAGAAAGAAAGCATTAGTACTGGAATGCTACACAGAGAGGCACATACAGCATATTATATCACATCTACCTTTTTCTTGTGATATCATAGTGCGCTGATATTTGCCACTGTTCAAGTCCTTCAGAACCTGCATTAATTCCGTGATTCGAGCTGTGAAACTTAAAAAAAGAAAAATAAAATCCATAGAAGCTCTAATGAGCACTCTGTCAAACTGGCAAAGTGACACAGTGATTCAACCCAGCACAGAAGCAGAATGTTTACATTTTAGAGTTACATCAGGTTGTCTAATATGCACTGTATTTACAAGCTCCTTTTCCTTTTTCTGTAAGAGCCAATTTTACTTCTTACGATGTAAAAAAAGTTTACAAAATAATCAAGACATATTTGAATTAAGAGCATTTGACAAATTTCAACTAAACATTCAAACTGCGTTCTAGTAGTATCTGGATGTGAAATTTCTAGTGAACATAATTAGCACATCTTCAGATGTGTTTTCAGCATAAAATGTTTTTAATTGCTGAATTTTTAGCATGCTGCAAGGAACAAAGCACATAAGCTTGTTTTAATTCTACAATCAGTTTCTGAAATTGAGATGAGAAAGATTCTTACTATTAAGCTTACCCAGCCAGTCTTGTCATTTCACGGCCTGCTAGGACTATTCTGCCCAAAGCTTGAGACATTCTCAGCAGCATTCTTCCACTTTGGTAGTAATCCTAGAGTAGAAGAAAGTTTCTTTATGTGGACTAACAAAATTTAAAATCTAGAGGATGTTTTAATTCTGGTCTATTTACCTCCAAAAGTTCTGCATGAGTGCTATTTTGATGACGAGGATCAGACAAGTTCAAAAATGGACGACTAACAACCAGGTAGCCAACGACAGTGGCAAGGTCTGCAGATAAAGAATAAATATTATGCTACACATTAATTGAAACAGTAAGAGAGAAGGTTTGTTTTGTTATTTCTAGAAATCCATTAGCACTTGACACACACTTACATTTGGCAATGATAGTATCAATGAAACCCATGGAGAACCGGAACAGGATGAAATTATGCAAGTGTTCCACCTGGTAAGTTACAGAAGAAAGAAGTTCAAACTCTATCAGTACCTGTTTTACTATCTTTTATTAGACATTTAGTTCTCAACAGTTATTTTTCAGTACCTCAGATACATTAACATCCCTCTAAGTGTGGTAAGCACTGCACAAGAGTCCCTGCTGGCAAAGACTTGCATTTGTGATCAAAAGAACTTACACACTAAATTAAATAGTGAGAACAATAACTGTTCTGGGTGGGTGACAAGGAGGTAAGTGGCAAGAGAAAAGCATTCTAAGAAAAATTCTGTTCTGCTTACAGCCTACCAGCTTATTTTTTAATCTAATAACGTAGCAGCAAAAACACCAAGCTACTCTAAGTCAATTTATATGAACACAAGTCAAGAATCATCATGACAGAATTAATTAAGTTTCGCCTAAAATGTTTTAAGATACAAAAGAGGCTTACCAGCTTACGGAAAGTCTTGTGAATAGTCTGTTTTTCTCTCGCGTTTCCATTATAAAAAGCGATTTCCTCACTAAAAGAAACAAACAAAAATAATGCAACTTCATTTTGTTAAAGTCAGTCTTTGAAAAAAGTCATCCATAAAATATGGGAATATAGCACTTTCAGTTACTTTATGAAATAAGGGTTTGTACGTTTTCACACCAGTGGAATTATTATACCCCACTTAGTCTTGACTAGGGAATACAATGCGCACACAAATTATTTTAAAGTACATAAAGATGCAAACACTTGGCTCAGACTTGATAGCACCATGCTTCCCAAGTAGATTTTAACACACAACTTCCATTTACCCCTCAGTAAGTCACTTTTATCTTAGGATCCAAGCAAGTGTATACCTGTTCGTAATGAGCCGTGAGTTGACATATCTGTACTCCCCTTCATACTTTTGTTCTATAATGGTCATCTTGCCAATTGGTCTCCTTAAACGTGTAAGGAAAAACCCTGAAATAATCAAGTATGCCATCATGCTAGCTGGACCCTGTGAATATCAAAAAAAAAAAATAAAAGCTTAGGTGGTCTCAAATGACAGTACCTGTATCCATCATGCCCAGAAAGCATGAATCCCTCAGTTCTCATCTCCTATGTGCCTATGTTGCTAATTCAATTACATTTGAAATGCCCATCACGTCACCTTCTTTGGTGTTGTATTTACTACTTTATTAATTGTACTAATTCTCTGTCCCCAGATGTCCTTCCCACCCGTGCCTTCTATTCAGGTTATCACGATCCAGTGTGACCTGTCCTCTACCATCCCAGCTTATTTCATTAATGATTTACTGGTACCCTCTCATTTCTTCTCCCTCCTTTCTGCCTACTTCTTTTTCTTCACATTTGCTGAGCTGTTACACAGCAGTCAATATTTCAATCCTATTGTCTGCTTTTGTCTATACATATTCCCTGGGTCTCTCAAGCAGTCCTGGATTCTATGTTTCCATAGATGAAGAACGGATGATTAAATACCACTGAAGCGTGGAATGGCATGAACTGTATTTGGCATAAACTGCACGTAATAACTACTACAGAGAGCAGAACAAAGACATCCAAGACTCATAAAGTTACCAAGGTTCAGTTAAGCCTTACTGCAAGTCTGTCTCAACAAAATTTGCAGCACATGACCTACAGCTACTCCTTTTCAACTCCTGAACATTTCTGATAATGCATCATTTCACTAATTTGAAGAATTAATTCTGCAATTATTCAGCTTATCAAGTCTTACAGCTCAATGCAAGAAATGGTTCCACTTCATAGAAGCTTCACAGAAACAGCAAACTTATTTTCACTCTTAAATGGAATTCATGCAAGACATAAGCAGTAAAAAGGGTGTTGTACTAAACAGGATTTCCAAATAAAACAAAGTACTTCCATAGTCTTTCAAATTGTTGATCAAATGCCTGAAAATACTGAGTTTTATTTCGCATGCCTCAAAGTAGAGGGCGCTAAAGCACACAAAACATTAAGTGTAAATGCATATTTTCAGTATAGCCCTTCAAATAATGTAGGGATCCACAACTACTACCTAGAGTTTTCCTCAGATTCCAAACAGGTACAAGGCCATAACCAACGAAGGGAAAATGTGCTTACAGTTCTAAAAAACCCATTCAATTTACCTGTGCTCCTATTGCACTTGTTAGCTTGAAGATGTACAAAACTATATCCAAGAATGGCTGTAAGAGAAGCATGAGGAAAAAAGCCTTAGAACACAAACACAAAACTAATATAAAACAGTCCAGAAGCTATGTACCACCCCAAGAACATTACAGCTCTGTACTAAAATACTGGCCAGCCTATTATACCAACTAAAAGCTAAAGCAAAAGGAATCACAGCCACATGACTTTTTCCTGAAATCACTGGCTCAAGACTTGAACACAAAACCATCATGATGTTCAGATAAATACATATCATATAGAAAAAGTACTTTACTATTTAAGGTCTTTAATGACACTCTGGTCACTTATCAAGGTGGACTAGAACCCATAATAATTTAATTGAAGTAATTATGAGATATATTCAATGAAAAGATAATGCCACATATTTGGCTATGTACCTGATAGGAGGAACATTCCAAAGTTCTGTAACCTCCATGCTAAGCTAAAACAGCTGAACTGCAAGTTTTCAGTCAGAGGTCTTTGAACAAAGTAACTTGTAGTTTACTCATACTCAGCTTGTATGAAACACATAGCATTAAAAAAGTTTAGTTTAAGAATGTCAACAGTGTACTCATTCACTACCCAATCATCTTAAAATTCACACCAGAAACAGGGAAAAGCTTATTCAACCACACCTCCCTACACAAAATAATACTTGTGTATAACAAAGAGTTAGCCATTGCTTTTCTTCTGAAAACTATCTGCCTGAGAGAGCAAAGTCATCATTGTTCATCTGCAAAAGAATGTCCTCTGTTCTTTAAAAGAAAATTTAATACAAATTGTAACAACTTGCAACAGTGCTTTGGCCACAAAAGCCACAAAGAGTGTGAAACAATATAGCATCATAAACTATTTTTTAGTAACATACCCCAAGAAATCCATACACAAATGCACATCATTTTTGTGAGCTATCCCCCATCCTAAATGTCTACAGCTACTACTTAAAGTTCTCTCTTAACAGACTTACCTTGCTAAGGTTTGAGTACAGGTCCACTACACTATTACAGAATTTTTCCACATCCTGTGTGAGGAGCTGATCTGGATTAGCTATTCTGTTGTCCAGATTTCCCATTTTGTAGTATGTATAAGCTCTGAAACAAAACAATTGCTAAGTGGTAGAAAAAAAATCATTACCTGGGATCTAAAATAACTGGAATGCCCTTGCTTTGTACAACTGAGATGCTAAGCAGTGCAAACATTAAGTTACTGTATAGAATCAACATAGCTTGTGCTTCTGCCTGACTAAATCCACATTAAATGCTGCAGGACTGTTTAGGCATTTAGGCTCCAGGATGTCTGTGCTGAAGCTCAGGCTCACACTGCTACTGAACTTAGAAAACCCTCACATACTCTGCTATAGCATATCTGACAACCAAAATTCAGTGCAGAAGGACAGAAGGATCCACTCAAGCTCATGCATCCAATTCAGCCTTCATCATATGAAGGCTCCTGAAGTACTTTGGAATCTGATCCAATCATGGAAGCAGTACAGGGCAGTTTTTCCCCCAACTGAGCCAACTTTATTGTCTTTGTATCTATGGCATACACAACCCGGATAAGCCTCTCACCCTCAACTGCAAGTTCATTGCAATCTTCTTACTATGTATTTAAAATGATTTGCATTAACTCTTATAAAACTGTAGACAAGGTGTTACTTACTTTAGATATTCCTCATAGAGATATCTGGTAAGTCTTACTCTGAAACAGAGTTTCAGTTCATTTAGACCATACTTCAGGAAGTTATTCACTAAAGAGATCTAAAATAAAAGACAATAATATTTAAGCAACAAGATCAAATATACTTAGATCAATTTGCAGCATAAATTGTGTAAATGCTTTAAAACAGATCAGTTCTCTCCTTGAAGTCAATAATACCATAAACACACCTGAGACCAATCAGTGTCCACAGGATCACTGCTTGGGTTTCTGTCTCCAGGTCCCATTGGATCTCACCACTTAAGATAAAATACATTCATATTACATATTTTCAGCTGTTCTGATAAAGAGGCACCATTTGGAAACCACTGCTTTAAATCTGTCAACTAGTTTTAAAATTTATTGCAAACCAGGCAGCAACGTTATTTCTATCTGGTGCAGATCAGAGATGTGAACAAACTGAAAGAAAGTTGAAGTGTGGAAGAAAGTATAACAAACCTGTGAAAAATATAAGAAATATAAAAATTAAAGTCTAATAAAAAAATCATCTTCAATGGTGCCAAGGAACCCCAAACCTACAGTCAAAATTGACATCAACAAAACTAACCTGAAAACCTGAACATATCTCTTAAAAAAATAGTTGCTACCAACAACAAAATATGCTGATGAAATCTCCCACACACTGGAGCCAGAAAATTAAGTGTGTTTTCATACAGATCTGTATGTAAAACAACTAATTTCCATAGGTTTTAAGACACTCCTTTGAGATCTTTTCCTCAAAATCTTAATTTACATTTAAAATATGTTCTACGAATAGGTCAGCACAAGAAGAGCACTTACAGCAGGCATTGCAGCAATGAAGTTGAACAAGTATTTCTTGAAATCTTTTCTGCTGCGGCCAATGATAGCACTGTAAATGACCACCAGCTAAGAGTCAGTTACAAGAGAAACAACAAAGTATAAACTTGCATGTTTTAAGTAGATAACTCACAGAGAAAAAGAAAATCATCATGGAAACCTGTAGCACCAGCTCTAGGATCCAGTCTGACACCCTCGAGTAAGCTAAGTGGCAAGTGGCAGACTGAGCAGTTACCTCCTGTCTGCTCCTCTGCAACTGCCCCACATTAAGGGTTTAAAAATTCATGGTCACAGAATACAAGTTTTTTCCCTTCTCTGCTTTCATGGATTCTCACAAGAGAAACAAAGCAGTCCTTCCATTCTACAAAGCACCAAACATCTCTCCTCAAACACAGTATCATTTTGAATACACAGTTCTGATTTGTCTCAATTAGCAACAAGACCAGCAAGAATAATCAGAGGTCTAAAAGCCACTTTCTAACATATTAATACTGAAAGCATTGTTTCTATCAATCTAAAGAGCAAACAGCTCGGTGGGAAGAAACAAAAAGTCCTAATACCCACACAACATGTCCAAGTCTAAGACATAAAACCACTATTCTGAATTGAATTAAAATACTAATTTGATAAAATAATTTTACTGATGGACAAAAATAATTTAATAAATGAAATTTTATTTTTATTTACTAAAATATTGTGGTCCTTCCCCAAATTGCAGCTACACCAGTTTTCCAACAGTTTTAAACAAGCAAGCTATAAAATGCCTGAGTATGTATTCTGATGACTTTCCCTGTTAAACACGAGAGAATGTTTAAAAATAACAAATATTAGGTACCTTTCAATGACTGTTCCATTTTGAATCATCCAAATATCACAGTAAGTGCGGACTACCAGCATCACGGCAATAAGCAGCAAATAACCTGTCTAGTACAACCACAGAAATGCAACAGTTAAATAATGGCTAAATTTCACCATTTTTTTCCAGTAAGTCAACCAACTCTATCTAACAGAAAAGTATTACCCCTACTGCCCTAGCTAATGTAGTATTTGCTTACATTGCTGGAAACACATTAGCATACACTACTTTTAATGAAGTACTGACTAATTTTTATGGCGAAAATTTGCCTTTTAAAAAGCTGTATTTGGTTGATACATATACTGGACACACACTATAAGATGGAGGATTGCAGGAATAAAGAAGTTACTGCTATTCTGAGACACCTTTCTGCCTTAAGTTTGGAAGACACCTCGGAACCTCATCAGCTTCGACTCCCTACTCAGAACAGGGCCACTAGTAACCAGTCACCAGTCAGAGACTAACAGCTTTCCATCCACTTCATTGTCCACTCATACAGCCAATTCAGTTTGGCTCACTGGGTATTTAGGAAAACCTGGTATCAAAATATTCTACATCCTCTGTTCTTCCCTTATTCACACAACCAGTTCTCTCATCACTGAAAGCCATCACGTTAGTAAGGCATGACCTGTCATGGGTAAATCCAGGCTGCTTGCAATGACTTTTTTGCCTCTTGTATGGCCAGAGTTAGCTTACAGGAAGTTTTGCTCACAGTCCTGCCAGGAATTTGGTGAGGCTTACCAGCCTGTAGCTTCCAGTAAACTTGTTTTCTAATATGGGAGCAAGATTTGGGTTGTTTCGGGATTATCCGTAACCTCTTCTAATGGCTATGACTTTTGAAGCTGATGAAGGCCAGCTCCGTGAGCACTTTCACAGGCATCTCCATCCATGCTTCTACCTTCTACACACCTCCTTTTGGCAGCTGGGCTGCTGAAGGTCCCTGTTCACTCAGGCTAAGCTGGCTATCATGCTTGCTCGACACTCTGGACATTGCTCTTGTGCCTGACGTATGTGTAAGTTCATTGCTTAACTTCCGAGCTCAATCAATGCTTTGGATTTTTTTTAAAGTGCCCTAGAAAGCATGAGAAAGATGAAGACACTGATTTCTACACTGCATAGCTTTCCTGAAATGATGCTGAGGGACTTTTTTACAAATTCATTCTCTAATACATGTTGGCCTAGATATGTTGCTAAACTAAAATAACAAATGAACTGCATCCTATTTAAATACAGAAAGCATTTGCACACAGAAGTGTACTGCCTTGTACAAGACAAACCCAGATGCCCTTTTAAAAGTTATGCTACAACAGTAGTTATCAGCTGACAGTAAATGGCTTATCTTGCAACTGAAACCAGAACCTTTAGTGATATAACTGTGCTTAACATAGACTTTTATATTATTATGTTGCTATTTTAAAATACATAGCACAATTTGGTCCTATTTAAGTAATGTATATGCAGTTGTTTAAATTCTGATGTAATTTCGAAAGAGACTTGACTGCAGCTTTATTTCCTTATTTATTAGTGCAGGCAATGCTTACCTCTTTGCAAAGTGTTCTAGGGACCATTATTTTCAGGATTCGACATATTCGTGCAATAAACACTCTGTCCACCATTGCTCGCTCCTTCTTTCCCTCTTTCTGCTGCACACAGAACAAAACAGGAAAAGTGAGAATTTTTCGTACTATTGAACTGCTTGTGTGATATTTTCCCTACACAAGTCACTTACAGCTACCTTCCTTACACAGAATCTGCAGTATTTCCTATCAAACTGCAATAAGTAATAGCTGCTATGACACAAAATACTTGTTATTTCAATTCTGTGTTAAAAATTATATACAAACACTGCAGACTGTACCAGTAAAGTACATCCAAGTGTAAGTTGTAATGCAAATATCCCTTAACATTGCTTATCTCTAAAAGACACCATCAGCCAGTTTTTTAAAGATGCCTTCCATTATTTGTCTAGACAACCAATGGTTTAAACTCTTGGACTGTATAGCCCAAACTTGCTTCACGTGAAACCAGAATTTTTTATTGCTTTACCTCTACAAAATGGTGCAACACACTCCTACTTAGGTATACCTACCAGACTTAAAAACCCTCCCATATCCAAACACCTTTTATTCTAATCAGTTTAATTTGTTCACTCCATATAACCCTGTCTTCTGTCCTGATTAAGCTGAATACTTTTTAAAAGCTAATGGTCCAGGTTTCTTTTTTTTAATTTCCCAAAGGAAATGACTGAAGAATTCAGTCCTGAAAACAGACCAAAAGGGCACGTGTGTACTTTGAACACATCCTGTCTAATCAACATAATCCTGCAATCTTTGCTACCCAAGGCTCATGTGAAACATGCTATCAATGCCCAGATCAATAGTACAAGGCAGACAGGAAACCTGAAAAAGATCCACTCTGAATGCTCTGTGAAGAAGCCTACACCTGTTTTCCACAGCATGAAGTCAACAATAGTCCCATCCTTTTCAAAAACCTATGTGAACACAAGCTACGGATAAAAATTCTAGCCAAATAGGATGCTATGCAGGAGATGATTACTACACTTTAATTAAAACTTATTTACACAAAAATTTAAGCAATCCAAACAACTAAGACTACTGTCCAGTCCTAATGAAGCATTATGCCACATACATTATTGTTTTCCTGTAATAGAAATTACTAACACAATATCTGATGGCAGTATTTCCAAATGATTAAACATATGAGAGTTGAACTTGTTCTTCCCCTTTATTCAGCCTTTCTCCATTTCTATACTTCTGTGTGGCACTTATTTTCATTCCAGTATCTTCTTGCCTAGAAGTCTTTTTCCCTTAGATGATAATCCCATTCAGCATAACTATATCCGAGATGGGTAGGAATAAGAGAAAGATAGTTAAGGTTTTTTAAAATAGGTATAGCTATCCAAAAGATATGTGTTTATGGTAGATTATACAGTCAAGGTGTGTTAGAAATTAACCTGATGTTTGCATACACCTATCTATTTATCCAGTGCAACCTTTTTTTTTTTGTTTCCAGCAAAGATGAAAATACATGGAATTTATTCATAGCATTGTAACACCAGAATCACAGACTCTGCCTTTTGGTCTGTCATATTTTATTTGAACACAAAACAGAAATCTTACTCAAAGGGATTTAGTATATCCTTTTCAAACAAATGAATTAACAGACACACAAAATATCAGGGAAATGCCAAACCTCCTACCAGATGTTTGAAGTAGTTTCTAATTTAGAAACTGTCAGACTCAACATCTTGTTCCATACATTCTTTTACATTAAAAAAAAAAAAAATACAACTTATACCAAATCTATGCACAGCTCTTTGTTTCCATCTGTACAGAAAAACTTACAGCATTAGTCCTTACAAATTCATAGGGCAGTAACAGATAAAAAAGGACATTGTGCACATCAAGCACCCATCATTATGGAGTCAAACTTCAGCCTCCTGTGATTAACCTGATTCTTCCCTTTGCTTCACCAATACAAGTCTGAAAGTATCATTCAAACTATATTTGCACCATAGCAAAGATTAAAGTATAGTGATAGGACATATAGTTTTAAAAAATCGGGTTTATTAAAAATTATTAAAGAATATTTGACATGAAGAAAGAATTACCTCATTATTCTGCAATGCTTGTTTTCCACTTCTTTTACTGCAGAGAAAAGAAAAAAGTATTTATTTGTTATTCACATACTTTTCTTTGTCTTGATCTCTACACACAAAAGACAGAGAAGAAATCTTGGGATTATATTCCTATCTATTTCTTTCAAAGCAATGCAGTGAATTCAGCAGGGCTACCTTCTATGTCAAACCTATGTGCTGCTTTTATACAGCATATGTAATCCCAGGGAAACTCTACTCATTCCAGCAACCACTTTCACATAGGAAAACCAAGTCTCACACTTTCATCTCCAAGTTCTGCTTTACCTTGGCTCTGTATCATGAACTCCACGGGTTTTTCTGTTTCTCACACATACTTTACAAGCATGGCTACATGGTTCCACTGACCACAAATGAGAACTACAAGAATGCAGATTCAGCAATCCAAGCAACCCAACTTTGATGTTTCACACTATCTACATAAACCAACCGGATTTATTTTGCATTGTATTTGACTTCAAAATAACACGCTTACTACACAGAGAGATTATTTGTTCATAAACATGTGCTGCAGGGGAAAAAAAGCCAGCTCCTGTGAAATTAAGTTCCTGCAAAGATGTTCATTAAAAGGGGAGATAGTTTTTAGTCCATTTTCCTTCCCCTGCATTTAACAGGACAGTTAGTAGAAAAATACTTATCAACTTGTGCTAAATAAACATTCAAAAGCACAGAGCTATTCTTCTGCCTCTACTTTTAAGAAAGAAAAGCTGACAAGTAAGACAGCTCCAGTGTGTCTCTCTTACTTGTGGAACACTCAAGCATCAGACAAGCACACTAAGCTGTTTGGAGAATTTATGTAGTTTTAAAGTAGCCACCGACCATAATAAATTGTCACTTCCTTAACTATGATATAATAATAGTAGGAGCAAGCTGCCTTAAAACTGTAACATTCATACACCTTCAAGGCAGAACCTAGGACACTACAAGAAAGCAGGAACTATGAAAGGCACTGCTCCTTTGGCCTACAACACCAAAACAGGCACAGACAGCCACACAACCAGCCATCCCACTACTCCATCAACAGCACCACTTCACACTTGTGTTTTAAAGCCCTGCTAGGAAAAAATCTAGAATGAAACTGTGCCTGTTTTAATTGATGATGAAAGAAAGATCTATGAATATCACTGAGCAATGAAAAGAAATATAACTTAATTCATAACTTATGAAAGGAAGAGGCAAGGTAGCAAAGGAATATGAGAGAAGAAGGGAAGGAGGAGACCATGAAAGCCAGAAGGGAGATCTGCCAGTTTAGCAAGAACTTAATTAGAGGTAACAGAGACGGAAGTCTGAGAGAAGATAAAAATCTTGTAAGACTACTTGTGCAAAAACAAAACAAAGAATATGAAGGGCAGCAGGAGCCAGACTGGGGGAGAAATAATAAAAGTTCAGAAGAGATGTAACATTTAATCAGGCTGTGATGGAAGTACATCTGTGGAAATGGTAACCGGTTGTAAAGTCTAAGAAAATCTAGCACATCCTGGTGATGCAAGAGCAATGTATTTCTGGTGCAAGAAACTTCTCAATACATCTTGTAATTTTTTGAAGTAGAAAAGGTTGACCTATATTTTAAAAATTTGAGCCTGGATCAGTTCAATCACATTTGGTTTGGTAGGAGGAAAGTAGTATTCTTAGGCATAAATAAGTAGTTATCAAACTATGTGGTTATTTCTCTAGATGATTCATGACTTGTCAAAATGTAAGATGAAAGCATGCTACTCTTCCAGACATCTTGTAATAATTCCTATAAGCTTGACTGCTTCAACTTCTGCCAATGTTTGAAGTCACAACACTCATAATACACAACTATTTGAGCTTTAAAAGGATCAGAAGTGAATACATTAATAGAGAAATCTATCAGGAATATAAGGCCCAGAATTATTCTGGTAGTTAGTTGAATATCTTTGATGTATTTATTGATATATTTTTCCTACAGTAGCTGTTGAGAGAAACTGAGCAGCTGAAATTACTGACTGAGCTGAAACTGATTATTCATTAAAGAGAAAGAAGGATGTTCAGAAATTGAGATCTTATATTTAATTATGAACTCACACTTAATTAGCATTCATATTTATAGTTTAAGATAAAAAACTAAGCATTTGTAAATTCAAAATCTAATAAAAAAAGAGCTTTTAAAATGTTTTGTTCCCTTTTTTCTAAAAAAAAAAAATCTGTGGAAGCTCAAAATAAGACTAATACTTCAAAAAGAATGGAACCAATCTTAAAATATGAAGTCTAGGAGAAAAAAAAATGAAATGTGCCTACACAGCTCTCCTTTTATTTGCGAATAAAGACTGTGGTATCGTTCTGCCTGGAATAAAACCTTTCCAGTCCAATACCTGTTGGCACTACTCCAGACTCCATTGTACTACTCTAGAACTTTTTTGTGAGAATGGTGGTTGCATTCTCAATGAATTTAAAGACTAAATAACATCCTCAATTAGTCAGCAAGAATACAGCAAGACTATCTGGTTACAGCAGAGAGCTCTAGCACTTGGAATAGATTCAAGCTCTCCATTATTCCAGACCTCTCATTTACTTAATGCTGGAGCATCACAAGCCTCAGTGGTGGAAGCAGGTAAGTGCTACATGCTGCCCAAGTTCTCCACTGCAAAGAACTCCCCTGGTACAGAACCATTGCTCCTTCGTGCCCTCTCAGATAAGGGGGCACAGCAATGAAAAGGTTTTTGAAAAGTGTTATCCAGACATCATATAGAAAAAAGTAGGAAAAAATACAGCACTAAAACATTTCTAATAGTGAATTAAAAACAGTGGAACTTGTTACCATATATTTTCAAAATCTAACTGCACAAAGCCCTCAACAAAGTAGCCTGAATTCAATGCATAAATTTTTTTTAAGAACATAGAGTCTCGAGGTACAATGGAATACACACCACCTGAAGAAGTTTCAGGAAAAGCAGCATTTCAGATGTAGTCTGCTACCCATTACTTAACTGCACACGGCTTTCACAGCAAACATTAAATAAAAAGCAGAGAAAGGTGTACTACACCAAATTCGTCATTCATACATGCATGGTAACTGAATAGCAACTCTCTAAAGAGTAAGTCAATAGGCAAGTAATTACCCACTTGACAAGAGGCAATACAACAAAACCCCTTTCTCCTACATTGAGAAACATGATCAGCCCAAACCAGCAAGACATTTTAAAGAAACTAATGGAGTTTCAGGACTCTGTACAGGCTGATTTGACAGCTGATCCAATTTCAAGGGCAGTATTGTAATACAGTGGGGAGGCAGAAATCATGCAATTCCAGTCTCCACATAAGTATTGGTCAGAGCACTTGCAGTTTTGACTATTTGCATACCAGTGAGGCTATTCTCTCTAAAAAAACATGCAACAATACTGGTTACTCAAAGAGAATCACTCTCAACATTACTGAAGAAGAAAGTGATTTGAGAAACTGTGAAAAGCCTTCAAGAGGCCTGAGTCTTCTTACGGAAAGGTCTCAGGCATACTAGCTCTGTGGCATTTAATAGCAAACAGGAAAAAGTTAAAGGATTACTGTCTTTAGAAATACCTCTCTCCATCCAGAACAAAGTTCAGAGGAAGCAATCTACACTGAGCTAAGCAGTATTCTAATAACAAGGAATTGCAGATGAAAAGGGTGATAAGCAAGACCTTCTGTTTAATGACACATGATGAGGAAGTAAGGGCCTTTAAAATGTTACATTCTCCTTAAATGAAAAAAAAAATCCTACAAATTTCAGGTTATGCTACCTTCCTTCTGTAGAGTTAGGATGACTTACTTCTGCTCAACACAGTGCAAAGAAAGAATATCTGGTTTTGGATTAAGTGTAGCACTTCAAAGAGTAGTCACCTCTAGGAAATCTTTTGCATCCTGCAGACCTTACATGTTGGAATGGCACTGTGCAGTTTTCACAGCTTCCAAATATCACACAAAATAAACAATTTTGCAATAGTTCATGATTATTTGTGCAGTTTTCAGGTTAGTTTTGGAGTCGAGATACTACTGGGAGAGAATAAAATTGAAATTAGTAAAGATGCAGTGCAACAGTGTGAAGAAATGACAGCTATAGTGAGAAAAGTCCACTGTAGCTCACTGGCAGGCAGAATTTCATAGTATACATCTCACACAGAGGGGTAGAGAGCAACAGTACAGTTATTTCAGGTCAAGGGCAGCAACCTTACTCAGAAGCCTGGGCACAGTCCAAAAGCATGCCCATTTACACAGTACACTCTGAGCACACACACAGAAACCAAGAACACAATTTTCTTGGCTCTAGATTGGTGGCTCGTTGCAGCATAACCAAAAATAATGTGAGGGGAATGTATTCAGGGCAAGCAAGAAGGGGAGCCTGAGAAGGTCACAGAGAGCTATGTTACTGCAAATAGGAGCTCTGCACTGCTAAAGCTCAAAAAGCTTCTGTAAACCTTTGAGAAGAAGATAAAGCAGAATTGTTGGAGAGCAAATTCTAAGTTTCAGTAGAAGAATGCATCTCAACAACACACCTCACATATAAGGAAAACCTCAGCACTATTCATTTTGTCTTAAGCTGCAATTGGGCCTGAGCTGTGGCTGAAGATCTCCATCCTGGATAACACTGGAAAAAGATTTCTAGCTAGTTTCCTAAAAATTTTAAAAGTTTTACACTGTTTCACACACACCAGACCTTGCCTTAGACAGCAAACATTTTATACAACTTAATTAAGAGAGAAACCACTAATTAGGTAGTCAGGCCCCAAACAAAGGCAGTCTAAATTCCTAGGATTAAGGCTGAGTCATCTGGTTTCTCCTGTCTCCATACCCTCCAGCTGAAGACAGGTTTCCTGAGCCTCAGGCAGGTTTTTCTAAAAGACTGTATTTTCAATGTATTTTCTAGTAATCATATCTGTTTATTTAGTCTTTTTTTTTTTTTTTCCCCTCAATGCTAGTGCAGTTACTGCAAGCAATAGACTGGACAGTCCCATTCACATCCTGGATAAATTTACTTCAATGTAGCTAGCATAAAGTTGGTTTTGGTTTTGTTTGTTTTACCTGCCACCTTTCCCCCAAGTAACACAGGTTCCCTTTAAGGCTTTTACATATACAAAAGCACTCTTATTAATCTGCAGCAATATAATTTCACCCTTCCTGTCAAACAGCCATGGCTCAACTAGAACAGGTCCCTCCATTTGAAGTACTCTGGCAAAGCCCACCCAAACATATTCAGAATCTAAAAGAATGACACAAACTAACAAGAGAAGAACACCCTAAATACACATAAATAGAACATGTTCTAAATGCGCCATCTGTTTCAAGCTACAACTACCATTTGCTACATTTAAACTCCTATTTTATGTTTCAAAGCACCTCCAAACACTTGGACATGTGTCTGTCACCCCTGACTGCACTTCTATCACTGTCAAACTGCATGTTCACAGGCTGTGCAGCTGAGGACATAAGCAGTGACATCTACTGAGTGAGTGACATGTGCTGCCACTCTGTCAGCAGACAGTGGCTGAGGAGCACAGTGACAGGAGCATAGGTTATGTGCCATCCAAACAAACTGTGCAAAATCCTATTTGATATACACTGTCTGCAACTCGACCTCTGCCCACTCAATGAGTTTTCCCCATCACTTCAGGCTTGCCTAACCTCTAAGGGCCCAAGCATGCACTGTTCTTGTTTCATTCATTTCTTTCCTCACAGGTGGGATGCCATCACAGGGGTTTCAGAAGTTCAGTTTATACTAAATTGTGTCCATGTCCTAGCATCTTCTTGGACTCTAATGAATGCAGCTGGGGGATAAGAAAGGCCAGTGTGTCTATAGGCAGAATTTAATATATTTTGTCACCTTCCCATACACTACAAATGCCTTCCTATTATTCTAAACTTTATTCCCTTTCCCTAATCTTGCAGTTACAAACTCTTTAACCTAACTACCTTCTATTACTTCTTTCAGTCCCTCCTTCCAGCAGAAAGTTGTATGAGTTAAATATCTTCTTTCTGAAAGTAAGCCAAGCTCAGTCTCTACTTGTGTAAGTACTTTATTCTAAAGTACATGGATACTGAGGAAAAATTCTTATTAGAGGGATAATGAAATATATCCAGCTCCTTTACGTAACACCCCTTAGGGTCTTAATTCTGAAGCAATCAAATCTTAAGCAAATATTCTGTTGCTTCTTGTTTGAGGCAGGATTAGGGAAAGAGAATAAATAGAATTGTTTTCTGCATGATAAACCCAGGATAATGTAGTTTCTCAAATAACTTCTCATGGCTTTAAAAAGCCCAAATACTACAGCTGAAGTCATAACTGCATTTAGACATGACAACTTCCCCCACTCCCACGAGAACGCAAAGCTTTTGTAGACTTTTTGAAAGCAACTTGGAAAAAGAACTAATGTATTTTTCTCCATGTTTTACTCCAAGGAAGTAAGATGGAAAACTAACAAGTTACTATAAGTAAACAGTTCTACATCACTGTACTTTGGAAGATTACAGAAAAGTGTGGTAATAATGCAAATTGCAAGTGACACCACCTCTTCAGTTCTGTAAAATCAATGAGCAGCGTAATACCTCTTACAGAGCAACATCTGTGACTAATCCAGGCAGTACTAATTAAGTGATCTTCGACCTAGTAAGGCAGGCTGGCATAACACATACAGCTTAATTATTCATACATTACTACTCAATATGAGTTGTACTGAACCTTGCCCCTACTGTTTGACAGCAGAAAAGTAGGTAAAAGTTGCCACCTCTCCTTCCTGCTATCACACCTGTAACTGGTTATTCTATATAAAAATGATACATACAACATGAAGAGTCTGCCACATAACTTTCTTGTTACGCATTCAAACATATCTGATTTGCTAGAAGATTTTCTTTCTTTTTCTCAATTTATATGTTATTTTACTTCCCAAGTTCAACCAGCAGTAAACCTATGGCTGACATTCCAGCAAAACTTAAAAAGCATACAAAATTCAACAGAAAAATGGCAGTTACTCCAGAAACACATGAAATAATAGGAAGACATGAAATGGTATTTTGAACACAAAGTATGTATAAATGCGTGTTCTGAAACTACGTGAGGAAGGAAGAAGTTTTGCAGGTACAGTTTACAGTTGCACCAGAACACTTCAATGATTTACCTGAATGTTAAGCCCAGCATTTTGCTGATTATATTCAACACTGCAACATTTACCTTTGCCCTTACGCAGCTCAAAACCAGAATGTCACCTCCCAAAATTCAAGAAGTGAAATTCACCTTACACTAACACGACACAACATTTTCAGGCATTATACACCAAGGTCAACAAAGGAATTCACATACACAAAACTAAATCACCTCACGTATTTTAGCCAGTTAACCTCAAGCAGCAGATACGCTACCAGTCCTCTTCCAGACTATCTAGATTGCCAAGTGAAATTCTTCTCCCTAGGAATAAGTACAAAAATTTAGGACAGCCATGCCCTCCCAACTTCTTCCTCTTCCCAAAGAATCAGAGATATACAACACAGATGTTGAAGTATACACTAGGCCCTGCAGATTTCAAAGGTTGTGCACTTGTTACTGTATGTCAGCATCATACACCAGCACAAGAACGTTGAAAATCTAAAGATCTGGAAGGATGACAATCTTTTTCAAAAGTATGCTATAATTTACACTAGCAACAAAGCATGAAGAAATGAATGATACATGAACTAACGAGACTAAAGGAGGATGAGGCAATGGTAATAACCAGATGCTTTTGTCTAGGCTGGTGATACAGGCAATGGAGCTTACCTACTGCCTAGTCTTGATAGGTAGCATTCTGTAAGGCTCCTGGCAAGGTTTGCCTCACAGGAAAACATGGAGAAAAGAGCGAAGACCAGTGGGCAAAAACCATCCTCACAATAGCATTCAAGCAGCAGCATAGCTATTATTGAAACAACCGAATGTTGGGCGTTAGAGTTTGGAATCCATGGCCACAATACTGTACCAGCAGCAAATAAGACCTAAGCTGTGGAGGGACTCAAAAGTGTAAAACAACACACACAGACAAGGAAAAAATCAAGTTTGCAAGCCTGGTACTCACTTTAGCAACAGCATTTCTAATAAAGTCAAGAATGCAAAAGGACTAAAGAGATTACAGAAGTAAAAGACAAGGTATCAGAAAGACTTCAGTATAGAGAGAGGAAAGAGACAGATCAGGTCAGGCTCTCACAAGCCCATGCATCTACTGAATTAGCTGGAATGCAACTCCTAAGTTGTCTCCCCTTCTCAATTCCCAATAATCTTGTAACAATGTTTGGTCCACCTAATATATATGAATACCTCAGACTTTTACCACTATACCTAGCAAAATTGAAGCTCCACACAGGAAAAACACATTTCAAATACTCTTCAGCATTTAGGCTAACACTTACTGCCCACACACTGACCCTCAAGCCAATGCATGCACTGCCATTGTCCAGTCCTGCAGGTCAACATCGGAAGACATGAAGCAAAACAGTTTAATGGGGACAACCCAGGACCCACACAATATCTATTTCGGGTATAGGGAGATTACTCTGGACAAGTTCTAGCCTGTTTCTATCAAATGAATGCTACTAACAGTAGAATATATTAAATGCGCTTCAAAACTACACTGAACCTGCATCTGTTTGAAGATGTGCTCCAATCTGAATGTAACCTGGTTTGTGCTCTCCACGATCATTTCTCAAAGAAGGCAGAGCAAGGTAAGTGTGGACAACTGAGATTCACTTGAACAGAACACTCTTGGTCTGACTTAACACATAAGTGCTCCTAGAACATCTGCATGGCCCAGTATTTCTTACAAATACCACTATATTAGGTGTGAAAATCTCAGCTCATCATTTTTGTGCCCTTCCATACTTCTTTTTTGTTTTTTTTAAAGTGGTATTTCACTAACTTAGGCAGAACTATTTGAAAAAAAAAATCACCCCTCACGATGAGTTTGATAGAAGAGTAACTTGCAGCCATAGTTGGGATCTTGTTTTAACCCTCCTGCAAAAAAAAATGTAAGGTGGCAAATGCATGGCTTGTCAGCAGCGTATCAATGTCTGCCATAGTGTGTGACAGTTACCTAACTCCATGAGACTCTTACAGATATTATGCATGTATGGAATTAGGCAAAATAAAACTGGATCGTTGCTTAATCTCAGGTATGTTATTACTTAAGTCTGTTGAGTAAGTCCATTTCAGTATAACTCTGTAGTGCCTACAAGATACCCAACTGTAACATCGCAACATACCAGGCCTTAAGCACACGGTCAACAACCTACAATTACAAACACAGTAAAAACCTGAAAGGACTGAGTCTGCGATATATTCTTCATCTGCCACGCTTTGCGGTACCAGTGCTTTGTAAGGCATTAACGAATACACACCCTACACCATACACCTGTAAGGCAACTTCACTGGGAACAGACTCGGCCCCTTTGAAATCGCTGCCCGAGTATCTCACTGTCACACGGCAGCACTCAAACAGCACCTGAGTCCATTAATTGCCTATGCAGACACGGTCATCCCTAGAAGTCAAGTGTTGATACCCGTTCCTAGCTGGGAAAATTAAAAAAAAAAAAAGCCAATACAGCTTGGGTAACAAGGCGGCCGCGGCTGGATGCGGGGCAGAGGGCCACCGACCTCTCGCAGGGAAGGCGTGGGGGGCAGCGGGCTGACCCCCGTGCCCAGGAGCCGCCTCCCGGCCAGAGGGCGGCGGTGGCAGCGCTCCGTGCGCGGCACAGGGACGCGGCTGCCCCAACGCCGGGCCCAGGGCCCTGAGGGCGAGCACGGCTCCCGCCGCTTCGGCCTCCCGGCGCCGGCTCCGCGGCTCCCCGGCCCCTCCCGCCCCGCGGCCCGGCCCCGCGCTCACCCGTGCTGCGCCCGCCGCTTGCTGAGCAGGCAGAGCAGCGCGCAGGCGGCGGCGGCCCCGGCGATGGCGGAGTGCCGCGCGGTGAGGAACTTGCTGTAGGCGGCCATGGCGAGAGCAGCGCGGAGCCGCCGACCGAGCGCAGCCGAGCCCAGCAGCCGAGCGAGGGATGCCGGGAGGGGGCGATGCCGGGAGGGGGCGGCGCCGCCCGGCCCCGCGCCGCCGGCAGGACGGGCCGCCCCGCGCCCCTGGCGGCTTGTGCAACTCCGCGCCGGCCACCGCCGCTCCCCGGCAGCGCCTGCCAGCGGGAGGAGCCGCCGCGCCGGAGGGGACTGAGGGGACCGAGGGGAGGAAGGGGTGTTTCCGCCCGCGCCGGCGGGGCCGGGCCTGTCGCCGGCCGCTCTCGCCCCGGGCTCGGGCCGAGCAGCCCGGGCCGGGCCTCCCCCGCGGGCCGCGGGTTAATATTCCCGGGCACCTCCTCCTGCCCAGCCGGCTGCCGTCAGCCGCTCTCCCGGGGCTCTTCGTGTGGGGTACGGTGTGATTCCCCAGTGTGTGCTAGGAATGCCGTGTGAATGTGGTGACAGGACGGAATAAAAATAAAACTGTAAAAAATTAATGAATTTTAAAACTTTTTCAAATTTCAGAGAAACCATGACTTGGTACTTTGGAACTTTGGTGGGTTTTGCCACACCTTTTGTTTGTTTGTGGTGGGTTTTTGTTGTTTTGGTGTGGGGTTTTTTTGCCAGTGCCACGAGAGGAGCTGCCAAGATTGGCTGTCGGGCAGAGGGTGGAATGAGTTGTCACCCGTGTAAGTACAGGAAAATAATCCCTATAAAGAGTAGAGCCACGCCAGGTACAGCAGGATGTACCAGCCAGCCTTGTCCCACAAAAACCTGTTCTACTCGCACAGGTGCTTTTTCCAGCAGAGTTAGCAACAGATCGGCATGTCGAGCTATACCAGCAAAAACATCTATGCAAGCATAACTGTGTTTACACTGGATCTTCCCCTGTGCTCATATCCCTCAGAAAGATGCCTGATAATGTATATGAAGTGTCTACTTTCTGTGGGAACTGATCAGTCATATATTGAAAGCCTGTATTGGTGTCATGGTTAACACTGAAATGACAAAACAATTTCTCTGACTAAACTTAAATGCAGATCAAAATGCAGTTGGAATCAATGTATCTATTTTTAGTCTTGAAGAATGTTCTTATACAGACTTTTAAAAACATTTGAATACCTGCAAATGTTGTGCTTTTTTTCACTGTAGCACAAGAGTGTGCACATAGGTCAGTCCATTTATCAGGTGTTCCTATTTCTTCCAAGTATTTCTGCCTGAAATAGGAGGTCCAAAGCTGCAGTTTGAGAGAGAATCTCTGGTTCCTCATTCGGAATCACCACATATAGTCTTCTTTCTTGCTCCCTTTCCCTATCCTTGGTATCATCAGGCATTTTAAAACAAGTTTATGTTTTGGTGTAAAAGCTGGAGTCTCAAACTCTCAAATTGTTAGCCTTTTTTTAGAGCACTAGAGTCACAATTGTTGAACTTAGTTTTCTGTCACTTGTTCTGAGACCTTAGACACATCAATAATTTCCCTGCTTTAAAATATGTGCCGTACATTGGTGGTTTTGGTGTGGGTGGGAGAAATTGTTAACTATTTGAAGTGTTTCAGATCCTCAGGAAAATACATAGCAGAATCACACAGCATTAATTAATTCATGTTTTATAAGATGAATGTTTGTGAAAATACCTTGGTTTTAAAAATCTTAGATGCTTTGAGAGTAGGTGAGTATGAGAATCTAAAGAAGAGGTACTTTTGGTATCAAAATTAATTTCTTATATTAAAATCATTGCAAAAAGGAAAATTTCTGTAAATGTTCAGGTTTGCGAATCTTTGTATACAGTTTTGCTGGTACTTCTTGATGTCAATATCAGCACAGAGATCAAGAATGTTATGATGCTGTTACCTTTTCTTTACAAGTCCTATTCCCTCTTTAAGCTTAGGTTGGCTGTACCCTTCCACAGAAGTTGCTATCTAGTACAGCCTGACTGTGTTTCCATGAACTGTCCATCAGTTTGGGCCATGCTGACCTTTGTTGTTTGCACGGCCTATGACTGTGCTCTGCTGTTTGTCTGCTCAGTGTCCTTATCCCACTTTCTGACACTAGCCAATACCATGACCTAGTACATATTTTATTTATCTTCTAACTTTTCCTTAAATAATTTCACACATGCCTATCATTTGCTGAGAAACTTGTCTCAGGCATCCAGACCTCCACTTTGCCTTCTGCTGCCTTTACTCTTGAAAGTTGCTTTTTTTGCAGAATAATTTTGTAAGCATGATTGACAAATGGGCACTTAGTTCAAATCATGAGATTTTTATTGATCCATTATTTCATCAGTTTCCAACAGCACTCATGCCTAAGCATATCCTTGACAAAATCACCCACACTGATCAAATGTTTTTGTGACAAAAGCTCCAGTTATTTCCCTTCAGTTTGAGATCTGCTGCATTTCAATACTTCCTACCTCACAAGGGTATTTCTTTCTTGCTGTTCTTGGTACCAGACAGCTGTGAGGGTTTTCCAAGGTAACAAATAGGAGCAGCATTAATTCAAATGTATCTCAGATGTAAAAGTTAGAGGTGGAAAGGTAGCTCAGAAGAAACAGAGTAGCCATTCTGTTACCTGAATTAATAGCACTGTGTGTAGTTTCTCAGATAAAGGAGGGACAAATTAACAAGCATCTTTTTAATACAGCCCATGGTATGGTTCAAACTTGTTACGAGGTAAATAGGAACATCCATAGCAAGCAAGCTGTTTACATGAGAAAGTGCACTCTGGAAGACAAGCCTGTAGGAAGAAAAATGTATGTTTACTATTGAAGTCTTAAATCCCTATAATGGACATCAGGAGACCTTTAGCAGGAAGTGATAGGCTGAGGTCCTGTGTCTGAATGATAACTGATGGTATCTGCCTAAGCAGTTCTTCCATTTCCCAATCTAAAAAACAAAGTCCAATAATAATAAACAGTAATAAAATTGCTAAACAATTCAGATTTTCAGTTCATGTTCTCTGCTACTCTTGATTCTAGATGCTTGAGTTTTAAGGAATCAAAGTCAGAAATATAAGAAATTATTATGGAGTGAATACTTGTCTCACTAATAGTTATGTGAATACATTTTATTTAATGGAGTCTAGGTTGAGAAATAAGAAGATACTCCTATTTGGTTTCTCCCAGAACAGGAAGAACCTGTATTATTTGCTGTTGGCATTGGCATACAACACCCAGCTACATTCTGAGAACAACATGTCATCTAATAATTAAATGAAAAACCATGTTGTTTATTGTAGGTCCAATGTAACATATAAATATCATGGAGTGGACTTTACAAATGTTGTGAAAGGTGGCAGAAAAACGAGATTAATTTATGTAAACTGAGGCAAACTGTAAGATGCACACTGTGTCATGTGTGTTCATTAAGTTTGAAGGTGATTTATGTATTGTTGGACTCCATTCTGAAGGCTTACATTTGCTTAATTTTTATGTCTATATAAATTCAGTAAGATTATTCACTTCTAAAATTTTAAGTTATTTTAACTTAATAACTAGTGGAGCAAGAAGGAAAGTTCCAGGAATTGATGTGGTCTCTGTGAAATCTGTTTTATCTCCTAGATATGTCTCTTAATAGTAGAATCTGGCATGGTTTGCAGGGAAATTAATAAACTGTTCTGCTAATGCAGTCATCAGCATTAAGCGATAAGGTTTTGTCATTCTTGCTGAAGTGCCACAACAGGGTATTAAGTTTGTTGCTGGATGCCTCACAGAAGGAAGTTCTACATCTGAAGTTGAGATACATTATGTCATGTATCAATTAATATATGTGCAAATGTGTTCATATGAATAATGATACAGATTATGCTCAATAATCTTATTAAGCCTTATTAGTACAACTTATGTCTGCCAACTGGTATCATCATATGTTTAGTCACTTCGTAGAACTCCTAACTCCAGGTTAATAGTGAAGGTGAAGTAGTGTAGTTCTGGTATCAACCACTCAAAACCCACAAACCTCCACCTCTGTATGTTGTTTATAATGCAGGTTTGATCTTCAGAGTGGGGCCTAGAGGGTCCCTGAGGTTGAAATAGACATAAACGTTTTTGATCTAAGAACACAGAGAGGAGACAAGCTTCCATTTCTCTGTACCTCCTATTTTCTCTTCTTGTTCTTGCCCTTTTCTTACCCACTCCCTGCATGCCCCTTAGATGATTGGGATGTTACAGGAACTTTAGATGTGAGAAGGTAGTCTTTCTGAGCAGTGAGTAAAATCTGGGAGTAGCATGGGCAGAAGAAGATTTAAAAAATACATGTACAGAGCATTCACTTTTTAATTGATGCTTGCAGACTTTCTGTGCCATTACTACTTCACTTTCCTACTGATAGGGATACTTTTCCTAATCTTTATTAACTGACATTGTAATCCACTAGTGCTTAATTGCTACACACAAGTCTACTTTGTGCAACTCCTTGATTTCTGTCTGTATTTTTGCTTTATATATTTGGAGGGGTTTTTTGACGTGACTGTGATCTAGCCTCTGTATAAGCAACTCTTGGCCTCTACTTAATACCTCATGCATTTCCAATATACAAGACAGCAGATTGCTTTTTATAAGCAGAGCTCATAAATTTATAAGTCTAGATTAAAATATGAAAATACTGTTGTTATACCAGACTCAGAAAGCATCTGGTCTTCCTTCTGTATGTGGATAGTACCAGATACTCTTAGAGACTGTATAGACTCTACATATCTGCTTCATTAGTGGATTTTACTCTGATTTCAAACACACAATTATTTCATTCTGAAGTATGGTGTTTGACACCCATTCTAATTTTTCATGTCAGTAAGCATAATCACTTACATTCTGCTGGTTGGAAACATAGCAGTAATGCACAGAGAGAAAACACCTCATCTGTACTAAGATTCAGTTTTATTTTCCTTACCATTTTTATCTGCTCTTGTTGTTAATTGGCTTCTGACTGACATTTACAGAAAGATGTCTCAACTGAGGTGTTCACATTGATGCTTAGTGTGGGGGTGGGCGGAATGCTGATATTCCTTTTGTGAATGGTGTCAGTTTAATTGGACAATCTGTGTAAGGTACAGAATTAGAATTTCCTCCAAAATACAGTACTCTGCATTTATGAACAGTCAGTTTCAGTTAGCATTTTGAGCTTCACTGGCCTACCTTGTAAGGACTAGGTGAGTGGGTAGAAAAATGGTAACTGAAACTAGATGTTCCTGTTCAGCTTGTTCTGAAGTGGATCAGAGTTCAGTTTGATCTTGATAGCTTTTGCTGATCTGAAAGCCAAGGCATTTCACTGCTCAATATTTATTTCTAGCTTATCTCAAATATTATATTGTTTTGTGTTTTATTAGATACATAATAAATAGAAGACCGTAAGTCAGTAATGTTAATTTCCTTATCATACCTAGAGTAATGCTTGGTTAAAAAAGTGTTCAATTTTTCATACAAAGGTGAGAAAACGAAAAGAAATTCCTAAGGATTTCCATTTTTTATGGAAAAGGCATTCATGAACAGTGTTACAGATCTTTGCAAAGTCAACCTGTCAAATTTGATATCTGCATTCAGTAATTTAAAGAAAGGCACTTAAAGTATGTTTACAGCTAATACCTGTTTCATAGGTAGAGCTCTAATTCTTTTATTGAGATTGCCTCATAATTCCCTCATAAATAGTCCTTCTAAGCTGAATATATCTTTGTTCATTAATGTATCTGCTGATTTATAATGATCAAACAGGAAGTTTGCATAAATTTTGTCTCAGCTTAGATATCAATTTATTTAATACAAGATATCATGCCAATGTGGTCCAATGATTTTCCAGAATGAAGCAATGGGTAAATAATTTTTTTCAATATATTAAGAGGATGTAACAAGCTTTTAGATCATTGTATTTTATCACCATGGTTTGCAAAGGAATTGAATTTGGCAGAGACTAATTTTTATGAAAGACATAACTTTTGGAAAGCTGTGTCACCATCACTGTTTATGTCACAATTCCTTCTTATTTCAGGTGATTTCAGAGTTTAAATTAGTAAAATTGTTCAAAAAGGGAGTCATATCTCTCTCTTGTATTTGGTCATAAGGTATCAGACATTAAATTTAAACCATTAAAAGTTCAGCAGACCAATCCTCCTGTTTTCCAGCAGCTGTGACCACAAATACATATGATGACACAGTCTTTGAACAAATATAATTTGTTTTTAATGTTAGTAATGCAGAAAGAATGCTAATAAAACACGGATTTTAATACATTCTATGTGCAGATCTATTTGCTTAGTATCAGTAGTGAGGGTCCAGTTTTACACTCCACAGAACTCTTCTCTCTATTGGCATATTCCTGGAAACCTGTCTCCTACTTCCTCTCATTACTGGAACTTTCCAACTATTTAGTGTTATGTGCATGGTCCCCAATAAAGTTCTGTCCTTGGCAAACACAATAGTCCTTAATCATTGTTTTGTATCAGTTTGGTTCAAATTTCTTTTTAAGAATCAAAGTAAAATAATAATTTCTCCTCCATATGCAATGCTTTGCATTTAGTAACACTCAGACCCAATTACCATTTTGCTACCCACTCACCAGCTGAAGAAAGGTAGAGGAAGAAGGAGCAGTGCCCTAACTTGAAATGGATTTCTAAAACTGAAGTCTTGTCTCCACCCATGATTTCACAAGTTGGCAATTATTATAGCAACCCTTCTGATTAACCATGTCAGAGACACTGAGCATTCTAGGAGCCTAATGGTCCGTTTTCATATACAAGTCACACATGATATTGATGTAGGATTATTCAGTAAGTTTTTCATTTGTTCCTTCACACTGACAAATTACTGGCTTTTCAGAAATAGATTTGTATGTCTTCTGTAGCAATTCTTGGCTTCAGGCTACCAGCAGTGCTGGAGATTCCATCATTTGTTACGTTCATGTCCCTCACAGCTCCTGCAGCTAAGCAACATGCACCACACTCTAAAGCGACCATGCAGCATCTGTTTCCTCCCAAATCATATTGGCCAACTTACAGGTCATGTTATCTGAGTCTCTGCAACCTTTCTCCATAGAGACTGAGAGTCTGTTGTTGATCAAGCACTGCATGGGCCCCGACGCTTTTCCTGCAATAGGTGATTTGTGCCAAAATGCAGCTTGAAACGGTGACTGAGCATAGGTAACTATGAAAGTTTCTGACTTTCAGAATTATCCTACTGATCTGAATGCAAGCAGATAAAACCACATTAGGAAAGAAAGGAATGAATTAGGATGAGGCAGGACTAAGTGGAAGGAAAAGAAATGGCTTGACAAGAAATCAGTGAAGAAGGGGTACAGAAACTGATGTGGCTTAACAAGATGATATTGAGGAAAGGAATCTGAGCCTCGTTGGCTTAGGAAGGCATTGGAAGGAGGACCTAGAGACCAGTTGGACGAGGAGATTACATGGGTTGGACAATGATTCTGGCACTGGGAGGGAATCAAATGATTAGACAAGAAAAGCACAGTGGATATGTGTTGCGAAGGAGGTGACATTTAGAGCTACTGAGCAAAACAGGTAGAGCTAATTGCCTGGAGAAGAAAAAGGCTGAAAGAAGGCAACTCAATGAGGTGTGAGATGGAGTGGGCTGGACCAGAAGCCTGTGGTGCCTGAGCTACCAATTTTTGGTAGAGGAGATGGGGGAAACATGGTCAGAGAATTATTTCACAGGGAGTTAAGTTCAGTTCTTAGAATCATAGAACCATTTAGTTTGGGAAAAACCTCTAAGATCAAGTCCAGCATTACCCAGCTAAATTCACCACTAAACCATGTCCCTAAGTGCCACATCTATATAATATAATCTTTTATACATCGTGTGTGTATATTCATACGTATATATTTTATAATCTTTTATATACCTGCAGAAATGGTAACTTAACCACTTCTTTGGGCAGCCTGTTCCAAAGCTTGGCAGCCCTTTCAGTTAAAAATTTTATTCTAATATCCAATCTAAACCTCACCTGGTGAAATGTGAGGCCATTTGCTCTCATCCTTTCACTTGTTATGTGGGAGAACCTTGCTACAACCTCCTTTCAGGCAGTTGCAGAGAGTACTAATGTCTCTTTTCACCCTTCTTTTCTTCAGACTAAGCAACCCCAGTTGCCTTCTTGCATGAACCTGTGCTGGATTCTGATGGGATAGGTATGTAGGCTGTTGCCTACAGGCCTCCTCTGTCATTTATTACATATGAGGCAGGAGATGATGGAAAGAATGACAATTCTACAGCTGAGGCAGATAAATGCTAATAAGGTGATCTGAACTACTGCTTTAATTCTGTCCCAGAATCATCGTAGGATGCCCCAGTGTAAGTTATCTAACACATTCATAGTTGGCCTACAGTTGCATTTTTCCCCGTTTTCAGAATGTTTACCGTAAAGTGTACCAGAAAGGCACTTGCAAAAGTGTGTGCTACTAGAAGTATTTGCAGAAGTGCTGTGCTGCTAAGTGGCTGCAGCTTAGTGGAGCTTTCTTTAAACATAGTGGTTTTAAAAAGAACTAGCCTTGTAATATATTTTTAGATTTTGCATCATATTTTGATGGTGTTCATTAGGTCTGTTGCTAGTCACGGATTACAAATTAATTCAGTATTGCAAATGAATATTAAATAGCTGTCTATTCACTGAATGAAGCACCAATACTGTGATAAAAACCATATGAAGCCATGTAAATAGAGCTTGCATCCTGATACAGCCTTAATTCATGTTCCTTGGGCAATTTTAGACCACTTCTGGGGCAAATTTTCTGGGCTGTTCTGGAAGCCACACATGCAGAATCCATCTGCTTTACTTAGCAACCTTTTCTGCTAAAGGGTGTTTTACTAGTGCAAGCATTGACTTCCAGTAGTTGTCCTAACTGAGAGGTTGGTTTAGATCCATAATCTTTGAATACAAAAAAATTTCCAAGAGATTAGATCTAGTTGCCTTCTTTCTCTCTCAAAAACAGAAGGAAAATGCGCTGGTAACAGAGTAAGAAGCAACAAGGAAATGTGTGTTGTGAACTGCTGATACTTGTCTACTGATGAGAAACAGAGAATGCAGTGGCACTGTACAGAAGGTGCAGAAGGTGCAGAACCTTTAAGTTTCATCGAGGAAATCAAGTGATACTTTAGTTCTCAGTGTTGATTAAAGATCATATAATCATTAAAAAAAAAAAAAAAAGAAAAGAAAAAAAATAAAAAAGACTGGAGGATACCCTCAGGATCATCCAGATAGTCCCTAGCAAAGAGAGTATAGAATGAGAGGAGCAAAGAAGGCCAGGGAAACAAGGTTAGTTATTAACATAATAAACCTCTTAATTGCATTAAACAAGCAGGAATAGGAATTCCTATATACAATAGGAATGTATTTTGTTACCTATTCTACAATACAATAGTATAATAGGAATTATTATACTATTGTATTGTAGAATAGGTAACAAAATGTGTAATTTGAGGAGCAAAATTCAGAAATGTGAAATAGTGGGCTTTTGTTAAATAAGAATAGGATCAATAACAGTAGAGGAAGAGGCAAAAACCAGTCCCCTGAAGGATCTTAGGTAAATAGTCAAGTTTTAAAGAAATATGAAGCTCCTCTTCATTAATATATTTAGAAAGAGGCTGCCAGTGTTCTACCTTTTTTTTTTAAGAAAGGATGTTACTTTTTTCTTAAAGAAAGGATTTACTACTACATGTTATCACTAACACTATTATATACTAATATTGCATATTGCTATTAAGGTACGCTAATAATAATTTTTGCTACTGATGAATTAATATTACATCTTACTGCTAACAGGACTTTTTAGTCTGACTCATGTCCATTGGAGTTTAAAATTTTAAGCTGAATTTCTTGGGGAACTGATGGATATAACTGTACAAATGTGATAACCATCAGGATAGTTGCTTTGATGCTATACAGGCCAGAGTTTTACAAGTTTTAGAGAAAAATTGTGGAAGTTTCTGTAGTTATATGGTTATACATACATGTGCATATGTATATATATATATACATAAAATACAGAGATTCACAGATACATTTTCCTTTTTAGGTACAGAAAAAATATCTTTTACTTTCACAGGAAAATATAAATTGTGAAGTTTTATCTCATTCTAGCAGAAGAAAGGAAAAAACCCAACTCTTCAGCCTTAAGGAATAAAGTTTCATGCCTCTAAACAACATGAGAAAATTCTCTGTCCCTTCCTACAGAGAGCTACACCCTAAGCCACAGCTGAAAGCTCATCCTCTCTGCCTGCCAGCTAAGGCACAGTTGATAATGTAGAGCAGGATTCTTTGCTCCAGCTCAACAAGACTGAACCCAGACAGCCCATCTTCATGCAGAACATATAAATAGAAGATACACAGTTTAGATATGAAGTAAATAATCGTCCAAACTACATCATTCTAATTCAAAACTCAGCTGCCAATTGCCCTGTTATCTGAAATGAGAGTGACTATTTCCCACAAGTAAAGACATGTTTCCTTGTTATTATCACATCTTAGTTAATATACTGAATGTTCACACACTAATTTATTTCACACTTACTTGGTGGGAATAGCATAAACAGGCAGCAGAAGTAACCAAATAATCTATGGACCAAACCTCTAATAGTTGTGTATAACTACATAAAAAGAAATATAAACTGAATCCTCCTAATTGTTTTCCTAAACTTACTTGGGCCAAATATTGGACCTTCAGAAACACTTGTGCTCTAAGTTTTAAGATTGCTATATATTTCCTTTTATAATCTGGAATTGTAAATCATGGGGTTGACTCACATGACTACCTGGGTAAATGAGAAGCAGAGCAATTGTGTTGTCTGGACGGCATTTTTGAAACACCTTCCAGCCCAAGAAACCTGCAATCTAGCAGGAAAGGAGGGTGAATAAAATTGCTAAAATCAAGCAAGAGACCAAGACATGCAAGCACTGAGTAGCTCTTACAGGCATATTTTGAAAACTTTGCTTCAGATACTACTGAAATTGCTGTTTCTCAGGTGAATGCACAACAGACTCATCTTCTGTGCCATCTCACAGCTTAAAGAAATTGTGCCAGTTGTAGGGGGACCTTCACATTTTAAGGAGCATATGTCTCTGCTTTTCCCGAGGTCTTCTCAGTAAGAAAAATCCAAAGATTTTTTCCATAATGGAAATAAGACTTGTGTAGCACCAACATAGCTGGTGCCCTCTCTGCTCTGAGAAGAGAGTATCTGTGAGGAAAAGATCATATGCCTGAATTATGTAGGACCTTAGGGAAAGCAGAGCACTGACTCCTGCACTGGGTGAAGGAAGGAAGGAAACTAGTAATTGAGATCTCAGAATAGAAGGTTAAAATGAGCAACAAAATTCTGGAAAAGGAGGAAAGAGAAAATAAGAGAGGTCTACAAATGTAATTTAAAGTCATATTAATTTTTTTCCTTGGTAGTTCTAGAGGTGAATACTAGAACCTCCCGTTCACAGTAGCAAGTCTCAGTCTGCAAGTTTATTTGGTTCAATTGTAGTCACATAAAGCAGTACCTCACTGATTCAAAGTAATTTAACTCATCTTCCAAACTTTTTGCACAATAATCCAAACTAATCTTAAGGTTCTCCAAAAATTCTAGATTCGTCATCTGCCTTTTGAACACAAAATGCAATTTCACACAGTGCCAATATTTTGAGGATATTTTCAGTTGTGCTCTTTGAATTTGCTGCATTTCTGTAAAATAACAAGTTGCAAATGAGCTATTAGAAAAGCGGAGCAAATGTGAGAATAAGGATTAAAATACTCTAAGGTTTGCTTTAAAGTTACATGTTTTTTATTCTTCAGAAGTATGATGGTTTAGTGTGTCTTGTAGAACTGCATTCCATTTCATGCCTCAATTTCTTGGAACCAACCATTTTTTCTGCATTATATTAACAGTGTCTTCTAAATTTTTTCGTCAGTAGAACACTGGTAACATTTGTGTCAGGTCATTAACAACTACATTGGAACTCACCATTAAAAATCCTTCAGTACCTGACCACTTTTACCTAGTTCTTTCTCTGTACTATCATTCTTGCAAAAAAATCAACTTTCCCAACTTAATTAATGAATTTCTGAGTAGCACCATATATTCTATTTTATTGATGTTCACTTCAGTCATATTGTGTGACAACATTGTGTTTGCCTAGAAAATCAAGTTATTTTGGAGGAAAGCCCAGCTAACCAATAATCTTGCCTACTCTGATTATTCAACACTTCATCATTTGCTTTAAATTATTGTATGCAACTCAATTAAAATTCAGGTTTTTTCAGACATGAGTAATTTCTGTCCTTTGCCTCCTTTTTACACTGAGATATTGTATTGCCTGTTCCCAAGTTATATACAACCCTGACTTTGTTGGAAATGTTTCCCACCAAACCGATTCTGGAATTTCAGAATCGATACTTTCAGTATCTCAGTATTTCTTCTTCAAATACCTATCTCCCAAATGTATATTTGATTTGTTTATATCGGACTAGCCATAGGTTGAGGAGTATATTTGGATCAATTTTGGAATAGCAGGGAAAATTCCCTCCCCTTCAAACCGTTTTCCCAAGAGCAAGGCGATGCTTTCCTAGAGCAGCCAATGCGATACTCAGCCACAGAAGGCGACATGAACTAAAGCTCCAAAGCGTTCTAATGGAACAGTCACAGGCCAGCGACAGCCGCTGCAGGAGCAGCTGGAGCGGTGCAAGTGCCCGGTGTGCCGCAGGATGGTGCCACAGGATGGTGCCACAGCGCCGGCTTTGACCGCCACCCAGCTGCCGCCTACGGCGCCGTGAAAACCCAAAGGCTACAGGGAATCCTGATACACACCTTAGCGACAGCAACGTCTGCATTTGCTGTGCTCTCGACAGATCATTTAAATTCTGCAGGTGGGGTATTTTCTTCCTCTGTACACGTCTGATCTTCATCCCCAAATCTCATGTAGGTATTTGGGGAGACTGTGCCCTAAGTACAGGCTTTTCACGGGTGAAACAGCAGAGCTTTCTATCCCTTCCTGACTTTGATTGCATGGATTGTCTGTAAAACACATTGAGCAGAAATAATTTTAGTAGCCCAACTATTGAGCTGTTAATTTACAGATCTCCTTTCATTTGATTTACCAAAAGTGTATTAAATGAGCATATTCCTTCTGTTGTCATAGTGGTTAAACCAGTAAAAGTCACTGTTGGTCTGCTTTGGGTAAAGTTTCAGTAGTTATGGGAGAGTGGAAAAGCATATTTGTACAGGACCCCTGAGAAACAGATATTCCATTCCTTTCCTGTGGTATGATAAGGTTTTTTAAATGAAGAAAAAGAAGTTCCCAAGAATGCTTATATAACCAAGTAGTTATTGTATCCAGAGAGTGATGTGTGAGATAAAATCGAAGTGAATTACCATTGTCAGGTGCTTTTTATTTATCACAGAAATTTATCTTTTGAGCTTAAGAATTAAATTATATCATTAACTTCACTCTAGTAGGAGCCCTGTATATGATTAAGACACCTCTGCCACTCAAGCAAAAATAGAATTGTTATTAACTGTATTAGTTATCATCCTGGTTGTGGTATTGCACATTTTTACTTCCTTTGTTTGTCATGATTTTCAAGACGCCTTCTGGTCTTGCTTACTTTATTTTCATTTCTGCAGCGGACATATGAATGATGAGCTATCACTGGTTTATTCTGAGTTTTATTATAGTCTGTTGAAATTTATTCTGTCTAGGCAATATTGTTATAAGATGCTGTCTTAACAAACTCCCCGATATTTCATCAAACTGTCAAAATGTCATCATTTAAAGCACTGTTTCAATTCTATTCCAGAATTAATGTTAATATTTCACTTCACTTGGAACAGAATCAGAAAACACAAGTGAGGCTTTAAAGGTTATTACAAAATACTTCATAAAATATTATAGAAACAGAACAAGTGCATAACGACGGCAAACTGTAGTTTGAGTCCATACACTTAGGTATTTTTATTTTTCTAGTCTAATTGTCTAGCTACTAATTTGAAAAAACCGTATAAACTCGTTGTTTTAGTACTAATTTGAAATGTGAGACTCCTCTTGACAATGGTAACTCTGGAAGTGAGGAATTATGACCCAGACCACAGGCTGACAGCATTTTGTGACAAGAATTATTGTCTGAATAGCTTTGCAAAATGTTAGCTGCCTTGTGGAATGACACTGCACATGATCATGAATTATGATCATGATTATCATAACATTCTGATCATGAATTGTTACGGAAATTTCCCTATTTCACCAGCAGTGAAAGCAAACCAGCAACATTCCCTTCTCCATGCAGACCTTTCATTGTGAGGAAGCAATTAAAGATTTCACTCATAACCACACTTATTACAATAAACAGTTCCTCATCTTTCTCATATCTGTTCTAAGTCATCAGGGAGGAATTATGTTTGATGACACTTACAGACTCAAACTTCTATAGGCACAGTTACACCCAAGAAACTCATAAATCTTCATATGCAAATGAACCTATGAAACTGCTCATGACCGTGGGGCTATGTGCTTAACCCACTTTCATCAGAAAGAAATCACAGCTCCTCACTCCATAGGTGCTATATTAACTGACAGGAATTCAGGCAGTGGCCTCCAGGTGAAGACAATTAAGCTATCCTGCCAGATCTGGAATGTGTTGGGAGCAATTCAGTGATTGGTTATAAAAGAAGGAAGAAAGGAATGTGTCCTGCTTTTCCTTGTTAGGGCTTGCTACTCCCTAGAGATAAGGGAGCTGTTTATTTTCTCCTGAAGGGGTTAAAGAAAAAAAATTATGTTGCATGTGAACCAGGTGATCTGAACAACTTAACCAACCTCCTGTATCATACATATTCAACAACATCCCTTTTCACAGCTTCTTTCTCTTTTTTTAATTGTGTGGATAAAAAACAGGAACAATCTGAGCTACCTTATCATTCGCCTATAAGTTTGTCTGACCATGTTGGAGGCTGAAGGAAATCAGTGCTTTACCACTGGAATAACAAGAAAACAGAAATTTAAAAAGAAATGCATTTATGTTATGCATTCCCAGTGCAGAGATATAGGTCCAGAGTGGTCACAGATTTTCCCATATTTGGCAACACTGCTGCTGCACACTGAAAATTGAAAACAGAACTTCGCAAAGTGGGGGAAAAAATCAGTGGAATTTTAACTACAGCCCTGTGCACTCTGGCACCATGGTAAACCACAAAAAGCACACACAAGTGTGGTCTAATGCATTTTGAACATGTCTTCCTGTGGTCATTTTGATGTTCAAGATCATATGGTGCTGCTATTTCCTTCTCCTCTTTTCCAATTCGTTTCAGTTGTTGCACAGTGGCACTGATGGAAAATCTGTCCCTGCAGCTTGTTCTGATAGATAGAGCCTGTCTTCCCTGAACAGGTTTTATGGCAGGAGCCAGATTCAGAAACCCAGACTGAATCTCAGTACAGTAGATTTGACTCTCAGATATCAAAACTAGCAAAGAAAAAAAAAAAAAAAAAAAGGTAATACTAGGTAGTGTCTGCTTGTAAAGCTGGAAACACCTCCTGCTACAGAATGTGTTTGCTAAAAATTAAGTTCCAGGAGAAGATTTCAGAAGTTCATGGGAGAGGAATTCACTGATTCACTGAGAATTACTAAATACAGAAGTCATGTTTGGTTCAGGATGTTTCTCAGCTACAAATGGCTGGAAGTTCAGGAAAATATTCCTGCCCAGTGTTTCATATGTTTCTTAAGCATACATTCAGGGCTATTATAAGAACCAAGACATTGGTTCTGCTGGACTCTTGGTCTTACCCAACCTGGTCATTCTTATTTTGAAGCCTTACCTACATAAATTCTATGTTCTCAGGTTTTTATTCCTGAAAAATCCTTACTTGAGAGATAAAGTACAAGAGATCATTAAAAATCCCTTATAATATTGAGATTAATCCATAGCTTAATACATTTCTTACATTGATGCCTTTACTTTCGGGTAAGTGAAGTCCCACACATTGGAGTCTCTAAGACAAGGATCTGATCTCAGATGTTTGTGTCTTTCACTGTTACATATTTGCTACACTGTGATAAATAATGTTATAAAAAAAGGACTTCCTTTCGATACCTGAGTATAAAAGAAAAATATGATATCTGTTATTAGTCTCCTTTTGAGGCATGAACTGTGTATGTCTATATTCTGAGCATAGCGATAAATAGCTTTGAAGACAAGACAGCTGCTTCTTGTACAGTACATGAACCATGTGACCATAAAAAGCAGCACATATTTCTCCCTTTTATTTCCTTTCCAACTTCTACTCATCAGAGAAAATTTTTGTTTCTGATTTTGACCAGTCTTGTTGAACTTCTGCATATCTCCTACCTTTGAAGTCCCTTAATATTATCTCTGAGGATTTTCTTTTAGCTTTCCAGCTCGAGCCCTGCAAGACCATTCTCTGACATCCCTTTTGATGTTTTAGTAGGTCACTGACATACAGCTTTTACCTGCCATCAGACTTCAAAGCCTGTAATGTTCGGCAGCCAAGCCTGTCTCGGGGATTTTTCTGTTGGTTGGGAGAAGTTACTGAAATTAGATGGCAAATGCTCCAGCACCACTGGAGTCACATTCCTATGCTGAAGAAGATTGCCAGTGTGGCTTTGTTGATTATATGCTGCTCCATGGCTGCATCTGGCACTGGAGGCTCTCTGTCTGAAGAGGGTAGTCTCCAAAGCTGTTCCACAGAACAGGGTCAGGGTGACAAGGAAGGAACCAGCCCAGGTTTGTGGCCTGCCTTGGGCAAAGTCCTCAGGTTCTAGAAGAACAGAATTTTCATCTCTGTAGGCTTTTACCTGATGGGACTGCTCTTCCAAGGGCAGCTGTCAACAGTGTCTGCCTAGGAAAAGGACTCCACCTGCAGTCATCCTGCCCTGACACAAGGCTAAGTCTCCTCAGAGGCATCCCAAGTGAGACCCCATCTTTGTGAATCATGGGGCAAGCAGAGGAGCTCACTGGGTATCCCCATGTGTTTAATGTATCTACCAAGACAATTTATTCAGGAGAAAGCTGAGGAGGGTCACCTGTCAGAGTGCATTCTGCCATAGCTCAGGCAGTATCAGCAGCCTTTTGGTTCACTAGATTTGCAAACCTAGCAGCTTGTATTTTTGATTCTTGCTGTTATCAAACACAGTACAATGCTGCTAACATGACAATAAATCAGTCATAACTTGGACACAAGCACACAGGGTTATTTATTTGTATTTGATACTACAGATTTCTAGTTATACGTAATTTGGATTTCTCATTAAAACTACAGATTTGTAAATAGTATTTGCTAAAAATAAACTCCTTTTCAATAGCTATCAGTAAATGCAGGCCTTTTACAGCTTTTTTCAGAATAAAATGTTAAAATGCTGTGATTTTCAATGCAGTGAATAGTATTCTATATTTTTATGCCATATACATAATCCAGGGTAACATATCTGTATACATTCTCTCAGCCTATATCTGTAAGTATCACGTTGGATTATTTTACCTAGGCAAGTAGACAGAAATAGATCAGTCCTGTTACTTTAATCCTTCTGTGATCAGTATCATATTTCAAAAGATATGCTGCTTTTTTAGATACAATGTTATTTTATCAGGTGTATATATATATATATATATATATATATACAAACATTAAATAATAATGGTCCTGATTTTGTTCGTATTATTCAGTAGAGAGTTTCTGAAAGAGCAGAAAGCATGGCTTCCACTGCATAAGAAAATATTAAATATTATATAACATGTCTTATAAAACGAGTCCAGAGTCTGTTCTCACATCTGTTATTCAAATATTATATTGCCATAGCATCTGCTGTCTTGCAGCTAATCAGATTCATCACTACTATTTAAAGCAAAAATAGGAAACAAAACAAAACAGACAGACCACTCTCAGTGTTGAACTAGAAATTTTTGGGACAAGTCTGGTGAGAAACTGATGAACTATAGCACTTGGTGTCTCAGCCCATGGCCTACAGGTAATTCTGCATTAGGCACTTACACTCCATGTATAGTGAACAGGAAGATTTAGGAGCCTCATGATTGGACAGCTGAACAACCTGTGCCTGGGCAAAGAGCAGTTAAGGTCAGTAGGAAATCTCCTTCAGGAATTCAGGTGCTGCACTAAGGCTGAGAGCCACTCAGGAACTGCCCCTTGGGACCAGGCATCTACAATTGTTCCATCAGAAACTGCACAGAGTTCACTGCACAGACTTTTTACTGAAGCTTTTGTACAGTAGTTCAGGAATCAGCAAACTCAGTGATATGTCAGAGGCATTTAGTATCTTGTCTTTGAAGAGCCCATGCCCGTATCTTTTCTATATTTCTATTTACTTATCTGAGATCTGTTCACGTGGGCAAGTCTCACGGCAGATGTTTCTTTCCTCTGTTTGTAATTACATCACTTGAGTGAAGATCCAGTGTTTTGAAAGAAAGGAAATACTGATGGGTGGAAAAGGACAGTTGGAGTAGAAAGTCCTGTCCCAGAAGCTCTGTCTGAAACTCATATTCATAATCAAGAAGCATTCATAATTGTCATTGACGGAGGCGACCAGATTTTTGTAGCTGAGAAATACCACCCACAAATTAACACAAATTGTTATGCAGGATTATAAGTAGAGCCCTCTCCTGATGCTAGTCTAAGAACATGCCACAGAATTCTCATGACAATATTGCCACAGGAGACTGATCTGCATTCACTGGCGCAGAAGACACTGGCAATAGCACTCTACTTTCAAAACCTATGAACATCATAATCACTTTAGTAACTCCATTGAACAATATTATACCCTCTAACATCTCTACAAACACCAGTGTTCAATAAAGTGTAATGTCGTTTTAAAGATCTCCCTTAATGCAGGTGGTTAAAACTACTGTATCCCAAAGCAGACTGTAATACTTAATTTGGTAAGAAGATGGTAGAAAGAGCTTGACCGAGATACTCGGGTTACAAAGTCCAGGGTGAAAACTACTGAATGAGCTCCTTGTACAAAAATACTTCCTCAGGTAATGTGACCAGCATAGGAAATTCAGTAAAGCTTGAGATCCAGCCATTATAGCTAGATTATGTTCTCCTAGCCTTGCTAATATAATATTATGTTAAGATGCTGCTTTTGTAGTTAGAAAGAAGAGTAATCACAAAGCTCTACTTTAGCATAGAGCTTCATTATGAGCTTTAGTAAAGCATAAAGTGTATCTTGCTCTGTGGCAATGAGAATAACCTTTATTTCCCAGTCCTTCTGAGTCCCGAAGTACCAAATAGTGCCCATTAGTAATGCACAGGAGAATGCAGTTCATCACCTTTCCCTCACTGTATCCAAGCAGTCTGCTCTACCTGCAGTTCAGATGAACTTGTAACAACACACAGGCACAACAGTTCAATTTCACCGTGATTAGCTCATGTCCTTACCAGCCAATATTGGTCAGCTTTATGCTTTAACTATACTCATTAAACAGTGTTCACTTGTTCACAGCAAGCATACATCATTGTATCTCAAACACATATATTGTCATAAAAACTGAATCTGAAACAGTTTCTTTCTGAACAAACTGCATAACAGCCAAGGTATCAGCAGCGCTGATCTTTCGCTGAATCTCTCTTTTATTTGTTTAGGCTCCAACTTAAAAATATGATCTCTGGCAACAAAACTGCATATGGAAGCCAAGTAGAGTCTGTAAGACTAGCACAGAAAACCCTGAGCCACAAGGAGAAAAACCATTCCAGCTTCCTCTTAATCAGGTTGTGAGGTTACAGCTCCCTACCCCATCACAAACTGGTACACTTGGGTTTGCCACCTTTGAGGCAGGCTGTACTCGCTCTTTTGGCAAAATGATTGGAGTGAACTGCAAGACCTTTAACCATAGAGGTTCTTTTAACCTAGATAATTTTGTCAGGGCTGCATTTGAACAATCATGACACAACATCAGAGGCAGGAGAAGGAAGGAAGAGGCAAAAGCATAGATCTGGAAGTAGAAACCACTTAATCATACGTAGTACATTTGATTGCTACTTGAGGACCTTACGTGCTCTCCCAACCTGAAATAGACTGTTCTCCCTGGCAGAGAACTATTGTTAGAGGAAAAATGGAATGTATGTTAAAAATAGTTCTGAAACTACTGATGATTACAGGGCTTATTTGCTACATTTGAATTGACTTACTGTTGTGTTAATAATTAGTCGAATTGGGGGGAAGGAAAAGTTTCTAGCCACACCTTTTTTTAAAACCTGATTTATCAAATTCTTGAAGTACTAAATACTGTCAAGAACATACAAATGAATTTTTGCTTTGAGGCTGAGAGCAGCAATAGCCAGCACTTGCAGAAGGACTTCGCGTGCTCCAGAGCGGTGAGACAGAAACTCAGCGACAGCAGGAGTCTCTTCAGCACCTCGTTGTCCTGAGGGCTTCCAGAAATTGGGTAACACTGTTTCTGTAGCCTATAATCGACTCCAACCCTTAATTCAAATCGCAAAGCCAACAGAAGCTGCATCACAAGCCCCTTCTCCCGCCAGGCGAGCGCAGCGCGGACAGCTTTGCCCAGCGCCCCTCAGCTGCAGCCCGGCTGCCCAGAGCACAGCAGACCCGGAGCCGCCGGCTGGCAGACCCGGGCCAGGTACCGCCCGCAAGGAGTTCCCAGCCAAACCTCCCGTTTCCTGTAGAAACAGGCTGTTTCTCTGCTAACCCTTCATTGTTGGGCTTTCTCTGCCTTAAATCCTGCTGGTACCGGTAGGGCAGGTGGGGCTAACTGAGCCGGGGTGGTAGCTCCAGGCCTCCCGGCTCCCACAGCAGCAGGTCGCTGTGCCGTAATTACTCTTGGTTAATAGTGTGTTTGGCAAGCTGCGAACGTTCTGCAAGTCGTTCCCTTCACGCAGCCTTTCCTTTCATTCCTCACCACCCACTGTTCTTCTTGGCAATTGCTAGTTAAGGTGGAAGTTTCTTAAGAAACTGCTTGTTAAAAATTTGGAAATGGGGTGCTGTATATGCCACTGGCAATCCTTTTCCCTGCAGGATTAGCAAATGGAGTTGCTCTGTGTCCAGTTGCATTTCTCGCATTGTGCTTCCGGCTTTGCATAAATTTTGAGGAACAGTTTAGGATGTTATGTAGCTCATCCTGAGCAGGGCAAGATGCCATAAAAAAGAGGGAAGACCAGGGAACGAGCTTTAAATTAGGCCAGTTGATATAACTGGAAAGAAAAAGTCAACAGTTTGGGGCAGCAGGTCTGACAACAACTGCTCTGCATTAAGCTGAGAAACAGCTAGATAATTTGAGAGAAAAAAACAGATAATAATTGTGAAAGAGGGGAGAGATTAGTGGAGAAGATGGCTACTAGCAAGGGGAGAGGTGATTGAATGAATATCTCCCATAGAAGGAGACCTCATTCATCACATGAAAAAGCATGGAGGGATTATCTTGGCGGTGAATTACAGTCACCATTAAAAAAAATTTCATTATTTAATACATGGTAAAGCTAGGAATTTCCTTTCCCTTGCTCATCCTTGTGGCCTGCCTTGAAGACTAGTACTGAGAAGAGAGAGATGGCTGATCCCTGTGTGAGTGGCACATCTGCAGAAGATGGGGCGCTCCGGTTCTCTATCAGTTGAGTCTGCAGGTTCATACCAGTCCACAGTGGCTGCTGTAGTTTCACCCACATAGCTCCCCTAAGGGCATCTGCCGCACTGACTGAAATGTAGGGTGTTCTAGGAAGTGTTCTCAGGTAGGTGGGTGGTATTCATTACAACCAAAATGATCTTGTGAGAGAAAAAATAAATTATTTAATAAATCATCAGTAGATGAAATAGGGCCAGGGGAACAGCTTTCCAAGTTTTCGAAGACTTTAAAAAAATAATTTTCAGGTTTGAATTCTAGCTATATATTTTAAGTTCACTTAAAATATAGCAGTAGGTAGATTTTATTTTACTAAAAATGTAACAGAAGCTGAGACTTGAATGATTTTCTGATATACAGAATACGTTCACCTTTTGCAGGAGCCTGTATACAAATTCTTGAAAAGAAATGGTTTATGGAAATATTTCTTGAGAGCAGAATTCTGCTTGTTGGAATGCAAGCAGAAGGCAGAAACTTCTACCAAGTTACCTCTCTAAGTAGTTAGTTAAAAATTATTTCAAGTGATGCTCAGCATGGGGCCAGAGTTGGGTCTTTTGCTGTTGTTACCCTTGCAGATGTGGCAGGTAACTACAGTAGCAAATATCCAGTTCTGTACTGAAGGCTTATTCCTGCAGTAAGCTATCTGCTCATAATTTATGTCCTCCAACTAGTCTAGAATATCTGCACTTCTGCACATAGATAGAATAGAGACAGTATTTTGAAAGTGATTTCTTAACAGAAGTTACTTTCCCAGTTCTAGTTACATTAATGTTGCTATCTAGAAATGTTTCTTCTCTAAACAGTGGTTGGAGGCTGCAATGTAGAGCAGCTTTCATCAGGCAGGTATTTCTTTGGATTTCAAAGAGACTTTTGTGTGAGTAAAGTAAGAAGGAAGAAACAGGGACTTGGAGTTCGGGGTTTTTTTGGTTTGTCTTTTTAAATTGTAACAGAGATATGCTATAGCTTTTATCCCACTGTGTACACGTCCTATCTCAGGAAAAGAAAAAAAAACATGTTAAAAGAAGCATAGAACTGTCTCTTACAGAGTTGGACGTTTCAGTGGCTGCTCTCATGAAAATTCAGCATTTTTAATGAAAACAAACATTTTCGTGTCTCTTCTTGGGGACTACATTGTTGAGACACTGGCCTCTTATTGCCCCGTCTTCATTATTTACCTGATAATTTGCCTAATAGTTCGTTGCCAGTAAACTATGATAGTTGATCAAGTGCAGAAAAAAAATTACTTTAAGCAACTTTTCACCTGCTCAACTTCTGTTACTGCCCTAAAGCCTGCCTGCATTAGTGATGCTGCAGACTACACTCGGCTAAAGAGGGGCATTTGCTCTTTGGACTAGTAAAGAGTGACCAACATACAGCAGCTGTCAGACCCTTAATCCTCTTTCCAGTTTATCTGCTGCAGCAAAAGTTGAAAGCTGTCATATACACCTGGCCTTTTATGCAAGATATATTGAAGGTAGATCTATTATTTCCATTTCTCTTTCATGTAAACTTTTTCAAGGCAATTTATAGTCTGAGAGATGGTTGCAGCTGTTTTGTGCTAGATTTGGTTCAGGGGCAGCGCAGAAGATCTGTATTCAATTTGGCAGCCAAACTGAAAATGGGGAGGGAAAAAAAGCCCTGAACAATGAAAATGCAAAAGGATAATTGTTTGTTGTTTTACTTTGAGGAAAACCCAAAACTTCACTTAACATTCCCATAATGCAGCATGTGGGCTCAAATCCTTTTTTCAAAAGTTGTTTGAAGCTAGGCCTCCCACAATGTAGGACACTTTTATGTTTTAAATCAAAAGTAACTGAGAAAAATATTTCAAAAGCATAAAAACATGTAATCCTAGTATTTCTATTTCTTTGTCACTTTCAATTTGACCTCTAAAACAGATTTTTTTTCCAAATAAACAATTCACCAATAAATTTGCTGAACTCTTGTATGGACCCAGGTTAGCTTATGTGGGAGCTGACACGAGAGAGAGGGGTTGGAGCAGAGTGAAGTGTATATCTACTTCTGTAGAGTATATATGAACTTGGAACAGCTGAGTTTATTTCTCCTAGCATTTTCTAAAATGTGCCTGGGAATTGTGTTATTATGGCAAGATAAACTCACTTATATTTTCAAAAAGAGGATATGTATAGAAGAGAGAATGCTGCATCTGTAGGCTTTTCTTCTGAGCAAAGGTTTGGCTTACCAAAAAGTATCCATTGCTTTGTATTCTATCTATTGATAAGTATAGGTGGAATTTCTTGTTTATCTTTTTTATTGCTATTGAACTTTTATCTAATGGTTTCAATGACTTTTTCCACAATAAGTCTTTCTTTTTCTGATGATGTGATTGTTGATTGTACTATTTAACCCACGTTCCCTACCAACTTCCTTGCTTTCACATTAAATTAGTTTACAATTGTTTACTCTGGCCTGATTTTGACACTTGAGTATCGATTACCTGACTGATCAAAATCCTTTTGAAGGTTAGAGTATTGTTTTCTTTTTTACTTTTTTTCCCCATGCTTTGAAGTCTTGAAGAATTTATAACACTTACTTATAACACTGGATTTCTAAATATACATCACATTTTATTTAGAATTTTTCAAGGTGAAGAAAAGTTATTGAGCAGTGATTAATATTGACACTAGAGTTAAGAAATGTCACGAGTTGTTTTAGATTAGTTGTTTAGTTTCAGGCTTTATGAATTCCAAAAGAAATTTAATAAAATTCTTCTAGTAGACTAAATAATGGCAAATATGGAGAGGAAGGATGAACTAAAGAGAAGGTTGGTGCTCTAACACAAAATCCTGCTTGGGAGTGGCTGGGGAAGGAGGCTGGAGCAAAGATGGGGAAATTGAAGATGTAAAGGCTGAAACTGCTGGAGGAACTGGGCTAGGACTTAGACGCTGAGGGCTTTGGTACATTATTGAAAGGAAATCCCATTCCAGAGCTTGGGCACTGGATCTAAGATTGCTGAATTTTAATGGCCTTTTAATAGCAAGAAATAAAGTGTGGATTTGTAGTCCTGCCTCTAGAAGATGGAAAAACTACTGCTGCCATCAGTCACTGTGAGATGATGTAACAGAAGTCTGTACTCAGGTCTAAAGGTCGTAGTGTTGCTGGGAACTGAGTTTCTGTATGATGATGCAAATTTCTGATTTTCCAACTTCTCTTTCCTTTTAGCCAGAAAAAGTGCATATATCTGCACATGCAATTAAATTCAGAAGCCTAATTATGCCAAAATTTGGGCTATCTGGGTAGCTAAATCCACTCTCATGCTGGGGATATTAGTCTGATGTCATATATTAATTTTGCTACTGTTTTCATCTTCATTAAGTAGCCAACAGAGCTCATCCAGGAATAAAAGTGGGCTGAGTAGAGTAGAAAGCGTGTGTGTGTGCACGCACACGTTATTCACTCATAACAATGTTGGAAGCTGTACAATTAATGATAAACTGGATCCAGGAATACAAAAGCATGGGAGGTTGAGCATGAGAAATTTATTCCGTGCTTTGCCACGGTGTTTGTGTTTCTTGTTGGCCAAATCACTTAAAAGCAAAGCCTGTTTGCTAAATACCACGCAGCCTGAATTGGGATTTCTCCTCCCTTTTGAAGCTTGTGTGCACACCAGTTGCTGCTGTGCGGCTCCTTTCCCCGCGCTCAGCCGCGGCTGTCTCCGGGTGCCGCACCTGCCGCGCCCCGTTCCCGTTCCCAGCCCCGTTCCAGGCCCCGCTCCCGGTTCCCGGCCCCGCTCCCGGTTCCCGCTCCCCGTTCCCGTCCCCGTTCCCGGCCCCGCTCCGGTTCCCGCTCCCACCGGCGCCCGCGCACCGGGACCGGCGGGGGGGGGCGTGACCCGCAGGAGCCCCGCCCCGCCCCGGAGCCCCCGGCCAATGGCGGAGCGCGGGCGGGGCCGGGGGCGGGGCCGGGGGCGGCGGCGACCCCGGGGGCGGCGGCGGCGGCGCGCGGGGCTCGGTGAGGGGAGGGCGCTCCATGGGTAGCGGGGCGGCCGAGCGAGGGGCCCGCGGCGGCCCGGCTGCTGTCTGCGCTCGGCCGCCGCTCTCCGGTAAGCGCCGGCCGCGGGCCACGGGAATGCCGCGGCGGGAGGAGGGGGGGCGTCGCCTGTCGCCGCCGGGAGGAGCCGTGGGCGAGCGTGGGGCAGGGCGCCGATGAGCCGCCGGGGGAACGGGGGCGGCTGAAGGGGCCCGGCGTCCCCCTCCCGGTGCGAGTGTGGCCCCGCCGCCCCGCCCGGCGGTTCCCCGGAGCGGTGCCGGTGTTTCTCCGCGCGCTCCCCTCCGTCCGCCCTGCCCCGCACCGCCGGCAGCCCCTGCCCGGTACCTGCGCGGGGGCGCTGCCGGGAGTGCCCGCCGCGGGGCCGTGCGCGCCGGGCCGCGGGGCGCCGGGAATGCGCGGCGGGGGCAGGGCGGAGCGCCGACCCCTGCCCGGGGCACCGGGAGGGGCCCTGCCCTCCGCCCGCCGGCGACGTGGCCCCTTTTTCCCTTTCTTTTTTTTTTTTTTTTTTCCCCCTCCCTACCGGGGAGATTGTGCTGGGAGAGCAAATTTTTGAAATATCTGGCGCTTTAGTTTTTTTTATCTTTTTTCCGTTGGGACGGGCAATGGCTCGCTGTGAGCCAAAGGAGTCTGGAGGCGTTTATAGCAAAGCTAGTGGATGCTTTTCGTTTTCAAAGCCAGAGTCTCCTGAAGAAATATGAAACACTTCTCAGTAATGAAAGGCATGTGTTCTGGGAGGGAAACGTTCCCCATCTGTCTTGTAACACAGGAGGAACACACGTAAGGGCTAATATTTACGAGGAAAAGGTGCCTCTTGTGCTAAGCTGCTCAGTTTTGATTTTCGTGAGTTTTTCCCGCTTAGAAACACTTGTCATCTCTTTCATAATTTTCGAAATGGTGGCATTATTTTATTACTATTATTATTATTTTTTTTTTTTTTTTTTTGTACAAAAAGGCAGCATTTCTAAAATGGCACAGCTTTAAAAGCATGGACTTGCCACGGGAACAGGTCTAACACATCGTGCTACTTTAAAAGTTGACTCTGAAGCTGGCCAGACTTAAAAGAGGCATGTCTTTTAAATAATATGAAAATCTTTCTCGATATAAAGAGATATCATGCTTGTTAAGAGGAGAGAAGGTTATGTGTCTTGTTTTGCCTTAATTGCAAGATAGAATTGCAAAGCAGCTTTGTAGCCATGAGAATTATATGTGGGAACAGAAGAAACTTGCTTAAACACTACGTTTAATGTAAACCTCACTTCAATCTACTTGAGGTGTTTCGAATTGCTTAATTATCTGCATTATTTGTATAGTGTCATGAATGCTCTTATGTGTACTGACTTTAAGCAGTAAACAGAAATTAGAGCAGTTAATTTGTGTTAAATTCTGAAGTTTTCTTTCCTCTCCCCCAGCACACACTCCCTGGAAGGCCTGCACATTAATTACAAAAACAACTGCCTTGACCACCCTTCCTCTGATATTTTTAAACTGCAAACAGAATTAAAGCAGAAATAATGGAAAAATAATTGAAGTGCATTAGAGTAATGCCTATTGAAATTCATAGTGGGAGCGTTCAAAGTGGTAAAGGTGCTACTTCTTCAGTTGGTCTAAACAAATACAGATGTACACAGGAGAAGCCATTTCAACCTGTATTTTTTTACTTCATAAGTTTTATTTTTAGGTAGAGTAATTGAACTTGAAGGTTTGCTGCAGATGTGTCTGCAAGCTACATTAGCTTTTTATCTGTTGTGTTCTAATTTGGGTTTTGGTTTTTTTTCCCCGTGGTGTTTATGCTGTGGTGTAAACACTGAGAATTTCTCGTAGTGTTGAGAGAACAACAGCAGGCATTGGGGGAGCTGCTGGAAGCGTACCTGACTCTGCCACCTGCAGTTTGCTTTGAAATGAATCGCTTAACCTGACACGGCAAATTTTTCAGTAGCTTTCTGGTTTGTTTGTGTTTTTCCTAAAGGAAAGGAATGCAGGTAGTTTCCTAGTTTATACTCGCCTGAATTTGTGCATTTTTATGGTGGAACTTGCAGAGCAGAGCAACACCATTCAAGATAACTGCTCTGAGACTTGCAGATAAACTTTGATACTGAAATATTTTTTCTTTCTCTTAATTTTTCCTTTGATTGCCTTTCATATTGATAGATAACAGGCTGAAAAGCCCACATAAATTCTTTGAGCATGTTTTCCTTTCTGAGACAAACTGTGATAGGCTGTGATTTCTTGCTTGGTGCACTGCACAAAGAAAATTCATCCTATCAGATCAAGGCTGTGTGTGTATTATCTTAAGAGACAGGATGCTGAATACAGCTCAGTGGTTCATGCAAGAGGGGATGTTGATCATTGTCTGTATCATGTCAAATGCCTACGATTGTATTCAGTTGAAGTAACATTTCATGGTAAAGAATAGGTCTTGGTAAATGTAGAGAATACAATTTCTGAATATTCACGGCAGAAAATTTTCTCACAAAATAAGCATGCATCATGATTAGCTTTTGAAATAATTTTGGCATGCCATTGATTTTCTTTTTTAATACAACAATCTCTCTGCTGTACACATTTAAATAACTTCAAATAGCCAAAGCCTTTATAGTACTCAGTTTAGCATTTTTGTGTAGAGCAGTATCATCTTGAAAGAAGTTTTGGATCTGGTCGGTACAAAAGTATTGCTCCATGTACATTTTTATATTAAACAGCATTTTCCCTTCTCTTCCACCTCCTTCTCCCTCCCTAATTTTTTAAGGGTTTCCCCTTTGGCCTGTCCGATGGACATGGAGTGGCAGTGAGTGTTGACGGCGGGAGCTCCACAGGCACAGCGGCTGCTGGGATGTTGCGGCAGAACGGCGGAAGTAACAAGCGTGGTTTGGGATTAGCCCGACTGTCTACCTCCAACTTCTTCACCATCTCGAGTTCAGGGAACTGGGGAATGGGGCGCAGCATCAAGAGCAGCTCTCTGAGCAGCATCAGCTCCAACTCTGACTGCTATGATAATCCTGTTGTGGATCCAGAATATATCATGCAACTGGTGAATGATGTTAGAAAATTTGCAGATGTGCTACTCTATTTGAAGGAAGCCTTTCTTTCAGAAGGTGTGTCAGTTGTTCTTAATTTTTTAGATTTTCTGAAACTCTTAACAACTCTTATTTATATGTTTTAATTAGTGTTTGCTGTGGTTGTTTACTGCTGCTCTTTACCTTCACCATTTTCCTCTCTTCCTCTTCCCTCCCCACCCCCAGCACGATGATTACGGGAAGTGATGGGTTTTAGTTTGGGTTCTGCATTTCCTCACCAGAGCACTGCAATCTATTTCACAATCACAACAAGGGAAAATAAGCTCTTAGCAGGCTGTCTAGGCTGATGCTTGAATTTGTGAGACCATTGACTGATTAGTTTTTTAACCACTTGAATGTTTTCTGTAATTCCAAACAATTCTAAAAATATTTTGTTTATGTTTCAGTTTTCTAGGCTGATTTGGTTTTTTAAAGTCTTCCACTACAGTAGTTTGAGTTTTAAGATAGAATATAACTTCACTGTCTTCCTTTGCAAGAGAAGTATTTACCATCTTCTACCAGCAGGTGGAAACTACAAATTTTCTTGCTTGCGAGAGGTGTGCATTATTGTGTCCCTGTTCCTTTCGGGGAAATACCATTAGTTCAGTTTTGGTCATCAGCGGGAAAGCTTTTATCTAAATTTTGTGACATTAATAACTGAAGTGACAGCCAGAGCAGTTTTGTGTAAATGTCCTGAGTGATGAACATTTGCAGTCATCTCTGTGTTCAAGTGAGTGTGCACATGGCTGAAATACTGCTGCTAAAATGTGGATAAACAATTCTTAAAAGAGCAATAATTTGGCACTAGTGATCACCTTGTGTCCTCATAGTTTTTGCTGAGCACACAGGATGAGCAGAGTTATTTGTGAGGTTGGGTGTCTGGTGCCTACTGAGAGTGAAATAGGCATCCTGTAGGAAAGGACTATCAAAACACTGAAGTGTTCCCGTTGCCATGCAGCAGTAGTTAATTACTTGTCAGTTTAAAGATTTGAGCTCAAAAGATCCAAAAAACTAACAGGGAAAACAGGAGTTGTTGTCTTATTTTATAATATGGTATAGAATTAATTTGTGAGTGTTGTCCATTTAAAGGATTTATAAAGGAGAGATGTTTCTCTTCCATAAGCTGGATGTGTTCTTTTTGACCTTTGTCCCCATAATATAGTGAGGTCAGTAACGCTGGCCTTGCTTACTGCTAGAGACAACCTCCTGGAGCTGCATCGTTTGGTTTGTGTTTTCTAATGTTTGGCAAATGTTCACAGTTGTCTGTCTGAAAACTAACAAAAAGTTACTGAGGTGGTTGAACAGACTTCTTGCACATAACATTCTGGCTTGTTATGCTTGCAGCTTACCACCCTCCTGAAATTACTTGCATTAGTTATTTGAAGAGGGAATCAATTGCAGGGATAGGAAATTATTTTTTCTTCCTTTTTGGAAGGGTTGCATCAGTGAGTGTTTATATTTGCTTGGTAAGCATACCTAGAGACTGCTGTAGGTCTTTCAGCTTCTAACTAGTGTTTCCTCAGCTTCTGCATCAACTATTAGTTGTTGTGTTGCTTCTCTGTCAAATTTGTCTGAACTCTGGATGCACAGTAACTTCAGCTTGGCCGTGTTGGCTCCCAGTTGTCCCTGTTCTGCTGCTGGGGTCCTGTGGTGGTTGTCAGCTGATTGCCAGGGGTGTGTCCCTTCAGTGTCACACTGACTGATGCTTGTATTCCCTGTCTGTGGTACCTGGGCTATCATGGATGGAAGAGCCCAGAAGTTACTCACCTGTGATTCACTTAACATTCCTCTGATGTAGTGATCTAATCCTGGATGACAAATCTAAGAGATTTTGGGTTATAACATGTGTTTGTGTCTAAACTGGAACATAAGTGCCTTAGAATTACAGACTTAAAATGTGTTTTGTTATGGTGCCAGTGCAAGTCAATTTGTCACATGAGGAATAAGGTGAAAACTCTTGAGGGGAGTATTAGGTAAACAAAATGTTCCACAGGTTTCAAGGCTACTTCTCTTTGCATTCCTTTGCTAGTATGATTTAATTTCATACAGAAGACTCATTGTCATAATGCTGGATAAATTTTTGATACTCTTCAACAAAGGGAAACCTAAACCAATAAGCAACCAACCAAAACACCCCAAACCAGCAAAAAAAAAACACTCTGAGTGTAACTGTAGAGTTTAAAAGTTTGACAGCTGTTTGGACCTGAGGGAGCTGCAGTTGTCTCTTGTGTTGAGTGAAATACCATGTGTTCCATACCCTTCCATTCCTGCTGTACTTTAGGCCTTGAACTCTTGGATGTAGCATTCTGTTATTAGTGATTCAATCTGAGGTGTAAGATGAAGATTCTTTACCACTGTCTTCCCTGAAGGAGAGCTCTGGGCATTTTTTGAACCTAGGTCAGTGAATCCAGTGCAGTTTCACAAGTTTTGTATTTAATTCTACTTGATGACAGACTGAAACACTCATGCAGTTAATGCATCAGTCTCTTGGGCCAGTCTTCAGCTAAATCTCCAGATGAGCAAGATTGTCATGTGGCTACAACTAGTAAGGACAATTGTTGTAATTTTGGTTTTGTGCTTGAACTGAAAGGTTGCCTTTGGTTGTAGCATTTGTACTTTATGAAGTTAGAAATAATTTAAAATTATTGAGCAGCCTTATAATAAGGTGATCTTCTTTCTTTTCTGTTAAGAAGATAAAGAAAATTCCCTAGCAATCCTTGCCTGGAAGGTCAGTGGATGTTGAATTAATACCTAGAAGACTCAGATAATTTCCTATAATATGTACTGTTCATTTGACAGTTCAGTTTTATGGATGGCGTTGTTTTCCTGATGTGCCCCCGGTTTGCTTCTTTTCATTTTAATGAACATCCCAAGTACAAACATTTAAGTTATAATGACTTGAAAGCTGGTGAGTTTTCTTTGTGTTTTGAGTTCCAACAGTGACATTTCAGCTATCAGCTGAGAGTGTGAGAACCTTATTGTTGCCTTCAACTTACACCCCTCTTTGGATAGGTAGGACACACAGGGAAGTGCAGTCTAAAGGCTGGAGCCAGTCTCTGGTTTTCAGAGTAGTGGCACTCAAGATTGTAAGTAACTTCCCATGGTAAAAGCAGTCTCAGGAACTGAGAAGTTGTTTATTTCCCATGGGCATCTGCTGAGGGCTTAAAAACCTGACCACATTATTGAAAATATTAAAGATTTTTAAATTCGTGAGGTGTATTTAAGGTAAATCCTGTAACTCGAAGAGGTTAGTTCCTGTCCCAAACTTATGGGACCTAACTCTCACAAATTTGTATTAGAAGTTCCACCAGTTCAAAAAAAACATTGCTTACTGTATTGAAATGCAAAGTTGAGAATCTATTTAATAGGTATTTATGTATGAGGTTGGTGATTACAGCGCAGGCTTTTACTGCATATAACAAATCTTACTGTTGCTTTAAGTAAATGTTGTTACTGTGTGGTCTTTGCACAGATGAGATTAATTTTCTCAGGTTTAAAAAGACCACTCAAAAGAATATTTAGGACACAGTAAAATATCTTGTAATTATGAACTGAAATTAAGTATTTCATCTTTAAACAGTGCATAGCAGCTTTTGCTTGGATTGCATTAGAGAAGGGGAAAGCATTCCTCTACTCTGAAGGTACTTAGCTACTAGTTTTGTGACATCTGCAATTTTTTTTTTTTTTTTTTAGGAATGTGATCTAGACTCTCAGGTCTGCCCTTGAGACTGTGGGAAATACTGTGTTTCATTATGAGTAGCTCTAAGGGGAAAAATTGCATGTGGTTTAAAAGTGCAGGAGTAATTACATTTTAATATGTAGGCTTCTTGACTGTACTTTAGAATATATTTTGGAATTTTTCCTTACTTTATCACAAACTTTGAAGTAATCTTCAAAGTGTGATATTGTGTACTTCATGTGGGTAAATTCTGCATCCCTTTAATGAGCAAAAACTTTTTCTTCATTTTCATCCTATCTTCAACGAATGTAAATTATAGTTCATTCTAAAATGTTAGTATATTCTTTTTTCCCAGGTATCTTAGAACCAGAGTAACAAGATAAAACTATTATCTTTCATCACAGATTTCTCTGAGGATCAGAATGTGTCTGGTATTTTAGAGTTTGATAGATTTTTATTTTTTTTTTTAATTTGGGGTGTGTTTTTTTGGTTTTGTTGAGGGGGGGTTGTCTTTGGTGTCTGTGGGTTTTTTTTGTTTTTGTTTTTAACTGAAGCAGAGGCAGAAGTACTGCTGAAGCTGGATGGCCTGGTCAGGAATGTTTGCATTCACCTTAGAGCAGCAGCAGTACTTTCAAAAGCATCAGGAATGCTACCTAACTTGAAACCTATCAGGTTGTTATTTTTGAAGGATAAGATATTCACCCCAGTGAGACAGTTCTAAAGGTGTCTCAAGGTAAATAGCTTCCTCAAAATGAGGAACTTGTCGTATCTAGTGACCTCAAAACCTTCTTTTAGCACCACGGAGATTGGTGTTACTCATGTGCTGCACTAAAAGCTCGAGGCCATTTACTGAATACAGTCCCTGAGGCTCAAAGGTGAATGATTTCTCTTCAGCTCTGTCTGGCTTGATAATGTATATTGTCCTATTTTTAGTATGATTAAGGCACTGAACTATTTTTAGCATTTCATTTTTTATTTCCTTATTTTTTTATAGTCTAAAATACTAATGTCCTCTTTTCTGGGACAGTGTTCTTGAAAGTCAGTTTGTCCTGTTTTGCTAGGGAAAATCTGAAGTTCATTAGTTATTGCAGTGAAGACTACAGATTGAATTTATGATAATTTTTAATACTGGGTGTAATTTTGCTGTTTGTTCTTTATTCCAATTTTGATGTTACTCAATGAAAGGTGCTGTCTTTGATACACCTTAAACTGGATGTTTTTACCTGTCTAATGGCACCTCATACTATGAATGCTTGGTAGGTGGGCAAACTGGATCTACTAGAGTCTTTTCTTTGCAACAGTTTCTGGAAGCAACATTTGGGGGTGTTTTTTATATTTAAGGGCAATTGGACTGATCTCTTTGAACTTTTTGTGGAAGATCGTGCTGGTTTTCTGCTGAGTGGTATCTTGTGTGATAAAAAAACTTATGAGAGAAGGGAAAGTAAAATGCTGTCAGGGCAGCTAACTTTTGGGAACTGTGAAAACAGTGATTATCAAATGTGTAAACAACCTGCTTGTGAATTATTAAATGACCTTTGAGAATTGCTAGGAAAAAAGCAGAGGAATCCATGTAATGACAAACATTGTTTGTCTTATTCCATGTTGCACAAAAAAAAGAAGGAAAATAAACTGCCTAGTAACTAATAAATAATATTACAGAATTAAAAATGCTTGAGGATGTTGACAGATAGTCTAAAGTGGAATTTTAAGGTTTATCACTTCCAGAATCTGTCCAAGTGTAATATGCTTACAGTATCTGAAGAAAAATTCTGTAATTTATTATTAAAATATAAGGTTTTTGTTCTTTGTAGCTCTATTCAAACTTGATCCACAAGGAACTAACTGCATGTTTAAAAGGCATTAGTCTGTAATAGCATTGTTCATCCTCTTGCTGAACCAAATTAGATGTTAAAAGGTGAATTCTGACAACTTGTGTTTGCTGCTCTGGGTGTTATTGTTCCCATGGCAGAGTTAGCAGAAGTGTCCATTTGATCCTCAGTGGCAGACTGGCCAGGACTAAACCAGGCTGGGGCAGCTGCAAGGAGTAACTTCTGATGTGCTCCTGCTGAAATTGCCTTTATTTTGCCTTCTCCATCAGCAGCTTAATTGTTGATAGAGTTCTGTAACTATTTTAAATCCTCAAGATGCATCTAAACCTGCTGTTTTCTTATGATAAAGCTTGTTATGTTTGGGGCTTTGTTTTAAACATACTGATAGTCCTACTTCCACAGAAGTTTACAAAGAAACTTCCACATGAGCTGCTGTGATCTCACTGTTTCTTCCTGACACTGGTGGTAGTTCTCTGGTGACTGCATAACAAGCTGAGTTCTGGGGGCAGATGTACCTGAAAACTAGTCCTAGGAAGAAAGGAACTAGTTTTTAGCCAGATCAGTTCCGTGAGCTGGCTGTAAGGTTGTGCTGAGTACCAGCAAAGAGGGAGAAGGTGGCTGGCAAGGGAACAAGTGGCCAGAGGTTAAAATGGAACAGGACTGTGAGGTTCTGGGCAGAGTTGGTGTGGCCTTCATGTCTGGCATCACAGCACACACTGCTAACACCGGTGTCAATTCCTTTGTCTCCTTAATTGAATGCTAAATTTGACAGGGGTATATGAAAGGTGTGGTAGTGGAGGGGAGGACAGCAACCACAGAATGCCCTTTGTACATGGCAAATTACCCAATCACCTTAGTACTGAGTTTTTGGCCCACTTGAATTTGACAGTCATCTTCTAAACTTGATTTTCTGAAACCTGCTTCTTACATGCAAAGTCATATCTGCTTCCAGTCTTTCTGACCTGGACATTCCTTAGTACACCGTTTCACATATCTCCACATAGTAGTCACTGCTGTATAGAGGTTCTGTCAATCTGAACTGAAATTATTCTTTCACAAATCTAAAATAGTCTTTCAAGCTAAAAGATGTAAAGGATATAAACAAGGATAAAAACAAAGTAAATAATTCCTTAATTTTTTTTAACAAATAAATTATTGCTAAGAACTGAAAGGCAAATAATAGTGAGCTTTTTTAAGAGCTTCTCATGGGTTTTTTAATGGCAAAACTCAGAGGAAAAAAAAAAAATAGACATACTGCTTCTCTTAGTGTAGCTGTAGGACCACAGCAAGCCAGAGACCTCCTGGTCAGTTTCCCATGCTTCCTTTACTTTTACAGTGTTCTTTTCTGGTCCCTCTCAGACCGAAAGCACTGAGATCCCTGCCTCTGAGTCATGTTCAGTTCCTGTCCAGTTTCCTCAGACCAGAAGTTACACAAAGAATAGGTGATGTACAGCCTGGATGAAGGCAAACCCACAGCAGTGCAAAAAAGGTATTTTACAGTCAGTTTATGGGAGGCAGGCATACCTATGAGCCATAGGTTTTCCCCAGGAATGTTGCACTTAATCTGGGAGAGTGAATTTCCCACCTTTCTCTTCATTTCACTCCAGGTCATCCCACAGTCTGTTTAGCCCAAGCCTCCTGTTTCCTGAGTCTCCTGTCTGCAGGCTTTTGTCAGGGAGTCTTGGTCTTTCAGATGCTGTGACCAAAGCCAGAGGAGCTGGGTACTTTGTTTTGCAAGTTTGCAATGATAGTGCACTGCTTAATTCATCCATGACTGCAGTCATGGAACAATTCTTCTGTTTCCACTGTTCTGAAAGAGAGGAAAAAACCAACGTCCTCTTGAAGCTGAGTTCAAGCAAATCTGTGTTCTTTGTAGTCAAAGTGTAAGCTGCCTGTTAAATGCTGGTTGCTAATGTTGGATAGTAAATGCTGTTTCTTCAGTTCCAGGGAAGATTGAAGTTAAATAATAACTTAGTGGACCAGGAGATAAGTTTGTGGCTGATAGTACTACCCCTCCCCCAGTTGCATACTCTACATTCCTTCAGAACAAATGTTCACTTGTTGCTATAGTGTCTAAGATCAGCAGTCAGGAGGGGGGTGTCTTGAAGGCTTGTGAGTGTTTAAAATGTAAAATCAACCCTTATGTGCAGTCAGATATTTTTGTTGACTTAAATAATTAGCATATCTTTCTTTAGGAAAGCTCCGAGGTATTTATAAGAGAGCACGGGCATTTTTCATTTTTATGTTGCTTTTGAAGCGGAAAAAAAGAGTAATACAAGGAAAAACTTCATTATTCTTCCTTTTCACATTTCTGATGTACAAAAGGAGCTCAAAACACTTTGAGCCTGGAGTGTTAATTAGAATTAGCTTCCCATCACAACAACTAGACTAATGGAACTGAAATTACAAGATCAGCAAGATGAAAGGTCACTAGTGGGGAAAGCATATTGAAATAGATTAAAAGCTGCATACATACTTCAATATTTCAATATTACTTCCTAGGGAGGAAGAGGATGAATAGTCGTATTTTCATTTTGGAAAGTAAAGCTAGACTTTCAACAACAAAAATTCTTCAAATATAGTGTGCAGCTTAAAGAACCATAACACCTGAACCAAAAACCGACTTGTATCTCTCAAAGAACCCTGTCGTAATGTCTGAAAGATAAGATTTGACCCGTATCCAGTCTAAGTCTTGTGTTCTAAACAGCAATTCCCATGTACATGTCAGAGCTCTTGTGTTTAAAAACAAAACAAAAAATGCTCTCCATAAATGAGCTTCCCACTCTTGATGAAATATATTATAGCAGATCCACAAAAATGTTCAATTTTTCTCCTTTTGCTCGTGCATCAGTTTATCCAAGTTGCAACATAAAAACATCAATACAAATAATTTTTGTATGCCTGACAGCATAGATGTAACAGTTGTAATTGTCATCTTTACGATCTTGTCTTCACTAAGGCTTCATAGACTAAGCCATTTCTTCCCACCAGTTTTGTTGGAAGTGTTTGTTCTTCCTATTTATGTAGCTAGTCACAGAACTGAAGCTGACTTGCTTCTTAATTCTGAGCAAATGTTCGTCTAATCTGACAGTTTTAGTGATTTGATTGTTAGACATAATGTCTTGGTAATGGATTAGAGTTAAAAAAGCATGGCAGGGTGGGAGATTTGATGCAGAGCTTGGACCTTGATTTTCATATGTAGCTGTTTCCCTTTTCTCAGGAAAATAGGGACTTTATGGGGACTTATTCCTTTGTCTGCCTAAAATGCCCCTTTTTATGGAAGACGGAGGTGACTCATGTAAGGCTGTAGAAAATGTGAGTTAAACTTTCATCTTAATGACATTTGTTACGGAACAGTGTAAGTGCAAAACCTAGGACTTGAGGAATTTTCTTTTGTAGAGTCTGTGATTTAGCTGAACAAAGGATTTTTCCTTTTCTCCTTTTTTTCTCCTTTATTGCTTGAATAATTTCTTGGACTTGGACACAGAATGACCGGGGGATTGTGGATCTTGCTACACATACGTGCTAAAGGAAGGGGAGGTTCTTATTTTGGAAGGAATCTGGTGTTCTTCTAACTCTTGTCATATCTCAGTCCTTTCCTGGCTTTAGAAATCTGCGAGATGGGAAAGACCTAGCCAGGAAGTTTCAGCAAGATGCATTAAAAAATGAAAAAATAGTTGGAAATGTGAATTGCAGGATTGTAGATCAGTAAGTTGCAGGGAGTATATTTGTATGGTGGAATTAAAGCACTTTCATGCCCTTTCAAAAAGAGGCTTTGACATCTTTAGGACTTGGCATTGTATTTAGCATTTCCAAGTTCTTCTCTAAGTATTGTATTTAAATTTTCCCAGTTTATGCAGGTGTGATTGTTTTAGGACTCTGTGTTGTGAGGAAAGGCAACATCTCTGTTAATGTTCTACGTTTGGGCTACAGCTATATTCTTAGCTCTACTTTTAAGATCAGATGTCACTGAAATAGCTATGGACATGGTATGCCTGCAGCATTAGCTTAAAGACTGCTCAGTGTTCACAATTTCATCTTGCTCTTTCAGTGCTGATAGTAGTATGAATGGATTCTTTACTAGAATGCTTTTCTGTGAGGTTTTTTGTTTGTTTCTCCTGTGGACTTTTTATTTCTTTCATTGATTGTGTACAGGCTGTGTAAGTTATTTTGTTGTACCGCAGCTGTGGAACTACAAGATCTGTCCAGAAGTTGTCCAGTGCTGACAACAAGTGGGGAAAAAAGTGTTTACTGGAATTACTGGAGGTGCAGAGCAGTGAAGATGGGTGGTCAAAATGGGCTGTGGTCTTAGCTCACAAGTAGATTATCCACTCCTGACAGAAGAGCAGTTGAAGGAGGCAGCTTTTTGAGGGGTAGTTCCATGTGCCTTGTTCTGTGTTGAGTAAGCTGCAGATTGTTTATCTGAAAGCTTAGCAGTGCACATGAATTATGATAGTTGAGTGAAGACAGTTTGTGAAGGGCTTTGAGAAGGCAATTGTGATAAATAGCTTATGCCAGTGCTGGAAAAGGGGGAACTAACAGTAGGCTTCAGACTGCAGAGTGGTCAGATTAAATGATTTCTGCTGTTCATGTTTAGGCCCTTGTGCCAAGGACAGGGAAACAAATTCAGCAAGCAATGGAGAACTCCTTATAGCTGCAGTGGGCTTCGGATGATGACTAGACATGAGATTTTAGAGAAAGTGGCTGAGAACTTGATTTGGAAAGAAAGCAAAAGTTCTGGAGCATATACATTTTTGATCTAGCATTGACTACCTGGAATACCAACTTCAGTAGTACTAGAGAGAAACAGCTGGGTAAACACAGAAAGCAGAGGAATTCTGCAGTGTTTCTCACCTTCGTGTTGCGAGGTATTTATGAAGAAATACTATGGAATATGAAATATGTTAAAAATTCATGGTGAGATACACAGTGAGTTACTGTCGTCTGAAGCGCAAGTGCCAGCGTGACATCAGTTGCTGCCTTAATGATGATGTTACTGTGTTTTCTGTTTATACAAAATCTTCAAAAATGTTTTGGTGTGAATTAACTAGTATCAAAACATTATATTGCAGTCAGGATTGACTGTTCCTGAGTCTAGTAAATGGGAAGATTTTAAAAGTATTTCCTTTGGACCATTTCAATGGCTGTGTCACCTGTGAGTTATGCAGTTAGGGTTTACTCTCTTGGGTGGTTGTTTCAGCAGGACATCAGTGAAGGAACGTCAAATAACCCTTAATCCTTTATGTTCACCAGTTTTCTAGATGCTAGTGTTACTACGTGCTGCTTTAGGGATTTGAATACCACTTTAAATCTAAGTTGATTTTAAGGTGTAGCTTTTTCTTTCAATCAACAAACCAGAAATGGACTGCTATCACATCCTGTAGCAGTCTGTAGTTGTGTTTAAGAGATCCTTTAAATGCGGGAAGTAACAGACCCCTTGTTTTTATTATTATAAAATTATCTTTAATAGTTAAATTAAAATTATTTTAATATTATATTGTAATGCTGGCTTTGTGTGATCTTTTGAAAAATAGGTGGGCAGGCAGCACTAAAATAGCTTCTTCACTCAGTCAGTGGCTCAGGCTAGAAGTGGAAGGAGCCGGCATGTAGAACAAACAGCATTTTAGATTAAAATTAACATGATTTAAAGGTTAAGTATTGTTTGATAATCTCTTGATGTTGGTTACCAAAAGTTAAATTCATTTTATGTAGAATGAATAAACCGTAAGTTTCGTATTACCCTTTCTGTGTGCCAGTTTGATATTATATGATCAACTTAGTGGAGATTCTTTCATTTTGTGGCTTGTTCTTTTTTTCCAGAAAATTAGTGCTGTAAATGTTGAGTGACTATTACTTCATATACTCCCGGAACTTGAGCCAGTGTGCAAGAAACATAGTTGCTTAGAGCATAAGAGTTCTCATTTTATTTTAACAGTATCTTCCATTGGCAGCTGTTCAGTCTAGTGACTGTTTGACTAACTTTTAGTGAAATATTCATGAATAAGAAATAAGTAACTAGTCACTACTAGTGGTATGGTTGCCTTTTCCAATGGATATGATTTTTTGTGAACTGTAACTGATCAGATTGCTAGTGAATTCATACTAAAGAATATAGCCTCATGTCCATTTGACAATTTTCGATTCTAACTTGAAATGTGTTCTGAAACTGTTGAAGCATTATCCTCACCTAACTTTAATCTTAATCTTTGGGAAGATTCAGTGAAATGAAAAGTGATTAAAATGGCCATGTAGCATTTTCACTTTAATTTGTCAGAAACAGGTAAGTAAGGAAACACTAGCAGTTTTCATTACTGGTTTCTGGTCTCTATATTTTGGTTTAATAAAATATTAAAGTATTCTAAAGATTCAACTGCATGTTTAAGCTGCATGAGCACATGTTGGCTGGAATCTCAAGGCTGGTAGAATAAAAAAGTTAAAGGCATGTAGTCTACAGCATATTGAAATGGATTAAAAGTTGCATTGTGGTAGGTTTTTTTCTGAAAGGCTTCCCCACTTTAACAAATGGGGAATTCATCTATGAATTTAAATGTGGGATGAATGTGAAATAGCATCTTTTCTGCTGATGTCAGTTGGCAAACCAACAAAAGGAAAATATGTAGCTGCTTTCAGTGTAAGCAGAATTATAAGATTTTGATTATTCTGATGTATTTTGCATATGCACCTGTTTATTGATTTTTGGAAAATATTGTTTTAAGACATCTTTATTTTATAACTTTAATTTCTGAAAATTAATTTAGTCTGGGTTTGCTCCATATATGTAGTCAAGAAGAACTTCTTACAAACGTCTTGACTTCACAAGCACAGAATTTGTCCATATCTAAAACGAGGTAGGAATGTTAGCCCACCACAGCTCAAGATCACATCAGAAGCTAATCAGTATAGTGGTTGAATCTAAATGCTGTATTTTGGCCAACACCTGATGGCAAATGACAAATCTGAAAGGGTTGTTTGGGCATTTGTGATACATAACAAAAAGTCATCATGCTAGAAAACTTAAACTGGAAGGATTAACTAATTAGGGATAGTTTTCTGTTCTGTCCAGGGATATTTTTTTCTGCAAAAATTGCAAGCTGGCATATCCATTTATGCTTATTTCAGACAGTAACGACAGAACTTTTGCCCTAAAAAAAAAAAGTACCGGATGCTTTTTTATTTTAACTAAATTTGTGCAATCTGACTTTAAGAACAAATGTAGTAGTTTAACAGTAAATAGACAATTGACTTTGCAAATGTTAAATGCTTTCTTGTATTACAAAAGCATTATTTGTGTGGAATAACTGAAATCAAACAGTGCTACTTTCATTAGTGTATTCAGTGAGCTGTTTGCAGGAAATCTCAATGCGTTCTCATTGAACTGGGTCAGTGTATTGCTCTTCTCTAAAAACTCCCTCACAAAACTCTAATGTTTTTATTTCAAATATAGGGGTTTGGGTTACTATTTTTATTACTTTGTTTTCCTCATTCCTAATCAAACTTTAAATGTCCCTAGATTTTTCTCATCAAAATAATTGCTTAACTGATTTTTTTCCATAAATTGTAATTTTTTTGCTGCAATATAATGTAGTTAGAACATTGGTTGGAATACAGGTTGCTGAAGACTATGAATTTAGTGTGGTGTGTTTTAATGATGCCATGGCAACAGGGGTTGCCATGATACTGATGAACAAAAAGGCTGGGACTGGCTGTCGTGCTAATTTGGAAGTGTCAAGTACTACGTTTCTTGACAGAGGGATGGATAGGTAGCTTCTTATTCTGCATTGTGTAGAGGGTAGAAAGGTAAGGACTTTACCAGACCCTTCTGCAGCTTCCAGTCTTGCTAGAGGTTTTGCAGGAATAAATTCTTCTAGAAATTCTGAGTTTTTCAGTGATTTAAAATGTTTCCTTCCTTACATCTGCAGCACACAGCCAAATAAAGGAAAAAATATGATAGCCAAGAGTGTTGCTTTCTCATCACTCCTGAACTATGACCACCAATAAATATGTCTACCACCATTAAAAGAAAAAGGTTTGTTCATTTAATATCCGTACAATCAGTGAAAATCATGTATATCTCATATGTTTATTGCCTGAAAAAAAAGCTGCTTTGACAGTAGACCAGACAGCAGGGGCATAGATAACTTTGTTATGGTCAAACCACAATCAATGTAAAATGTGTTTTCTCTGTGTGTTTGATTAATTCTTGTGGTCTTTTGAATGTGGTAGTGAACTCTGTTAAATCAGACAAATATGCCAGGCTGTTAATCGTGTTAGAATGGGGCTGACAGAGAGAGAAGGGCCAAAAGAAAACGATGGTTCAATCTGGGACTGTTTGCCAAACTGCAGATATAGGAATTAGGTGACTTCCACACAGTTCATTGTTGTGTGATTGTTTTGCCTACTCTGTGATGCTCACTGGGAAGTCTCATAGTCTGGATCAGGTTCAGACCTGAGTGCTGACAGTGTCCTAGTATGCAATATGCAATGTAGATGAAGATGATAATAATGTGATTTTGGATTAAATCTGTTTTACTTTGTATCAGCTTCATTCCAATGCCCATTTTTTCCCCTGCCCTAGGTGGCATAACTAGTGATATCATGTAATCCTTCTATATAATGTAATAGAAACAGGATATAATTTACCTAAAGGTCAAAATGAGATTTTTAGTAAATAAAGAATGGTAATTTAGCCAGGATATTGGTCTTGCATATTGAAATGTTGGTTACTCAAACCTCTTTCTTCTGAATCCTTCCAAGACTGAAAGTGATGAGAAGCTGACTGTTTGCATTCTGTAATGCGAAGTTCTGGATCCAGATATTGGGGAAATTGCTTCTCAGTTTGTGTGCTTGTTCTCACCATAATCCTGCAAGACTCTTTTGTCTGGCCTGTTTGTCCTGAAAGAGGTTAGGATTTATGGAGATGATGTGAAATGGTGCTTAAAACTGGAATTCAGATTATTACATTTCAGTCAAAGGTGAAATAAAGTACACATACTTTAACTGATCCCAAGAGAACAGATTTACAAAGGGGGTTCTTAAAATGTGGTGTAGACCCACTGAGGGTGATGGCTACGATGGGCCTTTAGGGGTTCTCATCAGTTCCATTTGTTCTACTGGAAATGTCCAGAGTGAGTTCTCTGTAGATGCTGATCATAGTGAAGGCATAGTGTGTTTATGATGGTAGATAGAGAAAATATTAGTGCAAAAATCCAAATTACCTTGTTTATAGTAAGACTTTGACAAGTGAGGTGAGTTTATGTAGATTTCCCCCCAGTCTAAAGAGAATGGTCTGTGTATATAAACTTGTGGCTGTAGAAGAGTATGCATGACCCACTGTTCACACTGTGTAATATTCCTAAAAACTACTTGCATGACATAACTAATCACATCTTTCTCGTTGAAAAAAGCTCCTAATGGAAAGCTGGACCTTATTCCATGTTGTGAACTAGAATATCTGCTTTAACTGTCTCTCATGCATTCTGGCTCAAAGAATTTTGCAGGGATGTGTTACCTTTCAGTTTTATATAATCTGCTACCCTGTCTTTCATTAGTGAGACCAGCTTCTGTTCTATACAAACTTTTAGCCACAGCAAAACAATAGTTGTATGAGTGGTTTTCCTTTTTTTGGGACTGGTGGAAATTGGGTAGTAGAGACAGTCTGCTGCTGTTTAAAGGCCTTAATATTCTAGGTGGAGAAGCAGTGAGTAGAATTGTATGTATGTACATCTCATGTATGGGTCTGAAGAGCAGTGTAGTGGGGGAAAGACTGTTAGTCTGTATTTAAACTTATCCTGGCAAACATTTGTTGATATAAACAACTTCAGAAATGTTTGGGCCAATAATAAATCAGGTCAGACAAAAGAATGCCAGCCAACTGACACAGCAGAGCCTTTCCCAACTGCGTGTATTGTGACCAGCCCTGACTTGGCAGGAAGGGTGACTGTTGCTGACAAGCTTGATGAGCAAATTTGATTCCATTTTGCGTGAATAGAATCCATAGCTGTAAGGGCATTATTGCTTAGTAACTTACTAAACAAAGGCTTCCCTTTGGGAAATATGTAAAATTAGAAAATAGGTAGATTATGCTGTTCCATTAAAGATGCGTGAGCGGTTATAAAATGTGGTGACCAAAGCCATTGAGGAGTGGGATGCCAATGACAATAGTGTGCTACTGGGATGGCTTGGCAAACAGACTGTCCAGCTGCTTTGTACTGTCAGTCTTGTATATTAGACTTGTCAGCTTTGAATACATGCTTTTTCACCCTGTTCCTCTCTCGCCACTTCCCCTACAGAGTATGCTTTCATTTGGGAAGAGCTTGTTTTCAGCTCTTGTAAATGACAGTTCAACCCCTAGTGAAAGAAGATTTTCAGATAGGCTACTAAGCTCTATCCAAGCTTTTTTTATTTTTCCCTTTTCGGTTTTAAGAGCTAGTTTTCTCCTTTTGAGAGGTAGGGGGCTGACTCATTCCTCCAGGAGATTACAGGAAACTAGTCACCTGAGTGAACAGCTGAAGTCAAGTGCCCAGAGAGGCACTAAGTGTTGCAGGGTCACTGACAGTCATGGCTTTAGTCTTCTGTGGATTTTGCATTTCATGCTATTAAGCTTGAGAGAGATTTTAAGACAATATGGCATCCATTGGTGAAGAATTTCCTGCTGACTTCATGTGCATCAATGAATGTGTACAGCAATACAAGAGACAGAAGAAAAACTGAAAGTAAATGTTTTTATGAGTACTTCAGATTGCATTGCTGCAGGAACTCATTGGAGACACATTTCCTTGTGCATTTCTTTCACTGTATTTTCTCGATAGTTTTTTTGATCTCAGACATTTTCAGACTTCTTACTGTTAAGACTGTGTTTCTGTTGATCTGGCATATTTAGACTGTTTTGCTACCTGAGGTTTCTAAATTTGTCTTGAACAGGAAATCTCTGGTTTAGTGTCTGTTTGGTCTCAGTTATTGTGAATGCAGTGTAGTTGTGGTTCCTGATGACTTCTGCCCCCACCTCTCCCCAAGCACCACTTGTTGCAGACCTTTTGTCTTCTGCAGGCACAGGAACAATGTTTCAGATATTTTGTAAACAAATGATACAGTGATGGAATACAAAGAAATCTCAGTTGGGTGTAGCCAGACCTTTGCTTTTGAGAGTACAAATAAGTAATGTCCTGCTTGAGTGCATTATTTTAGTGATAGTGTTCTCCTGGATGGAATGATAAACATTAAATTCAACTCAGTGGTTGTTTTCCACTAGCATTTCCCTTTGAAGCTTGTTACTTCTGTTTCAGACTTGAAGAGGTTTGTGTCTGCTTCAAGATTTTCTTTCATTTTTCCGCTTCTCACTTATTTTGCCTTTCCCCCCAGTTCTATTGTTCTGATAAGATACATTATCAAATTTTAATAGTAAGAAACTGCATTTTGTGATCAATTTTTCTTTAATTAGTCTTTGGAGGGGCATCGTATTCTTCACCTAACACATAAGGAACCCTAAGAGACTTTTTTGGACTTATGTCAAGTCTGTAGTTGTGAGTCATGTTAAAGTCCCAAGAATAAATCCTGCTCTTTGATGTATGTCTGTATCACACACCTTCATGAGCACTCTCAAACTGACAATAATCTATAGATTGGTTGGGCTGCTTTATGGCCTTGTGTCCCCTCCTTTATTTGCTAGAGGTCCAGAAGTCTACCAGCCACATTGCCAAAAGGATCTGGCTATAGGGTCTGGGTGTTCTGGTCACATGATTAGGAGCTCCTTTCTCCAAACACAAGTGAGCATCTATGTCAGAAGGCAGAGACACCATCATCATCTTGACTAGGCAGGAGATGCAGTTCTGGTCAAATGGTGCCCTTGTGCTGACCATGGTGTTCATGCCCTTCATGTGAGGGCTGCTTGCACAAGAGACAGCTGATGGGGATAGTCTTCAAATGCCTTCATAAAAGCCCATCCATCCCAACCCTGCCAATAAAATTAATTAGTTCTGATAAAAGATGGTGGAACATTTGTCTGCCTCTGGAGGTCTGTCACAAGAGCTAAGATATGAACTCCAAGGACTACCTCCATAAGAATTTCAAAACTTAAGTCTACACACTAGATGTATTCCTTAATGAACTAATTTGAACTATCTCTAACAATTAATATCCTAATTCCTGAAGATAACCTATTACTATAATTTTAAGATATATTTTCTGTGTTGTCTGATCCACTTTGAGCTTGTGGGTATCAGTAAAACAACTTTGCTGTTTTTCATTTTCATCACTACCTTTGCCTGGAGATGCCTGGTACTCCCAACAGCGTTTATTCTTGCATTGATGGAGTACAAATGATGGATTAAAGCCTGAAGGGACCATTAAAATTACTTGTTTTCATTTTGATATAAAACTTTTCTGAGTGGTAGAAGGTGGCAGTGGCCATAGTGGCTTAGGCTAAAGCTGTGTCTAACCCGTTATCTGAGCTCTTATGATTGCGAAAACTGAATAGCTAGAGAAAAGTAAAAAATGAGAGGTTGGTTATATGCTCTGAACTGTTTCTGCTTCGTAGAATTCTTGAGCTGTTGCAAGTTACATTGCTTTAGTACAATGCTTGGTAGTTCAGTAGAATAAAGTGTGGAGTAGTTGAATGAAAAGTTGTGAAGGCAGGTTCAAAAGGAATTAAATTAATTCAGAGGCAGCGGTTCTGTTTTCTGTGTAGGAACAGCTGTGGTGCAGCAGTTGTGGATGCTGGGGAACTGGACTGCTGAAAGCAGCCAGTGTGGTCTAGGCTCTAAGCAGGGCACAGGCCAGAACTCACAGCCAGACCCACCAGGGCATGTATTGACTCATTAGTAACTCAGAGGGAAACTTAACTTGTCCAGCTCTCCTTATTTCCATGTCATCTCTTGTTTATGTGTTTTGCAAGAAATTCCACTGGTCTCTTACATGAAGAATGACCCTTTTCTGTTTTTAAGCTCCTGCTTGCTCCCTTTAATCATCTGAGGTGTATAACAAAGAACTGAAAGACATGAAGGAGCAATTGATTCTAGCTGATATTTTCATGCCTTTTTAAATTTTCTAATCTTCTTTCATATCCCCAATGAATAATTTCTATCCAAGGTTGCAGCTTCCACTATTGTTGCTTTCATGGAAACTGCTTCAAGCCTGGATTGCTTTCCCCATTAAGTTCCCAACTCTGAGCTACAGCATGCCTTTACATCAATGTGTGTTTGTCATAAACAGTCTCTGCTGCTAATGCACTGAATCATGGCCATGTTGAGTACCAGGCTTTTGAAATTTTTTTGCCATAGCTATGCTTGAGTCAGTAAAAAAATCATTTTATGTAGGTGTATATGAAGATAAAGTTACAACTGGTTGTTTTGGTTGGGTTTTTTTTAACAAGTTGCTTAGAACTTTCCTAATTTACTGCTGTGTGAGATAAATTTTCCTAGACTTTTGTGGGTCCTGTTACAGAAAAAGCTTCCTTGGCCCTTCCAAGAAAAGTGCCTGCAAATGGTAGATAGTTTTTTATCTTCATGTACCTTAGTCAAGGTTTTTTCCTTTGACAATGTATAAGCCAGTCTGAATTTAAAAAAAATAAACCTCCTGATATGTGCCATGTAGGGGAATAAAGCCTGAAGCACAGTGGTCCTTAGGAGACTTGCTGATACAAACATATAAAATTCTATAAAATTTGTGTGTAGCCCCCCCACCTGCACACCTGATAGCAGTGATATACTGTACTGATGTGTCATGCTGTACTAAGTGGATTCCTCAGAAAAATGTAGGTGCCTCTAGCCTAAATATAATGTCTTGTCACCAGAAAAAATGGCTCTGAGTTGAAACTATTCTCTGAGCAACACTGGATCAATTTGCACTGTACTATAATTGTCTGTATTGACCTGTTTGTTCTCGTGGCCACAGACAACACAGAATTGCCCTGCTCGGTGGGGAAGTGAGTCAGCTTGTATTAGATCCTCTTTTTCTTTTTCATAAGCTAGACTTTCCTGAATTTGAAAGCTTTTTACCGCAACTTGCAACGCAGCACTCTAGTGCATGAGAAACTTTAATTCCATGCACCAGCACCTCTTCTGTAACAGAGCAGATTGTGGTTTAACCTGTGCTGTGGATGCCACAAGAATTATTTTTTTAAATAACTAAGATGGGTTTGGATTTAGAGGCACATAGCAAGAGGCATGTGGTATAAAAAGCATCCCCATCTTGGAGTATGTGTTTGAGAATTTTTCTGATTTGGCCTGATTTAGGTGTTGTAAAGACAGACCTTTGTAGATATAGGCTTAATACTAAAGATACTTAAGATTTTGCTGATACTTTAATTACAAACTAGCCAACATTTGCTAGAAATTTTAATTTACAAGCATACATAAATGGTGTTGAATTTCTATCAGGTGAAGAATTACTTAATGAACAATCAGAATCTGCTTTTGTTGATACATTTTTTTCAGATATGTAACTACCAAAATGGTGGTTGATAAAATGACATGAGAAAAAGACTGGTTTAGCTCAGAAACCTTAAGGTATTGGTGTAGAATTCCCACCCCCCTTTTTTTTAAAAAGTATACTTGCTTGACTTTTTGTGGGAAATAAGTTTATAAAAATGATGTACAATATTGCAAGCTTACTATGGCTATTGTATCTCTATCTTTTTAACAATTTCTTTATTCTAGGTAGGTTCTAGCTTCAATATGGCCTAGAATTCCATGCAACTGAATGCCATCAAAGTGGTTTGTAATATGATTTGGTGTTAATTCGCTGTTTTAATGTAGTTTCTCCTTTACTTTTTTCAGAAAATCATGATGGCCTGCATCAAGTAGTACATGAACGCCTGGGAGAGTTGCTACGTGTTTTAAAAGCAGTGATAAATAAACATCAGACACTAAATTCAGTTGATATTCTTAGTGCTGCAGGAACAGTTATTGCAAAAGTAAAAGGTAAGGCATTACTACTTTTCATATTCATGGAAAACTGTAGTTAGTGACTTGATTGACTCTGGCTTGGAGTTATAGATAGAATTCTACATATACCAGGGTTTTTATAAGAGTAATACTTTAATACTTGTTTAAAAAAATGCCTTCCCTAAGTGAAGAGTAATGTTAAGTAGCTTGTTCTCTTATTGATGTGATAAAATTCTGCTTATAGGAAGCTAAGTGCAAGCCCACATTGAATTTTAAATGCACAAGCCTTTGATTTTAAGCTTTTCTTTACCTGAGTATCACAGAATAATATCAGAGTAATAAACCTGGCATTTTTCCACTTTGAGATTTGCTAAGAATCTTGATGTAATTCTGTGAATCTGTAGGTGAAGAAATCTCTGAGCAATCCAAATCTGAATAGTTGAACAGTTATAAATTCCAAAGTGGATCATAGCCATGTGTCAATAAACGTGTCAATAGCAACAGGAAAAAGTGTTGCAGATGTGTTAATACTTTCAATTGTTGATTTTTGCTACTGCATTTCTCAGCATGTCAGATGAATGCAAATAATGAAGCACTCAGTTGCTCCAGCCCCAGAAACCTGTTTCTTCTCTGTTTAGCCTTTGACTGCAGCTCTTCCTTCTCTGGAGTGTGGTATATTACTGTGCAACCAGCTTTGAGTAGGGTTAAATCTCTACCTCTTGCCTGTGTTAAATGATGTAGGATATCTTCCTTCAGAGACACATAGTTTAGCTTTTCTTCTTCATCTAGGCCTTCCCTCGTTTCCTATTTATCTTAGTATGTCTGAAATGTACTGTTGATTCAGTTAAGTGGGAATATCAGTTAAAATGCAAATATGTTTAGCTTTCTGATTCCTGTATATTGGATTCTTCCAAGCTTCTTATGGATTCTTCCTATTGATATATAGTTGGGCCTGTGTGAACCTTTCGAAGTTAAACAAGGCCAGGTGTAAAGTCCTGCTCCTGGGTCAGGGCAGAGAATGGATTGAGAACTTGGGGATATGGGTTGATGAGAAGTTCAACATGACCCAACATGTTCTTGCAGCCCAGAAAGCCAGCCCTGTCCTGGGCTGCATCCAAAGCAGTGTGGGCAGCAGTGTGCTTCTCCCCCTTTACTCCCCTGTTGAGACCCCCCCCACCTGTATGCAGCTCCAGAGCTCCCAGTGTAAGAAGGATGTGGACCTGTTGGAGCAAGTTTAGAGGATGGTCACAAAGATGATCAGAGGGCTCTCCTGTGAAGACAGGTTGAAAGCTGGGGCTGTTCAGCCTGGAAAAGAGAAGACTGGGGAGACCTTAGAGGCCCTTCTAATACCTGAAGGGGGCTACAAGAGAGCTGGAGAGGGACTTTTGACAAAGGTGTATAGTGATAGGACAAGAGGGCAAGTTTAGCTTAGATACACAGAAGAAATTCTTTAATGTGAGGGTGGTGAGGCACTGTAACAGTTTCCCAGAGAAGCTGTGGATGCCTCATTGCTGGTAGTGTTCAAGGTCGGGTTGGATGGGGCTTTGCACAACCTGCTCTAGGGGAAGCTGTCCCTGCCAAGGCAGGGCAGTGGAATTACATGAGCTTTAAGATCCCTTCCAACCCAAACCATTCTATGATGCTTTGGCTAAAGTAAATACAAACTCACTCTCAGGCAAATAGTCTTTCCTGTGATCCAGACTGTGTGACCTGGCTGCACAAATGCAAGGAAGGGGAACTGCAGATCACATTAAGGATGGTTTCAGTCAGTTCTGAAAGCCTCAATATTTGTAGCCATTGTTACAAACAAGTACTTTGAAATGAAGATTTTGGTAATGCCTGTCAGTGTTTGTTCAGACACACACTGTATTTGTCACACCTCTGGAGATGGAAATGGGGAGATTAAGACTTCAGGACTCTTTCTGACTGGTGCTTCAGTCCTCCTCCTCCTCTGTGAACAGTGAGGCCTTTGCTGTATGAAAACAGACTACCTCCCCCCTACATAATCTGTGGTGAATGTGAAGGCAGTTTGCCTTTAGCACCTGTTTGGTTTTTACAGCTGTTCTTTTTCTGAGGATCATACTGCTCCAAGTTTATATTCAAACTGAAGTGTGCGACAGCTGGTACTGAGAAAGCGGAAATAAAAATACAGCACATTGTGGTGATTGTGAGCATACAGACCTCAGATTTGCTTACTTTGACTTGTGTGTAACATGTGCATTCACAGGTTCTCAGTTGTGGTTAATTCACCAGAGGTAATCAGTCCTCAAATAAACAGGAAGCTACAAGAATGTGAGGAGCTGGTAGAATATATCCAGTATCCTTTTTCCTCTGCTTCCCTGTCTTTGTTAATGTGACATTATGAAAAGTTCATGTGACTCATCTGTTTCTTGTCATTGGATGACAGAACTATAAAAAGATATGGACGCACTGTGTAGTTGGATTTATGACTAAGAAGAAAATTAACCTGCCATGGAAAAATTCTGATGTTTGTTTAGGAGACGATGAAATAGAAACAAAATGGGATTTGCACGTGATTCCACCTCCTGGTTTTTGAGTCTTTGCTTAATGTCAGAGTTTCAAATCCAGTTTTGCTTTGGAACTTCATATGGGGATATAGTACTATTACAACAAACAAATGCCTTTTGCTCTTCATTAAATCAGTTACAATAACTTTGGAACCTTAGTGACTTGTGAAATCTTATTGTCTTTGAATTGTTCTCATAACTGTGACAAGTTGAGCCATGCTTTACCCCTAAACTACCCCCTTTAGATTACTGCAAGTGGGAATATTTCGAAGGCTAACAAAAATTAGAGTGCTTGTGACCCTCATTCAAGCTTCTCAGCCATTTTTCAGGACCTTCAATGGGAATGATACAAATGTGCCCCTAGTTCTGCTTTGAATGTACAATGCTTTTGCTTTTAGAGAAATTGAAGGGAAAACTAGCTGTAACATGTTATCTGAATCTTGCTACAGAGAATCATGCTCGGCAGCACAGACTTGTCAGACTTATTTTGGACTGAGGTTGAGGGAAAATGGCGCTGAGAAGAGTGGACATGACACATTTGATTTCTCTGGTTATATTTTGGACACAGCATGCCTCACTGGGCCTCTTTGGACTCTATTACTTATACATGCTTACTTGAGTGCTTCTTGAAAAATGTGTTTTAAGTGACACCTCACTTGACCTGGGAAGAATTGAGACTTACTGAAGCATCTTGCTTGGAACCTGTTTAGACTCCTGTTTCTGTAAGTCACTTCCTCTTCTGGCACAGCATTATATCCATAATTGTAATTTTTCCACTCAGTGTCTTTAAATAGTTGATGGCCCCAGAATATGTGGTTCTCCTGATCCCATGCTGAATTCAAGTTTGTACTCTTCTTTTGCTCTTAATTGCACCCTTTGGCTTAATCACTAGAATGAGCACTGATTCCTGGTAAATCTTGAAAATTACACTTGTCTTGTCTTCCTATTTAGGCATAGTCTTTTTGGTAGTAGTTCTGCATCAAAAAGAAATGCCTCAAACAAGATGAAGTAATTTCAGTTTTGTTGGTGTATCTGTGCTGTACATTAAGAGCAAATTTTGTTATGGCAAGAGTAAGAAAAAGTTCCTTGGAATTGTCTTGTTGGCATCCAGCTCAAGTGGAAGAGGCTGCCAAACCTGGTAATAATCATATGGCTGGTCAAATCATATGGCACTAAGAACTAAAAGTAGGTAGTGGAGCTTGGCCAGCCTGTTGATCCTCTCTGCAATACAAGAATATTCTTCTGCCTCTTTCCAGTCTCCATATTATTGCTCTTTACTTAATGTTCCTCTCCCCATTTATTTTACATGTTTTTGAAGAAGAGAGGTAATAACAAGAAGTATTACAAGTCTTTGTTTTCAGAGAGGGAGTGGTCTTTTGGTCTTTGTTGGGTTTTTTGTTTGCTTGGGTGGTTGTTTTGTTTTTGAAAGAGTTCTGAAAGGGTTTTGAAAGCATTGTTGTGAGTTTAAAGATAAATTGATTGCAAAGGTACTCAGTTCCAAGAAGTCAGCTGGTTGCTTACTTCTTATACGTCAGCTAGAAAAGTGTGGATTGAGGATGTATTCCTGTCTAAAAAGATACATGATGATGTTACAATATATATCTATCATGTATGAGAAAACTGACCTGCAAGGGGCAAATTCTGCAAGCTTGTCCAGGCTCTGCAGACAGCTGGCAGGGCAGCTCTGCTGCTGTCAGTACTGCAAGTGTGTGTGGACAGCAGGGTTGGGGTGAACTTGAGCAGACTCCTGCATGGCTATGTGTGTGAGTTCACTGGGAGCTATCCGTCACCTTTTAAAGGCTCTGCTTGCTGTTCAGTCTTGACAGCTGTCAGTGTTTTCATCGTTTTAGAAGCATTGCTGAAATGTCCTCAGGCAATGCTTCAGCTTCTGGGATTCTCACTTCCAAAACATTCATGGCTGTTTTGGGTTCCCCAGCCTGGTCTGTGCTCGATTCAAAAAAGTTTTGATGGCATGACCCAAGAGCTGAAACTGCAGCGTACTGCAGCATTTTGATGAGATTGCCAAACTCACCTCAGTTTGAAGACACCTTTGGAAGTAGAGATCCACTGCAATCTAGACTTGCATTTCTGGTACTGGATTAGGATTTTAATATATCACTGTCATATGGTTTCTGGAAGTTTATTATGTGTCATCTGAAATCTTGCTTAGAAGAGTTGTGTAGTTGTATACTTGCTTTGAAATCTGTAGAACTATAGATAGCTGTCATTTCCAGACATGGCAAGATTACTCTAGTTCATTGTTGTCAGTAGCTATTGTGTGCAGTCAGGATGTCCTGGGGAAAGAGAGTGCGTGGTTTAAAGTTGACGTTAAGTACATCAGCATTCCAGTGGTGGTAAGCAAGAAAAAAGCTGGTGGTATTCTACTGAATTACTAAGAGATTAAACCAACCTGTTTCGGGAGAAGTAAAAAGAAGTAAATCTGAAAAAATTGAGATTTGTTATTCCTTTTGTGATGGATCCTGAAAAGAAAGGATTTCTTTGGCATATAAAGTGTAAAGCTTAACAAAACTCTTCCTGGAACAGGAAGGCAGAGTGAAACAGACGACATTTCTTTAGGGAAAGACTCTCTATACTAATGTTTCACTTGTTAACTAAGTGAAAGAAGTGCTCTCTCTGCAAAGACACTGCGGCTAATGGATATACAAATTTTTCTGTGGTAAGTGCTTTGAGTGCATAGACAATTTTTGCTAATTCTTTCTAATTTTGAAGCAGTTTGTGTTTCACGCCAGCTCTGAAATTATTTTTCCAGTCATTAGGGGCTGGTAGTCAATAGGTCTCATTGTGACTGTTGTTGCTTACTAATTTGGAATGCAAAGTTTAGGCTTATACACAGCATTATCTCTGGAAAGTTGAGATTTTCAACTAACCTGAATTAAAAAAAAAAAAAAGCCACTACTATTTACAAAGTTGTTTTAAAAAAAAAGAAAGCTGTGAAGCTTTATCAAATCTCATTTCAAACAAAGGTGTCAGAGGCATTTTTTTGTGTAATTACAAAGTGTAGCTGAATGAAGAGGTAGGAGAAGCTCTAATTTAGTAGTGAACTGTGTCAACAGAGATTGGTAATGTTATTGTAATATGCGATAATTGGTTTTTTGCTGTAGGCTTATTACAACTTTATTTCGTATCTGCAAGTAATTGTAAAAATAGTCCATGAGAAGAATATGTATTTTCTGTAACGGCTTTGTATAGAAAAAATTGTTATAGAAATGTTGATCAAGTCTGTTGACTTGCTGTGTAAAAAGGAATGATTTTAACTGTGTTACTTTACTGGTTAAAAACTTTTCCTTTCACAAAGGAAGTCTAATGGGGGAGCAGATTACTCTACTTTCTTTGTTTGTTACCCATTAGTATTTAGGCACCTGGCAGGAAGTTTGAATACTTTTCAAGATTAAAGCCTGTTAATTTGCTGAGAAAATTTGTATAGAATGGGCTACATTTTAACATTTTTTTATTTTTGCTACTTGTACAAGTCATTGTATTCTATTTGTACTTGAAATGTAAGGAAGACAAATTAACCATGTTAGATTTTGCAAAAAGTGATATGGGTTGGGTACCTGTACATGTGTCATTGCAGTATCTTGGAAATAGGTGTGTGACTTATACATCTAGAGAGTTAAGAATATTGCATTGCTTAAAAAAACTAAACTTAAAAATAAACTAAAGAAAAGTAAACTTTAAAAAAATAAATACTAATGTGAAGTTGTCATTTCTCACAATGTGACTCTGGGAGAAACTTCCCTCCAGAGGATACAGCTTCAGCTGAAAGGAATGTATTCAGCTTTTCTACAAAAAATTTCTCGGTCACCACTGATTAAAGAGTTAAGCTGAAAACAGACAAAAATGGTCGTGCTTTTTGTCTTGTCTTTTCTCCCTCCCTCTTCTTGTTTAGTGGTTGTTAATAGAAACTCTGGATGAATCATTCTTTTTGTCTTATTTCAGTTTGTCCTGGAAGTGTGCTTAAGGCTGTGTTGAGTGGTTAAGTACTTGATCACCACTTTAAACCATCTAGTTTGTCCAGCAACACTCCTCTTCCTATTTAGGACCACCAGTAGTTATGCTGAGTTTCTTCCCCACTTTTAACAGGAAAAACTGTGGGGCTTTTGCCAGACTATGGAGCTAATAACTTTGCAATTTTGCAGTGGACACCACTGTTTGATAGCTTTCTGCTTGCCTGTACTCAAGCCAGAAATGCTGTGTTCTGGATTGCATTCAGTTGAGCGGGCACCCCTACAAACTACCACTCTGGTTTGGAATTCTGATATTTCTACTGAGGAAAGAAACAGCTTTTCCAAAATCTGACTACATTTGTGAGCTGCTTTGTGGTGGTACTGCTGCTGTGTGATTTGACTCTAGTTGCTAAATTACTGGTTTTGTTGTCCATGTATTACCAACATTTCTACACAAAGCTGCTCCTTAAGTTGGAAGATACAGGAAGTGCAAGAGTAATCTGATTTCATTGTGGGAAGCATCTGGATTGTGTTAATTTTTTTCCTTTAGTGTTTACTTTCTTACTAATTTTCCTTAAAACTATGTTTTTTCAATTATTCAGAAAAGCATAATGTTGCATGTTCTGTAGGAGACTGTCTATAAAATTTGTTTCTAGGCCTGTTAAACTTGCTTAATTGACCCCACCTCTCACGCTTTGGTGTTTTTTTGTTTCGTTTTTGTTTTTTTGGTTGTTGTTGTTGTAAGCGGTGAACTTCAAAGAAGTTAATGAAGAAAACAAGAGAGAACTCTTCAGTGAAATATTTTCTTCCATTGAAACATTGGCATTCACCTTTGGAAACATGTAAGTTGGAATCCAGAAGGAGTTTTTAAAGAACTCAGTGGAGCTGAATTAAATTAAGACACATCAATAGTAAAGGCTTCAGTTTTCTTTTGGACAACTATTTTCTGATAAAGTAATTTAAATTAGCTATATCTAGAGCATCATCTACATCTACTGTTTTGGGGTTTTGTCAGTTTGGGTTTTTTTTCTTAATAAGGAGATCTAGGATGGTGTAGAAATTGCAGAGATGACTACAAAAAATGGTTTGCAGAAATTTTAAAGGACTTAGTAACACTATCTGAATTTTTCAGTTCAGTGATACAAAATTGCTTGGTCAGGTAAAGTAATGAAGTAACACAATTCTTTGTTTTTCTGGCAGTGTTTCAGACTTCCTTATGGGAGATGTAGACAATGGCTCCTCACTGGGACTTCCTGTATCTCGGAGAAGTCGGGTAGGCTAAACACGTTCTCATGCAGTGTAAAATGATATCTGTTAAAGGAGACTTCAGTTTCACTGAAACTCTCTGCATCATGGAGCTGGGACCCTTGAGTTGTCTGAGTTTTAAAACAAGATTCAACCTAGGAAAAATGTGGATTCAAGGTTTCAACTACCTAAATGCATTTTCAATTCTAAATGATAACAATGACTTGACAGGGCTACCTGCTGTCATTGCTTTTGAGATTTTTAAATTGGTTAAGTGAAAATTAATAGGGAAAAATAAGATACTTGAATGATTGCTCACTGAAATAGTTGGACTATGTTATCTGTTAAACCTGGAAACCAAAGGGTTAATGACTTCATTTTGGCTTTTAAAGACTCATAGTCAGGACAAAATGATCTTTTCTTGTTTCCAAACCCACTTTGTTCTGTAACTGTTTCAGCAACAATTCACTAGAAGAGCTGTCAGCTTATAGGTAGTCAAAGAAAAACGCTAACATTTTGAACATGCCTTTAAACACTGAAGGTATGACTGAAAAATGCTTAGTACCAAATTCTGTTCTGAATTTTCGTGTATTGAGAAGCAGACTTTCAGGTAAATCAAGTAAAATTAAGAGTTACGTACAAGGAAGATCCGATTGATAATTAGTGTGTATCACAAGCGAAGTTGTTACAAGGTTAAAAATGTTAGATTGTGCATTCTTTTTAAAGGCTTCATTGAAACATGCTTAAAACATGCATTTCTTGACACATGCTTTTATGTGCATCAAGCCGTGCAGCTATAGCTGAGTAGTCTTTTCAGACTTTGGTTATGTTGATGATGCATCTTTCTCCCATGTGTGTTACCACACAAATGCTACTTCTGTGTAGAATTTGCTAGAAAACTGCTACAAAACTTGTCTTCGTAAACAATATGGAGAAAAAGTGGGCTGCTCAGAAAACTTCTGGTTTTCTGAGTTCTGGTTGTCTGGTTCCAGCAAAGTTCAAATTAGGTCACTGATAAAAAGTATGAAATAAAGTAGCATAGAATCCAGCATGTCATGTAAATTGAGATTATTTGAAGAAGTGCTGGTTCATCCAGTTGGTTCACCAGCAGAAGGAAGGTTCTGAATTTGACAGCATTTTAATCTTGAAATGGCTTTGTATTGCAAAAATACATGCTTGTGGAAAGAGATGGTCTTATATATTGTATTGTGAAGTGGATGATTGATTCTCTATAAGATCACTGTTCTAAACATGGGGGTAGGGAGAAGTCCAAGGGGAAATTTGAATATAGTGAAATGAAGAAGGAATTCCATTCTAGATGCTTCAGAAATCGCCAGCTTATATTTACAAGCACTCTTTTGTGGTATCTCATGCTTTTCCTAATGTGAACAATTATAAATTTTGGAGGAGGTAGGGTAACATGGTTCAGTTTCTTAGAAATCTGTCTTGAGTGCTTTTTCATTTAGGCAAACAAATACACATTTAATGGGCTAATAATTTCATTCTAATTTATAATTCAGAGAGCAATTTGGAAGCCATCTAGGAGTTGAGTGTTAAGAGGAGTTAAATGCAAAATATTTAATAACTGTATTAACTTTTTCTGTAGTTGGTGTGTGTTCAGTGATCGTAACAGCTAGCTGTATTTTAAACAGAGCATAACATTTTGGTAGGATTTAACACGTAAATATTTTGAGGGTTGATTAAGGAGAAATATTTTAATTGACTCCTTAGTTAAGGACCTCCCTCATTAGGCTGATGAGGATGGCTCCAAGGAGGGGGGTGGGCAGCACTGATCTTGCTTCTCTTGACTGCAGGGGAGTCTACATTCTTTACTTAAGGCATTCCGCTTGGAAGCTTAAGTTAAATGATACGTATACCCCCTCTTAGCAAATGTAATTGTTCTCATTTTAGCTCTTGTAGTTCAACCAGATGTACAAGGTGGAAGCTAAAATGTTTTTTAATTAAAAACAAAAGCACTTTAAAATATACTGGAAGAGACCAGACAGACATGTCTGACCTTTCATTACTCAACAAGCTATTTGAATGCTATTTGATGTTGTGCAGATCTGAGAGCACAATAAAGAAGGATAAAATTTTCAAATTGTGTGAAGAGATTTGCCTGTTAAGGTGAGAGTCTTGGGTAATGAGGGAATAAAAGACAGAAGAGACTGGTTGAAGTTGGAAATGAAAGTCAGGCTTTTAATTTTTGCTAGGACTACTGGGATGAGTCACTGGTTGCTTGAGGGGAGTAGGCTGTATGGATCACATTCTGATAAGAAGTTGTAGGACACAGATAAAAGCATTTGTTCATGCTTGCTTCTAAAATTTGGTATTACGTATTTGCAATGGGTGAATGTGAAAAAATGAGTGACCTTTGATTAGCTGCCTTAACTAGCAGGCCTGGTTTACTGGAAAGGCGTAAGCAGTTTTCAGGACTGCAATGATTTAGGTATTATAGAAATGGGATGTAATTTTTAGGACCAGAACTTGAAAGTTTTCAAGTTAATATAAAGTATGGGGTTTTCTAATTATTTTTTTTCTCCCCTAAGAACTTTTAAATCTACTTGAAGACAGTAATATTTTATACAAAATCTGAACTAAATCTAGGAATGTTCAAGTTTTCTCTGCAACCAAATATGGATTAATTGCTAAATTCAGATTTTAGGGTTTTTTTACCCATTTAGTTGGGAGACAGTTTCAGACATATTTCTCACCTGTTCCATTTTGTTGAAACTCTCTTCTATTAGACAGCAACTGTAATAGTATTTCACTTTCTTAGGAATGAAGCAGGTCTTTAGGCTGTAGTTTGATCCTGCTTGATGTCATTGATGATTAATATCTTTCATGTTTTGGTCTATGGAAAAGTTGCTTTTGCTGTGAAGTAAACAATGATTTTTGAGAGATTTTTGTGTGATTTATGATCGGTTTTAATTTACATTAAAAAACTCCAACAAACCAAAACTACTTTTATCATTGATTACTGTGCTCCATTTTAGTGAATGTCTGAAAATAAGCCAGTGCCAAATCTAAATGGGAACAAGCTGTTCTTGCAAAGCTTTAGGGTACTTTGCAGTTATTTCTTAGCCTTTGTTTTCTATCTGCTTTGTGCTTCAAAGTTTTCAAAAGTAATTTATCCATATAAAATTATGTAGGGTTTGATGTCTGTCTTTAGTTTGATTTGGCTTTTAAGGGGGTAGTTATTACAAAGTAAACTTCTTATTCATCTAAATCTGTTGAGCAGTCAGGTCTGCAGCGCAGTCTTACAGGTAATTCAACTTGCACAATTAAAGGGGTAGCAAAATGCAGTGAGGACCAAGGTAGGAATGACATGATGTGCTAAATTCCTTTTATTATTGGATTACATTCTGTCATGTTGTACTGATTGTCAGAGCTTCATTAGGGTTACTAGTCAGCTGTTGTGCCTACAGTGCACCACCTGCAAGTAATTTGCAAAAAACCTTAACTTTATTCCCTTGAGGAAGAAATACAGGATTGTAATGGCTTGTAGAATGGTGTCTTATTTTTTTTATCTGGCATTAGGTCTGTGTGAAAAGGTTTCAAAAAGAATAGGTAGGGATTTAAGAAAAGCTGGATTTCACTTAATTGTTTAAGAAATCTGGTTGATATTTAACTCTTTCATCACAGACTTTCAAGATTGTTGATGTAAAGGTGTATAATGATTCCTTGCTATTTATTCTTTCTCATTTGACAGCAATGGGAGTTTAAAAGATGTTGTGCCTTAGATGAGAGGGAGTGATGGTGCAGTCTGAAAAAAAAAATAGAGGCAGATAATGCCATTTATGTTAGCTTTCAGTTCCAGTGAGAGGTTTTCTTTGCTAACTTAATGTTTTATTTTTTTATACATCAGTCTTTTGAGAATCTTTCTGTGGAGTCTGGGGGTTCACTACATGAAAGGGATGATATTCAAGGTAAGTTATTCATTTGACATTGATAAACACAATTTTGAAGTCTGTGGGGTTTTTTCTTCTAAAAAATGTTCTTAGTAAGTTGCTTGGTCACTTTTCTACACCTATGCTGCATTTACAACTTCGCTGTGAAAAAAAAAGTTGCTGCAAATGTTTCATTTCTTTCGTAAATAACTGACCCAGGTTGCTTTTTTTTGGGGGGTGGGTAGAAGAACTAAGGCCTGAAGCACCTTCTGTGTGTTGTCACTGGTTGATTGGTGTTTTGTTGGGTCACTTTCTTGAAGAAAGTTATGCTGACCATATGACTACTCCAGATAAAATACTATGACCCTTTAATTTGTTCTAAAACCTCTGTCAGTCCTGTTTAGAGTCAACGAGCATTAAAGACCAACTCAAGATCAGAGCTGCTTAAGCATTCACAGTTGGCTAATACTGGCTTTGCTCTCAGTGTGTGGTCATGTCTAAAAATCACCTCTTTGTGTTGGATGCTTTATTTGCAGGACATCTTCGAGCAGAGGAGGTTGATAGCATGCTCCTAAGAAATGACAGTGGAATTGAGTCGGCTCTGTCCTATGCTAAAGCATGGTCAAAATATACCAAGGATGTAGTCGCATGGGTAGAAAAAAAGCTTAGTTTGGGTGAGTGGCTCTTTCTGGCATTTAATCAGCTTTGTCATGATGAAATTAAATCTGTTGTCAGGCCTCTGTGCTGCAGACTGTCAATAATGTGATTTCTAAATTAGTAGCTGTTCTGCTGAAGTTGACAGAGCTATCGTGCATTTCCTATAGTTATAGGCCTGTAGCAAAGTGAAGGTGGACCCCTCTGTAGTCTGATTGTTAAAGGAAGGCTGTAAAAAGCATTTAGCATGTGTTCTAACTGTTGTATTATAATGTAAGCAGTAACCGTGAAATTTTTTTAACAGAGCTGGAGTGTGCTAAGAACTTGGCAAAAATGGCTGAAACTGCTAAAGCTGTTGTTGGACACCAGGTGAGTATACCTTAGGGACTTTATCTTACTCTTAAATCTTTATTGGATGGCTTGCCCAGGAGTAAAACTCTAATGTTGAGGAAGGGATTTTTAAGCTGATACAGAATTGATTTATGCAATAAAGCAGTGGTTAAAGATCTGCATCTTGTTCCATTTCTTATGGAAATTTGTATATATAATACTATTTTTCTTCAATATGCAGATCCAAAATAGTCTTTTTTCTGACTAATATCTTATATGCTTTGTGATTTGGACATGTACACTTTTTTCCTAGTAAAATGCATCACAGATGAGAAATTTGTAGTTTTCTATGTGGAGACCTGACATTCATACCTTTTTTTGTAAATAAATTACTAAATTTAATTGAAAATGTAGTTCAGTTATACAGACATTTAGAATGTCATTACAGCTCTTTCTTACCTAGAACATCGATATGTTTTGTGTCATTTTAGGATTATATGCCATTCCAGTCAATATTCATTAATGCTTTTCAAAATGATATCGAGAACAGTCAACTCTGGCAACAAACAGCTGCTGCTCTCCAGTCTAACAAATTTGTGCAGGTATGCTTCAAGAAAAAGACAAAAGTATGTATAATTTTATATAATATTTAAAAGAACAGACTTCTATATGCCTTTAATGTACTGCATTAATATTTCCTATCTAGCCTCTTCTTGGAAGGAAAAATGAGTTGGATAGACAAAGGAAAGATATCAAGGACCTTTGGCAGCGAGAACAGAAAAAAATGGTTGGTAATTTTCTCACATCTAATGGTTCAGTCTTGAATTCTTCAGAAGGATGAAACTTTCACACTAGCATGTTATGCACTTACATTCACACATGGTCTCTAGGGCTTAGTGGAAGTAGATGTAACTGTCCATTTCAAGGCAATCTGGTATTTGTAAGAGGTTACCTTTCAATGACTGGGCAGCATACAGACCTATGCATAAGGATCTTTAAGCATCTTATCTTATCTTTAAGCATCACATTAAGTAACTGAAAAAATAATGTTGTTTATTCTTCTGCTTTTCCTTTTGCTGCATTCTGCAGCAAGAGCTAGAAGCTGCTCTCAGAAAAGCCAAGTTGCTGTATATGCAGCGTCAAGATGAGTATGAAAAGGCAAAATCCTGTACTGCTCGTGCTGAGGAGGAACATCTTAGCTCAAGTGGAAGCTTTGTGAAAGATTTCAGCAAGCAACTGGACAAAAAACGAAGACTAGAAGAGGAAGCTCTTGTAAAGGTAAAGAGGTTTTGTTCCTTGCTTTTAAAGTTAAGTCTATACTGGTTTTATTCATGCTTTCCCAAGGATGGTATTTGAGTAAGTTGAGTTTACAGTTTTCATTTTCATGCTATGCTCCTTTGGGTTTTTGTCTTACAAGGGAATCTCAATACAAGTATATTGAGTGGAGTTGTTTTTTGTTTTTAGTATCAAGGCCTGTAGTCCATCAACTCTTTATACTTGTGTTTTCTTTAGGCCGAAGAAGCCAATGAACACTATAAAGCAAGCATGGCAGAGGTTGAAGAAAAAAGAAATTATTTGGAAAGCTTTAAAAGTGATGTTTTAACACAGCTTCGGGAGCTTATTTACCAGTGTGATCTTACTCTTAAAGCTGTAAGCATGATTTTTAAAATACATTTTGCACAGATACTTTTATATTGTTAAAACTAAGACAAGGCCCCATAAACACTGTTTTAAATAGAAAGCTTTCAAAGAACAGATGTCAAGCCAACAGAAAAAGAAGGAAAACTTTTAAACTATTTGTGTTCTTCTGGTAGGAATTAAAAAAAAAAAAGAAAAGTGGGAGGGGTATTTCACAAGCTGTTGCCTTGCATGTACCCTGTACCCTACACAGTCCTTATAAATATCCTTTCAAAATTTTGGTGGCAGTAGTGTTCCTCTGTTGCTTAAGAGTACAGCTTTCTTTGCTTTGATTAGTGCATCAGCAAAGACGTTTGGATCAAGCCCAGAATGGACATTAACACACTTCAGCCTTGATGGCAGTCTGGGCTCCTGCAGGATCCACTGTGACTAGCAGAATGTACTGGTTTATTGGTGTAATAGGGAAGTGATGGTCAAAACTGCATATGGCATGCACAGTTTAAAAAAAAAAAGCTTGAAAAATGTAAGAACTCATTATGCAAAGAGATATTTAGGGTTTTTTGTTTGGTTGTTTGTTTACATGAGATAATGAAAATTTGATGCTGGGGTGGGGACACAAAACAAAACATCAAACTTAACCCTGTTCCACAAGCAACCCTAAAACCAACCCATAAGAACAGTAGAAAGTATAGACAGACTTGTCAGTTCAAGCCTATTTAAATTGCAGAGTATTTTGCAACCTGGAAGCTCCTGAAACAGTTGTGCAGTGTCCCCCTTTTCTGGTCTTCGGCATGTGATAAAATCTTTTTCAAGTGTTAGGTAATTTAATGAAGGAAGTGTTCAGTTAATCTGTCTGCTGGGACAGAGTCTTTTCCATTTCATGTCTGAAGACAATACAGAGCTCACCTGGGTTTGGAATTCCAACTACTTCATCATTGTAGTGATGACTAATATTCACTCCAGAACATGAAAAAAGCCTTTTTGATAGCAAAAGCTGTTGCTGTTTATCTTGATCAATCCAAAGTTAGAAGCAACTGGAATTGACTTTGCTAGTGGGAGGATTCAGTAACCCAGAGAGGAGAGAAATACTGGTGTCTCTGTTACAGACAAAACTTGTGCAAGTGTCTTGAAAGTCAACTGTAAAAAGTAACATGTTACTGTTTTCTAGAAGTTTTCTAGTCTTATTGCTCAAGTTATCTTCTGTTAGGGTATTAATTTAGGTTGAGCAAAGTGTAAGCGGAATATTTAGTAAATGACACAAATAATGAAAATCTTTTTCTCCCAACAGGCAACAGTTAACCTCTTCCAGCTGCAGCATGCTCAGGTTGTATCTCTGCCAGTTAATTGCCAGTCCCTCTGTGAGAGTGCCAAACTCTATGACCCTGGTCAGCAGTATTCAGAGTTTGTGAAAAGTTTGCCAAAGGATGGTGTTCCTGTTGAATCAGGTTGTTTTGAAACCCAGAGTTCCCAGGTTGATGGGTAAGTGCCAGAGTACAGGTGGCAACTGCTTGGTTTAGAATGCAACACTTTGGTACATGTGTTTAACAGTAAAACACTATTTTTGGAGGAACTAAAGGAATCCTGGTGTTTTACCATGCTTTACTATTCTTTGTCCCATCTTTTAGATAGTAGATTATATATAGTGCTGACATTAAAATTTCTATATGAATTCTAAAGGAAGAATGTCATTTCATGCAATAATAATTGCTAAAACTTTGACAATTGTTGTGCAATACTTGACTTGTTACTAATTTAATATAGATACTAGTTAATAAGAAAAATGTAAATTTTGGACTTAGTAGTGTTATGGAGCAGTAATACCTGATAATAAGTTTAGAAAGTCTGAAGAGGTAGTTTTCCTCTTCTACAGGCCTTGCTGCTATATACAGTAGCTTCTTTCATATTGTTTACATTTGGCAACTTTTTGGCAGGAAGTGTCTCTTGATTTCTATCTCATGCTATGTGCCTAAAAAAAGCTCAGAGTCCATTTGCAGGGACATGTTATAACTTAATTATTTTTTTCCAACCTGTATGAAATAGAAGTTTTTATTGTTAAACTATGAAAGATCCAGCTAATGTGGAAGTAAAGACTTCAAGACAAAGACAACTCCTTGTGTCAGCATGCCAAATGCATTTCCACCTTTAATTTGTTGTAAAATAGTTATCTTGGCACTAAAGCACGAGAATATCCATTTCAATCTGTGTGTTTCACAGTTCTACAGGAAAGCGTCGTCATCGTTTTTCAAAAGGAAACTAAATACAAAAAACTGAATGCTTGAGTCAGAGTTCTACCAACAAAAGGCAGGAAATTTAAAGTTGAAGCTGAGATTCTTAATTCTTGTCTGTAAATTTCCTGCCTTTTAAGACTGATTTAGGCTATACTCATAAACCTTGGCTTCGGGGGATTTAACTATGTAGCTCCCTGAGAAACTGATGAGCATGAGATTTCCAACACTTGGTGTGATCTCTCAGCTGTTTACTGCTTGACATTTATAGGAGCATGTTTTTCCTCCTCCTCTGTCCTCATCTTTTATTGTCCTTGTCACAGCCTTGTGATTCTTCATGTGCTTGATCATTTTTATTGTTTGAGTCTGCATTAATTTAAGGGACTGTTCCTTGAACAAATGCAGATTTGAATGTTTTTCAGTCCCTGTTTCCCTTAAGCTTGATAGGGTAGAACTGATTAAGGAACAGCTTCCTGACTTTTAAACTTGGCCAGCAGGCCATTTTGTCCCCAAGGTGCTTCAGCATTTTACATGAATTACTGTTAACATTATTCTGTTCTTAGAATGAGAGTGGATTTTCAAAATGGATTGACTCTGGCAGCTTTAACAAATTTTCTGTGTATTTAAAAAGCACAGTATGTGAACATCTCTGTGTTTATAGGTGGATGGTCCTGATAGCTGGTCAGAGAATCTTTTGGAGGGGAAAGCATAATCATAGAGTACAATGGCTTCTGATTATTCTTACCTTCAGATGAACAGATAGGCTGCAAAATAATGTTTATCATGCATGAAGACACGTGGAAAAGCTGATTCTGTCTGGGTAGAGAGAAGACACTCAAATCTCACATACTTAATTGAAAATAAATGGCCACTCTTCTTGTAATTTTATTTTTTAATTTTGGAATTAAATTTAATTATGAGAATGACATGAATGACATGTCAAAAACATATGTTCATCAATAATAATTAAATGTAGCATTTTTAGTGCCCAGAGATAAAAAAAAGCATTACTTTTCATTAAATTCTGTCTTACTCATTCTTTAAATTATTTTTTTTTCTGAAGGGTTTTTAATAAGCAATCAACAAACAGCATCCATACATCCCACGGTAACTTATCTCAGTGTTCAGGAGATTTTCCTGTTCAGACATTAGATGATGTGGGAAGCCCAGTTTATCATCGTTCACAGAAGGTTAGAGAGAAGAGATCTTCCAGCAACACAGATATTCAAGGTAGTTCTTCTATATTTCTTTTGGACCTCAGTCTCTAAAGAAAAAAATTTAAAGAAAAAGTAAAATTAAAACAAAAATGCTTGGTGTATCAGTCAGAAATGTAACACTGAAGGGCTAAAAATGTATTATAAAGTTCAAAGCCCATAAAACATTATGTACTTGAGCATAATAAGGACAAACAGAAAACTGTCTGTATGCATTCCTAGATTCTTTAACAGGAAAGCTAAGATACAATTCAAACATCAAGTACTGTCCAACTCAGTGGACTAAACTATCTCAATTAGCTCTAGCAATTGAAACTCCATTAGTTTTGTAAATTTCGTGCTGATTGCAGGTCTTCTGCAAAAGCACAATTGTCAAGTTTCTGAAGTGGATTTTCTTAGCTCCTGAAGCTTTTACAGGAATATATGCCCTGGGGTTTTTTCGCTATATTGCATGTTCATGTAACTTGTGCAAATTTTCCTATTTTAAATATACTCACAGTTAGTTTTCAATTTAAAAAAAGGAAAATTTTGTCTCTGACATTTGGAATTAGCAGACTTTCTTTTCAAAAGCAGTGAGAGGGCCACCACCGTTCAGATCATGGTCAGTTGGCAACCAGAGTGGAGGAATGTGCAGTGACTCTGAAAGTGCAGGGGGAAGCAGTGAGTCCCGATCCATGGATTCTCCATCTGCCAGCCCAGGTACAGCTACCCTCACTGCTAGACTAATCTGAAGTCTTTCTCCTGCTCTGTTGCACATTAATGAAGGCATCATTATTAAATAAGCAAGTATGGAGCAGAGCACATAATGAAAAATGAACGGTTGGGTGGGACTGATACTTTGAGCTTCCTGAAAATTCTTCTCATCTGCTAGGGGATTTTAAAAGACGACTTCCCCGAACACCCTCAACTGGGACTATGTCATCTGCGGATGATCTTGATGAAAGAGAGCCACCATCTCCTTCAGACTGTGGTAATGTTGTTTCTGTACCTGAAGTCCCCACAAGATGCTTTTTGCTACAGTGTGTGGCTTTTCTTTTGAATATTCTTAAGAAAAGTACTTTAACAAGCTGTGATTATCAACAGCATTGTTTTTCAGTACAATATGCATCCACTTGAGGTTGAGAGATGAGGAATAATGTTCAAGTCATTTGAATGAATTGATGCAGGATTGTCTTTATATGTTTAGGTTACTGTATGGGCAACCATAGAATGTTTCTAGTGTTTTCACCCTCTTGAGGTAAAGCAAACGATCCACCAACCATTCCCTCCAGACATTTGCAATTAAATTTAGCTGCATGGTGCTGAGTTACGTAAGATCGCTTCTAAACTTTGACACGAAATGCACAAATACATAGAGTTGATAAGTGGCAAATAGGAAAAAAAGTGGATCCAAATGTTTAGGGTAAAAACTGAGATTTTACCCTCTTCAGCTAAGATATGTGAGTTCAATAAGGTCTGTCCCAGATTTGACGAGGTCATTTCTAATTTTCAAATGAATTTTGACTGTATAATGACTATGTTGCCACAGGCATTGAAACCTGAATAACTGGATTATCAGAACTACAGTACTTATAAACTAATTTTGAAATATTTGTGGCACTTGCTCAGTAAAGCCCTTAGGAATTTCTTTACTTAGTCTTTATTTCCTAAATGTATACTTTGCCTTCTAGGAAGGAGCCTGTGGTAAACAGTATTAATTCAGATCTAGACTTAAAGCATGGCAATGTGTTAATGAATGCAAGCTTTCACTTGGAGTGTATTGTTTAATCAGTGCTTGAGCATATAAGAAGCTTTCGAGGCAGTTAACTGAATGTGCTAACTTTGTTACCTGTAAAACAAAGGGGTTTGGTTCACAGAGTTGTTGATAGCATTTTTAAGTAAATTGCCTGAAAAAATTTGGACAAAAAAGAACCAGTTCTATCCTTTTTACTTTTAGAATCCTCTAGAAAATATTTTGATGTTGTTAGAGAAAACTGAGAATCAGTGATTTTCTTACTTATTTTATGTGGCTTCTGCCCTGAGTGTGTGTTAATTCTTCATTGCTGTAAATATATTTTTTAAGTATTTCAGAAATACTATAGGCCGAAACAAGTAATATTTCATCCTTTAGTACAAGATTTCAAAAAGTATAAAATTAAACTTCCATGAATTTTTGCCTGAGATGCAGGGCAGTTGGAATTAAATGTCCTAATTTTTTCACATGGCCACAAAACAGGAGAAAATGGAATACTTAAAAAGGCAAAAATGATTGATTCTGCTTTTACACAAGATTGTTTGATAGTTAATATCTCTGCTATGTGAACTGTGATGTCATTTTGCCTCCTTGTGATTGAAATGTTTATGATTACTTTGATAGTTGCTATCATTTACAGACTTGTGTTCTGCAGCACAATGGTTAAAATTCAGAGTAACTACCACCCCAATAGTAGATACTAAAATGACTATAACGGGGAAATTCTCTTCAGGTTTAAATGATCTCACATCTGAAACTGCAAATTCTCCAGGACCTTTCAGAAATGCTAATATGTCCAAAGCAGCACAAACACACAAACTACGGAAGCTGCGAGCTCCATCTAAGTGCAGAGAGTGTGACAGCTTAGTGGTATTTCATGGAGCCGAATGTGAGGAGGTAAGTTGAAAATCAGTTTTAATTGCTGCTTGGGGTTTATGTAAAGTTGGGAGTTTTGAAAACTTGAGTTATGTTTCTATATAAAAACTGGAGTTTGTGGCTCGTATAATCACTGTGAACTTAAAGCAGAAGCACACCATACTAACACGTTTTGTTTTGCTCACATATGGGGGGACAAACAGCAGAAATATTTCCTATGGTGTCAGATTGTATCAAGCCATGTGCTTTTTTGTTTCTTCCCCTGTAGTGTTCACTTGCATGCCATAAAAAATGTTTAGAGACTTTAGCTATTCAATGTGGACACAAAAAACTTCATGGAAGGCTTCACTTATTTGGAGTGGAATTTGCCCAAGCTGCTAAAAATATTCCTGATGGCGTTCCTTTCATCATCAAAAAGTGTACATCAGAAATTGAAAGCAGAGCACTGAATGTCAAGGTATGATCAAGTTTGTTCATGCTTAAGTAAGCCACAATCTTAAAAAAAAAATTCTCTGAAGCTTTTAATGCTTTCGATATCATCTGTGTTTTACAACTCCATTCAAATTGAAACAGAGGTGTGCTGGCCTTTTAATTTTAGGGCATCTATCGTGTGAATGGAGCCAAATCAAGAGTTGAAAAGCTTTGTCAAGCTTTTGAAAATGGAAAGGATTTGGTTGAGCTCTCGGAACTCTATGCACATGATATCAGCAATGTTCTCAAGCTGTATCTCCGCCAGGTATGGAATTAAGAGGGCAGATGGAAAACTAAAGTGCTGTAGTATATCTCTTCAGTACAGTACAAAACAACTACCCCTTTTCAGCAGTCCTACAGAAGCAGATTGAGCAAGTGCCTTGTATAACTGCAGTGGCTTCTTTATTTACACATGGAGCCTGCGACAAGGGCTTGAAAAACTGCTGGGATTACAAGATGTATTCCACATAGATATTGTGGCTTTTTTTAGTACCATATGCATAACAATCTTTTGTTTGTCTGCTCACAGTAGTGTTTAATTTCTAAAATCTTTCTGATTAGTGCATTTGCCTGTCTTATGTGGAGTTTAAAAGATTCTCATGTTCTTGCCTCTTTATGCAGACAGATGCTGATATATTGCTACTAACAAAAATTTCATGAAACACTCATAATGGTCATGATGTGTTCATTATGGAGGGATTATCCATCGTTTTCTTCTAAAACAGAGCTTTAAAGCTTCATGATTGAATTGTCTGAAACAGTTTCAATACATATGTGAAAAAATGAAGCTGGGATGTTGCCCAGTGAAATTATTGAGTCACTCTGAAAACTTGTTAACCCTGAAAGGAATAATCCTTAAAAAACTGCATGGTTCTGTCCTCTTCCTCATGTTGGCTGTCAGAGATGAGCCTCCCAATCCTACGATCATCACCATTAAGTGATTTTGAAAAAATCTTTTTTTTTTTTTGTCTTGAAATCTTATTTCAATAAATTGTGATAAATGATCAGTCCTGGAGCTATTGTAGGAAGGGGTTAGCAAATTATTTCTGGAAAAAGGTATAGGAAGGAGTTTTTTGTTAGCTGGGATTGGACTTGAAAAATTTTGAGATTGTTTAATCCTTCTTCATTAACTCAATGTCATCATCTGAGAAAAGATGCTAGACAAGAAAAAGTTGAAGAAAAACAGGACGGAAATTATTAAAATTCAGGTTTAAGTGTGTTTCTGAAATGTTCATATTTCTTCAGCTTCCAGAGCCCTTGATTTTGTTTCGACTTTACAATGAGTTCATTGGACTTGCAAAAGAAAGCCAGACTGCTAGTGAGGAGTTGGATGCTAAACAAGCTAGCCCCAAAGCAAAGACAAGACAGTCACTCTGTATTGAACTGAATAGGATCATCATTAAAATTAAAGATCTTCTCAAACAACTGCCTGTACCAAACTATAACACTCTTCAGTACCTTATTGGACACCTTCACAGGTAGGAAAATACCTCAAATGCAGACTGATGTTGAAAACTTAACTTTATAACCATTCTTCAGTCACATTTCACTTCCTTGTCTCCCAGATCGTGGTTTGTATGATGATGTACTAAACTGATGATTACCTATAAAAATGGGTAATACTGGGCTATAGCCGTGTTATTCCTTAGAATGAGAGACATTCTTTTCCCCAACCCCAGAAATGCCAAATAGCCACAAATAACTTTAACAAATAGGACATAAAAACACGCTGTGTGGGAAGTTCAAGCCATTGTTAAATGTAGTCTGCACTGAACATTCTGCCTGCCTACCAAATTCACTTTCAGTGTTTTATTGTCTCTTATCCTCTTTAGACATAAGATAATATTGTAGTATCAAAAGTATTTCTGAAGTAATAAAACCCTTTAACTGTTGGGGGTTTCTTTTGGTTTGGTGTTTTTTTTTTCCCTCTTTGTACAGAGTTGCAGAGCAGTGTGATGAAAATAAAATGTCAGCCAGCAACCTTGGCATAATATTTGGCCCAACTCTCATCAGACCGCGGCAAACTGATGCTACAGTTTCTTTGTCCTCACTTGTGGACTACCCTTATCAGGCCCGGGTAGTGGAGCTGCTCATAACATACTATGAAAAGATATTTGATGTCTCATTGAAACCACTTCTGAGCACTTCTCATTCTGAAGAAACAGCTGGTATGGTCAGAGTTGCTTTATCTGCAGATGAGATGGAGTCACAGCAGCAGAGGAAATCGTTTGCTGCTGTAAAGGAAGTGAGTGACTCTCTTGCTGCTACAATATTACCTGTGCCGTATTAACTTCTGTGTTGAATTCTGGAGCATTCCAGAGCAAATTGCTAATAAATCTTTGTGGGGATTTTTTTGATGATGAGTGCCTTTTCTGTTGAGTTCTCATTTTCTTCTGCTCTGACTTTTCTTAGCAGGTTGTTCAACTAGTTCCAAGTGAAAGAGCTTCAGAAACAGCTGCACTCTTTTTGGAATCAAAGAATAGCCAGAATACAAAAGAAGAAGTAGATACATCTGTAACTGGTTAGTATGCTGTTGACTCTGGGTGTGAGTGAATAAGGAGCCCTGGATGCATTAGATAATAGTGCATGGAACTCTGCACTATAGACAGAAGCAAGTGATAAAACCTGTTTATCACTGCTTGATATACTGTTTATTTCTGTAAGAAGAGCAGAGAATTAAATCTTTCTAAAGGCTTTTAAGAAATCTGTGTTTATGGAGTCAAAGCTTAAAGTATTTGGTAAGAGAATATAACAGTGGTTTGGTTTCTCCCTTTTTTTTAAAAAAAGCAAACAGAACAAAGCCATAATTATGCTGTGACTGCATTTCTGAAATCCACTACAATGCTGTAAACTAATAGCCAGCACTTTATATTTTGACCACTCTTCCTCCAAAATGTGTACCATTGCCACTGACTAGAACTACACTAGAAGGCTTTGGAAAGAGTATTTGTCTGACAGAATAATCAGAACATTATGGATATCAGTATTTCTGCTTTAAAAACCCCAGGTTTGCCAACGTAATTCTAACTCAATTTTTTTTTCTGTTTATCTGCCTGTGTTACTACAGGGGTTTGTTTTAATGTAGGTATGATTTCACATACTTCATTTAGGATTAACTGTGCATAATCCCTTTTAATTTTACTGATTTTCATCTGATGTTACCAGTTCAGTCATGTCCCATACATCAACAGTGTGACATCCTGAAACATACTAAAACTGAAATATTCAGAGATGGCAAAGCACCAGCCAAAAAGTGAAGTATCTGTTTTATCTTTGGTTACAGCTGTACAATACGTGTTTTACTGCTACTGAAATGCTAACATTTGGTTAGAGTAGGCTATTCTAGTATACAAGCTATCCCTAAAAACTGTTATCCCTTTAAAATACCAACTGTCAAGGAGTCATTGAAGCCTTGTTGACTTCTCTTTATACTTAGTGCAAAGATCCAGTCACATCTATTTATGTGTTTCTAGGTAATGCTGTGAGTCCAGCTGCAGAGCAAGACAATGATCCATTCATTTCTCTAGGTGAAGACTCCTTAAAAATGAACTTACTTCCGGTGAAACCCAACCATCAGATTGCCAAAGTTCCATTGCGGGCTCCAAGGACAAAACCAGCATCTCGCCCTGTCAGCCTGCCTGTAGACCGAATACTTCCTTCATGTGTTTTGAATGAAAGAAATTCACGAAATGCAGGGGCAGTAAGTTCAGAGAAGCTGGGCAGAAGCCCTACCATTGAAGAAGTCTCAGAGGTGAAGGCACTCCCTGCTGTTGATACCTGCTGCAGACTTCCTTATTACGACACCCAGATGCTGCGAAAAGCTTGGGACAAGCAGTACAAACAGTATGATATCACAGCAAGGACAGCAATGATCATGACTAATGTGCCCCAGGAGATCCGAGGACTTGAGAGTGCAACTGCAGGTTCTGTATCATCCTCATGCAGCCTAGGTAACAGTTCAGCTAATGCCATTCTTCCTAATAAGCCATATTCTGTTGTTGGGTCAGGAAGGACAGCAGCAGAAGAGAATGGTCCTGATGTTAATCCTCTTGCTGCCTTTAGGGCACCAAGAACATTGCAACCACCCCCAGGAACATTTTATAAACCACCCTCTAACAAATTAAAAGAAAATGGCGAAGGTTCTGCTAAAGCTTGTGCATCAACCAGTGCTAACTCTGTGCTCCCCCATGATAATACTGTGAAACTGGCTAGGAGCTCTGCACTTCCATCAGGTGATGCTGAACAAAACACAAACGAACAGAAATCTAGCACAGAGGATACTCACCCTACAGATCTGAAGCCTGCTTATCACAGACTGAGGCCAAAAAGGATCCAAGAACTGGAACACAGGGAAGCTCATTTTGTATAGGGTGCAAATTCCTCTTGGACTATATGCAATTTGTTGATGTTGCCAGTGGAAGCTTCCCTTTGCCTCCTTACCTTTGCCTTTCCTTGAGAATCCCACTTTTGTGCCATATTTGAGTTATTTTTATATATGCAGCATTTTAAAAATGGGGGGAGACCTGGGGAACTGTGAATTAAATAAGTCAAACTTTTTGTAGTTCAGTAGCTTTCAGTAAAGATGTAATACATTCCCAGTCTAGAAACAGTTAATGGGTTCATTGAATAAGACACTGAGCTTCATTTCATTGTGTGGAATGGAGTGCTTATTCATAGAGAAACAGCTATTTTTTCTTAATAGATGTTATAATAAAAATGGAAGATTTAATGTTCTCTGTCTTAAGCATAAACCAAAGCTTGTGCTTTGCTCTGTAAAAGCATTTGTTCATTTTTCTAATCTGTGCAATTAAAGCTTTGCTCTTGAACAGGCTTACATACTGGCCAGCATGGCCATAATTATGTATCATATGTGTATATTTTAGGCAGACATGGTTATCTGTTGCCAGTTTTCTATGTTGTCACTTTTGTTTTGTTTTGTTTTGGTTTTTTTTTTTTGTACAGCAGGGATGCACTTACTGAGCTTTACTATTCAGAAGCAGCAATCAATTCACATCTGGTTTCTTGTATAGCTTAGCGAGTGGGGCAAATGTGCACAGCCTGTTTCACTTGCGGGCCCTTCTGGACACAGTTGCCGTGGTGCTGTCTTTCCCAGGTGAATGACGAGGCAGTGATTTGTTTGCTATAGATCAGTTTCACCACGTAACCTGGTGTAACTGAAATGAAGAGCTTTGTTTCCAAATTTCTGTGAAACAGCTAAAGATAACCAAAAATCAACATTAGTAGGTGCATCTAATGGTTTTCACTTTGTATTAAATGATTTTTATGTGTACACCATGTTACATTTGCTTTAAAATATATTAACATGTTAACATTTCAGTGACTCTATGGCTTCTATATCTGGATTTCTTCTAACTTATTAAAATACAGATGTTTGGCCTTCACAATAGTGTAGTACTCTCCTGCATCTCTCTCCTGGGGTTAGGGGGTGGCACGCTTTTCTTTATGGGATTACAATTAGCAGGACCCTTTCTTGCATACTGTACAGTTGTTTTAGCATGGTACTTTCTAGTGATATAAGTACCAAGATGACTCTCAAAGGACAGCAAATACAAAGAATCACTTTGCTGTTTTTGCAACAGGAAATACACTGGACTTTAATACACCATTACCTTTGCTAATCTTCCCAAAACACCGCAGATAAAATCCCACGCTCTGTTTGGTGGACATAATCCGATTTTTACTTCCAGAACTCACAACGTTGGACTTTGATTCTTTGTCGCATTTCCACGGAAGCAGGACTTGCATTCTTGGCAAAGGCCATCCTATCACTGGATGGTTCTGGCTGTGCTCAGGGTAATTTCTTTGGTGAGCTGTCTTTTATTACAGAAAAGCTGGAAGTCCCATGTGCTGCTGTCTGCATAGAATGGTGTTGGGAGTTGCTGAACAAAGTATGTGGAAAGGCTTCTTGACATGGATGGGAACTTGTTTTATTTTGACAATAGAAGAGTGGACTTATATACCTGCAACTGGTTAATGAATCATTAAAGACAGTGTAGCATAACTTCATAGTACGATTGTGAAAGGATCAATATTGATTAGGACCACAAGATAGCAAAATCATTTGTGAATTATCATTAAATTTATTATCTCACTATATGTAAATGTTTTAGCATGTCTAGCATTGAATATGGTAATGGCTTAAGAAATTAATTAAACTTCTCGATTTAATATTTTTTTAATTTAATAAAGCTATTTGGCTAGTGTGATGGAGGGTCTCTAGTACTCCCCAGAGCAGGCTCCTGAGATAGAGAATTACAACAGTGAATACTGACCTGTGAGAAACAGACAAACGTTTCTTAACCGAGTCATAGTATCAGTTATTACTGGCTCTTGCCATACTCCTTCTTATGTAACATCCGCTTTCATATTTTGCTAGTCCGAAAGATTTCAGCTCTTTCTGATGTGTTTGTTTCCCACAGCGCCGCAGGTGCCAGCGGGCTGGGCCGGGAGCGGGGAGCGCAGGGCCCGGTGTCCGTGTGTGGGGATTTGTAGGTGTTTTACAACCCCATGTTATTTCAAGGGAAACATCCATTTCAAAAGATGATTTACGTGTCCGAGCTGTGTCATGCCTTCAACTGTTTTTATGTAATACAAACCAAGTAGCAAAGGCACGACTTTGGAAATGGAAGTCTTCGCAGGCCGTGTAAGAATTACAACCCTGCTGCCCGGCGTGGCTGCAGGGGCGGGCCCGGGCCTTCTTCCCGAGCCTTCCCGCCGGCCCCGGGGCCTGCAGGGGAGGCTGGCAGGCGACGGCTTCAGGGCCGCAGTGTGACTTCTGAATTGGAAAATTTTGGTGGACGTTTGCAGGATGGTGTTGCGGCCGTGTTTCTGTTCGGGCCCGTACACTGAGGGCGGTGCCTGCCCTGTGAGGGAGCGCGGGCCGGGGCCGCCCGCGGGAGCGTGAGGAGCCGGCCGCGGAGCCTAGTGGAAAGTACTGTGGTTTCCTCTGGAATGGGAAACGTGTCGGCTAGTTCCTGTTGTTTCTTTTGGTTCAGATGCAGATTTTCCTCGGTCTTGCTTTGAAAGGGCTTCACGCCGATGGAACTGCAGCAGTCTTACCCACCTGCCCCGGGTGACAGGCTCTGGGTCACGCCAAGTGCCAGAACCCTGCAGCTTGAGTTCTGGGGAGGAAACCTTTTGCTGTCAGATTTGTTCGGTAATTGCATTTTCTGAAGTCGTAATGGGCTGCCTCATCCCTCTTAAAGCTTTGGCACAGTACCGACTTCTGTAAGTCGCTGACCTAATTAGTCATGACAGCTGTTTGTTTAGTAGGGCCCCTGATGCTACCAGAACCACCCTTCTGAAACTGGGTTTCAAATACAGGTTTTGTTCAGATGTGAAGAAATACAGAAATATCAACATCTACTATGGCCTTGATTGTGCCTGGGTAGGTCATATTGAATATTTGGGAGGATTTTTATTCAAGAGTCCTTAAATTCGCAGATTGAGCTGTTCTGTATCAAGCAGGGGATTAAAACAATCTCCTTACAACTGAGCAGTGTTATTCTGTGAGTGCTAACTGCAACTAAGATATGTGTTTCTTTGCTGCCAAGCTGAACATTTCTTCAGAAACCTTTCTCTTTCAGCACATGAGGTAAGCTTTTGTGCTAAGTTTTTAAGGTTTTTGTTGCTTCTGTGTAGGAAGTCTGTGTTTTGCTTGCAAATTTGTGACCTCTTTAGCTTCCGTGTAGCAGAGGCCTAATGGAGCTAATCTGAGAGCTGACACGGAACACTCTGCGGAGGCAGCACAGGTATGGTAACATTGGTAGCTCAGAGTGTGTTTGTACTTTTTGAGTGACTTTACCACTGTGGCTCACCATACAGAGTGATCTCAGAGCACATCAACTTCATTCTGTGTGGGTGAAACTAAACTGGAATGTGTGTTCCAGTGCCATACCTGATGCATTGCAGCTGCTAATGCACCTTTAGTGCATTCAGTCTGTGCCTAGAGCTCATCTGAAGTAACCCGTAGGGAAATAGTGCATAGATCTTGGGTCCTCAGCACCCACTGTTTCGCTATAGAGCTGCTCTTGTTGTCCATCCCACCTGCCAGTGCACAGGTAATACGTTGGGAAAATAGAACAATGTTTCAATTTCCCATTAGTAAGGGGGAGGGGGGGAGGGACAGGGAATGTCTGATGTTTACAAATGGTGTCATTTAGATTATTCATGGAAATAAGTCTTGCAGAAGGATTCTTTGGAGACAAGCCCATGTGCATGCCCATTTATAATCATAGAAAGAGGGGAATTCTTTTTATAATTTAGAGATCCAAGAGACCCTTGCAAGATGTCTCACTCATAGATAGAAGAAAAAGCTATCCTAAACCTTCCAAAACATTAAATGTTTGAGGAAGGTATATGCTAGGAAAATCCAATCTCCTCAGGCCTTATGCAGCTGGATGACAGAACATTGTCTATATGAAGTAAGCTGAATTATGCCAGAAGTAAAAACATGCTCTGTGTGTTTCCACTGCTTTGTACTTGTTTATCCACAGATTGGGGTGATTAGCCCACTGCTGGGTTTGCATAAGAATGGAATCTGTTTAAGATTCCACATTTCTCTGTGATTGTCTTTGATTCATAGAAACACACCTTTCAAACAGAAGCTCCATGGGGCCTTTTCTTAGTCTCTCTGATTTTTTTATCATTTGATCCTGGTTTGACAGAACTTCTTGTCTTTCAGATTACTCCTTACTTATTTCAGAGGCCTCTGAAATATGCAAGAAACTTAAAAGCTTCAGCTTGGGTTTTCCCCAGTTGTTTGAGATAGTTGGGTGCAAAACTTACCTTAACTCAGAAAGCCCCAACCTGTGTTTGTGTTGTTTTCTTTTCACACACATAGATATATCTGTTTATTGATATAGGATATATTTATACACACCCACTCCTACAGTTAGTCTAGGCAGAATTGTGTTAGCATTAATTGTGTTAGCTTTCTAGTGAGCCTGTGTCGAGGGACATGGTCTTCTACATGCCTAAGAATATCGCACAGGTTAGAAAATGGTTTGGGTGCTGGAAAGCATTGGTGAACATTGGAAGTGCTGGCCCATGAGCACATCCAATGCACCCAATTGTGTATATTTTCAAAGCTATATTTTCAGGTAATTTTTGAATTCTCCTTATTTTAGAGAAATATTTGCATGTGGTACTAGAGATATTACTGGGGATGTTTTTATAATTTGCTGGACAAATAGCACTTAATCAGACTTGATTTTTTTAGTCAAAAGTCAGGAAGCTTGGAAATAAGAAAACAAAATTCTGATATTTAAAACAGCTGTTAAAACTCTGGCATATGTGTGTGAGGTAAGGGGGTATCACAACACACATGCCATGTTACCCCATGTATTGCATGTAAGTGCTCATGGAGCACGTCACCAGGAACTTTTATATTGTGAGATATTTACTGTAGGCATAATGCAAGAACTGTCACCAAACATCTATTTCCACTTACTGCTTTCTTTATGTTCTGATACGTAAGTGGAATGTCTCATGTTTTGTTGTTGCTGGCAACAAACTTCAGATCTTTAGGAAATAGCTAAGTCATAGTGATGACTCTGGGTAGAGCTACGGTGAAATTGTACAGTGTGCTCCTTAAGCTGAACTGTATTTTACCCTCCCATTTAAAGTGATAGGCCCTGCATAAACTTTCTCTAGTTCTGAAGATTCCTTTGTAAAGCTAAAAAGCAGAAATGGGTCACAGGAGCAGCTGATGTAGTTGACCATAGAAAACAAAATATACCCTACCATCATCCAATTGTGATGTAAAAAATCTAATTAGGAGAGATTAGTTTAATCTGTTAGAGCTGTCTCAGCAAACATGTGTACAGCAAAAAGAGATCCGTTTTCTTAAAATAACTTTCCTTAGGATTTTAGAGGTAAAATGCTTGTTTGCTGGATAAAACAATTAAATTATCTGTTTGCCTCACACATTGTGGTAAGGCCTAAACACAGTTTGCAGCTGAGAAGCAGCACAGTCCTAGTTTCTTTGCTTTGCACTGCCGTTAGTCAGAATTAGCTTCTATCTGTGGCTGTATGAAACTTTGTTTCTCCGTCTAGATTGAAGCAGGCTGGATGTTATGTGTGATATGAACATATGCTCAACATAAATTAGATAAAAGTCACTTGTAAAAGAGGAGGTTGGCATGGAATCATAGAATAGAATAATTGAGGTTAGAAAGGACCTCCAACATTGAGTCCAACCTTTGACCAAAAACACCACATCAACTAAACCATAGCAGTAAATACCATGTCCCGTAATTTCCTGAACACTTCCAGGGATATTGACTCCACCACCTCCCTGAGCAACCCTTTCAGTCAGTTCCTCCTGATATCCAGCCTGAACCTTCCCTGGCACAGCTTGAGGCCATGTCCTCTTGTCCAGTCACTGTTTGCCTGGGAGAAGAGGTCAACCACCATCTTTGCCCGGAGTTTTTTTTCTCTTCAGTGGAGTCTTGGAACTCCAAGGCCACAGGTGATGGTGGGGGGAGGAAGGGAGAGAGAGAGAGCACAGGCTCAGGAACACTGATGGACAAAAACTCCTCCACCCCTGGTCAGATCTAAAGCAACTCAAACTTGGATCAGTTCCCTGGAGCTCCAGAGAAAAGTTCTTAAAAGTCTCTCCTCCTTCGGCCCAGCGGCTCTGGCAACCAAGGCCCAGAGCACGGCCACCGTGGTGCTGGCTCAGGGCCAGATGCTGGTCTGCAGTCCTCCTCCTCCTCCTGTCCCCATCGGAGGGGCCGGGAGGGGACAGAGGGGACACGGCCAGCCCTGGCCCCTGTCCCACAGGCCCAGCAGCCCTGGCCCCGGGGGGCCCCAGCCCGAACCTTGACTCACGAGATGGTGTTACCTTTCTGGTGGCCAGAAAAGGAAAGAGAAAAGTCACCGGAACTTGTTCAAGACTGTGTTTCCAGAGGCGTAGAAACACTCCCAGTCGTCAGCCAAGCTGTCAATCACAATCCGTGCTAGAACTTCCTTGTGAAAAAAAAACTTTTCACATCCATGCTAAACCACCACAGGGAGGTAAGAAGATTCAGGGCGGTAATGCCAGGAGAGAGGGAGGTAGAAGAAGCAGAGGGAGAGAGCAGGCAAGAGAGGAAAAAGGGGTGAGAAGAGAAGAGGCAAAGAGGTAAGTGGTAAGAGGTAAGAGTGCAGGGAAAAGAGCGGGGAAAAAGAGAGTGGCAAGAGGGGAAGGAACAAGAGGTAAGAGGAGAAGGAAAGAGGCAAGAGAGTAAAAGGTAAGAGAGTGAGGACCTTGTTACAATACATTGTATCTCCTTTTGTGATGAATATTATAATTTACAGTGACCAACCAGTGCAAGATACAAAACCTACAAACTTTGCATGCAATTTATGAGAACTACTAAATTACCATATCATCTTATATTCTAAACGCTAAAGACTACTCTTCTTATCTACTTTTTCCTTGATGCCTTGGCAGGGTGGAGACAGACTACATTCTTGAGTCCTTTTGTTTTCTGTCCTTCAACCTATCTCCAGTTAATCACCATCTTCCTGCCTGCCATGCCTATACCTCAAAGCTGGCCTTCATTTTTATTTCACTCACAGATTTTATATCTTCAGTATTTCTTACCAGACAATCATATCCATAACCCTTCCTGCCCCATCTTTCCCAACAGTCCTGCTGGTCACACTGTTCCTGATCCAGGCCAGGATGCCACTGCCCTTCTTGGCCCCCTGGGCACATGCTGGCTCATGTACAGCTGCTGTCAATCAGCAACCAGGTCCTTTTCCACTGTGCAGCTTTCCAGACACTCTTCCCCAATCTGTAACACTGCCTGGGATTGTTATGACCATTTGTTAGATGGTTGTCACACTGGCCAATCTCCAGCCAATCTGGGACCTCCCGAGTTTACCAGGATGGATGATAAATGATGGAGAGAGGCTTGGCAAGCTCCTTTCCCAGTTCTGTCTGTACTCCTGAGTGGATCCCATCCTGCTTCATCAACTTGTGTCTAAGTGGGACAGCAGGTCACTAGCTGCCTCCTAATAGATTGCAGGGGAGATTTTCTGTTCCCCAGCCCTGTCTACCAGCTCAGGGGAGGCTGAGGATAACCCTGGCTGCCCTGAGGATAACGAATCTTTATGTTGAAGACTGAGGCAAGGAAGGCATTAAGTACAAAGGCCTTTTCCTCATCCTTGGTTACGTTTCCCTCTGTATGCAATAAAGGATGGAGATTTCCTTTGGCCCTCTTTTTGTTGTTAATGCATTTATAAAAACACTTTTTATTATTTTTCACAGTGGTTGTCAGTTTGAATTCTAGCTGAACTTTTGCCATTCTAATTTTCTCACTATGTGACCTAACAATGTCCTTGCACTCTTCCTGAGTTGGCTGCCCCTTCTTCCAAAGGTCACAAACTCTTTCTTTTTCCCTGACTTACAGTGAAAGTGCCCTTTCAGCCAAGGCTGGTCTTCTTCCCTGCTGGCTCACCTTTCAGCACATAGGGATGGCCTGATCCTGTGTTTTGTCACCCTTTGTGCCAGAAGCCAGGTTAAAGAGAGTGGTTTAGGTGGCACCTGTGTGCAGGGGTTCAATGGCCCTGCAGTGGTTCTGAGAAAGAAGCAGAGTGTAGTGCTCTGCTGTTGGAGCTGCAGTGAGCTCTGGAGGAAATCTAGAGAGTGTTAAATTTGGTGAAGCTGTTTTGTGAAGGTTTTTCAAAGGTGTCCCCAAAGTCTTGTGAAGGGGAAATAAAAAGGCAATTACTGTCACGTGCTTTTTACAATTTTTTTAGTAATGAAGGCTGGATTATTGTTCAGCTTCTACTTGGAAGAACAATCACAGGGAAGCTGTTGTAGGGCTTATACAGTCATCACCCAGCATGAGCACTGGTGGGAGGGTTTGCTGCATTGCTGTTTCAGACATCCTTTACAGATGAAAATCTAGAGGGAATTCAGTGTTCACTCAGTTCATAAGTGTAGCAGTCTTCTGATTTTAGGAGGGTGTTATCTATGTAAGTGAACTTCTTTTTTTGAAATTTAATTTCTTTCAGTGCCTCTTCTTTTTCTGGTTGCAGCAGTCCCAAGCCACACTGAGATCTCCACCATGACTAATCACTTCAGAAGTTCATGTACCTGCTCAGTCCAAGTGGAATTCTCCACACATTATTACTAGGTACTATTCTTTATCATGGTTCTGCTGTGCTTTTTTTATTATAGTGTTTTGTTTTCCTTGAAGTAGTAAGGCTTGAATCTTAACCACACTGTTAGTTTTTCTGAGTAATGCCCAGATTCAAAAGGATATTACAAGACTGAAAATTAATTATTATTTATTTATTCTGTGCATTCATAAAGAAACTATTCTTCAATCATTTAAATCCCATAAAGCAGTAATAAAGCAGGAAGTTGATGCAGGTAGCAAATTTAAATGATTTGTTTGTTTTTTAACAGTCCCATTTATCTGATACTTGGATTTTTATGTCAAATTTCCTTTTTCCTTTGGAAGGTAAAAATTCCTGGTGGTTGTAATGAGTCATGAACCTGAAAAACAGAGTATGGTTTAAATTCTGTGGTATCTACTAAAATGTAATGGGAGTTGCTGCATTTAAAAACATAAAAATAGGAGATCCTGTATTTTTTTAAGGAAATGGCAACAGAATGGACTTGCTTTTATAAAATCCATTTCAGACTCTGCTAATCAAGAAACATTTTTCATGTCTGAGTGGTAAACTTATTTGTATCATAATAGCTAAACAGTTTTATATAAACTAATGTCTAGTAGTAAATCCATCTTTTCTTGGAAAAAAATAGTTTAAAACGACAGATTGATTGTGATAAATGATGCAACTATTAACTGCCTTCATTATATGCAAGTCCAAGTTAACAGCCAAATTTAATGTTCATTACTTTTTTTACTCAAAAGAGATGGTTTTCCTCTCTACTGCTTTTTGGTGCTGATAAGTGTGTCACAGGAAGTAGCCTCCAAACAAAGGAAACTCACGATTTTTCATGCATGATAATGTATCAAGTGCAAAATTAAATGGTGCAGACAATGAAAGGAACCGATCTCTGTGATAACATAATCTTAAAATAAGAACAGAAAGCTGTTATTTTGCTCTGAGGTCTGTTTCTGCCGTCAGCTGAGAAATGGCAGTCTATCTTTTGCCCTCAGGTTAATCAGAAGTATTGATGCAGAAGAATGAGCTTTTTTAGGCAAGTCAGACTTCTACTCTGGAAGAACTGGATCCTTCGGAAAAGACAAAAGGTAAAGTATTAATCTTTTAATTTCAGGTTTGAACCATGCACTCCACTGGATTAAGTGACTGCTACATTTATCAGCATACAGAACTCTCAAGTCCCTAAAGAATCACATGTGATCTTTGTAGGGGTCTGTTGTCTGGTGCAGTTTGCAAAGCTGCTCTTACAAACATAGAATAGCTGTTGGGATTTTCTTTGACAAATAATATTTGTACCAGAAGAGTTGTAGGTAGTAATATTTATATATTTTCACATAAAAGGATCTGTTGTTAGAAAACATCATGAGCACCACTCAGCTCAGGAAGGTTTGCTTTCTAATTTTAGATTTGCTCTTCACACTCAGCTGTTCTTGGGTGTGATTCTACTTAGGACCTTACAGTTCACACAGACTGTGTCTTTTTTAGTGTGGCTGAATGACATAAGTAAAGGAAAAGCCAAAAGTATTTTAAGTACTTTCAAATGCTCTTAGATCTTATATTTTGTCTTACAGCAAGACTTCATTGCAGAGTCAACAGTTGACTCGCAGCCAATTTAAGCTTCTCACATTTATATGGTGCTATCACTGTGCTTGCTCCATTACAGCTCTCTCTGGATATTATATTTCTCCATGCATGTTGCTGGGATTTCTAGCTATTTATCATGTGGTTCTGCAGGCTTATGGATGCTTTCTGATACTTCTAGTGAATTCTGAGACACCTTTGGATCCTCTGGATAAGGTCCACAGGAAAGAATTAGAGGTCTGACAGCACTGGTCGGTCCTTACCACAGAACACGTTGTGTACCAGGTTGAAAGCAAGCTTCCCCTGGGATTCATACTTCAACCTTTTCCAAGACAGATTTCCTCCTTTCTCAGACAGAAAGGAGGTACCAAATTCAAGTCTGAGGATGTTGTATTTCCTGGGCGTGAAGAAAGAATCAACATCTGAGCATTAACACAGTAACTCTGCAGCAAAGGTGGGCCAAGGAGTTTCACCAGTTCTTGCCCCTCTGAATTTATGAATGTTTAGTACTTGTCCCAAATGGATGGCAATGGATGTTGATCAGACCTTGTGGACCCTGCTGGGAAGGGTCTGTAACACTATTCTGAGCTGTGCACAACAGCTATCAGGTTTCCCTCTCTAATAATTGTGTGATATGCCCTTTGCTGCTGGTAAGATGTGTCAGCTTTTAAGAAGATCAAGCATGCATAATTTCCGTGGTGTTGGTGGGTGGGTTTTTTGTAATTGTTCTGTTTTAGAGAGGAAACCCTTAAGAGGAAAAACATGAAATAGCAAATTGTTACCTGGTGTGAAGCTTTCTACCCTTTTGCTGTAAGCATATGTTGTGCCTAACTAAAGCTGTTAGACAAAATTATACTAGAAAAACAGGGCAGCTTCAAAAAAACCCTGTTTTTAATTGTGCTGTGGAGTGCCTTTTGCCCAAAACAGCAGTCATGTCTAACCCATCTTGTCTTTGGCTCAACTGTTATGTACATTATTATTACATATTTGGTGCCTGGCTGGGAAGGAGGAAGCAAAGGTAAAGAAACAAGGAGGGCTTTCCTGTCATCACTACAACCCTGGTTCTGAAGATATTTTGTCTTGGCTGTTACAAGGAGGAGCAAAAAATGCCATGTGTCTGGACACAAAAATCCCATCACTGTTTCTCAGAGTCCAAGGCCTGCGTTAGAGGATCAAAGGATTGTAGTTTCAAACCTCTGCCAAAACACACAGAGGCAGTAAAACAAACTGAAACACAGGAGTGGAGGAAACAGACTGAAAAACAGGCAGGATGTTGCTCTGTGGTAAAGCAGTGCCCTTGATTTTCTGACATGACACCAGAGCCGGTGACTGTTCTAAGTGAAAGGTCTGGGCAATAAAATGGCCTTTGGTGGGTTGTTCTGTGTTATTGAATAAGGTGTTTGATCTTAGTGCATACATTTCTACAATAATTAATAACATCAAAATGGATGATGACAAAAAGAAGCAGAAGTAAAGGGCAAAGTATGTAAAGCTTTTGCTGAAGTCTTTGGGTAAGCACAGTGTACTGACAGCCTGCTAATGAGCCCAGCAGTGTCAAAGTGTGGATTTAAAAAATCCTTTTGTCTCTTATATCTAATCCTTTTTGTAGATTCATGGAATACCTCCTGCCTCTTTCTGCCTCAGTCAGGATGCTTAGATATTTCTTTAGAAGAGGTGGAGAGGCCACTGAGTACTGGGTGAATGGTTATGCTTCATGGCATTCTGATAAAATCCTCTTTTGGATGTCCTTTTCAAATGGTGAAACAGGCAAAGGATAGCCATGGGCACGTGCTGCTGTGAGAGGAGGTCTCATCCCTTTAGCTACCTAGTGACTCTATGGTGGTCTATATCTAAAATTTATTTTTAACTTACTTTTTTCCTTTTTTTCCAGCTTCGTTTTCTAGTGGAGCTTGTATGGCCTCTGTTATTGTTTCTTGTACTTGTCTGGCTGAGGAAAGCTAATCCACTGTATCGCCAACATGAATGTAAGAATGTTTAAGATGTTATCATGATGTGACTTGTATGTAGTGGCCAGGTGTTCTCAGACAGAAATGGGACCTATTTGCACATTGTTACTGTCCAGTGATGAAAAAACAGACTTCAATTCAGTAGCTTAGTTATTTGTAGCCATTTGTATGGTAAGTCTTACCAGTGAGGACATTAAAAAATTATCTAGTTTTCCTGTGGGATGCTTTCTGATCAGACTTACTTGAGGTCTCATGATGCTCTCTACTTTTGGATTTCTCTGATTCTGGTACTGAGAAAATACTACCTCACTACCCATTTAAAAAAGCCCTTCACATTACTCAGAATTAATTTCTGTTAAAAATGCCCATATTGATTATATTGATGACCTCTTTTTGCTCAGTAATACATAAACCTATATGATCCCTATCACATTCCTTCTGTAGAGAGCCAACTCATCATGCTGTTTATATTCACAAAGGCTGCATTAGAAAAGACATGTAACAATTTATATTTTGTGTTTCAATACTCTAGGTCACTTCCCAAACAAGGCAATGCCATCAGCAGGAACACTGCCATGGTTACACGGCATCTTCTGTAACATGAACAACCCCTGTTTCCGCAGCCCAACCAACGGAGAGGGTCCAGGTGTAGTGTCCAACTACAAAAATTCCATGTAAGCAAATCTGTATGTGTGAATCTGGGTTGCAGCAATATGGGCTGCTAAGAAACTGCTCATAGCTTGCTCTGGGCACCTGTTGCGTCGTTATGGGCATGAATAATGCAGGGAGAAAGGCTGGAGTATCCTCACTTTGCTTAGAAAGGACTCCCACCACACCAAGGAATATTTTAAAGAAATGTTTGGTGTGAATGAAAAGGGAAGATAATAACACCAGTGTGCAAACAGTGGAAGACAAAAATTTTCAGTTCTAGCATTTTGTTTTCATGCGAATAATGGTCAGCAAAGTTGAAACAGAACTCATGATGGGTGTTTTAGAGAGAGACTTCATTGCAAGTCTCTAGGGAACACGTTCATTTAATAAAATCTGTAAGAACCTGCTTACTGAATGTCAAAAAGGACAAACCTTTTTGATTAAAGAGCGTGGAATCCCTAAGCCTTCTTTTCTCATCACTACAGCTCTCCCTTGTGAATGAGATCTCTGATGAAGTAGCAGCAAATAACAGCCTACACTGCTTCTTCTTTGGCTATATGCTTGTGAAACTTTAATCAGCACATAACCTTCAGATATTAAGCTTGTTTGCAAAATAGGAGGATGGGAGATTTCCAGACTATTACTGAGAAAGGGCTGTGGGAGTGTTTTTATAGCATTGTTTGTTACAGCTGAGTCATGAAAGAAAGTATAGCAGACAAGGATCCTTAGAGCAAAAAAACCCTGCTAGCCTAGATATAAAAAATGCTCCAAATCTCCCAGTTGCAAAGTCCACTTTGGAGCATCCAGTTATTAAAACTCATGAGCTAATAATGTGAAGGCATTGAAGCCCCTGTCATGTGAAAGTCTGTAATGTGAACTTAACATTTGACTTTTTTGTTCCTAGTGAACAAGATTTAAAATAGCTGAATGTTTTTGGTGGGGTGCAGTCAAACACACAGTGAAGCTAGAGGGTTCTGTTTTCTGTACATTCTAGCTTTTCTAGGTTGCTTGTTACAGAACAAACAGCCACTTTGTCTGTCCCAGTAAATTCAGTGGACTACAGCAGAAGTAAATTCATTGTGTTTTCTGAAAGAATTTGGTCCTTCCTGTTTGTTGTTTCCTGTAAGCTAAAATGAGTCGTGTGGACTGAGATACACTATTGCATGCATGGAAAAGCATAATACTGTTAAAGTGTAATAAAGTGTACCTGATAGTAAGAATTTCTTATGCTTGTTCAAAAACACAGGATCTGGTTGCATCCTTGCTTGATCTGCATGTTCTAACCCAAAACCAGTGGTAGAAAAACTGCCTGTGACTATTTGTTACTTGTGTTTTCCTGCTCCTCCTAGAAGAAATATTCTGAAGAGACCTAACAGATGGGAGGAGAAGGATGTTTCTGTTTGTGAATGATTCGATGTCACTTGCTAGGCTGAGCATGTGCCCAGAGTGCCCCATTCAACTGAGCTAGAACCAGGGCAGATTTGCACTAAAACTGTGAGATACAGGTTGTCTGAGGAAGGTCCTGTGTCCCCAGAAAGACTAGCATGGCTAAAGAAAAAAATACATGAATGGCCAACCTTCTGCTATAACCAGTAGCCCTCTAGAGACTTCTGTGGACTTTCAAATCTATCTGAACCCCAGACTACCTGAAACTGAGGACAGAACAACTTTTTTTTTTTTTTTTTTTTTTTTTTTTTTTTTTTTTTTTTTTTTTTTTGACTCTTCGCTGATACTGAGAGAGTCAGCTTTACTTTTTTTTTTTTTTTTTTTCTTTTTTTTTTTCTTTCTTTCTTTCTTTTTTAGGTTTGTTTGTTTGTTTTTTGGAGTTTTTTTACTTGAAAAGTTCTCAAGAGTCATCACTCCTAAATTATTATTTATTCATTGTTTCTCCTTTCAGCCTTGCGAGGGTATATAAAGATGCTCAGGAACTTTTACTGGAAGCCCCTGAAATCCATGACCTTGGAAGAATCTGGGAAGAACTGATCATAATGACTCAGTTTATGGAAACAATGAGAACTAATCCTGAAAGAATTGCAGGTAATTGTTGTGTCTATATCCTTTAGACAATTTAATTTTCCTTCTGAGAGCTGGTAGTAGTTTGGAGGCTGGCAACATTATAATATATTTCACATGTAGCTGTTACTCTGCTGTTGTTAGGGTGAGTTAAAATCTGTTCAGTGACAAACACCTGTCATTTAAGGGAAAGGAGAGAGGCAGTCAGCTCCATTTTACTACTATCTTCCTTAAATAGCAATAAACAAAACTTGAAAAGCATGGATATCTCACCACCCAAAGTAAAACATGGTTGAAGAAATGTCAATAATTATTATTACAGAAAAAACAGAAGCAGTGAGAAAGTTTTGCTGGGAGATGCAGAAGAATGGAAAATTAGGAAGATGTCTGAATATATGCCAGGACCATGACCCAGAGAAGTGCTTAGAGGTGGTTTTGTCACAGTCTTAGATAAAACAGGTTTGAAACAGTGAAGAAGGAAACTCTTCATGATCTGTTTAGAAAGAGAAAGCATTGAACACTTATAAACAGAATTGCAAATTGCAAATTCATTGCATTAACTTTTATTTAAAACAACTTGCCAAATTCAAAACACAGTCCTGGGGAAAATAGGGAATGGTATAGTTGTTAACTTTTTGGACTTGAAGTAAAGAATTTTAAGAGATATTCCTAAAACTAAAGGTATAAAAATAGTCTGGCTTTGTGAATTGATCTGTCCCATTCTCAAATCCTTTGTCACAGGCAGAACATTCTTATTAAAATTAGTCATTCTCCATATATTTTTAATAGGATGTGTATAAACCATCTGATACACATGGTCCGCTATCCTATCAGAGGTTTATAACTAGAAGTAAAAACAGGATTATCTCCTTGTAAATAACAGTGAGACAACCAAATACCCCAGACTGTAAACAAGAACTCAAGTATAATCTGAGCTGCTGTTTGTACCCAGCCACAGAAATCAAACCTGGCTATTTAGAGGCAAGGAAAAGCATGTCATGCTGTGGGTTTGCTATGTATTACTAAGGGACCACGCCCTATGGTTTAGGAAGTTGCCTTTGCATCCCATATCAAATTTACTCATGAAATATCAAGTGCATTCCCACCAGTCTTGTGATATATAATGTTAATGCTCCTTCAGAATCTGTGGGGGTTTTAAATGTGTTTTACTGTTAAAAAAATAGCAGTTTGGAAATTCCTGTTATGTAAAACATAGTGAAGTCAGTTCTGAAGCTTAACTAATAAAATATGAATTACTATCTTTCTTCATACAGAAAAAGTTACTGAAAGATTGGCTATTTAAGTTATCTGTGTTTACAGCTTACTACTATTGCTTTTAAGTAACAATCTTCATAGAATAGCTGCAAAGTTGAGCAAGGAAAGATTTGTACATGTCAGAGTTGCGACTGCCCCTTCTACTGATTCCTGAAATCAGACCTACCTCTTGAGTCCCCCCTTCCTTGTCCCAGTCTCCCTTTGCACTGGCACTTTTGATGAGATGTGCACTTGTGGTGTGCTTTTTCCTCCACACTGCCTGGATTCCAGGAAAGGCATCAGTAAGAATATGAGGGACAGACCCCTGCTATTGTTTTCAGTGTTTACTGCTTGAATAAATATGTGGAGAAACAATTGAAGAAGTTCTCAGGCCCTGTAGCCTCAGGCCAGAATATGCTTAGTGCAGATGGAATTGTGGAAGTTAGTTGGCAAACTCTGATAAGACTCAGCTCACAGAATGGAGTGCATGTTTATTAGAAATGTCTATAGTTACATTCCCTATCAGTATGCGAGATATATATATATATATCAGTATATCGCTGTCAGTAGGATACACACTGCTTCTGTCTGTTTCAATTGCCTATTCTAAGGACTAGAAGAATTAGAGCTATTCAAGAATTCTTCACCAAAGTCTGTGGATGCTGTGTGAGGTAGCTTTATTAAAGTTATAATAAATATTCAAGGAGCATGAGCTAAGTTAAGTTAGCTTATGTTCATAGAATAACTTAACTCCAGTTAAGTTTCCAAACTTTTCTCTCACATGATGTTGAGGCAGAGTTCTCACGGATAAGGTTTGTAACAGAGACAAGTTTTAAAATATTAGAACTGTTTGACTTTAGGAGCAGCAGTATTTTGAGTACTGTGACAGACAGTATCAGGGAAATTTGGTGGCCTCTTACATGTCTAATTTAACTGTGGGTGGTATCACTGGTTTGCCTGAAGACTGGTTGTTAATCTAGTTTAATATGAAGCATAAGCTACACTTTCTGCTTCTGCAAAGAGATTGAGTTTTTTCCATGGAAGATTTTCAAGGGTCACTTTCACAATGCTAGAGAATAAAGTTAACTGAAATTGATTGACAGCGAGTAATAAATTAGTGTAAATGTAAGGGGTTAATTATTTATACAAGGCTCAGAAAAAAGGCCACAAAGAACAGTAGCATACTCAAATTTGAACATTTAAAATAAAGCATTACATCAGAAAGAATCAGGCACTTTCAAATACAGCCAGGGCTGCTTTCAGTGTGTCCATTGCTGTAGCCCTAGTCTGAAACATCTTCGAGGGATCAAATATGCAGAGCCAGAACACTCAGCATTTTCTAATTATCATTTCCCAACAAAGGATTAAAAAGATTTTGAATTGCAAAAATTATTTTAGCCCCAGTTAGTTGCAACTAGGTATAAGAGCCAAAGCACATTCTTTTTTGCAGTTTTAAGCCAGGATATGAGTTGTTCTTTAACTTCCTCTGTTTGGTAGCTCACTGATCTATGCATTCCTTTTTCATCCAGGAAGAGGAATACGAATTCTAGACATTTTGAAAGATGGGGAGACCCTCACTTCCTTCTTGCTAGAAAATGTTGGCCTCGCAGATTTTGTTGTTTACCAGCTTATTAATGCTCAAGTGCGCCCTGAACAGGTGGGTAGAGTTTAACAGTTACCAGGTCCTTATCGGTGAGGAAAGAATCTCCCAGCTCCATGTGCAAAACAGCCTCAGTGAAGGCCTTGGGCCCAGAATAACTGCTGCCTTATGGATCCTTTCTACAATTTCTCCCTTTGTTTTTTGTGAATCTAGAGGAGGAGGTGTTGGGTTTTTCTTCAAAAAACATTTTGATTCTGCATTAAATATCAATAAATTATTTTAAAAAATCCTGTTGTGGCACCCAGATAATGAGCATCAAGAAACAGTACTGGCAAGTACCCCATGGCTGAAGACTTGACTCAAAAGCATAGTGACATTGTGCACTCTTCTGAAATAATAGTCTTGATGAGAGAAGAACTATTGGAGGTTCTTAGTTTATAATTTAAATTCTCTGCCCTAATGTCATCATGGTGGCTTTTTGGTATTGTCTCACATGAATATGTGGAAGTGGAGAAGCAGAGCCACTTTCTTAGATTCTGATTGAATAATAGCTCTGCTCAGAAAATTCAGAGTGAAAAGTGCAGGTTGAATCCCTCCTGAAGCAGCTAAGCAGGGAGCTATATTTGACCAAGTCCAGGCTGTCTCTGGTCCTGCATGGCTGGGAGCTCTGTGAGGAATGGTATATTAATGAATGAATGTTGCTGAGTTGGAATTCTGGAAGAATTTCTACACTGCATTAGTGTGGGTGGAAGCAAATGAATAACTGAGGCTGAAAGACACGATTCCTCTGTTTCACTACCACATAAAATGCAGATACTGGAACTGTGTGTGGGCAGAAAGAGGGAGGGCATTCATCTCCTTTGATGCAGCTCCTTTTGTGCATCACAGGTTCCAGCTGGTGTGACCAGTAGCCAAATGACTTATCTGCTGTATTCTTGATTAGTACGTGGGGAAGCACTCCCGTCTCCTCACTTTATCATGAAATGTTACCACAAGATCATACCAAAGCCAGTGTCAACTGACACATCCTACATATTTTCATTGTGTCAGCTAAGATGTTGAAAATTTGCTTCCTTGGTGCTTGTGACAAGGAGAATATACACAAATATCCTACCAGGTTTCTCTTTCCCTATTCATCCCTAACCTCTTCTACACCAGAAGTCAGGAGAACTCAGTGCTGCTGTGTTAGACTCTATTAGCTTCCCAGTGCCATTCGTTCATCTGCTGCTGAAAGTTTTGCTTGCCTTGTGTATGCGGGACTGAAGTTTTCAACACCATCACCAAAAAAAAAAAAATAGTTGAAACCTGCTGGAATGTGTCTGTATTTCTGCTGTATTTTCTGTGCTGATGTAGAAAGAGATGTAGTTCTCTTTACAGAAAATAAAGAAATTGAGCATTGATTAGAGGAAGCTGGAGGAGTTAAATACCACTTTTTCTGCCCTCTATACAGCTTCCTTGTTAGCAGTAATTACAGGCATACAAGATCATCTCATCAGAGCTGATTACAGCTATGAGGAAAGAAAGTGCCATGAATACTTCTTTCAGGTGAAAATGATGCAGAAAAAACAATCTCATAATTTTAAAGACACAACAAGGGAATTGAGGAATTGAACAGTGCATTTTCTGTGGGAGATAATTTGCTTCATTCCAATAGCCCTTCTTGATAAGCAAGTTGCTTGGGCTGGACTTATGCATGGTAGCGGTGGAAGTTTCAGAGCCATGACTAGACCCTAGAACTATGATTTTCTTAATTCTCAGTTATGATAGTTCCTCTCTAGTTCTTCATGCTGATCTGCCCTCTGTTAGCCTGCATATTTCTGCACACCCCTTCCCCCTGCTGCTGATGGCACAGAGCTGATCAACCTGAAAGCAACTTGTTTACAAAAGCCTGATTGTTGCCAACAGCTGGCTGGAGATCTAGGTCTGAACCGCCTGGGAGTCAGGAAATGACACACAGAGCTGAAAGCTAAACCTGATCAAACAGCCAACTAGCTGAAAAAATAATTTGGACTTCATCTTGCCAGCTTTGGCTAAACAGTGACACATTGATTAAAGAAAAAAAAAAGTATTGAAGTTTCCCTCTGAGGGCCTGCTTTTTTGAGTCATTCTTAGATAAAGATAAGAAACTGATGTTAAAAGACAATAAGAAGTTCAGGAAAGATTGGCAGTAGCACAGCCTACCGGAAAAATTGGAAGGGCGGAGGTTTGATGTTTTTCTAATCCCATCTGTTTATGAACATTCTAGAAATGCAGTTACAGTTTGTAAATAACAACTCTTTTTGTGTGTGTGTGTTTATCCTTCTCAGTGATGTTAAAGTCACTGTTTCCTCATTTCGCAAGTCAAATCAAGGTTCCCAGGCTGCCTCCCTGTGCAGCCCTGTTTCATTGCAGCTGACGCTGCCTGATGAGGACCACACCAAATGAGGCATGTATGGTTTAAAAATGCTGTTATTACCACACACATACCCAGGACATAAGTGACCAAGCCAATATGCAAATTATTTCACTGACATAAACTAACTTAATTCCAATTCAAATGTTCCAGTTTGAGGGAGGGCAGGGCTGTGTGGTTTTGGGGTTTTTTTGCAAGACAGACTAGATCTGTCAGCTGAATTCCTTCTTTTGCATTCTGCCTCTCTCCACACTCTTTGACTTGTGTTAACAATGCATTTGTATCAGTTCAGCTGTGGTGATGATAGTGCCTCTCAGATACTTCTAGAAAATCACATCTCTTTTTTGCATCAAGGTTGCAAACTACAATCTGTATGTCAGTCAGAGGCCTGCAGTTTTTTTGTCAACTGCAGCTCCATAAGCTGAAACTCAAGGCAGTCATGGCAGACAAAATACAATGTTATTCTAGACCTCTCTGCCATTGCCTTTAGTATTCTGGATGCTGACTTTCCAGAGCCATACTTGCACTTTGGTTGATAGCTTCTGGCAGATGAAGCACTTAATGAATTACTCCTCAGTCTACTTTGAATCCGCTCTCCAAAGCAACTAAATTAATTTTTTCTCATTCCTCTGTGTTTTTAAATGTTCTCTCTACAGGCACTACCAAAGAAGTCTTAGCTGCTAACAACAGGAAATTTGCACATGTAAAATTTTGATAATGATGAATTTCCTAATTTGCTTAGATAAAAATAATTATGCACCTATGTCTGACCTGGTATAGGTGTGGTGTGTTTTTTCAATCCATATGTCTTTAAGACTGGAATGCTTAGCAGATTATTTTGCCTAAAGAAAATTATTTTCTGGGTAGATTTTGACAATTTCTTTTTTGTGCAGCTTATTAAATTAATTTAGTCTAATAATATTGTGTCAATGCATAGTTCTTGCTTGTCTAAAAGTCTGTGTTCATCTCAAACACAGTAGGCATTTACAGTCATAACAGTGTTTTCCTTGACAACCATCACAGAGCTGTTTTCCTTAAATTTGCACTGTGAAAGGAGATGGACAGAGGAAGGGAGCATTAGCTTATAAGCAATTTCCAGGGCTTTTTATTATATTACCATGTATTCTGTATATTATAAAGTAAGTAGAATTTATTCATAGACTGAAAAGAGCAGTGCATAACAACAATGTAAATCCCATGTAAATCTACTGATTTCTGTATTTACAGTGGTTTAACTATAAACTAATGCATTCCCATTAGTCAAACACTAAAGATAAAAATTTGGGCTTTTCCTTTTCCATGTTTATGTTAGAAGTGGTAATCAGTAAGTGGGTGTGATTTAATGTAAAATGGCTTTATAAATCCTGGCTATGTGCCTGTGCAGAGTGACAGTGAATAATGGCTGTGGGAAGCATTGTAGTGCAATAGTCATAACTGAAATAGAATGCTGAGGTAACTCGAACTTGAGAATCAGAGGTGTTGGCCTTTTTTTTTTTTCCTTCTTAGAGCAAGTAATGGAAAAAAATATAACTAACCTGAACACAAAAGGTAGAGTGATATTGAACCATCATGTGATCCTGGGAAAAAAAATTTCAAGCAAGGTGCAACTATCCCTCCTTAGCCACAAGGATGGGTGGCATGGCTTCAGGTGTGCTTTGATGACAGTGAGGAAGTGAAGATGACTCACAGGGACTTTTACAATGAAAGGAAAAGTCGCTAATGAGAAGATGAAAAATGTGTCTGGAGGCAAGATGATCTAGCTTAATATTGAGTGAAGGTGATTCAAGGGTTGATGCTTCAGCTGACCACATCTCTCTGCCATTCATTAAAATATTAGCAGGGGCTGATATCAAACTGTCCACTTTGATAAATTTTTAATTCTTCCTGAGCAGTATGCGAGTTTCATAATAGTAAGTGGAACGTTGGTTTTGGTTGCAGTTTGCCTATGGTGTCCCTAGCTTGACTCTGAAGGACATTGCTTGCAGTGAGACGCTCCTGGACCGCTTCATTATCTTCAGCAGCCGAAGAGGTCTCCCTTCTGTACGCAAGGCCATGTGTGCCCTGTCCCAGGACAGTCTGCAAAGAGTAGAAGATGCCTTGTATGCAAATGTTGATTTCTTTAAGCTATTTCGGCTGGTGAGTATTACTACAATCAATCCTGCCTTATGTCGTCCTTTTTTTTTTTTTGTGTATGTTTCATTGCCCTTCAAGAATTTTTTTTGCAATAATCACCAATTTTCCACATAGTCTTGGTTTATTTACCCCTGCAAATGTAAGGTTATGGATGTGTGATTCTTAACCTGCCACCAGCAGGACATCAGATAGTTCTGAGTGTGTTTTAGAATGGAACAGATCAAAGTACACAGTACAGCAGAACTAAGAGATTCTAATGCAGTTTTTAATTTAAAGTTCGTGTTGTAATATTATCTGGTCTTTCCAGTCTGTGTAGCAAAACAGTGTGTGGCAAACCCTACAGAGGCCTTCCTGAGGATTCTGAAAATGCCCAATACAGCTCCTTCTGTCTTTTCTCCATCCAGCATGACAGAATTTTATGCTGCAGTCAAAGTCATGATGCAGCTTAAGTTGGTATAGCCATGTGAGACATTTTTACAAAACCCAAACCAATCAAACTAGGAAGTTGTGCTGGCTTTCATCACTCTTTCTATAGAAGCTTTTCCTTACCTCTGTTCATTTTCTTTGCACTTCGTGTTCCTCTCTTTACTGTGACCTTGGTATAAATTAACCACTTCTGCAGCCTTGGTTTAGTATGGAGATATTATGTCACTTAATATATATATAAAAACAGATGAATATCATTACTTTAAAATATGTAATAAAATACAAATTATAGTCAATAAATACATATTAAATGGTATATTTTTCTAGTATTTCATGTGTATTCTGCACACTGAGGTGGTGCTTTCAGAGAACTATTAAAAAAGGCTCTAGCATCTCTTTCCTCATGATAGCAAACTTAAGTGCCCATCACTGTGTATACATCTTTCATGTTTGTTTTCCCTATGACCATGTTCTGCATTTTTCAACACTAAATTTAATTTGCCATTTTTCACCTTGTAATGTAATGTCATGAAACCATCACAATTTCAGTTTGATTTATAGGAGCAGACAGGATATATGAAAAACTCCTCAAGTTGCATAGGAAGTATTGATTTGACTCTTCTGCCACAGCAGTGTAGCATTATGATTAATTTAACATGGATTTTGCTCAGCTCTGGGTTTCCCAGAGCTGGGAACAGAGGAATGCCAGGAGCTGTAACTGACACATCAGCAAAACACAGTTTGATTATTGTAGCATTAATAGTTAGCCATTGTACCTATGTGATTTTATCAACCCTGATAAGGATTTGTGGTCAGCTCCTCAGAGCTGCTGTTTTCCATTCCTAAAAACATATTATCTTATGTTTTCATGTATCTTATGCTTGCTAGAAGTAGCAGAGAATTAGTACTACACTATTTGTAAGATAGGTTTTCAGTATTTGAGGACTTCATGTGAATATTCATAATGTACTGCCCAGCTTTTTTACAGGTTTACAATTCCTGTTCCTCAGAGTTTCAAAAAAACCAGGTTGAGGCAGGTGCTCCAAGAACCCTGTATAATTGCACAGACTGTTTCCCCTTAGGAGACAAGGAAAAGTGCATTTTGAAGCCTTGCATGTATTCTTCCTGCCAGAACATTAAGTGACAGATCAGAACATGCTAACATGAGCTTTCCATAAAAACTCTTGCTTTTGTGACTCCCTCCCAGGTACCTACACAGTGCAGATTTCTGCTTTCTTAACCACCTGCTGAATGAATGGAATGGCAGGCAATCAGTAGGGTGTATGTGCATTTTTGGGGGAGGCTTTTTAGGGGCTTTTCTTATAAACATCACAGCCTAGCCATCTACAAGTTTTATATTTTATTGTAGTAGCAGAAAAAAATGCCTGAGAAAACCTCAAGAGTGCCAGCTCCAAGTGCATATGTGATTCTTTAGACAGCTGACAAAGAAGGATGCAGTGATGCAAACAAAGTGGTATGTGACAGCACACCATGGTGTCACCTGTTTCTCTTAAGTAATTGATAAATAAAATGTTAACTTTTTTTGAAAAGGCAGTTTGGTGAGTCTGCAGGAGCCTGGGAAAGTAATGGTTTCTCTCAGGTTTGACAGTGAGGACCAGAATGTCCAAAATCAGGAAATCTCTGAAGTATAAAGTTCTACAAATTATTTACCTCTATGGCAAATGTGGGCTTCTCTATCAAACCTTAGCCAAATTTGGAAGTTACCAAGAGTCTGTATATCTCACTGGAAGAATAACCTCTCTGAGAAGCAGCTTCTCAAATGTCCCAGTTCCTGAATTTTTGCACCTTTTGTCATGTGGGCTTAGATGGGCAGAATTAATCCCAAGACATATTTTAAGTTGCCTGTGTTTGTTTCAGCCTTGTATACAAAGAACATTTACACAGACTACTGTGTGTATCTACACATGGGTACTGCATTTGTGGCTCCGTAAGACAGCCTTATAAGATATTGTTCCAAATAACTCAAAGAATTTGAGCTACAGAGATGCCATTTGGAATTTCTTCTCATTGTTGTAAGTGTTGTCATATAGAAGCTCATCTCTATTTTTATGTATCCACAGCTTCCCACTGTGCTGGACAGAAACTCACCAGGTGCTGACCTGAAGGCCTGGGGAAGGGTACTGTCTAATGTCTCCCAAGCAGTGCAAAAGGTAAGTGGTCTAATAACAGATTACATCACTTTTCTGCATAGTTCCTTGTTTTCCTTTGTTGTTTTTATGTTCCAGTTACCTGCTTTACCAGAAAGAAAATAGACTTGTTGGGGAAGAGCTGATTCCTTAAAATTTCTTTCTTCTCTCATTACAAAATAAATGTGGACATAAGCATGGCAATTCTGAAGTGTATTCTTTTCTTCAGGAAAGATAGGGAAAAAAAGAACTGAAAATGGTGCCTGTGCCCATGGCAGAGGAGATGAAAGGATGAGGTTCTGACAGCATTCACACTTTACCATCTGGGCATAGCTGTGACCTCACCAGATACTTACCTGCTTTGAGGGCTGCAATTAACCAAGTCTTGTCTTGCTGCAGCTGGCCAGGAAGCCAAGCGTTCAGGACCTTTTGAGGGTTCTGCAACCATTTGTACAAGATGGAGGGCCAGACTCCTTAGGCCACTTGGTGAGTTCCCTGTCGGATCTTTTCTGTGGCTACCCAGAAGGAGGTGGATCCAGAGTGCTTTCCTTCAACTGGTATGAAGATAACAACTACAAAGCTTTCCTGGGGATTGACTCAACAAGGAAGAAATCTGGTTATATTTATGATAATACAACCAGTAAGTTTTTCCACCAAACCATTAAGAGACTCTTGACAGGTGCACCTTACGTTCAAGTACTAGCATAGAATGTTGCTTTTATAAATAACATTTTAAAGCAGTTGATTCAGGAAATTAGAGTCAGGTGAAATGAATTTACTTCATACTTACTTCCTAGCTGGAAGCAGAGAAGCCCAGGAATTGACAGAAATAGGCATTTTCTTTTAATATGGAGGCATAAACATAGAACAGAGAGACTGTCTTAATTATGATCATGCCTATCTTCTATTATATGCTACTGATATAAAGAAGAGCAAGATGCCCCTGAAGAAGGTTCAGGAAAAGACAGTGTGGCATTCTGGAATTACTTTCCTCCAAAATATTTTTCTAAACTTTGTTTATTCTCTTAACTTGTTTGATGGCCTGGGGCACAGGAATTTAAAAATCTCTCCTTTCAAATAATAGTCAATTTGATATGTGGTGGCTGTTACCTTCCTGGGTAAAAGTACATCTACTTTGTAGCAGTAATGTTCTACAGCATGATTGCATTTCACATAGAAAATATTTCAATTTACCAGTTTCTGTTGCTTTTGTTTCCTCAGTATTTATTTCTCCCTATTGTAATACGATGTAATGCAAAGAACCCATTTTTTTACCATTTGTTATTTTGTCTTTTAATATGTTCCCTTCTGTTTGCTGTTTAGTTTTCTAGCGGTTTTTTTTGTTATTCTCTACACTGAGCTCACCAGCAGTGTTTTCTGTATTACCACTGATGTTATAGCTGTAGTTCTGTGTCCCTTAGGCTATGATAGATATGACTGCATGGTTACAAAGTACAGATGAGCAGTTTGCTTACAGAGATTCCTACCTTTCAATGCTTGTGTTGACACTTGGCTTTACTTATGACTGAGACCTCCAAAGACCTGTAAAAGGCCCAGTACTCCATCTCTTCAGCCAGGAAAGAAATTAATTGAATGGTATCCAAGTAAATTAATTACTTTACAGTTCAGGGCTAAGATAAAAACATTTACATTAAAATGTTTAATTTTAAATTATTGTAGGATCCAGTTCTGAACTGTTCCGGAGTTCAACATCTAAGCCCACAGGATCAGCTTTGTTATCAGTGTCAACTACAATACAAAGGAGCTAAGTCATTAGGAGTAAAGCACATAAAGCTCAAACTACTCAGTGAATTCTGAGCTCTCATTTCCTCCCATTTGAAATACCATGTAAATAACAGCAACTTTCAAATGGTTATTTATGTTTGCTTTTCCAATTTCCCTAGCATATTTTACAACTCAAATACCTACTTAATCTATCTTTTCTATCCATTCAGTCATTGTACTTCTGCATTGCAGAATGTGCTTTAAGTCATTCAGATTCAAACTGTCTGTACTCCCAGCAAAAAGCCCTGCAAGATGTTATGTGTGATAGTATTTTAGTAGTGTTACATAAAGACTGTCTTTTTTTCTGTCTTTAGCACCGTTTTGTAATACATTGATCCAGAACTTGGAATCAAACCCTTTAACCAAAATAGCCTGGAGTGCTGTGAAGCCCCTGCTGATGGGAAAAATTCTCTTTGTTCCTGATTCACCTTCTGTACGGGAAATCGTAAAAAATGTAAGAAGTTCTGAAATGCAAAAGTGTGTATTTCTAAAAAATTGCATCCCAAGAAACGTCTTTTGGAAAAGTTACCCAATTACCTCAGCCTAATCAGATTTTATTTTCAAAACTCCATTGGTTCTGATGTCCCTCAGAGGAAGGACAGGTATTCTGTTTAAAAAACAGAAAACAGGTCTTCACTGATTCATCCCGTCTTTGTCCATGCTGCATGGTTTTTCCAACTCACCCAAGCAGCTTTTTGTTGGTATGATTCCACATTTACACTAGTAAGCATAGAAATATTTATTTTACATAGGTAGAAACATAAGCAGCTCTGTGCCAGTAAATATTTAAATGGGGTAAATCTGAGGATTGGATAAGCTTATTGAGAACTAACACTGAGATATTGCAAACACTGAGATATTGCAATAGCAATATCATGGTTTATTATTTTATCTTTCTAAATCATAAAGAATTTTCACTTCATTAAAATAGGATGGAGCCTGGATTCTTCAGCAAAATGCTTGCAGTTGGGTGAAATGAATCTGAGCGGTTAAATCAAGGTTGCATATGAGGTTTTGGCCACCTCAAAAACAGCAATTCACTACTCTAGAGATCTGTACAAGGCACAGAACTGCTGCACAGAAAAACATCAAATTTACAGCAGCTCAGCATTTCAGGTCTTAATATCATAGCTATGGGAGTATCTGTCTTTTTCAGCTGCCTTCTATTCATTCATCTACTCACATCATCATCTTTCTGTTCAGTTCTTAATGGAGAGGAAATAGTCAGGGGGAAAAATTCTAAAAAATAATTCTACCGGAAGTCTGAGTATTTAAAGGAATTGAAGTTAACTAGGCTTAATGTGCAATTGTTTTTTCCATTACATATACCACAGAATTCTATCCTAAGTGACTTTGATTCTGGCTGGATTTTACAGATTCTTTTTCTGATAGTTATTGGAATTTCTGCTATTTGAACAAGTTGGTTAAGTTTTGAAGGTAAAAAGTACAACTAAGTTAGGTGTTCCCCTGTCACCAAATTCTGGATGGATCATAAATTCTGTCTATCTCCTTAGATTTCTAACACTCTTTGCTGCTGGTTTTTTCATCAGGCAAACTCCACTTTTGAGGAACTTGAACGCCTCCAACTGTTGACCAAAGCTTGGGAGGAAGTAGGACCTCAGCTGTGGAACTTCTTTCAAAACAGCCTGCAAATGAATATGATCCGTGTATGTTATAACTTATCTAAGATCCTCAGTAAGAGCAGCCTTTCACCATCTTTTATTTTTATTAATGGAGAAGACAATTAATTTGAAAGGTCTATCCAGAAGCACAGCCTTCGCAGTGAGGAAGCTGTGGCCTTTAAGGCTGTTGGCTGCTGGGCTTGGTATGAAGACAAGTCATAGATGCATTACAGCATCCCTGTGGCAAAACCTCAGATCTGGGCAGTCGAGAATCTGGCTAATGACTTCTTAATAAAGGCAGCAAATGCTGGCTTCCCTGTCTCCCCAAAATGTCTTTCAATAACAGACAACTTGATTTTCTTGAAATCTGTATAGGCAAAGAAGGCAGTAAGACCATACTTTTTCTGGGCCAGACAGAAATTTATTTTGGGAAATTGCTTATTTCTGCATCATTTAGATTTGACTTTGATCAACTGCAATTACGCTCTGTAGTTGAAGTTTATAAAGCAGTTCGTATTAGAAAAAATATTTGATTTCCTCATTTTTCTATATTTTCTTAGACATTTATAACATTTATCCTCTTGCTTATAAGGAAATAATGCAATAAATAGTCAAGGAAATTTTTTTTCATCCATTCTTCAGTTCACACATCCAGTTAAGCAATTACCCATTTGTAAAATTGATTCCTTAGCATACCCTTTTGTTCTTGTTTATCTGTTGAAAGAGTTATGTAAGTGGAAACCTTTCTAGCTAAACAGGGCATGGAAAGACAATCATTGTGGCAAAGCTGTCATGATATGTTTCTTCAGGACTCTCTGAAACACCCTACAGTGAGGGACTTCCTGAACAGCCAGATGGGTGCAGAAGGCTTCACTGCAGAACATATCATCAACTTTCTCCACAACGGATCTTCAAGAAGCCGGGAGAAGGGAATGGTGGACTTTGACTGGAGGAACATCTTCGGTGCTGTAGACCAAGTTCTGCGTTTGCTCAGTCAGTATTTGGAGGTAAATTTAGCCCTGCCCCTTCAGGGAATAGTTGTAGAGGGTATCTTAAAACCAGTTAGGTAGTAATGGTTAAAATCATAAAATCATAAAAAGAAAGTTAAAATCATAAAATCTTTGTTTCAAGTTGAATCTCATTATTAAAAGCATGTGTTAAGAATAATACAGTGGCACAAGTACATGAATACTTATTATTAAAAAAAGTTCAATCTGATGATTTTCAAATGCTTTATTCAAAATGATGGTTGAATGTCTGAACGCATTTCAATGCTGAGAGGCAGAAAGTGAATGCAAAACCTCAAATAAATTTTTTTTTAAGTATTAATAACCAACAGGCCACTAATTTCAGCAAGGTCAGGAGCAGAGAAATTAACAGTTCTTTGGTAAGTCCCCTTGCAGGTTTTTAAGCACCAAATTCCATTGAAACCAATGCGGGAGTTTCCTCTGACAAGATGTCTGTCTCTTTTCTGCAACCTGTACCTTCTTCTCTAGCAAATTGTTTTCAGCCTTCTGAGGATTTTTGAGAGAAAATTGGTACTAGTCGTAGGCAAAAGACTAAGCCTAACTCCTAATTTCAATCCAGTTCAGTGGACCATTTGTCCCCTGCAAGAAGGCAGGAACTGAAAGTTTACCTGCCTTCCTACAGCTAGCACAAGAAGGAACAATAAAGGCTTTGCACAAAGCTCTGCTGATTCATTTAATGATCTTTTTGTATCATGTTAGCAGAATTATTTCTTGTCAAACCCAGTGAAATATATTGCATGCAGCAGGTCAGTGCTGGTACATCAATAATATCAGAACAGTTACTGTATCTGGTAATAGATCTTTGTGTCCTAATGTTCTTTGTAATGAGCTTATTCTTTAAAGTCAGCTGTTTACACGGAGTTGTAAGCATTTGAGAATGTTTTCCCACTGTGCCAGGCACAATGGCAACAATTAGCTCCCTTTGGGGAAGAGCCTGCTCCTTACCACCATAGTATGCAATAGCCAGCACCTATCTTTGGAGCCTCCAAATCTCTGCTGCAAACTGTGATGCAGCTGTGAATCCCACAAATTATGCAGTGGCTGCTCCTCCTCACCACCCCAAGAATTTCCTGTTCTTCCCTTTGATTACCTTAGGCCACAGAACAGATAAACTGCTAGCAGGAGCTACACAGTCACCTCTTTGTTTATTTTTTTCTGGTTTTATCTTCCAAACCTCTTCTTATTATTTTGGTTTTGTTTTTCCCATTTTCACTGGACCATTTAAAATTGTTAAATAATTAGTGAGTGGAGATTTGAAATAAATTTCTCGAAGTAGTTGATAAATTAATTTGTATGTAGTGACGTTTATGAAGACACGAACTGAATTCAAATTCACTGGGGGAAAAGAGAAGCCTAGGTAGAGCACACACCCTTTGTTTTGAGTGCAATTCATATTAAAAAAAATAAATCTTAGCTTTTGGCTCATAGATTAGTGTAAAAAATGTCTTTCACTTTCAAACTGTGTAAATTGTTGCAACACCCCTGTCTTATACAAGCTTTGTTCTTATACAAGCTTTATATATGTTCTTATACAAGCTTTAGTGTCACTCTACTCATGGTCTAGATGTATAAGCATTTGTGTTTTCTTTTTTGAATACTTGCAGCTTCCTTTACTGGACTCCTGTACAAGAGCCTATGCTACTCCTCAGCCCACTCCAGGCACTGTCTGTTCTGCAGTGAAAATCTAGACAAGTTCTGTTGCTGTCAGTACTTTGAGTATCATTCTCACAGATTCCCCTGAAGAACTGTCTGAGTTCTTCTGCAGCTAAAATAAGTATCTTGAAAATAATCCCTCCTCATAAAGAAACAGCAAATAATCCTCCAGACCCTTCAAAGACACAGCTCCGTGGGAGGGGTTTGTTATACACCCACTGCCACTTTTGCAAGAACTAAAATGAAAAACTCAGCTAATCCCACCCATGTGGGATAAATGTATCCCAAAAAATTAATGCAACATGAGCCATCAGTCTGATTTTATTTCTCTTACGGTGTGCAAAGTTTTCTGCCTTATTTTGCTTTCTGATGTGAAATTCTACATACTTTAGTTTTCTGAAGCAAAAGGGAAAATTAACATCTACAAGCACCATGAAGAATGAAACTGCAAAATAGTGTTATCAATTTAAGCACTGTTCTGTTGTGTGTTAAAAATGTATTTTCATATAGAGCCCATTAAGATGTGATAGTACAAGTTCTAAAGGAAACAGAACATGATTTCTCACAGAGAAAGGTTAAGTAAAGGATTCTTTAAGGTTAAATAACAAGTTACCAGTATGAGCCCTTTGATGTGGACTAATTTTTAGTTATTGGCTTGCAAGAATTGATGGAGAAGATAAGATAAAACAAGTTAGCCTGTTGGAATTTTATGAAGCAAAGGAATTCAATAAGTATCTTTCTAGTCCATCAGGGGTTACATACTTCTACTGTCTGTTAATATTTTGCCAATATATTGCAAAATATACAGAGATAAATCTGTAATTTTACAGACAACCCTAATACTAGAGTTTATAACATTCACAATCTTTGTTTTACAATGCCTGCTAAGTAGGACTTAAATGGCAGAACATAAAGAACTTAGGTTTGGATGAATTTTTGTCTTGTATATGCACTGATAAGAATACAGTGTGTAGTAATGACAGACAGACTTGTCTGGTGTTACATAGGAATGAATGTTAAAATACCTAAGAGACATTAAAGTTTAAATGTATGCTCTGATTTTCCCACTGCTGCACTTGACAAAGTGCTTTTCATCTGAAGTCCACAGCCAATGTTCTTTTCTTACAGATCAGTCATCGTTTAGCGTTCTAGTATTCACTCAGGCACTTCCTAGACTGAAGAAGGGAGGAGAGAGTCAACTTTTAATAGTTTCATCATAAAGCTGAAAATAACAACCGTGTCAGCTGAACCTACTTTACTTTTCTGTTTTCAACCACTGGTGTTTGCTTTAATGTATAACTCTTACTATTTTATTCCCATGAAATTTTTCTCTTTGTAATTATTTGTAGTGTTTGACCTTGGATAAATTTGAAGGTTATCTTGATGAAACTCAATTGACTCATCAAGCCCTTTATCTCCTGGAGGAAAACAAATTATGGGCTGCTGTGGTTTTTCCAGACTTAGAACCTACAACCAGCAATCTTCCACCACATTTGACATACAAGATCCGAATGGATATAGATGCAGTGGAGAAAACAAACAAAATCAAAGACAGGTAAACTGATAGTTACTTCTCAGTTCTTGCCTGCCATAACATAAATATGAGAGACATAACAGTGTTGGATACATAAGTGAAATCCAAATGTATCTGTTAATAGCTATTCTGTAGTGCGGCACAGAATCCATTTCCAGTTACCAGGTACTAACATGAATAGTATCACTCTTGTGACAAGCCAAGCAGTGGGTAGGTGCAGGAATACAAGGCAAAGGGATGACTGCTCAGAATCTGTTCAGTAACTTGCTTCAGTTTTGAGATGGCCACACCACTGGGAAAGACAGACAAGGAAGTCCTACATGGATTGTGACTCAGCTCTCCTCCACTTGGCCAGCAGAACTTCTCTGCTGTTTCTACTCAAGTCCCGACCAAGTAAACTCTCTTAAAAGGGTAGAATTTCTCACAGGATTGTCTACAGAAGAATATAATGGTATCTGGTAGTTGCAATCCAGTTGTTCCAGTTTAATCTCCAAGGATACCATATTCCAAATACAGATATTTCTATTCTAGAACAGTTACTCTGCTACATGACTAGTTTATGTACATTTTTGGCCAAAATTGCTATTCCATCTCAGTGCAGAGAAAATGAAAGGAAAAAAAGAACCTTCCACTTTCTTAAGCAATATGGTCTGATAGACAACTCCAGGCAGTGCCCCTACAATTTCACTTGCAAAGATTATTTATTTAATTAGTTAATTAATTATTTGCCGCACAACCCTTCCCTAACATCACTGCTTACCCAAATGATTTCCATGTGAACTTTCTTTTGAGGTACTGGGATCCTGGTCCAAGAGCTGATCCTGTGGATGATTTACGTTATATCTGGGGAGGCTTTGCCTATCTCCAGGACATGATTGAGCATGGGATTATAAAGACCCAGACCAGCACTGAAGTGCCATTAGGAATTTATCTGCAGCAAATGCCATATCCATGTTTTGTGGATGATGTGTGAGTAAAAGCAGTTTGTCTTAATTCTATTGAATACTTGGATTGCTGGAAGGTTTAAGATTCTCAAGCAGTAGAATTAACTTTAAGTTATGAATGTCCTAATGTATAAATGCAAGAATGATACTGAGACACAACTGAATTAATTTGGTTTTTCCCTTATTGTGTCATAATCCAGATGACACAAGCCACCTGTGCCAAGATTCTACCCCCTAATCCCAATCCTGGCCTTCGCTGCATCCAGTGTCCAGGTCTAAAATTAACTCAATACACTAGCTCTTTAAAAGCAGCTGTTTTCTTTCAATTTTCTTCCCTGTTCATGGTGTCCCAGCTCCAATGCTGCAGTCTGTGATGCACCAGCTGTCCTGGTATACTTTTCACTCAAAAAAAAAAAAAAAAAAAAAAAAAAAAAAGACATTAGAGCAATATTTTCATAGTTCTGTCAGTGTGCTCTGTGCAGATAAATGCTACTATTTCTGATAAAAGCAAATTGCAGACACATAGATTGACCTGTCATTCTCATTAGTCATTATGTGATGGTCTGACAAAACATAACCCTGGTAAGCCTGGTGTCTATTTCTTCCCCACTGAGAATTCTGCAGAGGCAGAATCTGTGCAAAACTTCTCTGAAGCCTGCAGTAGCCACGTACAGTTCAGGGCTGATGTCCAGACTCAGTGATGGCCTCTGCAGAAACGCTGCTTAAATGAGGCAAATGCACCCTCATGGTAATCTCTAGGCTGTGTTGTGCATGGCCAGCACTGGTTATATGTGTCCACCAACAGGAAAAACTCAGTGTGCCCCAGGCCATATCACAACAGCATGGGTTTGTTTCTCCAGACCAGATTGCTTTTCAGGAATTTGAGTGAAGAAGTGAACATTTCACCTTTGTTTTGACACTGTCATAGCTCTGGTAGCATATGGCAAAAATATAGTCCTATAGGGCTCAGACTTAAGAAGCTGAATATTTTTTGCTTCTTGTTTTTAGCAACTATGAGCTTTTGGCCTTTAAACAATCAACCCTGGATTTCACAAACTCCATAATACATAGCAGTGTTAATTAGTACTGTTAAACAGCTCACATAAAGATGAACAAGTGCCCTGGGAGCCTGAATAATAAAACCATCCACATCAATCTGTACTAGGGAGAGGGAGATGTATTCCCTCATGCTCTTTGCAAGATAACTCCCCCAGCACAGCAAGGCCATCGTTGCCAGGGAGACATTTTTTATGTTAACATGTTCCCAGACTCAGCAAAATAAAGAGATAAACAGCGCAGCTGACAAACTGTGACCTGCACAAGACTTTGCTTAATAACTCCTGTAACTGTAGTGTGCTTAATAGAAAACTGCATCTGGCTCAGCCTGCATTGGGTGCCAAGGGCTATGGTGAGTTGACCTTGACTGGCTGCCAGGTGCCCACCAAGCCCCTATTCCTCAGCAAGAAGGGAGAAGAAACTAAGATGGAAAACAACCTGTAGGTCAAGATAAGGCTCTTTACTAAAGCTAAAACAAAAAATAACCCAAAGATTTATTCACTATTTCCCATCCAGCAATGTCCAGCTGCTTCCTGGAAAACGGATTCAGCAGTTGCTTTGGAAGACAAATGCTGTAAATGTTGTAAAAATTAAATACCTCCACTTTCTCCTCCTCCTTCTTAGATTTTATATCTAAGCACATACAATATGAAATGTCCCTTTGGTCTGTTTAGGTCAGCTGTACTGGTTGTGTCCCTCCCAATATTATGCCCACCCCCTGCCTAGTGGTGAAGTGGGAATGTTGGAGAGAGAGCTCTGATGCTGTGCCAGCACCACTCAGCAGTAGGCAAAACACTGGTTTATTATCAACACCTTTCTAGCCATCCATGCAGAGCCCAGCACTGTGAGGGCTACTAAGGGAAAAATTAACTCTGTCTCAGCTAGATCCAGTTTCCTGACTCATGGTTTGTTTAACTCTCTTGTCAGTGAATCTTGGGAGCAGAAAGACAGTGACACGCCCAAAATGTTAACATTAACATACGTCTTAGAATATTCTTTGTAGATCATAGTAAAAGCATTATGGAAATTCACTGTGAAGAAAGATGTATTTTTCTGAGGCACCAAATATTTTGTAGCCTTCAATAACCCTTCGAACCTCTTTGTAAAATAGAAATAACATTCGTCGGTCTCATAGGAATGCAGAAACCATTACTTTATTAATATTTAGAATGCTTCTGAGGTTTACTAGTGACATGCTATTGATGTTTGGACTGAAAATTCAATTAATTAATTAATGATTAATCAATTAAATTAATATTTAATTAATGCACTCTTCCCCACTCGTTTTCCTTTTCATTTTTCTTTTCATCTATTATTTCTATGTTTTACCTAAATTTTATTTATTCCTGCTTGTTTTGGTAGCTTCATGATCACCTTAAACCGCGCCTTTCCCATCTTCATGGTGCTAGCCTGGATATATTCAGTCTCTATGATTGTGAAGAGTATAGTGCTGGAGAAGGAAATGCGTCTGAAAGAAGCTATGAAGAACAGGGGCATAACCAATGGCATGGTTTGGTGCACTTGGTTCCTAGACAGCTTTTCCATGATGGCTGTGAGCACATTCCTCCTCACAGCTCTGATTATGGTAAGGATTGCTGCTCTCAAACTCACTCTTGTGTTTGCAGTCCTGGTATCAGTTTGCTGTTGAGAAAGATTAGCAGCCATTGCTAGGGAGATGTGAATGGTCGAGGCCTGTTGGGATCACAGCACGTAGCAGGCACATTCCTCTAGGCAGACCTCATAACAGCATCAGCACTTGGCAGAGACAGAACAATAAATTCACTAGTAAAGATTTATTGTGAGATCCCTCATAGAAAATGCATCAGGCTGGTTACTCTGTATATTGTATTTTCTGTAGGCAGATGCAGATTTCCCAATGAATAATAATTGTTGCTTTACAGCAAAGAGATAATAATTTGCAGAATTTTAATATTGTAATTCACTATATGTGATTAATTTTTGATATCCATTGCTTGTTTGCTTGGAAACTATGCAGCTATTTCAATGGAAAAAGAGACTGCAAGAACAGAACTTTTAGGAAAACCTAAAAAAAAATCTGCCTTTTTCTCTAGTGATTCAGAATTCCTGTAATTTTTATAACTTTTCAGGACAGTTTGGATGTTGTCTCTGAGGACTACCTATTGTCTCTTTATTGAGAGCTTGCTGCTATATTTTGTCCTATAAATGTGTAGCATTTTGATAAGGAAGAACACCTTTGCATCTTTTCTGATGTAGGGAACTGGTACTGGTAAACAAATACATAGTTAGGGTTCAAGCTGCTCTGTCTTACCAGCATCTCCTGATGAGTTGTTGTAGCTCCTGGTGTTTCCATTGCAGCTTGGGTGGATGGATAAAGCTTGCTTTACTTGTCACACTGCTTTAATTAGAAATCAGGAATAATAATAATAATAATATCAGAGAGAAATGTGCTTGTACCTGTAATTCACTTTTCCCCCCATATTTCACTATGCCAGTGTGTGGCACATTTGTAAATACATTCTTATGAGACATTGCATCCCTGTTGATAAAGAAATCACTCTCTAAGGCCCAGTGGGATGTTGCAACAATTCTGTGACCTATTTGTAGCCTTAAAGACCTTTTTGAGCATTATATAAATTGACCTAATAAATAGGTCTCAACTTTGGTTTTAAGGACTACATAGATAATTAGCAGTAGGTCCTGGTTTTCTTGAGAGGCAGCACTTAATCCACAAAAGTTCTAATGAAGATAGGTCAATAAAAGTTCACCCAGTGGGTGAGTTAATACATGAGGATCTCTGAGAAACTGCACTTGGGTTCCTCAGATGTGATATGCTTCTGTTTGAATTAAGTCCAGGTGCCAAAGCTTTATCATTTTCCTGTGGTTTCATTGTGGGTTTTTTTAAAGATGTGTTTTGTACCACTTCCTTACATTGTCTTTTTTGCACATTAAGCAAGTGGATTGAGGGGATGGTGTGAAGAGATAAATGAAAATTTATTGTAATATTTCAAATAGTTTTATTAAAAATGCATGACTTTCTGAAGAGGTAGATCTTGCTTGGAATGATTTGCTTATTAAGATAGGGACAGAATGTCTGTTTTCAACCAGTTATGATTTTTGTTCATTCTGTTGTACTAACCTGAAATCACAATCAAAGAGCAGGGATAAAGTTAGATGAAAGATTTGTTATTATAATGACCTCAGTTGTTGAAACTAATATCTGAGAGAGTTAGAAGTCATATTAGGTAAGAAAGACTGGCTTATTACTCTTTAGCTGTAACATGTCCATAGCAATTCGGACCTATCCTGCTAGCCGAAAGCAGCAATACTTGTAAATTTTTCTGTTTTCCTTTTGCTTACAGCATGGACAAGTGCTACGTTATAGCAATCCACTTCTCTTCTTTCTGTTCCTACTGACCTTCACCACAGCTACCATCATGCAGTGTTTCTTGTTCACCACCTTCTTCTCCAAAGCAAATCTGGCAGCTGCCTGCAGTGGAGTCATCTACTTCACCTTGTACCTGCCCCACATCGTCTGCTTTGTTTGGCAAGACCGGCTGACTGTTCATCTGAAGATCCTAGCAGTAAGCCTTTCACTGGTTCTGTGGCAGCTCTGCAACCCTTCTCACAGCACATTTGTGAATCACAAAGTACTGCACACCCCTTCCTATTGACTTTCTTGACTCAGAGAGGGAGACTGCCAAATCTCTCTTAAATAATTAAGGATTGCAAGTGTGGGAGCCTTTAGCAGGCCTAGTGCAAGTGATATCTTCATAGCATTTAGAAAATTCAATTAGCAGGAAATTAGCATACTAAAATGTTTTAAATCTTTTGAATACTTCCTTATAAATCAAAGCAAATCTAACTTCTGGTATGTTTAATAAATATGAAGGCAGTTCACAAAATGAGGACAGTTACTTTTCTCATGTGCTATAACCTAGTCAACACCCTATGTCTAAAGATGAGAAGACCTCGGGTTCCCATTCCTTCTTTACCTGAACTATAGACTTAGGAATTGAATGCCAGTGCCAAAACTCTGAGAATTACATTTCATCTAACAAGTTGTAGACATTCTCTGTGCGGGGCTTTCTTGTTGGTTCTCTTCCATTTTAGGTAAGATACTTAACAAGTCAGGGAAGCTGGAAACTTCTTGCTGTTTTTTGAGATGGAACTATGACCTTACAAAATTATTCAGGTTGATTTTAAGTTGCCCAACGAGTCAGGAAGGGGAGCAGGTGTTTGAATCCAGTCTCCCCATTTTTATTAAGCATTCTAACAGCATAGGTAAAGGAACTGTCTTCTCTTCTTGTACTAGGAAATATAAGGAAAAAAAACTTCCAAAGCTGTAATTAAGTGTATAAAGTTATGAACTACTGGTTTATTAGTTTGTTGTGTTAGAATCAGCAGCCAGACATGACAGGGGAAGCAGTTGTGGTTTTCCATATCCTGATCATCTGGTGTGCTTTCTGTCATGTTACTCATAGTGGCCCTGCCTCATACACTCAGGAAATACTTTGTTTCACCTAGATAGTCAAAGATGTACACTGCAAACTTCTAGATGCACCTACAATATTTTCCAAACAGACATTAATAAGAAAAAAAACAACAAAACAATCTGTGTGAGTTGCTTAGTAATTAAAGACAGTACAGGCAAGGTTGAATTCAGTCTATTATAGGTAAATACTGCTTAGTATTGGAGAAAATTAAACATTACAGGACAATATAAAAGTGAAACAACTTTCCCATGTCCTTTGTTAGGCAAGTTTTGAAGTCCAGTCCCTAAAAGTCAGGAGATTTTTGGGTTTGTTTTAGGGTGTTTTTTTTGTTTTGTTGTTGTTGTGGTGGTAGTTTTTTGTTTGCTCATTTGTTTTTGTATTTTTTTACAAAGTGTCCCTCTGTCAGGGCTGAATGTAATTTTTCCTTTATTCCAGAGTTTGCTTTCTCAAGTAGCCTTTGGGTTTGGTACGGAATACTTGTCACGCTACGAAGAACAAGGTCTTGGCCTACAGTGGGGTAACATCAGAACCAGTCCTTTGGAAGGAGATGAATATAGTTTTCTTTTTTCCATTAACATGATGCTTTTTGATGCTTTTCTTTATGGAATACTTGCTTGGTATCTCGATAACGTTTTTCCAGGTATGTCAGTTTCTTATTCATACAAAGAAGTGGTTGTTGCTGTAAACTGTGTTAGTCTAACCAGTCTGTCTGTTTTACTGGCAGAAACAGGGTGTTTGACCTTGTAAATTCTGAATCTTATCCAGTTTAGCACCACTGGTTCATTAAGGACTTTTTTCTCTTTCTTTTTTCTCTCTCCTGTTTTACTTCTGCAAAGAATGAAGAAAGAAGAAAGAGTAAAAAGGAGTATATGATTTCTAGTCCTTTTTATAATTTAAATAGAAAATTATTCTGAAAAAATTACCTGTTAAAATCTCATTTGTGTACATACTTTTCTTTTGAAAAGTTCCAACCATTTCTAGTGAGATTTCTTTAAATTTTTAAAAGTATAAATTTGATGGCTATAATTCACATATATACTTCGCACATTATGCAAACTGTTTCTTAAAGGATGGTACTGTTTCCTAAGACACATGCTGGGTCATTGGCAGTTGTGAAAGTTCCTGCATGGGTTTATTTTATTTCATAATGGAAATCATTATTCTAGTATGAAGTCACAAAAGGATTTTCTTTGTTATCAATTGCAAAATTCTGGAACCTTCTGTGTGAAGAAATTTGTCCTTCTAGCTTAAATGGTTACCTTTCTTCATACTGAATATTGTTACAATATAATAACTACCAACTCTTATGCTGTACAAGCAAGTGAATTAATGAAATTTCTTTTCATTAATTTATTACTTCTGCACGTGAGCGGTAGTTCCAGAAGGTATTCTTGGAAGATAGCTTTTTTCTTTTTTTTTTTTTTTTTCTTTTCTGTTTTTCCTTTTCCACAGCTCTGTTTAAAGAAGAGTGGACAATGACTATTTGCATGAATATAGCAGGAATTAAACAATAGAAATTTCTTCATTCATAGATACAATTTTTTTTCTGCCAGCACTTTACACAAAGGTAGCATTTTTCAGGGCTTCTACTTAGTAGCTTCACTTCCTCCCAATATTTGCTCTGTCTTGTCTTTCTTCTGCTCTTTTTCTGTAGAATTTCTCAGAGCATTTCTCTGTCACACACATGCAGCCCTGCCAAATCAATGCTGTACTATTTGAGGTTACCACAGGAATTCTCTGGATAATTCTCTGAACCCTATAGTTTTAGTCCTGCTCAAGTCTGCTCTGAACCCAACCACCCACTGGCATGATGACTCTTTGGCTGTTTGCTCCTTAACAAATTTCACTTGGGTTTTGCATTCATCCTGAATGAGAAGCTGGTGTTTTAGCCACCAGTTTCAGAGGGGAATAATCCAGCCCATAACAAGGCAAACTGTGAATGCAGGCAGAGCATTTCTGTGCATGAATTGGAGTACATGTGGTTGGCTGAAACATGGGTAGTTTCTGTTAATTCACAAGTAAGCAGATGCTTCCATAAGCAGTGGTTTTCAATTAAGAAAACTGACCATCTTTCAATGATTATCACAGATCCCCCTTGCCTATTTTGAATAAGTAGGACAAGGCCAATAACATCTCGGTTCACAAAGATGCCAGTTTTAAACACAGAAGCTCAAAATCCTGCAATCTATAAATCAATATGATCCAGGAAAGCAGTGTTGACTTCCAGTAACTTTGATCTGACCTGCCAAGAGCTGGCAATGTTATTGTGCTATCTCTTATCCAAACTGAATTAACCTGTAACTAAAAAAGCCCATTTTTGTTTGAGAAGAGGATTACACTGTTGTCACTTTTCCTGAAAGGCTGTGTGATGAAGTAACAGACAGAGTGTCTTTTCTCATTACCAGTTGTAAATTCCTCCCCAGGGTAATAAGAGTAAATTTAAAAAGCTTTTCAGTCATGTCAACCCTCAAGTATTAAGTGGGTATTAAAAGAAAGTCCCTGAGTGAGGCTAAGATCCCATCTTAAGCAGTGAGCTGCTCCCTGGTTGGTAAGGATTCAGAGAATAGCTTCATTCTGCAATTAAACCACTCTCTACTGAAGACAAGATAACGTATGGCAAGTCACATCACATTTTCTGAATATTTTACTGCTGTCCAAAAGAAAAAATAAATCTGTGAACAAAATCTGTTCTGTCAGGTACTTGATACATGGTTTGACCTTCTGAAATGCAACACTAGGACTACAAGTGTTTATAATTAGACTTCGTTTAGATGAATTTGTGCCTACTGCAGAATGGGGTTATGAAATGCACTTTTACCTTCTTATTTTTGTTTTAGGGGCCTATGGGTTACCACAGCCTTGGTATTTCCCTGTGCTGGAATCCTATTGGCTTGGCTCCAGAAGCCCAGAAGCTGAGAAAACAGCAACTGCTGATAGTGAGTTCTTTTAAAACTATGTTTTTTAGAAATAACTTCACTGATCTGCCTAAAGGTAACTGCCTATTTCCATTATCTACGTTGCTGCAAAGGTGAGAGACTGCCATACACTGGGAGTCTTGGCAAGTGCCTTTGAACTTGGTGTGGTTTAGAGTCCTTAGAGATGAGTGAGTCACTATTCCATCTGAGAGCCTTTAAAGCCTGGCTTAACAAGCAGCATCAAATCCCCACTCTGTAACCAACACCTTTTGAGACATTCAAGGAGCTCCTATTGCTCAGCACAACATCCATGAAATGTTAATCTTACACGGAGGTTCCCTACTTTTCTAAACTTGACTCTTTTCTATCTAGTTTGATACTAATTTATGTTGGTTACTTTCTGTTTCTAAGCAAGATCATAATCTGTGCCACCCTTGTACCAACTTGAATAAGGTCAATAAAGAGCCAGCAAGTTGATTAGGAGCTGGAGCATGTAACATATGAGATGCTGAGAGAGCTGGGTCTGCTCAGCCTGAAGTGAAAAAGCTCCAAAGAGCAACACTTCTCAGATGGGTCTAGTGGAAGGATGAGAGGCAATGGATATAAGCTGGAAAATAGGAATTCAGATTCAATTTCAGGAAAAAAGTGTTTATTTGAAGGTAGTTTATTTGAAGGTAGAATGCTGGAACAGGTTGTTCAGAAAAGTTGTGAAAGCTCTATATTCAGAGATAGTTGCCATGGTCTGAATTGGCCCTGGTTTTTTTTTGGTTTTTTTTTGGATTGAACTGGATCTCTTTGGAAATCATTTTTCATCTATATTATTCTATCACTATCTCAAGTAGCCTGATTATGCTGATCATTATTTCATCCTCTCTTCTACAAAGCAGTGCCCTGGGTTTTCTCAAGCAGGGACAGTCAGAAAGGTCGTCTCTGATTAACTCTTTGGTAGGAGACTGTGATTCTTACCTGTTTGAAGAACTAAGACTCCTCAGTGACTCATCTTACTTGAACAACTGTGGTACTTTCCCCAAATCTCTTCTTTAAGGATAATATTGAGCATTTTGTTAATTTATTATAACTGGTTCATGTATTGAGAGGGAAACTGGATAAGAAGTGTCAGAGCATGTGAATTCATGTCTGAAAATGAAGCTAAACTGATAAATTATCTTGGTACTTATAACCTTTTCTTCTCTTGGTGCACTCTTGTATCCCCCCACTTTGACATTTTGGGTGATGCAGTTAACTTGTTCATGTTGCCATTTGTGCACCAGGTAATTTTATACAGTTTTGTGGGCTAAAATTCCTTATAGCAGAAAGTAATGGTGAAGTTTCAGAACAAAAATAAGTCCTAGGCCATCTGACACATTACAGTTGTGCTGGTTTCACTCCAGACTGCCAGCTTGAATTTGTGTTATGTAAACAGTCTGTTCAGGGGCTCCTGCTTCTTCCTGCTTCAAGCCTGACCCAATGCAACTGTTTTCCTTTATGGCAGCAATGTTTAAGACAAACTGGAGAGTGAGAAATTCTTGTTTAGAAGTTAATACCAACTCAATCATTTTGGCCTGGTGCTCTTAATCTAAGTAGCAGTTTAACAATTTGTTTTTCATTTAACCTTTTAATTTTCTTTTAATTCCTCTCACTCCCTGTATATCTGGGAAATGTTTGTATGGTCTTTCTCCTCATGTGATGACAACTTCCTCTAGAGCTGCATGGATAAAATGTAACACATGTACCTAATACTAGCCAGGATCTTATTGTGAGTCTACAATTTCAAAATTGTCAGTCATTTTCCCTAAATATTTGATCTTGACACCATGAAGCAGATTTTAAAATAGATGGTTTTGAATGCTATATGCCTAACCTGAGCAAAACACTGATGATTAATGCCTTTGAAAAGCTCAATGCTTAGGGCTATTTCCTTTTCCTCAGAATACTTCTAGAGATAAGAGGATACTAAATTTTTGTTAATTAAATCTTAATTATTTTGGTTTATATAGAAAAAATTCCAGAGTCAGAAGGTTGTGTGGATCAGAAGACCATGGAAAGGGAAAAAAATGAAAGCAACACAAATAAATCTGAAGAACCTGAAAAAACAGAAGAAAAGAGTGACAGCCAGGGGAAGAAGGACGGTAAAAACAAACAATGTAAACACAAACGAGAAAAAGAACCCGACGAGCAGGGGAAGCCTAAGACAGATGTCCAGGACAAAGATGAAATTAATAGTAAGGAAAGAGAGCAACCTGAGTACTTCTGAGACACTATACTCATTGTACCTCATATCAAACTAGACACAGGAGCAATTGGAGCCAAGCGCTTGTAGTAGGAATCCAGTAGTGATAGTATGTAACTGCCAGAGCTAAGCACAAGACATCGACTCTTATTTATTCCTCTACATTCATCATCTCTTCTCTTAGAATATTTTAGCCACTACACATAAGACAACTGCCTTCCAGAAGAGCTCCTTAACTTGTTTTTTTATCATGCAAATGCAGGCTGTTTCTTTGGCAAGTTGGTTTTCATGCTGAGGGAAGCCTCGAAGACACATGCATTGACTTTTTAAAATTAAACAGAGCCATGACGTCAATGAAAATACATTGAGAGGAATGTTCTTCCCTCTCAGTCCCATCCCTCTTTTTTTTTTTTTTTTTTTTTTTTTTTTTTTTTTTTTTTTTTTTTTTTTTGCCTGTCTTTAGTGTGTAGGAAAAGTAGGAAAAGGCTGGTTGCAAAGGGATTTATCTGAAGTCTGTCTGCAGCCTTTTCTGATGCTGACATTAGCCACCACCTAAGAATTCCTGAATGACCTGTCTTGTTTTCAAGCCCCAATATCTTCTTTTGTGGTGAGCCAGAGGAGTTTTCTGTATGAGATGCTCAGAGGAATGCGTGTGGATTCTGTAGCACAAGTAACTGCTACAGGCAGCTCTGAGCCCTTTCTTACTCCCTTGAAAGGCAAGAGATAAAAGTGGGGCCATCAGAGCTCCTCACTAGGCACTGAAAACATGCATTCAGGGTGAATGGAAACAGGACAGGACTTCAAAGGAAAAAGACAGGCAGAGGTTAAAGGTTATTTCAGCCAATCTTCTCCTAGTACTGCCTTATCTTTTTGGTGCTTTACTCCTTAGTTCCCAGGTTCCAGCTGCTCCGTGGCCATAAAGGAAGAGCTTTCTGCCTGTCACTGCACAAAAAAAGCCTGTCTTCCCTTTCAGCCACTCAGGAACTGGGAGGCATGAGGAGAAGCCGAGAGAAGACTTAGTATAGTTCAATGACAGTGAGAATATAGGATCAAATTGGGAAATATGAATCACAAAAAAAGGGAGCTCAAACCCTCCACCGGTGTCCTTCAGGTGATGCAAAGCAGATACTGGGGGAGGGAGGGAGATCATCAGAGAATTTGCCTGAGAACTTTCAGTGAGTCTTGCAGACAAATATGATCTATGCTTATGATATATATAAAACCAAGGAAGATGCCTCATTTGCCAGTATATGCATAACTATCTTGGCAGACTCCATGTGAACTTCTGTGAATACAGAGATATTTAAATTTGTCCCAGCAAGATAAATGGAAACCTAGATTCCTTTCACACGTCAAAAGAAAAATTATTCATAAACATAATATTATCTAGAATAGTGCTACCCATTCTATATTGATTATTGCAGCTGTTCTGTAATATACAGAGCTCTCTCATATACAACGAATTTGGAACTTTTTCCTGAGTACTGTCGGTAACAAAAATGATAGTCACACAAGCCACTGATGGATGTGGGGCTGGTTTCACCCACATCAGGTTGGCTGTTCTCCACAGAGGCCTGCTGGGTACTGAACAATTAAAGTAAACTACAATTGCAAAATAAGCCTTCCTACAAAGCCTAAAGCATTCTGTGTAAACAAAACTGGACAGGGTCTTTAGTTTCAGTTTCTCAACTCCCATAATTCACATTGCCCGAGGGCTTAATTTACTTCAAAGGAAGTTTGTTTTCTCTAGAAGCTGGTGCAATAAAATGTCCTGATGGTGCTATTTGGAATAATGCATTTTTAATCCTGAGAGAAAGCCATTTCATGTAGTGCTCATGTTCGGTCCTATCTAAATCTTGACCTGATCTCAGCAATGGGGTAAATTTCACCTACCAGGATTAAAGGCAATTTTTTTTGTTGTTATGTTTTGTTTGTGTTTGGGGGAGGTTTTTTAAGCATCATGGTCAAAGAATGCACAGCTGGGGAGATTATTTGAATGGCAGATTTCAGCCCAGCTAGATAGGCAACCTGCTGCTTGTTTAATATAATCTTTCAGCCTATCTAAGTATTTCCAGAAAACACTTCCAAATAATCTTTCTGCTACACAATGAGAACAGAAAGGATGTTCAGCTTCCCCTGGTCCAATGAGTTACCTCTCCACAGACCACCACAATTCTCTGCTTCTCCTGCCGTAGATATGAGGGTGAATCTAAATAAATTGCACTGCAATTAGAAATCTGGCCTTAGTTTTGTACTGGTGGGACTTGGAGAATCTGGCCCTGGAACATGTTGCTGTATTATGCTGGGTATGTGCTATTGCTTCTGCACTTACTGATGTGTAGTCATCATCAGAACTAGGATTAAAACAGGTGCTGTTATTCTCTTTTCATTTCTGGTTTCTTGCCTTTCAAGTAAATACCTTCTTTGAGCCCGAGCCAACAGGATTGATTCCAGGAGTATGCATTCAGGACCTGGTGAAGATTTTTGCGAACAGGCCCAAACCAGCAGTAGATGGGATAAATATTACTTTTTATGAGGGTCAGATCACAGCCTTCCTTGGTCACAATGGAGCAGGAAAGACAACTACCATGTAAGTCTCTTCTTTTACAAGAAGCAAATCCAGGACAGTGCTCTATTGCTGGAGCAGTCTTTTCACTCTTTCCTTGTCTCTCCACCACCCCTGAAGCTGGCTTGACACACAATATTAGATCTTTTCCAGACAGGGAAATGCTGCCCCTAGGCATAAAGAAGATATTCTGGATTAACTAAAGCCTTGGGAAGAAAGTAAAGCATGACACAAACAAGTGAAAATCCAGAGAGAAAGAAGCAATTCTCTCCCCCAGAATTCATTTCCCATGGCTAAACTACCATAGGTACTTTATGAAAGAGAAGAAGAGAAGGAGAAGGATCTTCTGGCTGAAAGAGCTGAAAATTTGCAAGCCACTACATTCCACATATTGTTGGTTTCTCTAACTGGCTCTAGGTCAGTCACATCTGTTTGTCTGTGTGCAAAGGAGTATGAAATACAGACCCTCTTTAAATAAAATGGCTAGACACATGCAAGATTTATGTCCAGAACAAAATGTTCCTCTAGTCCTAGAAACCTAGCATCCCAGGAAGCTGGACTTTAAGGGTGTTTAATTTTGTTTATACAGAACCTTATTTAGCAAAATAGGATTCATTGGTGAACAAAACCTTCTAGAAATCTGTGACAAGTTCACTAAATGTTGGAAGAATTGAATGTGTTTCATTATGATTTCTCTCAGCAGAATAATTTAGGGTTTTTCAATTAAAACAGTTTTATTGCAAAGGCACTTTGAATCACCTTCTAAAATTTTTAATGGTTTCACAAGGAATATGTTCAACCCAAAATAAAAGCATCCTAATCTGCTGAAATGTTTTGTAAATTTGAGGGGGTTTAATCTTGTGATAAAACCAAAATTTTTTATTCCTTTGAATTTTTTTAAACTGAAAAATACACTAATCACCCAAATCTATTAACAGATTACCCATTTGCAACATAACATTTGGTCTTCTAGTTTACAGAAAATAAAGATTTAGGGCATGAGTCAGCATGGCCAGAGACCTCGAACCATTATGATTTTTTCTCATTTTAGACCTGGGTTCATTTTAGACCCATTTATATGTAGGGGTCATATAACATGCTAAACTAAAACAGTTTCTTAATACAAGCCATAACTATATAGACTGTTCTATCAAAAATGATGGTAACAGACCCATCAGATTCTGTAGATCAGGAGTATTTACATACATGCTTTTCTCTGGAGTTATTTCATCAAGGCCTATAGTGAGAAGTCATCATGCTCCATCTAGTGGAATCAAGTAATGTAGCTTCCTTATCTAGCACAGAGAGATAGGAGAGGGGGAATTTCCTCATTTTGTTTTCCCAGGTCGATACTGACAGGCCTGTTCCCACCCACATCTGGAACTGTGCTCATTGGTGGCCTGGACATCCAGACTCACATGGACTCCATTCGGCACAGACTGGGAATGTGCCCTCAGCACAACATCTTATTCAATCAGTAAGTATCGCTCCAACCTGGCTTCGAGAGGAAGCATTCCAGTGTCCATGCATGAGAATCCCCAAAGCCTGTGTTGTTTCTCTTACTGTGCTAGCAGCAGATGTATTTCAAAGGAACTTCATCTCTTAACATCACATCCTGCAGGAAAAATCTCCTGCATCATCCTTCACTGGGAACAAAGTTTCTTGGGAAAATAACAGTGCTCCTGGTGTTTTCTGTTGTAGTGTAGGTTGGAAGGAGTTATCCTGGAGGTTCATGCACTATAAATTAGAACAACTAAAACAAAAAAATCTGAGTTGACAGTGTAGTAGCAGGATATTTTTATGCCCATTTTTTACTACCACTCAACTACTTACTGCCTTTTCTGGTGATTTCCAGCTTTGCTTCCATTAGTTTGTGTTCATCTCAACAGCAGACTCTCTTCCATTTTATACCTCTAAATGGATGGTGTGATGCCTGCTATACCTGTTCCTTTAGTAGCAGGTTCTGCTTTGAAAGGGCAAAGAAAGAGACTATGACCTCCAAGTGAAGTGTGTTGATCCCAAAGATCTTTTAGGGTAATGCAACCTCGCTTCCTTTAGCAAGATAAAGCTAGAGTGAATTTATTGCTGCTTGGGAAAAAACCCAGCTTATTCATTTAATGTGCCTTCTTGCCTTTCTGTCTGGTGTCACAGCCTTACTGTAGCAGAGCACATCTTGTTTTATTCTCAACTGAAAGGAAGATCCAGGGAAGAAGCTGAGCAAGAGCTAGAGATAATGCTGGAAGACATGGGCCTCACCCATAAAAGAAATGAAGAAGCTCAGAATTTGTCAGGTGCCCACAAGAATTTTCTAAGATGTTGCATCCTGCTGCCTTTTCTTTGTCTCTTATAGAATCATGGAATGGTTTAGGTTGGAAGGGATGTTAAAGATTATCTAGTTCCAACCCCCTGTCATGGCCAGGAACACCTTCCACTAGACTAGGTTGCTCACAGCCCCATCCTACCTGACCTTTGAGCAATTATTGCTCAAGTTATATATTTGAGGCTGTATTCTGACACACCAATGTGCACTGGGGGGACGTTTCATTTCAAGGAGTAAATGGGACTGTACAAGTAGTAAAGCTGGCACAACCTGTCCCTAAAGCCTCTATGTCTTACAAATATACAACAAATTCAAATATACTTGAAGCTATTAGTTTTAAATAAATACATACATAAAAAATTTGGTTAATATAGGAAACAAACCGAAGTAGAACCTTCTATCATTTCAAGGCAAATTAAATATTATTCTATCATGCTGCCTCACTGGATCTGTGCTCCATACTACTGTATTATTTCAGTTTCTTCCATTGTGAAGGTACAAATGCATGTAGTATATTTGAACTCTTCTCACTTTCAGATTCAAAGGCAGATTTGAATAAAGAGACAGCTGTTCTTATACTACTTTGTCCTGATTGCAACTATAAAAGTTGGTCAGTTTCACAAAAGAACATGAAAACCTTGTATCTTCCTGCTCTTGATTCTGGCAAGATGCAGGAAATGCAATGTGTAGATGAAAAATATATATTAAAAAAAAAAAAAAGTTTGAGCAACTGGTTTTGAATTTCAGGGAAAAAAAATGCTATTAGTTTATCTTTGCAGATATATGTCTGAGGACAGGTTTAATTTTATTTGTAGCTGTTTGTCCTGACATCAAAGAAGCCAATGTTAATTACATCCCTGACACTTACATAACACATCTTACACTCCTGGATGTATTTATCCTCTGGTAGGTGGAATGCAAAGGAAACTGTCTGTTGCCATTGCTTTTGTGGGTGAAGCAAAAGTGGTAGTCTTGGATGAACCGACTTCTGGAGTTGATCCATATTCCAGACGGTCTATCTGGGATCTTCTGCTGAAATATCGCCCAGGTAAGAGATTTGAGAGTAGAAACTGATTTTTTTGGTGGGATTTTTTAAACTTGTCATAGATACATAGATACAATATATGCCTGCTGTGTAAACTGTCATGAGTAATGGGATATGTCCACAAGCAAACAAGATTCTTTGAACAGATACTTATGATTGTGGCAAAGCTGGGGCTGGCATTGGTGCAAAGAAATAATTGCCAAAAAGCTAAATAAAGTTTTGAGTTCCAGAGAGAGTTCATGCCTTGAGCATTCCTCCTTATTCCTTCTAGGCAGAACTATTATTCTGTCAACCCATCATATGGATGAGGCAGACATCCTTGGAGACAGAGTAGCCATCATATCCCAAGGGAAAGTGTTCTGCTCAGGCTCTCCTGTATTCCTAAAGAACTGTTTTGGCTCTGGCTTTTATCTCACCCTTGTTCGCAAAATGAGAACCACAAAAATGGGAAGAGCTGCAGTAAGTATGAATCTCCCCCCCTGCATGTGTAATCTGAATTAGGCTTTCATTGCAATAGCAATTAAGTACTGCTTGACAGTTTGTACAAAACTGCAGTTAATCATATGGTTATATAATTATGAATATCGTATTAACATGATTTGGAAGGGACCTGAAGGATCATCCAGTTCCAACCCCCATGCTGGGGGCAGGGACACTTTCTGCTAGATAAGGTTGCCCAAACCCCATCCAGTTTGGACTTGAATGCTTCCAGAGGTGGGGCTTCCACAGTGTTTCTGGGCAACTTGTTCCAGTGCCTCACCACCCTCACAATAAAGGATCTCTTCCTAATATCTAATCTAAATCTACCCCTTTTCAGTTTAAAGCCACCCCCCCTTGTCCTATCACTACGTGCTTGTAAAACGTCCCTATCCAGTTCATTTGTAGCCCTCTTTAGGTGCTGGAGGGTCTCTAAGGTCTCCCTGGAATGTTCCCTTCTCCAGGCTGAATAACCCCCACTCTCAAGTTGCCTTTGTCCATATACAGATCCTTCTGATTCTTGCTTTTGCAATACACTGATTTTAAACATTACATAATCTGGTGAGTAGATCAGACACGAGAAAAGTTTACATTTATCCATAGCTAAACCAGCCTCTCACAGCTTGAAAAGTAAGGTTCTGGGTTCTTTCTGTTAAAATAGTGTGTCCTAGTAGCAACACAATCTCTACACTCATGGCCCCTGCTGATTGCATTCCCTCAGGTATTTGTATGCAGTTTAGAACTGACTTGTGCATATGGATTTATGTTTTCTGCATTGCTTAATCCAGTCTTCAGATGATTTTCAGTATAGTATGTTCAAGATGCTCTGGATATGACATATTTTTCATTGACACAAACTGTTCAAATACTGACAAACATTACATCCCGTTTTGAGTGTGTCTGAAGCACTTTAATCTTTTTATCTCTTGCTTGTCCATGCTAGTCATTTTGTAGCTGTGGCTCTCAGTGCTCCTGCTCCTGCTCCAGCTGTGTGCACAGGAGTGAAGAAGAAGCTCCAGAGCTGGAACTGGATGGTAAGAAGTAGGATGGTTCAGCATTCCAGCACATAGCTATGTCTCCTGTTGTGCTGCAATCTTGTCTTACAGATCAGTGCTGCCAAGGCCCACCTCTTTGGTCCTTTTGTCTAACATTTGTATTTTTATTGTGAATTTAATAAGGGTTCTTTGTGGTTTTGCTTACCATTGACCCATTTTTGTGTCCATGGGGTCTCAGGTATAGATGATGATAAACTGGAAATTTATGTGCTTTACACGTATGGCATAGAGTTTTGTGTCATTTGTTAATGAAAACTGAAGCATATCCAAGGACAAGGAAATAGGCTTGCTCAGGCAAAAAGTAATTTTGGCTTTTCTGCACAAGAGAAGAATTTAAGTAGATATTCCTGAAGCTTTTGTTGTGCTTTATTAACAAACCTGAAATAGTTTCCTGCTACAGAGGTCCAAAGCATAATTAGCTACATAACCCAGTCTAGTGCAGAATTAACTGAGATATCTGTGAGTTATGTAATAGAGCAGTACCCTTTTTAGTGCAAAAAACAGCTTTTGAAATCATGCTTAATATGGTTAAATATTCATTCTATGGGCACTGTTTTGATTTTTCACAGGAGATCTAAATGAGCTGGCGGAAGTAATCCACCATCATATCCCAGAAGCAAAATTAATTGAAAGCATTGGTCAGGAACTCATTTATCTTTTGCCCAATAAAAACTTTAAACAACGATCTTATGCCAGTCTCTTCAGAGAACTGGAGGAAACATTGGATGACCTGGGACTCAGCAGTTTTGGAGTTTCAGACACACCACTTGAAGAGGTAACAGATTAAAATACCTGCTGACCTCACCATAAGCAATCAAAATGTTTTCTGAGACTATTCCTGTTTTTGAACATTTAATTCCTAATTCCTCATATGTCCTTCAAAATCTAGTCCCATAAGCTGTGACACACTCAGAAAATCTTTGAGAAGGGCCTAGAGAAAGGATCCAACCCTTAATTCATTGTAGCCTTGTGGAGCCTGACCCATTAACCTGAAATGCATCTTTTGTTTGTATCTTTGTTCATTCATTTATTTTTTGAGATATTTTATAAGAGACCTCTGATTGTGTAATAATATGAAGTACTGAAAAGCAATCCAAATTTTCTTCTTTAATATTAAAGGATGATGCATGGTGTTCTAAAACTATTATTGTATTATAACTTGTAACTATTATTGTAACTGCTATTGTAACTATTATTTTCCTAATCAGAAAATATATTTCTCTATGGCAGGTTTTCCTAAAGGCCACAGCAGAAGCTGACCCTGAAATGCAAAAGACAGGTATAGATCCTCAAATCTGTATTTGATTAACTGTTCTTGGGATTGCTTTTTATTCTGAACACTCTGTAAAGAGGAGTTTCAGAACTTTTAGTCTTTTATGTGTTCTTGACAAAATAAATTTGGTCAGCAAATATCTGTTTTTAGGGCCTGATATGATACTTGAAAAAAAGAGATTACGTCAGCAGAAAGACATGTATTTATCTTGGATGAGGTTCTTAACTATGCAAATAAAAGTGGAGTGTTGAGCACCCAATGTCAACAGTTTTAGTAGTTGTATAAAAAGTACTTTGCTGACTATTAGTCCATAAACTACATAGATAATTAAATTGTTCATCCTGAGTAAGAGGAGAGTTAACTTATATGATGTCACTAAATACAACCACAGTGCAACAGTTGTAATTAAAACAATCTGGAGATATGATATATACAGTTGGTAAAACCTCATTAAAACGTCTGTGCTGCTTCATGTATGGAAAATAAAGTATCTTCTCTGATGCTTCTCATCTTAACCTAGGAGATACTCAAGAAAATGGTTCTGCTCTTGGCAAAACTCCTACTGAGAACAAACCAGCTGAACAAACTGTCCTGAAAACTACAGACACTTCTCGAATGGCAGTAGGCAGAGCAGGAGATCGAAATGAAGGCAAAGCGTCCCGACAGTATAAAGGCTTTCAGCTTGTACATCAGCAGATCAAAGCACTGCTCATCAAACGCTTCCACCATGCCTCCCGCAGCTACAAGGACTTCCTAGCACAGGTATTGACTGACTTGTGCTGTTCTTGAGTCTTTCACACAACATTCTCAACACTGTCTTTCCAGGAATGATGGCTCTATAGAAAGCAATAGAGGTGCTGCAAATGAGGAACAGTGCAATTATGATTCCAATTCTTCTGCCTCTTATTTCTTTCTGCCTGGAGTCTACCAATTGCACCAAGTTCATGATTCTATCATTACTAGCCCAGTGTTTTATTTTTAACGTCATACAGTTCTATGACAACCAGAATTTAAGCAAAAGCACTGGAAATTAAATTGTTGATGTTCAGGAGTTAAACTAGACTGGATCTGTGTGCTCCTGCTTTCCTTTATTTATATATATTACGGGGTGTGTGTACAGTGTCACTCTACAACCTTTATATAATAACCTAATGTGAAGTTTTCCTGTTCCCTGAAGGTTGTTCTCCCTGCTAGTTTTGTGTTGCTGTCTCTAGTACTTACTGTCATTATTCCTCCATTTGGAGAATATCCTGCCTTAATATTACATCCTTGGATCTATGGACAACAGTTTACTTTCTTCAGGTAAGAGGAATCACTTAAAGTACATTTATCACACATTCACCTTTTTCTCCCTAGAGTTTAACATCCTGGGGCCCTGTCTTACTGCTTTTTTCTCACTATGTGTGATGTAAGAAAAGATTAACTTCACTGGAATCAGCAGATTTAAAATAGCTTGAAATTGGTGCACATGGAGAATACTGCTGCTAGTATATCTAACAAATAGTCTTTCAAATATCTTTCTAACTTCAGTATTCTCCTCCTCCTACTTGAATTCAGGACCTCAACACTTATAAAGTTACATATCCTGTCTAACAGGAGATCCAGGCCTCACAAATGAAAATGCAGAATATGTTTTTCATCCGATTACTGACTGTGGCAGTGCTGGGAGAATAGCAATGAGGATTCAAGCCTTTTTTGGAGAATGCTGCTACTGGACTTTATCAGAAGTCAGCTTTAGTATTAAGATATAAGAACCATTGCCTGTCAACCATCTCAGAACATGCTGGGTTTTTACATAAATAAATAAAACTATTGAATTATCAGCATTTGGAGGGGGGTAGTTGGTACTGCCATATGGCTGTCCTTCTCTAGTTGCTATGTGTATTACAGTACAGTAGTTTGAAAATATATTTTATAGAGAAATTCCTATCTTATTCCCTTAGCAATGAACGTCCTGGCAATGAGCAAATGGTCTCCCTTACTCATGCTTTCTTGAATAAACCAGGATTTGGAATTCGCTGCATGAAGAATCAGCCTCTTTTGTAAGTTGCTAGCTAATTTCTCTTGAATGAGATCCTAGCAGGGTACTTCTAGTGGAACTTGAGTAGTGAAACAAGAATCAATTGGCTTGACTCTTCACTCACATGTGTTGTTGGCTATATATAATACTTGGTCAAAAAGTAACAAACAAACAAATAGCAAGATAACGCTGCGACTGGATTGGGAATGATTCACAGTGTTCAATATGACTGACTGGAAACCAGCTCGTGTAGCTTGATATTGAGAGTTAAGCAACCTTGAAATTTATGTCAGTAGGTCAGTGACCTCAAGCCTTCTTCTCAGCTATCCTGGCTGAGATCTTCTCAGCTTCCCTGGCACTTTCCATGTCTGAGTCCCTTCAGGCTCCTCCAGTTCGCAGTGATGTATTAGGAAGCAATAACTTCAGCAATCACTCAGATTGTGAAGCAGCAATAGGACTGTGTCCATGATTTGAAATTATTCTCATTCTGAAGTGATGGCGACATTAGAAAAGCTCCAGTTTTTGTTGTCCTACCTGCTTACCCTGCCTGTGAGTCCTGTTTTGGAGCTATTTGTCACTGGCTTGCTATGCTTTGGCCTTTGGTCCCTTTGCTCTGACTCTTTCCCAGCCATGATATCCAGCAGTTTGATCCTTCTGGTTGTCCTTCCTCCTCCCATTCCTCTCCTCTACCAGGTATGGCAGAATCAAAGAGGAAGTTTTAAAAAAGAAAAATACACTGTATGAGAAAGGAAAATGATAGTTTCTTCACAAAGATATATCCAGTACTAATGGATTGAACACATTCCCCTTGTTCCTTCAGTGTCCTGTTTACAAGCTGAAGGCAGTAAACTTGGCAGAAATGTGGGGGGAGACTGTATTTATTCGTGTGTACCAAATACACTAAAATTATTTTCTCATTCAAAACTCACAGGATGAGGGCTGAAGAGGGAATATCTGCTTAGAGCATTGTACTTTTGTGGATTTGTGAGTTCTCATGGGCCATTATCTCTGCACAGCTCAAAGCCCTGTTCCTCTCCACAGGAACTATCCATGCAATAATATGCCAACTGCCTGGAACACACCTGCTGTTCATCCTAACCTAAGCAGCCTCCTGCTGAGCCAAGAGTGGACCCCCGAGAATCCATCACCTTCCTGCAAGTGCAGCACTCACAAGAAACTCACTATGCTGCCAGAATGCCCTGCTGGTGCAGGAGGCCTCCCACCACCACAGGTTGTGTCCTTGTGCCATAAATCTCTGTAGAAAAGTTTCATGGCAAGTGCTGGGAAAGGGACAAGTGTCCAAGTACCTTGCTATACATGGAAGGAGTTGAGTACATTATTTTTCAAGAGAGCAAGACTTGCTGGAATCTGAAATTCAGTTTCAGAGGCATTTGAAAAGCTTGCACATTTAAATAAATTTTCATTACTGTTTTCATTCAGATTGCAAACATTTTGTGTAGAAGAAAATCACAAAAATTTCAACAATTTGTCACATAATTTAAAAAACCCTTTTGCCTCAAAGAACAGTTCTATTTAGAAGAATGCCTTTCTTTAAAGGAGGGAAGGGCAGAAGGGAGAAAGAGGAAAGAAAAAAAGAAAAAGAAGTCCCAATTTAAAAAACTCATAGTGTAGTCATCTCATTAAAATGGAAAAATTGTTATTCAGTGAACCCCAAATTATTAATTTTTACATGTCTTTCAGTTCCATTTCTATCAGAAATGTTCTAAGCTAGCAAAATGAATATATTTATGCATGTGCATGAAAACAAGTAATTTAATAACTGCTGATGCTGATGCTGTATGGAGGAAAACAGAGCTACATTCCCTCCTCTCCTGTCAATGAATGATCTTAGCAGTGCCTCTTATAAAATGTGCTGGCTCTTTTGAAGAGCAAAGGAAAATTACTGCCTGTCAGTGTTTGCATTTAATAAATGTTTTTCGAAGAAGTTAAACAGTATTGCAGCCACCCTCAGAGTAGTAGCTCACTAATTTAATGTCACACCTTGCACACTGTTAATCTTTAATATTCCTGTTTGCGAGGCTGAGCACACTAACAAAATGACTAAAACAGTTCTCATTTTCATAGAATCACAGAATCATTCAGTTTAAAAAACACCTCTAAGATCGAGTCCAGCTGTTAACCCAGCACTGCCGTCTTCACCACTCCATCCCCATGTGCCCCATCTTGACATTTTTGAACACTCCAGGGATGGTGACTATACCACTTGCTGTGACACAATCTCTTGAAAACACTAATTCAGCTTGCTTTGATTTCTCTATCACTGTTCACAAAACAAAGTTGTTTTCAATATCTCTAGAATTCGTGTTTATGAAGAGAAAAAATTGATAGAGGTTATGTACCTTACAGCATCCCAAATAATTTCTGATTTCTTAGTAATCCCTGTCCAACAAAGTTGCATTTTGCTGATTGCATGCTAATGTATTTCAGTGACCTTTAATCTAAAACTTCAATTCCAAGTAAGATGCAATTATTTTTCCTTGTGGGGGTTCTAGTCCTCTAAACAAAATGTGTTTATTATAATATTATCCTGATAATTTTGCAGGATACTATAGTTTTGTATAACTTGTCAGAAAGAAGCAGTTCACTTGAGTCTCCAGGAAAGCCAGTGTGTAAATAATTGTCAATAAAATTATGTTTAGACATAATTACAACATAGACATAGGCAACTCAATTAATGAAGGCACTATGGGGATGTTAGCAGTCCTTCTGTCTAGAATCAGCTGAACATCTCTATTGTGTTTTCTGTGTCATCCAGTACTCTCTGTGGACAAGTACAGGAGCTTCTGGAAAGTTCATTAGACTTATATCCTAGGTCATTATCAGATGATTTCAGGTTGCAAGCTTTGCCACCTGGAGCTGCCCAGGAACCTCTTAAAGTGTATTCTTGGGATAAACCAGTGTATACCTTGGGATAAACTGAGGAGTGTGAGGTCTTGCATTTCACAGCAATCCTGTATTTGTAAAAGACTCAACAAAGTTGCCATGGGGCATCATTTTCATATTTAAAAAAAAAAAAAAAAAAAAAAAAAAGTAAATTTTGTTGAAACTATCTAATGTGCTAGTGAAGGTGAATTTTTTGTATTAATTTTTACCTAAAGTTGCTAAATCATAGAAAACTACCTCTTTTTTTTTTTTTTCTTTTCTTCCCCACTGGGCCCTCAGTGTATTTGAAAAGTTTCCTACTTTCAGATTGAAGGAAAAGCCTTGAGCAACCCTGACCTTTGTCGCAAATATCTGTTTCAAAGTGACATGCAACTGTTTTGTGTCATGCATCACAAACATATTGATTTTCTATAAAGTCTTAGTAAAGTAAGGATGTTTAGGATAGAAATGACATTTGAGGGATTGACCCACTCTCTTTCAGTGATACTATGAACCTGAGCATTTTCTCTGAACCATAACTATTTTTTCTCTTTTCCTGACAAACACTTAATAGCTTAAGACACTCTAAACTTTATTGTGATTGATTAGGTTTTTATTTCTTGCCAGAGAGTGCAGCGCAGCACAGAAATTCTTCAAGATCTGACCCGCAGAAATGTTTCAGATTTTCTGGTGAAAACATATCCCACTTTGATAAAAGGAAGGTAGGGATGAATCTCTATTTCTTTTTCACTTGTGGTATTTTGTGCCTCGTGGTGAAATTTTCATTTAATAATGACATAACACCTGATTTGCTACAGTATTCTGTAGTTTTGAGCACCATATCCATATTTCTGATATAAGGCTAGAAGAGGCTGATTTTAGAGGAGTTAAATATTTTCAATTATAACTATTTATATAATAGGCACTCCTTTATAGGCAGAGCTAAGTGTCAGTGCTGATGGAATGCCGTGCTAATGGTGACAAAAATGGTGCCTCTGCACAGCATTGGGGAACTGCCTTGCAGAGATACTGCTTTGTCTCCCTGAAGAACTATAGCCACGCTAACGCTAACGTGACCATCTTCCTGAGTTAATTATCACTTGCTTCCCAGAAGTGCTAAAGAGCAGCCAAAGGACAATGTTACACAGATACATCCATCCTGCTGAAAGCTCTTCAGCTGGCCTATGTGTTGAGTGTGGTAATCAGCTGTGCAGTGTCCATTACCTATTATTATCTCTGATTCAGGCCTTGCTACTTTTCAGTTCCCAGCAGAGTTCTTGAAATTCTCTTTATATTAGCTACGTTCTGACTGCTTCTGACTGATTCCCCTTAGCATGTGTCATAATTGCTTTAGATGCATCTTTTTAAATCAATTAATTATGGATTAGAATAGCCCAGTATGTGTCACTTTAGGAATCTTGCTTATCTCTGCATGAATCGGAGATGAATCATGTCAGAAAACAAAAAGCCAAAAACACATTGCAAGGAATGCCAAAAGTCCTGCCAATCCCACAATTCAAAGTAATAACCAGAAGACTGGAAGTCTGCAAAGTATAGGAATTCAACTTGAATTTTTATTTAAGCCTGATGTATCATTGACTTTGGTTCTGTGCATTAAGAGGGGATTGTCTTTGTCTGTTTCAGCTTGAAGAGTAAATACTGGGTCAATGAGCAGAGGTAAGAAACCAATTCACAGATTAAGGTAGTAAATAAAGGAACAATGTATTTCTGTTTAACCAGGGAGCCTCACAATGTTTCTGCAAATGGACAAGGGGAATTACATCAGACAGCATAGAACAAAGAGATGGCTTCATTGTGAAATAGGCTGGGGATCAGGTAGGGTCTTATAAAGACGAGGGGTTATATTCATTTGAACTCCCCACAGGAGATGAAAGCAAGAGGCTCACAATGAAACAATCAGAGTTTTATTACCTACTGGAGTCAAACCAATGAGAATTGTGTGGTGAAAAGGTTTGTCGCAGTAGCACAGTATATTGTAATACTGCTGTGACACAGCTCTTTCAGTGCTGCAGAAAAAATATAAACCCTCCAAAAAACCTGAGTGGGATGAAACCTAGACACCAGCCTATCAAATACAGAAGTAACAACCACAATTCCTCATGCCTGCTCTGTACATGTGCAGTAGTTATTAGCCATATTGCACTAGTTCTCTCCTTTAGGTAGAGACAACAGCTAAACCAGTGTGTGATGTCTACACTGCAGTTACTGAAAGCTTAGAAAGATGACTGGTTAGCCTGAAGCACATACTCATTTCTCAGCAGCAGTAGGAGTTCACTTCAAAGATAGCAGCTGGATGACTGCTTTTCTTCAGGGAATGTCTGCTTGTTCGTGTGCAAGCATTGCTGCCTATGGGATTAGGCTTCAGTTCATCTTGTATTTACCATTATGGAGCATTGGCTGGTACTGACATTGGTGAATACCTGCTCTTCTCAGAGCATCTGAAATTTTTACTGATGTCTATGGTATTCTTAGTCTTCCATGTTGTCTAAACCATTATATAGTAATTATCTCGATTTAAAGATTCTGTTCTGTAGAAATCACTGTTTTCTCCAAATCTTCTCTCTAAATCATTTTCTCAGGATCCTGACATAAACCTCTCAGAAAATGAGAGAGCTTCTATTATTTGTAAGCCCTAAAAAGCCCTAATACAACTTGTTAGAAAAAGAGTCAAAATTGTTATACATGGAATATTTGATGTATAGAAATTAAACTTGCATTAAGTGGGTTTTTAGTATTTCCATTAATGTACAGTTATGGGTGTGTGGTATGAGTTATTGATGATATTTTTCTCATTACTAGATATGGAGGAATTTCTATAGGAGGAAGGCTTCCAGTCCTTCATGTTTCTGGAGATCAAATCGTCAATTTTTTAAGTGATCTTGGCCGAATGATGAATGTGACAGGAGTAAGCAAGATTTTTAATTTTGTTTGTTTGGTTTTTGACCCCTTATTAAAGCATGGTTACTTGCAGCATTAGATTTCATTTAGAGGGCTGACCTTTAGCTTTTTCTTTTTTGTTTTAGGGACAAACTTCACTGGCTGCTGCTAAAGAGATCCCTAATTTCCTTAAATACATGGAAACTGAAGATAATATTAAGGTATTGCTGGAATAAGTCTGCTAATTCATAGTCTTTCTGGACATAGACTTCAAATTATGAGAATATTGCTGGTGATATTCCCAGATGCAAGAAGAGCTGAAATGCTATACTTTAGAAATAACTTGGTATTAAGACTGTATCCCATACTACAGGTAATCCTTATTCATAGTATTTCAAATGTGAGATTTTTTTAAAATCATTTTCTTAGTACTACTTGCTGTCCTAAATACTTTGAGTAATACACTAAATCTTAAAATGTCCTTCTATAAAATCCCCTGACAGTAGTTGTCCAGTGCTTTTAAAAGCATAGTATGTGAGCTCCTCCTGCAGGGCTGTGCCTGGGAACCATGAATTCCTGGTGCTGGATTCACCCCTGCTGACAGTGCCCACCAAAGTAGATAAAAGTCAGCCAAATTTTCTTCTGTAGCTCAGTGAAGGCTATTTAAATTGATTTCTGACTCTTTTAGGTGTGGTTTAACAATAAAGGCTGGCATGCTATGGTTAGTTTCCTCAATGTAGCCAATAATGCAATCCTCAGAGCTAATCTGAGGACTGGCCAAGACCCTGAGGAACATGGGATCACTGCTATAAACCATCCTCTGAACCTCACCAAGGAGCAACTCTCTGAAGTCACTGTGTAAGTCTGTTTGTGCTCTATTTCTGGCTTTTACCCTCTCTCTCCTAGCAGCTTGCAACTTTCAGCATGCTCACTCTGAGGAGAAAGAGTTCAATTGACAGAAGGGAGGCCCTTCCTTGAAGTTTTATTCTAAACAAGAATCTATTCATGTCTCATTATATTCCCATAAGAGTTTGTTCCCATCCCACATAGGAACTATGACCATTGGATATACATTATTCCATGTTTCTGTTGATTCCCAAGCGCAAAGATTCTGCAATTTTTGTTAATGCTCCAAATCCAATACATGTACTTCTGAAATAAAACATGTAATGAAAAATGGAATGAGAATTTATCTTTGATTTGCTTCTGGTCAAGTAGTTGACACCTCACTCTCTTGGTGCCAAGGACAGCATGCAGGTGGATTTTCAATGGCATCTAGTAGGATTGGTGTATTCCCAAATTCAAAAGTCATAATTTCTTGAAAAATACATTAAAAGACAAGATTTTCCTCTCTCCTATTAAGTTCATAATTCATTGAAACCAAAAACTTTGCATTATAGTACAGAGACAAAATCTGTGCTTCATCTCACTGTCTCCAACCTGCCTTTTTAAGTTTCTATTCCCTGCTTCCAGAGCATTTTGGCTACTGTGCCTAAATGTCTAGTTTGAGATGTCACACACAGGAAAGGCTGGTCAAACTGAGATAGATAAAGCAAGTAAAAGATCAGGGAATGATGCTGTATTTGTTAGCTACAGTCCTCAAAGCAACTCGGAAAAATATACTAGCACACTTTGAAACTGGAGAAGTCTTCTACTTAAAAACCAGCCTTGCTACTTCTAGATCTTAAAGCACCCTCCAGAGTCCCCAAATGCTAATACAGTGTTGCATTGCATCCATTCCCTTGTTCACAGTCCCTTCTTGTGCTCTGTTGTAGACTGACCACTTCAGTGGATGCTGTTGTTGCCATCTGTGTGATTTTTGCCATGTCCTTTATACCAGCCAGTTTTGTTTTATACCTGATTCAAGAACATGTAACAAAAGCCAAACATCTCCAGTTTGTCAGTGGTGTGAGCCCTCTTACCTATTGGCTAACAAACTTCATGTGGGACTTAGTAAGTAACTGCTGCTGTGATTGACAGCCTCTGATTATCCTGGGTGTGCATGAACTGAGGGCAAATCAGTGAATCAAGTGAAGGTGATTCCAAGCATTGCAAAGCATTCATTTCTCTTAAGTGTTTCTCAGAGACCATGCTAAGGATCTGGCCTCTAAACTAATTACAGATGTAGAAATTAATTCAGGTGCACAACTCAGTCAAATACTAAAGCTGTATTTTTTTTTATAGTCTTAGGATTTCTAGCCCTTACAACTGAATATATAAGGAAGTACAACTTAATACAGCAGGGAAAAGCCTCATTGCCTGGTGCTAGTTGCCCCTGTCGTCTAGAAGGCCCAAAATATATTTCAAGATCTTCAAGAAACCTATGTGGGGAAGATTCACAGCCTGCTGGAACAGTAGCTATAGGCCTGACAAAATACTCTATGGTGTCTAAAATTACATATTCATTTTGGACACTGTATCAAGTCACTGTGTTATTCCAAAAAAATTTACACCACAGGTGCAGACTTGCTTAGACACGGCTCAGCTTCCCTCCAGCCACTTTGTCATAAAAGTGAAAATTCTTTGGCTGGCTGAGGCAAAGCAAGAATTGGTTCTCTGGCCATGCCTTTGCAACCAAGAAAGCAGCCAAGGAATTATACAATAAGAAAAGCATGAACATGGAATTTAAAAATTAAAAGGAAAAGAAAATCAATATTTAAAAAGCCCAAAACTCTTTAGGATTTGAAAGGTGTACTCTCAGGAGAAGAAAAAGCAAAGCAGTATTTTATTAAATGAGGAAAAACAAGCAGGTCCCAGAGTTCTTGTTCTCTGCTGTTCACAGCAGCTTCCTTGACAGGAATTCTGCTTGGCTGTTGCCCTTGACAGCATGATGCAAAGGCATTAAGTGGTGTTAGCAGTTCTGTGAAATGCTACCTTTCATTCTGCATGGGGAATCCCATGCGTTGCAGTACAGTAGTGCTACTAATACTGAACAGAGAAACCAAGCAATGGCCAGCATACTGACTTTAGCCTCTTCCCAGGAATTTGACTCTCTCTTCCATTCTACAGAGCCTTTGTTTGCATCACCAGAAACTGCACCTCCCTTGCAGACCCATCCATGGCTGCTTTTTGTGGGCAGCCTGGCAGTTGGACTATATAATAGATAATAATAGATTCACAAACCATAGCCTAAGAAACAACAATATATGTTGTCTTTTTGATGAACAGTTTGATAAAAGATGTCTTAGAAAAACATTGAGCGTTGCCAGCGACCTGTTGATCCAAAAAATTTGGTGTGACTAGTCTAACTCGAATTCTGATGTTCCTCAATATAAATTCCTTCTGGAACGATGTGTAGGAACTGCATATGTTTGCAGTTCTTCTCAGGTCTCACACACTGATCTTCCCCCTCTGCTGTGGCAGGTGAATTATGCACTGAGTGCTGGGATGGTTGTGGCTATATTTGCTGGATTCAACAAGAAAGCCTACACTTCCCCGACCAATCTCCCTGTGTTCATTGCCTTGCTGCTCCTGTATGGGTGAGTGTTCAAGGTTATGGCTGCAGGTGGGCCCTGTAATTCACATGGAAATGATTTCATGTTACTGAGCTTGGTACTTAGTGGAACCCAGGTTTGAAAAATAGACCTGGGGGGGATCCAAAACAGGTCAGAACTAGATTCTTCTATGGGATATTTACATACTCTGTCTGGCTACATGCTACAAAAGAGATTCTTTTGTCATTGCCTGCCTTGCATTTTTAAGCATTAAATGTGACCCATACAGGAAAATATATTTGTTCAGTTTATTGATTTCTTCCTAGTAGATTGTGTAGGAATTTAGTGGTTGTTCATTTGCCACATTCATAGTCAATACTAAAGTATCTTTCAGCATTCAAAATATCTTTGTTGCTTCTTCTTGGTGTACAATTCACTGAAATGTGCGAAGATACCTGGGGTGATAGCAACCTTGCTAGCATTAAGTTTTCTCAATTTTAGCATTTTAATAGCAAAACAAACAAACAAACCCAAACAAAACCCCAACTAAGCAGAAAAAAATCTTATGTACTAACCAGGGAGAAAATACTATGGTGGGTTACTGGTTGGTTACACAATTTTGTTTTACTTGGGATGGGAAGAAAGCTTAATTTGAGTTTTCTTTAGGCCAACTGACATGAGAGTACTGAAAAGTTCTCATAGTTTTTTCTATTTCTTGCATGCAGATGGGCAGTAATTCCCATGATGTACCCTGCTTCCTCTTTCTTCAGTATCCCCAGCACTGCTTATGTCGCGTTGTCTTGTATTAATCTCTTTGTGGGAATCAACAGCAGTGCCATTACATTCATCCTGGAATTATTTGAAAATAATCCAGTAAGTAAGGTTTTGTAATTTTGCAGGATGCCAGGCATCCTCCAAAGCCTCTCTATGTGCTGAGCATGACTGCATATGGTCTGGGATGTCCCTTGAGTCAGTTGGGGCCAGCTGTCCCCGCTGTGTGCCTCCCAATTCCTTGTCCACTCCCAGCTCCTTGCTAGGGGGTATGGTAAGGCACAGAAAAGGCCTTGTCTCTGCAAGTACTGCTCAGAAATAGCTAAAGCATCCCTGTTGTGTTACTAACCCTGTTTTCAGTGCAAATACAAAATAGCCCATAGCAGCTTTACATATTACCACTAGAATTACATTACCTCTGCTGCATTGGGAAATACTTCATTACAAAAACTAATGTTTTCTCCCCATTGCCAGTTTTTCACAAGCACCTTATATGATGCAGTGTATGCCAGGATTCTGCTGTTTGTGTTTTATGTTGCTTTGAGTGTAACCTGATAAATACTTTGTTTTCTCTGTTTTAAGAACACAGAACATCCAGTTTCTCTGACATCACAAAGAACTTGCTTTGCTATGTTTTCTTGAACAGGTCTGGTTTAAACAGCTTATATTGTTTCCATTTCTTACAGTCTTTGCTGAAGTTTAATAAAACATTGAAAAATGTGCTACTTGTCCTGCCACATTTTTGCTTGGGCCGTGGACTCATCGACTTGGCCATGAGCCAAGCTGTGACTGAAGTATATGCAAGGTTTGGTAGGTAAAGCCAATAAGAAACAGGTTATGGCAGTGTCACATGTCCTGACCTTGGATTAGATGTTTGGAAGGATTAACTCAGAAAAGTAGTAAATGTTTCTAAAATTCTCGTCTCTTCCATCATCAGATGGATGAGGAGTATGAAAGTTCACCCTCTCTGAAGGGATCACTTCTGATGATAGTGCTTCCAGAACTCTACAGCCCAACCAGTAGTCTGCATTGGAAATGAACCCATTTGTTCAGTGTCAGACTTTGATGTCTTTTCATCCTTTGTTTGGAAGATCTTAAGTCATTACAGGAGGACTTATTTTTTAATTTCATTTGAATACCTCAATTAATGTTTAAAGTTACTGTTGTTCTTCAAATGCATTCTCTAGAGATATAACTGTCTTTGATATCAGACAACTTATTAAAAGAATAATAATAATACAGCAGAAGTCATCTGTTTTTATTCAGAAAACGTGTGTCTTTTCACATATTCCATGCAAGTTTCAGGTAATGATATCCAAATCAGTGCATATTCAGAGAGATTATTTTTACTCCATGCTGCAGCTGAACTTGAAAGGCATTTTGTTAAGAATGTTTATAAGACTGGAAAAAATTAAAACCATTGCCTAATCATGAGCAAATAAAGTACAGTAATTCATTATGATTATGCTTTTTGTTCTGAGGAGTAGTGGGGATTTTCAGCAGTATTTCATCTTCCTTTCTGGTGCTGTTTCTCCAAAGGTGAGGAGCATGTTTCTGATCCCTTTCAGTGGGACTTTGTTGGAAAGAACCTGGTTGCCATGGCTCTTCAAGGAGTTGTGTTCTTCTTTCTGAATCTCTTTATGCAGCACCGTTTCTTCTCCACAAGATGGTATGTCTAAAAGTTCTATTAATGTTCTTTTATTAAAAGGATGAATATCTTTGTCATTCTCTATGTTCCTCTTTTCTTCTTTCATTCTTAATTTTTCTCTAAATTTGTAGCCTTTTTGTTTTCTATTTACTTACCTGATCTTATCTTAATTTATTGATAACTTGATTCAAGAAAGCATTTACAAATATGCATTATCTTAAGAGGATACAAGAATACTTTATTAAAGAAATTAGTTTTCTTGAATTAAGATTTTAATTTTTTTTTTTTTTTTTAGTTTAAGACACTGTATCGTGAGATTATAAAATTACCTGGAAAGTCTATAGTGTCCTCAGTACCAGTCAGGCTAGGTACTGGCTAGTTTTATGAGGTACTAGCCTGACATGCCAAGGCAGCAATTCTAGTCTGTAGCACAAGACAGCTGTATCCTGGACACTATGTGAACTTCCCCTCTCTGCTTTACAAGTGTGCCTCTCCCTTGATGAAAACAGCTACCTACCATCTGTGAGTGGGTCATTCACTCCTGTTCAAGATTGCCAACAACTGATTTGTGCAATTATAATACTGTCTTGCTGAGAGATCTACTGAAAACTTCTAAAGACCATAATTTGGTACTAAGAGTAGCCAAATAGTGAAAGCTGTGGTTAAGAGGCTGATTATTGTCGTATCATTGACTGACAAGGTATGTTCCTTTGAACAAGTCATTTCCTCCTTTTTTTTAGTATCTAGAGATTAACTTTAAAGGTCAGGGCTTCTCCCAACAGCAGGAATACTGCAGCTAATGTCACATTGTGGATTACAACCCCACTGCTTCCACCAGTCACATTTTTGGCAGCAGATTAGCCATTGTTCTGAGGAGTAGTGGGGGTTTCACATTGTTATTCTAACTGAACACAGGGCAACTCAGTGTCTTGGGTTCTTCCAGGTTTGCTGAGACTGCCATGTCACCTATTATTAATGAAGACGAGGATGTTGCAGAAGAAAGAAAAAGAATTATGAATGGAGGCAACAAAACTGATATCTTACAATTACAAGAACTGACCAAGGTAATATTTTGAGAAGTATGAAAAAAATATCCTGTCTCAGTTCTAAAGTTGCCTCATCCCAATAGCATTAAACTAAACTAAAAATTAAGATGATTTTCATTTCTGTAGATGTCTTGAAATAGGAACTTTCCTTTTTTTTCCCCTCCCCCATCAATATAGATTTATGCAGGTCGACGCAAGCCTGCAGTGGACAGACTCTGTGTTGGCATCCGTCCCGGAGAGGTAGGTTGTTCAATAACACTGGATTACATTCCATAGATCAGTTCAGATTTTATGCCCCTGCTGATTTGCAAGTTGGAAATATTAAAGAATATGATAAATTTTGCAATTTAGTGCTTTGGCCTTTTGGGAGTGAATGGCGCTGGTAAAACAACAACATTCAAAATGCTGACTGGAGATACTGATGTGACATCTGGAGATGCTGTAGTGGCTGGCAATAGGTAAGTACCCTAAAAAACACCCTGTGACAGTCCATTTGCCAGCATAGAACTGTCCAGACCACACTCTCAATGATCCAGCAGCTCTATGGCACTGAGATCACAGCTAACACACAATTGCACTTGATACCTTTAACACTTGTAAAATCTGTGGGTAAGTTGTAGTAATGCTAGCAATGGGACAAGGCAATCATATCTAATGGCAAGAGCTCCCAAACCTAAGATAGCCCAACTGAGTGCTTTGATCTGAGCTTTGGGACTTTTCTCTAGCTGTTTCTAGCATCTTTGTTTACACAGTGCTGGCATAATGTCATAAGTTATTACAGTGTGATCTGGTATGCACTTAATGTTGGTTTAAGGTTGTGTGCCTTGGTTTGTTAGGTGTAGTTGGGATTTGATTCTTTGCCCATTGATGTGATTTGAACAATAACTCTTTTGTTGCCAGGATATGGTCCTGGGCACCCTGTTCTAGGTGACTCTGCCTGAGCAGGCTCAGTGGACAAGAAAACTTCCAGAGCCCCCTTCCAGCCACACCCATTCCATGATTTTGTACTTTTCCTACTACCACTGAAGTGTTAGCTTTGTGTCCTGTCTGTCTGTTGCTAGTGACCATATCTGATCTGAAATAACTGCTTCTTTTCTTCTACATATAAACACTGTTTTCAAAAAGAAGTAAACCTGAGTGGCTGCTTAAAGAACTTCTCATTAAGTTAGTCTATACTTCAACAAGAAAATGAGTGAGGGGAAATAGGCTTACACTCTTAATTAGGACTGAGCTGGCTTAAGACAAGAATATACTCCTTGCTCTTACATACAGACAGATATTTTCATAGGATGTTTTATCAGGAAGAATTAATTCTCTTAAAAGAGTTGTTGCCCCAGAAAATAAGGATTTTTTTCAAACTGTTCTTCTCTGTCTTCAGAGCTAGTATTACAGAACTACAACTCTTTTCTTTGTTTCTCCAGTATATTGACCCACATTAGAAATGTCCATCAAAACATGGGATACTGCCCTCAGTTTGATGCCATTGATGACCTTCTCACAGGAAGAGAACACCTCTATTTATATGCACGCTTGAGGGGGGTTCCAGCAGAGGAAATCAAGAGGGTAAAGTAGTCTTGCTTTTGATAGTTACAGTAATATTTGTGATGATTTGTGCTCTTAACATGTCAAGGGCCAGAATTTCCAAGGTGGACTTGTTATTCTGTGTATTGAAGTCCTGGGAGTGGTTCCTGTCATGTGGACAGTTAAGTAACAAGACCACACTATCAAATGCAGGTTCCCAGGCATAAATGGCAGTTGCAAATCTGTGGCCCCAACAATGGAAGGCTAGAGATTCAATTCCTTTTGCTCAGAATGGCACTGGTTGCTGTTTTGCTCTTGCCTTTAGAGTTGTGTATGTATGGGAAAGAAAACATGAGGAAGATTCCAGAAGAAAATAATTTAAATTCTTGCTCAGATAGAAGTCTACAACTGAGGCTGCTCTATGGCTTTCCCTCATGTAGTTAGAATGCCCCTCATCATCATCATAAATATTTTGTACTTCCCTGGCCCAGTTCTAAAATGAATGTGCTAAAACTGTCATGTTTCTACCAGAAGAGGGATGTATCAGCAATCCTGTCTGTTCTGCATTAGCTGCTGTGTGAAACAGATGGTCTTTCTCACAGGTTGCTGAATGGGGCATCCAGAAGCTGGGACTTCCCATGTACGCAGACCACCTGGCAGGGACCTACAGTGGTGGCAACAAGCGCAAGCTCTCCACTGCCATTGCCCTGATAGGCTGCCCACCACTCGTCTTGCTAGTAAGTGTCATGGAAACACAGCCCTGGGTAGTTCAATATAACATCTCATAACAGTACATGCTAAAGAGATAGAAAGTCCTTGCAAGCTCCTTTCTGCCCTCAATTTACAGCTATTTCTGCATAATTTTGAGTTAATTTCAGGCATGGTCTAGGAGGTGTAACTATGTTTTCCAAAGGTCCCAAGTGATTACAAAAGAAATCTCTTTTAAAAAGAATGTGTTGAGATAAAATCTATAATCCAGAAAAATCTGGATTTAAACTGTTTAGTTTCAGTCTGCCTTTTCTTGTCAGAGTGTAGCTACTGATGTAAAAGATGATCTTCCAACATATACACCTAGCTGCTTTATCCAGCAGAATAGAGGAAGATACTCCTCTTTTCCAGCCTTTAATATCTTTCAGATAAATTATACAGATCTATACTAAACTATACAAATGTTGAAATGTGGTTTTTGCCAAATAAAATATGTGATCAGATAATTGCATATCTAAAGGGAAATTCTACATGAAATTACTACAGAAATTCTTTATTTAGACTATATTCTACCACCTTAATTTGTATGTCTATGACTTTTAGACACAGTCACTTCTACTTCATTAAGTCTATGAAGCGTTCTAAAAAATTTTAGTAGCCTGGTTCCTTGTACCATTTAATGTGCCTTTACATGTATTCTGTGTGTAGCAACCAGTCAGATAAAATGTTTTCTCATAATTTCTTCAGGCAAGATGTTCAATGAAAATTTTTCTATACTAATTTTGTTTACATTTTTTGTTACTTACTGGGTCACGTGATTTATGTAGGATCAAATCATTAGGTGGTGTAAATCAGAGTGACTTCACTAGTTTTTTGGATTGATCAATGTCTTATGTTTATGCAAGTAAGACAACCTGGTGAGAGCGCACTGTTGCCCAGAAAAGGCACTCCCTTCCCTGTAGCTGTGCCCTACACAGACAGCACTGTACTCTTACCTGCAGTCCATGTACTTGTTTCATTACTGCTTTGCGCCAAGAAGTCCATTGGTACCCACCCACTCCTACACTTCTCAAGGTCTGTGTGCTTTCTTAAGGCACAGATTACTTTTAGAATTAAAAGAGGAGCAATTACATGCTACGGTCCAAAAAATGACTTGATTCTAAATAGATTTTCCCTGTTTTATCTGACTCTGATTGCCTTAACATTTCCCTTACAGGATGAACCAACTACTGGGATGGACCCTCAGTCCCGGCGCCTCCTGTGGGACTCAATTGTTGGTGTGCTCAGGGACAGGCGAGCGGTGGTTCTAACCTCACACAGGTAAAAACAGTTAGGATTCGGAATCCAAAAGCAGCTGAAGTACATGTGTTGGCTTTTATCTCAAATATCTGTTCTCTGTTTTGAAAGTATGGAAGAATGTGAAGCCCTCTGTACACGTTTAGCCATCATGGTACAAGGTACCTTCAAATGCCTAGGCACAATTCAGGAGCTAAAATACAAGTAAGTAGAATATTTTTATCAGGGTTTTTAATGGGAAAATTCAGTGTATGTGACATGCACTATTGCTAATACAAGCAATTCAATGTTTAACCAGACCTATTTCTGGATGCAGCTCTGTTGTATATTAGACAATCTGACCAGATCTCCTTCCAACTCTGTTATGCTACATACCACTTCTTCAGGGCAAATATAGGGTTTCCTACAAAGATGGATCTAATGCAGTATCTTTCAGATACTGTTATTTTTTTCATAGCTGCAGAAAACTAATTTTCTTCCTGAATAATGAAACAACCTCTTCACCCCGATCCTAAATCCACATGTCCTTCCCAGGTTTGGAGATGGCTACATTGTCACTCTGAAAATCAAAGCTCCAAAGTCTGGGCTGCCTCCAGATCCTGCTCCTGCTGAGAAATTCATAAGAATCAACTTCCCAGGGAGTTTACAGAGAGAGAAACACTACAACATGCTGCAGTATCAGATTTGCTCTTCTTCTCTGGCTAAGATTTTTCGATTAATAATCTCCAATAAGGAAAATTTGCATATTGAAGAATATTCTGTGTCTCAAACAACATTAGATCAGGTGAGTTAAAAGCAAAACATCCATGGGAAGGCCTGTCTGGTGAGAAATAGGCAACATAAGGGGATGTATCCAAACAACTGAAGGACCAAATTGTTTAGAGAATTATCTCACACATTTTTCTCAGGCAAGATTCCCAGGTCTCTCATCATAGAGGGTGTATCAGTATGAATCAGGAACTTATTCCTTGTGTAAATAGGTGCCATGTGAAAGCTGGTAAGACAGCATTTCCCAGATGACAGAATTCACACATCCCATTCCTACAGGAGCAGCAGTCAGAGAAAAGTCAGCAATTTGGAATGAGACTGAGCTGAGGGTAGCATTTTATTTTAAATAAGAGGTTTGGACTGTGTTTTGTCAAAGATAATGTGAAAAGCGATTACACACACAAAACCTGGAAAGTCCACTGGGGGTTTTGAAAACACCCACTTGCTAGAGGGTATTGGCCCCATGTGTCTGCTTTCCTAAGTAACAAAGGGTCCATATAGGTAAGCTGGTTTTGGTGGGATTGCTAGAGAGGCACTCCTGGCTGCCTTTCAGCTTCCTACTAAAATATTCTGTCTCCTCTTTCCTATCACAACCAAACTCATGCTGTGCAAACCATGCAAACCTGGCTGAAGCCATCTCCTCCTTCAGAAAAAGTAGGATTTTACTTGCAAGCAAGTACATCCAAAGGAAGGAACTTGCAAGGAAGTTTATCAAAATAAATGAGGAACTCATGATCTTGGCTGATAACGCAGTGTCTCAGTTCAGTTGATGACTGTGGATTCCCCCCTCTGTCTGTTTCCTGCAGAGAAGTCAGTCCACTAAATCATCTCAGTTGAAGATATGGTGACATTTTCTGCTTTCCTCACACAGGTTTTTGTGAACTTTGCTAAACAGCAGATGGAGGATGAGGAAATTCCTTTGCATCCGCGTGCAGCTGGAGCCAGCCGAGAAGCCAGGGTGTCCCCAGCTCTGCATCAGCAGGCAGTTGCATAGAGTGCTCCTTCAGTCTCCAGGCTTAGTGTTTGCACAGTGCAAACATGTGCCATACCAGAGCAGAGCAAGGGTAAAACAAAGGTTTGCACACTCAGTATTACACTGATTTTTTGCACTTTTTTGAGCACTGTGCTCTCAACAACAACAGCCCTAACAAAAGCCAACATCTACTGCTCTACCAGTAACACTACATGCTAACAGTGTCAAAGGAAAGGCAGGTCCTTGCTATAGAATAAAATCTTCCTTTTACTCCATTATAAGATACAAGTAATCTCATTCCTCCTTGTTGGCATATAAATAACATCAGACATGGATTCTCTATTTGGTACTTTCAGGCTGGCAGGTTTTTTTTGTTTAACCCTTATGTCAACTGCTACCAGTCAGCAGACAGGTCCTGAAGCTGAGAGCATTGCCCAGCTTAGAATGAGATTCCTGCCATGCTGAGTGCACAGGAGTATCAAGGTCATAACAGTGCTGGCTGATGGGGCTAGTCCTGGGAGATTGCTTCTCTGTCTCACCAGGCTGCCAGTGAAAACAGACGGTTCTCTCAGCAAGAATGAAAAGAATTAATTCAGAGCTCAGACCCAGACAAGAAACTTGCTTTTTTATAAAAAATTAATTAAAATTATCTCATGCTCATCTTCAAGTTGCCTCAAATAGAGGCCAAATGTCAAAATGGAGATTAAAAAGAAAGAGAGTATGTCCAAATTTGCCAAAAGTTTTTGTTTTTTTGCAGAGATGTGGAAAGATCTCTTTGTTACTAAACGAGACCAAATTTTTCTTCTTTCCTGTGACTGGACATTAAGTGGGTATAAAGTGTGAATAGGGTATCATGCTTTCTGCCTCCTCAGAAGGAAAATTTCAACCTGCTTGTACACCACACTGCACTCAGTGGGAAACCATTTGACATTTAGCTCTTTTTTCTGGTTCACAGCTTAATTAGCAGAAAAACAATACTGAAAACAAATTCATAATGATGTATTGCTTCAGTTATCTATCAGACCTAATAATTTCTAAGAAATCTTCTCTAAGATATGTTATACAGAATTAAAATCTGGGTCATGTATTTTTGCTTTGAAAGATATTTTTCTTCAATTGATGTAGATTTTTTTTATAAGAACACTGTTGCTTTATACTATACAAAATATTATGAAACTTCAGCTACCAGCTGTAGCCTTCTCTTTTTGCCATAATCATTTCAACTGGTTTTAAAATAGAATTTATTGCATATTTCACCCTTACAAATAGTTTCAAAAATCTTTCTATACATCTATGGTAGATAAATAAATTAATTATGAAACAAAACAGTATCTATGCATTTTCTTCATATTCTAAAATAGCTTCTTTAAAATGTCATTCAGATAGATTTCAATAGCCTTTTTTTACTAGATCTACACAAAACACAACTAAATCCCACAGAACTTCCTGTGACAAAGAAAACACAGGAAGTCCAAAATGAAGCTGATTTTTCTCCCTGGCTCCAAAAATAGGAAAAGCATTCCAAGGACTAGCAGTCACTTCATGTATTTACAAAGTGTATTAAAAACTACTTAGGGAAGCCTGATGTAAAATGCTGGGTAAAAGGTTGATTAGTATCATAAGATGTTATATCAAAACAGATCAGATATCAAAATATGGCATAGGTTAGATTGCTTCTGAATCTTATTTACTATGCAAGCTACTAATGAAGAAGACCAAAAACAGACAAAGAACCCCAGAACAGGATATCACATTCACAAATACTACAAATACTTCTTACTTCAGACTCTTTTGGCAAATTAGGGGTTAGACCCAAATCAGGTTTTTGAGATATTGCCTATTTCTTTATTCCATGAACCATTCATATTCTTTGGTAATGTTATCTGTTACAAAGCACCTGCCTCCAGGCAGCACACTCTCTTCAAGTCAAAGAAGGCAGATCATGCAACTGTCCTGAGGCCAGCTGGCCATGCTGGCTGAACTGAGCTCTGGTAGTTAGCTGGTGAGTCCTCATTCCAGTGTACTTCTGTCTTGCAGAATGCCACTGCTAAATTTGGAGCTGCTTTTCATCACAGACTTCTCAGGATCTCTGATCCATCAATCTAAACAGACTAGTACAGAAAAATCTAAGTCACGTTACAGTGAACTGCAGGGGCTTTTTTTTTTTTTTTTTAGCTGTGCAACGAAGCCTTATTTTTTAAGGTGCTTCTGAGTTGAGAATTCTTGAGTGTAAGGAAGTCTAGCTTTCAAGTGCACACAATTTCCCTTAGCAGTGGAGATTCAACATGCACCAAAATCCTTTTAATTAATTCATTTATTTGGCAGGACCTTTATGAGGCTTTTCTTCCTGAAGTTCTGTGCAATATTCAAATTCAGCCTTCTTTTCTTACAACAAAAAGGGAATAATTGGCATTCTATGACTTGGATAATCCTTGAATTCTCGTAAGTAGGTGCAGTGTTTATCCTTTGCCCAGATTGTCATCTGAATGAAGCAAAGCAAGGTGAACAGTCCCACTGGAAGGAAGGGGGAAAAAGATACATTTCATTATCAGACTAAAAACATGCTCTTGCTGCTGACATCACTTCAGGTTGAAGTACCAAAACATTACTCACCTGGAACACACTGAGTCATGATAGTGAAACTGATCCAGGTCCCCACCTGTTTTGGCCAAGGAAATTTAAAATATTTCTGGTGACAGCATTTGCATTTATCTCTCTATTGATCAAAATAACCTTGTCCTAGTATAGGTAAATAAAAAAATCAAGGTCAGCCAGATCCATTTCTACTGTTAATAACCTTTAGCCAAAAAGGTGAACAGTGCCTTATTATCACAAACAAAATCTTCATATTTGCTTCCCCAAATACTACAATGACAAAATTTTAAGCATTAAAACAGTGTCCTTCCTGTTTCTCTGCCTAATTTGTATTCCTCAGACCTCCATTATTGTTAGGAATGGTAACTTTCTATAGCCCAAGGCTCAATGCTGTTCTCATTAACATCTGTTTATCTCCACTGAATTTTAAACCTGACACTGTCCTTCTTTGCAAGAATGAATGTTACACTGAGTTGCATTGACTTTATCTGCTTTTGAACTTAGTCAGGAGTACAGTTCGTGACTAAGGAATATGAAATGATAAACTGATGAAAATTCCTAAAGCAGTCACCACTAACACAAGTGATCATGTAACTTAAGAAAATAGAAAAGACTACTTTGGCTTATTTTCTCTATCACAATATCTTTTATTTGCCTGGCCACTATCTTCCTCCTTGCAGTGATATTTCTAGGCTCTTATGTTATAAATCCACCAGACACCTCCATCCCCTCATTGCAACACATGTTCAGTGGCAACTGGCCCATGGTCAGGGCTGTCTGTGTAAGGTCAGTCACATCAGTACATTCAGCAAGGGAGGGGAGTAAGAACAGACAAATTCTTGTCCACAGCCTGATTTCATGGGATTTAGGGAAGGAGGTGAAATGCACTGAGCTGAACAGTTTCAGAGGTATCCTCCATGTAAAATATTCTAAAAGAAACAAAAAATATATTCATCGAAACTAAAATCTGAACATCTTGTTTGAAAATACATACCTCATATGTATAGTTAGGGCAAGATACAAAGAAAAACAGCCATGTGAAAGGATTCTTTGTTGGATATGGGATCTTACAGGTTTTGGGTCCTATAGATTAGAAAACAAACCACAAAATATTCACACTCCTAAATACATTGTTTCCTGTAAAGACAACCCAGCTCTGCCTACTTTTGTGTCTCATGACTGTCAGAAGGACAAACAGGATGTGGGAAGACAGGATGTCCTCTGGACTCACAAGAGGAATAGGATAGCTGTGAGAGAACCTTCCTGTGCTCACCAAAACATAGCTTGTAGCAGCACTGTATCCTTTGGCACTGGCAGTATAACCAACGTAGCTGCTCCCCCAAGGCAACCCAGCCCAAAACAATAAGGATTTGTTTAAAATAAGAAGTGCTGTTCAACAGTCTGATGTCAGAGTCCTTGCACTGTCTGATTTCCCTTAGAATCCAATCTCTACAGTGCTGAGCAACCTGTGCTCCCACAGCAGTCAGCTGACAGGTATGAACACCCCCAGGATCAGGCCCTTCCTGAAGCAGAGTAATTGAAGGAGTGAACTGAATGGCTGTGCAAAACTGAAAAATGATGATGCAGTTTTTACCATTTCTCCGGAGGTCACTGAGTGCAACGTGAATGGAAAAATTTCCAGCTTCACACAGCTGCAAGAAAAAGTATGACAGAGTTAAAAATGTTCTTCCCTTCTATTTGTTTTTCTTCCTTTTGTTATTTCCTGGGGTTCTTTAAAATATTTAAGAAAAGGAAAATAATCTATCATAAACATAATAAATATCTTTAACTAAGATTGCTGACACAAGGATGAAATGTCTTTGTTCTTATATGAGTCCATATTATATTGTTATATATTTATGATATTTTTCAGAAAATGTGGACCAAATGTCCAAAAGATCAAATGTATTACTTACATAATCCCCTTGAAAACTAAATAAACACAGGGGATAGAAGTGAACTTGGGAGATACTTGCTTTAGCTTTTGATCATTCTTATGCCTGTAAAAACATCCACAAAGTTATTTGCATAGTCTTGGTTCCTCAAAAGTTATTAAAATCCCAAGGAAGATACAGTTTGGTCTCTAAATAGGTTTTTTTTTCTCTAGAGTATAATTGATATGAATCATGGAATATAATTGACCCAGCTTCCTTCACTGGATTTAAAGACTGCTTCCCCAATCAATTACGAAGAGAGTGTATTCAAATGACCCATTCATATGGACAGTGTCCAGTGTCTGCAATGCCCAACTACTACAGCAAATGACTAGTGGTCAGAGCTCCTGAGTTTTATTCCCAGCTCTGTGCTTTCAGTTATGGAGTTTCTATAAAATGTGAATAGATTATGACCTCACAGAAGTTTCATCCTGGGAAGCTGCTTTGGGATTCTGCAGTCACCAGTGATGAGCTTGTCAAAGCAAGTGAACAGCTGATGTTCTAAACAAGTTACACATGCAGAGGGAAAGTCTTTGTACGGAGGTACATCTTTATTGGCTACACTGACTGCTTCTGCATGTATGAAATGTTCCTAGGAATTGTGAGAATGAACAGTGACTGAAGAATCTTGAATCATAAAGAAAGCTGTAAACAGGTTTTGAAGCTCAGCAAAATGAAACTTTATCACTGGAAGTTATCAGCAATATACTCTCTTAGTGGGCTAGTTGTCTGAGATTTATGACTTGCTGTGATTCTTAACACTCAATAAACAGTTCACAAAACAAACTCACTGGCTTTTAAACACAGGGTCACAAATGTTTAAAGATTATGAGAGATCATCCCAGCCAATAAATATCCTAGTCTATGAATGGACATTGAACCAAAATATTCCTTTGTGTACAAAACCACATTAAAAACTGATGGATTTATCTGTTTTGCTTTAAGTGGTCAGCTTTAGTAGTAGGTCTCAAATGTCCACGTTCTAAGTATCTGCTCATCCTACTCACTCCTCCACTTTTATGACAGAAGAAATAAAGCCAAATATTTTAGCATTTCATAGAAAAAGCAAGAAACCTACCAGAAACATGATCACAGCAAAATTTATCTGTTTTTTCCCATAAGCTATTAAAAAAAAAAGTTTGCATGTCATTAGTACTAGTACACAGAGCACATACACAAAATACTTAAATCATTGAGGGTTGTTTTGCTACTTACAAGGAGGAGTGTAAAGAGGATGATTGATGTAATACGCAAGCCAAGCTGCAAATCCCCAGTAATACAAGCAGTTCTGAAAAATAAGCAATTTTTCTTCGTTTTAGTATAGTCTTTTAGGCCAATATTCACTGCAAGGACTGTTGATAACAATGAATCGGGACAATTCTTCAACTTGCTGATAATACAACAAAAAAAATGGCAGCACTAAGTGTGGTAGGTGGGAACAAGTAACAGGAAATAAGAAAGGAAGTAGTGCTAATAGAGAAGATTTCCTCTAAAATATCTTGGAGCTGTTAAGTTTATTACCAGTTTTAGGAAGTATGATCATACAACTGAAAAGAATATTATCTTGTCTGGCAAGCCACTGGGCAAAGTCGAAGTGCATACAGACTGTATGTTAAAGAGAAACTAGTTTTGCTGACCCCTGAGACTGTAAGACCAGATGTGGGTACTGTCCTCTCTTCTCTGCTTATTATTTTGCACTCCCCAACCTCCTGTCCTCCTTCATCCCATCAGTTTCTTTCTTTCCCATGCTTTAACTTTTCCTGCCTGATGCTTTCCCCTGCACTTTCACTGCGATTTGTCTCATTTGTCCCTTCTGCTGCTGTCCTTGTGTTTCTGCGATGCAGTTTCCACTCTCTAAACTCTGATAACAGCTGTCACTAATGCCTGGACTGACTTATTCCTGAACAATTTCAGTTCTTGTTCATAGGTTTCATCCATGAAAAAACTACTTACAATTACAATCTTTACCTCTTATTTGGCCTCCTTGGCCCTGCCTCCTGTGGGGTTTTTTTGACACTCATTTTCTGACACTCATCAACAATTCATACATTTGCCTCTCATCAGTTGAGTCCTCTTTTACCCAACCTAGTTCCTCGGGTTTTGATGAATTAGGGTATGCTTGTTTATCAACTGGACTTCAGCAAGACCACGACTGAGCTCTTAATCCTTCTTTCACCACTTCCTCTGTTGTTTTCTTTGCCTTATCTTTCCTTGCATCGTCTTTGCAATTTTGAGTAAACTCAGATCCTCTTCCTTCCTACCAGAAGCACCCTTTCTGGTAAGGTCCTCTTACTCTTTCTGGTCCTCTTTCTTGGCCTTCCAAATGGGTTCCTATACCTTAGACATTTCTAGGTGTTTCTGCTTTCTCCTTCACCTCTTCCTTTCCTGCTCATGCAGGCAAAAATCCCATCCAAGGCTGCATTTTTTACTGTCCTGACTGGCACTTTTTTTTTTTGCTTTGAATTTTGCAGTCTTTTCCCCCTGTATATACCAGAACTGCATTTATAGCAATAATACCCTGGAAAAGTGATTACCTCAGCGACTCCAACCTGCACTAGCTGACTGCAGTGCCTGATGGTGCATTTTTCTGAAAATGCTGGTGCCCCCTCATCTGTTGCAAACAGTTGTATCAAACATTCAGTTGCATTTCCACTTTCTTCTTAGGGTTAATTGAACCATTGGAGTTCCCAGAGACCTCAGACAAAATGGACACCCTTTTGGTATGCTGTAATACAAGCACTTAGTATGTCCTTGCTCTGAGATTGTATAAGAGATAACTGATGAGAAAGAGCCAATTATTAACCAGTAATCACAAATCAGGTGGGATGAATGAGCAGAAAAAATAAATAACTTCCCTCCGATTACTTCATTTTCCCCCAGGAAATGCAGCAGAACCCAAAGAATGATTCCAGGGGGAGACAAAATAGGAGGTAGTGTCCTATCCATAAACTATTGCTTCCTCCCTAACACTACCTTCTTCAACAGGCACTTACAATTTACTCATTGCTGTACAAACTTAGGTGGAAACAGTTTCTTACAATCTTGGAAAGGCATCTTCAGAAAAACCTCCTAGCTTCAAGGCTTGGCACAGGATGAAACATATGGCAATGGATTTCAGTGAAGTAACATTAAATGATTATCATGGCTCAGTCCCCAAAAATACATGTTGTAATTAAACTGAACAAATGCTCTTCAGCCAAAGAACACAATTTACTGCAAGAGTATTCCTCAGTTATAAAAAATGAGCTTTAAGATGAGTGGGGTCTACCACTGCTAAAGAGCTTAACAGTAACATTTGTAAATGTCCAGCTGCCACTTGAATCCTTACTGTTCATACAGAGCTTCCAGTGAGGTTCAGATAGGAACATACAGACTTCATAAACTCACTCAGAAAGAAGAAAGAGTTTCTGTGAATCTTGAATAATAAAGCTTTAAAACAATTTATTGTAATGCTGTGGGACAAGTTCAGATATTGCAGGGATCCCATAAATAAATTATTCCTAAGTTTCCAAACTTATGGTTAGGACTTTCGTCTTCTCTACTGCAATTGACAATCCATAGCTCTGCATATCCTGCCTATGTTTATTAACGACCAGTATGAACCCTTCTGTTTGTCTTCTTCTATTGTCTTCTGGTTTAAATAGTATTTATTTAGATCTAGTGTTATCTTTCCTCCAGATGTTTTTCTACAAAGTGATGATATCCCTTCTTTTTACTCACAAAAATGTTCATGGGTAAAGAAAGACTATGTAAGACCAATCAGGAGACTAATCTCTTGAGGAATTCTACTAGTACTTCCCTATTATTAAAGGTCTGACTGATACTTTTTTTTGGCACAACCATAATTATCCTTCTTTCAATTAGTTCCTTTATCACCACACAATTTTTGTATTAGCCTCTACTTTATTCAGCCTAAGGAGTTGTTTACTAGGTCCAGATAAATCAGTTATTCTACCTTTCCAATGCCTAGAAAAATCACTTATCTTAGAAAAAATTATACTGTGTTAGTATGCTCTGCTTTTGGTGAAACTGCTGCATTGTAGGGCATAATTTATTCCTAGTTCTATTTGGGAAAAAAGGATGAAAATCACATCTCTCATCAATTCCCATCTCAGATTTCTGTTTATTGAGACTGAAATGTCTCCTGTACACAGAGCATTCCACTGCACTTCAGAAATAAGCTATCTATCTGCATCTGCTGTGTACGTGATCAAACCCTGAAAGAAGCTTTGTCTACCACTTGTCATGGAAAAACGGAAAAAGGATGTTTTTTGCACTGGCACAATTTTAGAATAAAACCACCAAGGCCAATAAAATCCTAAAAGCAAATCAAACTCAAGCATTGTTAAGCAGGTAGACTAAGAACTGTGAGTAACTTTACAGATGAAAGCAAGAGCCACCAGTCTGAGAAGATGGAAAAGAGATAGTGATTAGAATGACTGGTACAAATGTCAATTTTAGCAACAACAGTTTGTGTGGTCTGAAAGGAGCAAGTAGTTGTCAGAGATGGCAGTAAGAAAAATAATTATCACACTGCTTGTTTTTTCAAGGTAAAGTTGCTAATTTATCTGTTCTTTAGCATGCATTAGCTACTGTTGAGTCAAAAACAAGAGATCTGCAAGATCTGTTGTGTCAAGAATGAGATCTGCAAACGTTTAACAACTCTTGCTGCAGGAGTCACAATAAATTTCTAGGGAGAATTCTTTTGGAGGGCCACTGCTCCAATACAGATTCTCCTTTCCTGAAAGCACAAAGCTATCACCTGAAGGACCAGAGCCACTGGACAGCTGTAAGGAGTTAGCCATAAGATAGAGCTTCAGCTGCTACAAGTATCACTGTAATAATGCAAATTGGAACTGTCTAAATCCCAAATGTTAAAAATTCCCAAATGTTTTTCCAGTTGATAATTTCTTGTCTTCCTTAGAGTAAGGTGTACTTTTGACTACTAGTGTGTTCTCTGTTGCAAACATTTGTAAAATAACTACAGCTTATGCATAACCATGCAGTCACTGTACTACTTCTCAGATACCCAGGAAACAGAGTCTACACCCCAAGAGCTGCCCTGTGCCACAGCAGCACTGGTGACATTAGGGAATGCTGCTGTGGGGAAGAAAATGCAGAACAACTAAGCTGCTTTGCATTGGATCAAAGGTAAATTAACACTTCCTTAACAACTAAGAGAATTTTAGGGGCAAAGCAGATATAAAATGATTGTTACAAAAATAGATGTATTTTTTTAAAGCAGCTCTCCCACCATTGTGCCTGCCTGGACTAATTTTAAAGTTAACTTGTTACTAAAATATCCACACCCAAGTGTCACAATTGTACACCACAATGACACAAAGACTCTGGCCTCAGAAGGCTGAAAAGGTGACTGCTTTATTTCTGGGAAGCGTTTCTCCTTTTGTAGTATTTTATACAGGCCAATTCGATTGGTGACAAGAAGACAAACCTCTTCAATCACATTGGTCAAACCAGAGGGACATCAAGAGGAGCCCTTCCTAGGAGAAAACACGTAAACATTCTTGCCATTACCAAAGTATGTCTCTTGCTTACAGAAAGTTCCCTGGGAAAGGAATTTCAGAAACCAAAACATGTCAGGCATGAACCAGGGCTACACCCAAGGACCTAGCTGAGTGAAAAGGAAGGGTATGCTGAAGGTTTAAAATTCTAAAAAGTAAGGAAGCTTCTATAATATTACTGACAGTATGACAGCATGTGGGTTATACAACAGTGACATTAAGAAATCTTCTGAAAGAACTGCAGCTTAATGGGTGAGATTTGCTGTGCATTGCTACAAAAGCCACACAAAATGTCTGTGGTGCAGAGGCAGAGCATAGGCTGGCTAGGCTGGATTTGTAAGGGCAGATGTGGATAGATTCTGACAGTTTACCTTCACAATATTCCTCAGTGGCATAGTCCCACGGGAGAACCGATGAACAAATACTGTTTCAATCAACCTTTTGATGTAGTGGAAAGAATGGCAGATACATGCCAAGCTAGAAACAGTGAGACAAAAGCATTTAAGAGTACTTAAAAAGCAAGTGTGGCAAGACATTTGGAGTAAGACTAGAGAAATGCTTCTCAAAGTCTGCAAACGGACTTACTTAACTACTGGGTGCGGACTTGATGTAAACCTCTCATCCAGTCCATAGACAAAAGTCATGCGGAAATAAAACAGAAAATAGATGAACAATGGACCTGTATATTCTATCAAAAATACCTGCAAAAAGAGAGAAGATAATTAGACAGCTGAATTAGATTACAGTCTTGCTTTGGTTTCTTTGTGATGATAACTAATGCAGTGGGATAAACATCTCCACGCATCAAGAACAGCATTAAGGGAGGCAGGGAGGGAGTAGTAGAAGGTTTGGGCTTGGGCTATGAAACTGGCAGCCATGCACATAAATATTTTGCAATGATTTGCCTCAGTTGCATTCAAACAGCCATTGCCGGTGCAGCAACACAGTATGGGTACGAAAAGATAATAATGGCAGCCCAGAGATCATGACAAATATGCATGCATGTTACATTTATACAGCTCTCACCCTTCTCTTGCACTCAAAAGCTGTTGCTTTATTTTGGTTTAAAATGAAATTTGGTGAAGCATTTGTCTTGAGAAATAGCAGTTCTGCTTCTACTGAATGAATTTTGTTTGAACTGGAAACACAGCTCGTAAGTATTCACAGTGACCCCATCTGTGTGAACAGTTAGCACAGCAGTTGTCCTGGGAAGCAATAATTTCATTCTATGTTCAAACAGGCTCTAATTGGAATACTAGAAGGAAAATAAAAAGAAAGGGGAAAAAAAGAGAGGAAACCAGAGAAGCTATTCTCTAACTTGACCTCATTTCAGATAGGTGCGTATTTCTTAGGAACCTCACTTTAAATTGAAGTTAACTTTGGACCAAATATTAACAGCTGTATTTTTCACCCATCTATAAGTGAGGAAGGTAGGTCCATACTTCACTTACAGAGAAAGAAGGGAAATTGATTGTACTTCTGTCACAAACAAACAAACAAAAACCCAACAACAAAAGAAAGCAAACAAAAAAAGAAACCCAAACAATCCCAGTTCTCTAATGTGTTTAGAGTTACTTTGATACTCAGAAAAGCTGGGTTATTGACTCTGTTGTGATCAGCATTTTCTCTGGCAAAGATCAGGTTTGCTTGTAAATGAAAAGCTCATCTTTTTGATTTGATAATACTGAAGTATTTGTTGGCTTATATTTGAATGAAGTAGCTTGAAGGCTAGGGAGAACAGAATGCAAAAGATTATGAAATGGTAGAAGTCTTACTCTGCACTATGATATTTCGGTGTATATTAATGCATGTGTGTCTTGAAGTCTACACTGCCATCAGAAGTTTTTGTCTGTCTTCCTGGTTTTTTGGATTGGGTAATAGCTGCTTGATTTATCAGCACCGCATCCAAAGAAAAGATGTGAAGACTCAGTCTTGGAGAACATATTTGACTTTATTTTACCTTCTATTAAGGTTGTCTTTGCTATTTGTAATCAACACAAGGTTTTATTAATTACTCATGCCTAATAAATGGTAAATATGCCTTTAAATTACAAGGTACTTTTCTCTTAACATCATGCTGTTTATTGGAACTACTGTGTAACACTGTGCAGCAAGGACCTTCTAGAGAGCTAGAAGGGTCATTGGTCACCTCACTGCATAAGCAGCAGTGCTGTGTTGCCTGCCAAGTGGGTTGTGATAAAATTTGCATTTGAGCTAAGACAGTAAATATGCAAGGTCTTTGGGGATGGCTGCTAATATCAAAGAAATTACCAGCTGTCATTAGCCCATCACTGGCATCCTGGGACAGAGTCACATGTAGACAGCTTTTGAAGTCTTTTAAAGACATACTTTTAAGTATTTTCTTGCTGAAGTCACTTCAAATACTGATATGTGAAGTTGCTCCTGTGCCTCTTTGCAGGACAAACCCACAGGAGTACAGTCCTGTGAGGCACATTGCCAAAGGCATTTACATACCTAGTCCCTAATGATTTTGCAGTAGACATCCATTTGACAACCTGCATTTTAGTTCTGTAGAGCCAGCATACCCTGCAGCAGGTTTTCCACTGCTCCTGGGAACTAAAGTTCACAGTCCTAGGGAACTAAATAGGCATTCAATCTGTTACTGCTTTCCCTGATTAAATGAACTGAAGCAATGAGGACTCATCGCCTGCATCCACTATCAGAGCAGACATCATGCAGAAATATTGGAGAGAAACAAAAAGTGATGTAAGGATTAACTGTGGAAAATTAGCCATTAAAATGGCTCAGACTCAAAGCAGAGCTCACCGTAGTCCATCCTATCTGTGGCCCTAAATCTTTAAAGTATAAGGTAGCAGTTGTGCCAACAGGGAGGTGCTGCAGGATTTCTTCATCCCTCAGGGACTTTCCTTCTGAGAAGGAAAGAAGTAATTACATCTTAGTGACATTCAAGTCCACTTTGGTAGCATACTAGCTTTATATGGTGCTTTATCTATGAGACTCCTTGATGTGATGTGGGTTTATTGGAATCTCATTAAATAGATCAAGAATATTTACACTTAATTTTTATTTATCCTTGTAATCACACATAAACCTGGACCCTCTATTCACACCAAAACAGCTAAGAGAATTCTCAATCCTATATGCCTGCCTGGTCTAGTAGACTTGCTTCATCACTGCTAACAGCAGAATTTGTTGATGGGGCAATGCCCTTTATCACAGTTCACTGACCTCCTGGTCAGCTGCACCTCTCTGTCTCTCCCCTCTTCCGCTCTTCTCACTGCTCGTCATCAGACAAACATGAGATAGGATAAGCTGTGTTTGGAAAACTCTCCTACAGAAATTCTCAATGCCTTTCTTTTCCCACACAACCAGCTGAAAAAGCACTTGAGCTTTTAATGCCTAGGAGGCATTTTGGAGGAATCTCTAGAAGGCCAGCATTTTCTCATGCTAAGTCTCACTATTTAAATTCATAGAGGAATCTGACACAGGAGACCTTCAAAGAAGGAAATATGATAATCATACATCTGTTTTCCATGGATAGATTTTACACAATGAGCAAATCTTCACCAGCATACTTTTAAGGAACTGTTTAAATAAAATTATCCTTAATGAAAGCGAAGGAAGAAAGTGTTATATTTTAGCTAAGATGAATTAACACAGCTTGGCAATTAGACTTTCTTTTGTGGACTCAGGCCATGTGAGAGGCTTCTAGTAGCATTACCTACACATGTATAAATGAAGTCAGCCAGCTGTCATCAGCTTTGTCAGCAATTGCTATGTCCACAGCAATGTGTTCTGCATCAGCTTCCCTCAAAAGAACTGTAATTCCTGCCTGAGAGCAGAGGATTATGTGAATTGATAGCTCAAACTCGGAGCCCTTTTTGGTACTCCCAGCAGAGCATCATCATGGAGACCATTTCACTGCAGCTAAGGGCAGTGAACAGCTAGATCCTGTGCTACCTCTCTGGAAAGCAACAGTGCTCAGCAGTTAGAAAGTGCATTGGAACAATGTGCAAACTCCTGAGTTAATTACCAAGCACCAGGGTGGGACTGTGTTTACTTCCAAAGAATTGTATTTGTTCTGGAGTCTCTTCAGCCTTCACAGTGCTAATTAACATAGCTGGAAACAGATTCTTAAGTGCTGATACATTTTTCATGCCAGGGCCCTGCTCAGAATTTAGTTACTCCAGACTTCACAAGTACTTACTTGGATCAAGTTTTATTGACTGCCTTGCTGGGTACCACCGAGGATCTGTAAGACCATACAGAATTGTGTGATATACAATGTTCACTTTGGATCATCCACTACTATAAGGAGTGTAATACAACAAGATGAGCTTTGTTTAAAGGTTTTTATAAATATTTATTCAACACTAATATAGGTGATTATTTATGCAGCAGAAAAAAAAATACAAAGCTGTATCAGGATAGGATAAAATAATTTTACTTAAATCTCACTGTGATCACATTCATGTGCAGGTTATCAGCATTATGTCTGTGTATATCACATTTCAAATTATGTATTTTTTTCCTATTTATGTACTGGACATTCTGATGTGATGTGAGCCGCTGCAGAAGTTATACTCACATAATTTATGGAACATCAATCTGATCTCTCTAATTGTAGCATTTGGTTCCACCTAGGCAACAAAAATATTGTAAATATAAGATGCATATTTTGAAAGACAACTACTAGGTGTAACACTAATAAGCCAAATAGAAATGTGACTTAGATAGACAATGTAACTATTTTTTAAAGATGTCTAGCCTTGGCATGAAGGATTCAAAGAACTGTCAGGAAAAAGGCAGGACAATTTTTCGCACCTATTTCAGAGGCAGCTTCTCTAGCAGTGATCAAGAGTTACTACTACAGCAATTTGACAATTTGATGGCTTCTCAGCACCACACAACTGGCACCCTCTTAGTAAAGCAACTGAAGCTGTCCTTTTTGCCCAAAAGCTCCTTCTGGAAAAGGGCTGAAATACACTGTAATCAGTATGAAGTTTGCATAATCATTGCAAGTGGCCAAGGAAAGGCTACCAGGAGGAAGGAAATAGCCTTCATAAACACCAAATTCACTTAAGAAAAGTTAATAATTTCTAAAAAAGTCACCTATCCTTTTAAGCAGATTTTTGTTTACCTTATCTAGGAAGCATAGCTGTTTCTTTGTCTCCCAATCAAGGATTTCCACCTGAGAGGACACAAAATCATTAATCATTCATTAATTAATCATTATTTGCTATATAATGTGCAAACTCTTAGTTGATTGCCAAATTCATAATCATTGTGACTCTCAGAGTAAGAGATCATTTTTCGCTGATCTGTGAATTGAGTTAAAAACTTTGATGTTCTCAAGAGACAGCTTCAATCAACAAGTTCCAAAACTTGGGGGAAAAAAAAAAAAAAAAAAAAGCCAAATTAATTGTCTAATTGGCTATATTCAGTAGCAGAAGTAGCTAAGTTTTTGATCCAAAGAGTGATCTTGGTATTTTCTTATGAAAAGCAAGAGGAACAAGTAAGGAATAGAGAAGTTTCACAGGAATCACTAAGAAATAGTAATTTTATGATTCATAAAATCAGAAAGAGTTTGAGAAAAAAATGTATCTATATATGCATATAAGCAAACACTCTGAGTATATAAAGCTTGAAGATTATTGTGCATTGTTCCCAGAACATTTTAATTGCAAGGAGAATGGAAAATATTGGTGGACATAATGAACAAATGCAGCTAAATATCTGGGTTTCACAAACATGTAAACATTTGTTATAGGAATAGTTAGTGTTACTCTTGCCTCTTAGATCACCTGTTTTATTAACTACATATTAGCATTTTATATTCCAAGCAGAGGTTTAGATATAGCTCTGAAAAGAAAAGAGCAGTTTATTTCCATGATCAAATGGCACTTTGGCAAAATTATTTTGATCAACAGCCAAGCAGAAAAGTCCCCAGACATTTCAAAGCCCAGTTGCAGCAGCTCCCTAAACCTCACTGCAGTTGTTGGGGTTTTTATATAAACATCTAGCATTAATTATGTTTGGTATTAACTGACCAAGAGAATAGATTAACATCAGACTTTAAATATGATTCCTCACTAAAAATAGGAGTCACACTCCTGTATCTTTCTCAGAGGGCTGTTTTGAAGAGATCACTTGGTTGGAGTATCTTATTTCCTTGTTTCACTTGTCCCAAAGGGTTCTTTTTCTTTTGGCGCAGCAATGGAGCACTTCAGCTCATCACACCTATCAAATCTGATCTCCACTAGGAACACTAATGCCATGATATTTTCTGCCTGTGCATTTTAAGCTCTAACTGGGACATTGAAGGAGATATGTGCTGTTCCTCCTTTGTTATACGTAACAAGTATATGATGGATTGTTAGGATATGTTTTCCATTGATTTTTTTATATTTGAAATAACACACATTTCCAGTTTTAATGTCTGCTTGTGTGAAATCTCCATGAGGAAGCAAATGAAGCTGATTCCTTTCCCAGAAATGAGTTCTGACATTGAAGTCCACAGAACAAGTACAGGGCAGAGAGGAGGCTCTAAACCCCTTTTTGTCCCTTCTGATGCCAAGTTGCTACAAGGACTATTGAAACCTTTGATGTATCTCAAAGCTCTTTTGTCAATGAATACCACTGGGCTGCCCTGCAGACTGAAGCAGTGCCTACACTTTTAGTAGTGTCCTTCCCATTCCATACCCAACCCAAATATATACATTTTTTATCAGAATCCCCAGGGGCAGTTTTGATCTACAGCCTTCAGTGGTTGTAATAGAGAGATATTCTCCAGGTCAATTACAGTGGTTTAAGTATCATTCTGCCACCTATGGTATTTTAGTTGAGTAATTCTGGTTATGCACAAGACCAGACTGAAAATTACAGAGTTTTTCTTCTGCTCTGTGGTTTTCATGGGAGTGGCTCTACAATCTCTGTGAACCTTTAGAATCAGTCTGGAAAACAAACAAATAAATCATCCAAGATGTTATTTACTGTTATTTGGTTCTGTTCCAGCACAATTCTTTCAAATGCCAAACTGTCATACTTGCCTGTACTGGTCCATGCAAATACCTAAAGGAAACCCATAGAGATGATGGATCCAGATTCTTCTTGGAGATGCACAGAGATAATAGTGAGAGGGAATGTGTCTGGATGCAATAGGAGAAAATCCAGACACAAGGAATTTTTTTCACCATGAGCTAGGCCAAATATTAGAAGTTGCTTAGGGAGGATGTGGAATCTCCATTCTTGGAGACATTTAAAACTGGACTGGACATGACCCATTGCCATCTGATCTGGCTGTATCTGCTTTGAGCAGTAGTTGGACTGCATGATTTGCACAAGGCTCCTGCCACCTAAATTGCTCAATGTTTCTTTTTTTTCTCCCCCACTTCAAACATTTAATTTACTTTCAATTACTTTCGAGATCTAAGCAAATATCATTCTTTCCCTTTCAGATGGCTGCCAGAACACAGCTTTAGATTCCACTCCAGTCCATAGCAAATTGTGCAACAACAGACTGAAAGCAAGGTGACTGCTTCCTCTATCATGCCTCTTAGATTTATCAGAACATCCCCAGTGTAGATGTTCCCTGCACAAGGGACAGAAAAGCCTGATCCAAAGCAAGAAATGGTCATTCCTGAACATCCTGGCCAATGCCATGAAGCACCAAAGCACTGAACACAGTGTTTCCAGCCTTGAGGCACAGCACCAAGGCAGTTAATGTATTGGTTGGCAACAGCTTTTAGAATCCTGGGAAATCTGTTCTTGGAACACTTACTGATGGATATCATCTCTTTTAAACATAAATTGTTTGGCTCAGAGAACTTTAATTTCATTGTGTTTTCAAAGCATTTAGCACAATAGGACACCAACTGTTGGCCTGCATTAGTGAAGTAAGACTTACAGTCAAATTATTTGGTGCATTTTTAAAAACATTTTTAACTACAGCTTCTCTGAGACTACTTAGAGGAGAACTTAATCAATAGGCACATTTGTGCAAGACATTAAAAAGCAACTTTATAAGCAACTACAAATATGTATCTTCGATGTTTAGAAGACAAATTTGTTCTATTGCATAAGGATTTAAAGATCAATAGCATCATTAGTAAAAGAAAAAATCTTGATTATTAATGGTTAGAACACAAACAGGTTGAGGGCAAAGAATAATCAATATACAGCATGAGCAGAGCAAAGTACATTCAGCTGTTAAATTTTTATTCAGAAAATAAAAAGGTAAAATAAAAGACAAGAAAGTATTCATAAGAGAAAAACAGCTGAGCAAAGTGTTTTAAAAGAGTTTTTAAGATGCAGTGTCTCTGTAATAGGATTACAAAAATTTAGTCACTTGAATTCTTGCAGTTTAAAGCCGTAGCTAAAGTGCTAAAGGATCGACAGATCTTCAAAAATGATGCAATAACTATTACAGAAATACCAACACATTTATCATGTCTGTGCATCTTAGAAGTTTAATTTGAAACCATTTGTAATCAGCAGATTGAGTAAATATGAGTGAGGTTTTATAAGCACTGACATAAACATATATTGTATTGATTTCTTTTTAAATTACTCAGTTTAAAAAATTTTATTTAATAGTACAGGAACCAACCAGTCTGAGAAAGAGCAATGCAGAATGAATTCTCCCTGAACTGTTAGAATGCTTACATAAATCAGTTTCTTTTAATTTAACTCTTAAAAAAACAATCCAGTGGTTGCCACAGTCCTAACTGAATCTTTCTAGACATTTTCCCATAGAATTATTCATTTTCTCTATATCTTTGACTTTTCTGGTAGAGTGTGTTGTTTCTGAAGGGAGTAAGCATGCCTTAGTGATCTCACACTAGAGCATACAAGAATTTTCTTCAAGTCAAGAGTTAAGCCAAAGGGTGATTGCTGTAAGTGTACTTACACTGACAATTCTGTTTGTGCTGCTGCTTTACAATTGACTCTCAGTCTGAAGCTTCTCTTGCACCAAAAGGTACAAAATGTAACAGAGGATGGGTCTAAGGACCTATCTAGAATTGGCTCTTTCTGAAACAGCCAGCAGTAGGTGACTCAGAAAAAGTAATAAAACAAGGCAAGAATGTAGTGACTGAGGGAAAGGGAAGAGACAGACACAGTGATTTTGATTTTCCTGCACCAGAAGTGCTGCCTATGTATTTAATAACTACATAACTTTTCATGGATTTCTTTCCTCAACTAGTTCATCCATTTGCCTTTTAAACCTGTGTAAACAGTCCTGAGGCAGGGAGTCTCACAGCTTGGCCACATGCCATGGGAGAAATTCCCAAGCCAGAACCAAGGCAAATGTTCAACCACAAAGCAAAATTTCATCATCTTACCTGTGGAGTACTGAACCTTATTCTCTAAGTAGCCCAGCTAAACAAATCCCTACCTCTGAAGCAATGGCTCATGTTTCATGAGACTAGAATCTTATTGCATTATTTCACTGTATATAAAGTTATACAGTGATGCCCATACCCAAAGGGTTTTCTAAAATGAATTTTCACTTTTGTAGATTTTAGATGTCTAACATTTACAGGTTCACAAGAGATACACTAGGTATTTACTCCTCAGCTTCCTAAGTTCTGCTCTTCAGCAAGCCAGTGAGCACCAGTGTTTGACCTGTATTGACAATCCATACTACATTTTTATTTCTTCCACCTGTTTCTGATTTGCTAGTTAGACATGCTCTCATCTAAATCCCCCAGGATATTGATCCAGTAAGCATCGTTATCCCAAGGTCAGCACAATGCACAGCATTTAGATTCTTTCTGAATGAAACTAAACTGTCAGCAAAGGAGGTGAGCGTGCTTTATGTGTAATAGTTAGACACACTGCCAGGAAGTGGGAAAATTGCACTGGAATGTCTTTTGCCATTCCCCATTTCTCCTACAGGCAGACCAAAAAGTACAGGCAGGAGACGGCTTCAGTGGAAAGGGCAGTCTCCTACCAAAGAGAAAGCCTGAATTTCTGTCTCTCTGGGCTCCTTTTATCACGGCTCCCTTCCATTATCATTTTGTTCAGTATTTCTCTACAGCAGATGCCTTTTGGGATACCACACAGCAAAAAGATAAGAGTTGTAGTAAACATGGATACTCTCACCAAATTGTCCTATCTGATCTTGGAGCTGGGTGCCTAACCCAAACACACTGCAAAACCCAAGCTGCTTTGGTGTCCTGGGCCTAAGGGTGATAACAGGTAGAGTGACAAATGTTCATCCTTCAGAGAGACAAATCCATTTATATAATTGACAGAGATAAAATGAGTCAGCATAAAACAGTCAGGAAGGAAAAGGAAGGTCTGTTCACTTGGGGTGGGAGGCTGATTTATTTTTCAAGAAAGGAAAAGTCGTTAAAGCATTCACAGTGAATTCTGGCTCTTGAAAATCTACTAAAACTTTCCAGCTTTTACTACTATGAGATCTTTCAAGAGGATACACAAGATGAAAAGGAACCTCCACCAGCTAATACTGACTTGGTGTGTATTTACTTGCTCTGGCTAACACAGAGCTGCATGTTGCCAATTTCCCAGGCATACTGAGAAGTCCCATCATTCACTGAGTATCACTGTCACTATGAAGCACATTGGAGTGCCTCCATCTGAGAACCTGAGCCAGCTTTGACTCAACGCTAAGGAGACATCCAGGTTTTTCAACACCACTGCATAGCCCTTCCCTTCTGCAAGAGAATATTCACTGCCTTGGGGCTTTTGTTTATGGTGGTTATTTTCTACAATGGCAATATTCAGGTAGAAGAGTTCTACAAATTCTTTGGGAAATCACAATCACATCTTTGTGTCAGCACTGTGATTTGCATTATCAAACTTCGGTATTTCTAGTTTCATTACTACTCTTCATGCATAATTTGGTGTAGGCATGTCAAAATGTATATAAAATATATGCTTTTGACATGGAATTGAAGAAATTTAAAGGGGTTTTTTTGCGTTTTTCTCCTTTTTTTATGTAGCAGCATCAAGGATGAGTCTGCTCTTTTGATAGGGCTGGAGGATGGGAAGGAATCGAAGGAAGACTGGAAACCTTGGGAATTTTAGAGACCTTATATAGACAGGTGAACTTAGAAAACTGATATTTTTTAAAATATACTTTAAAGAAGCCCATTTTTCCCCTAATATAAGACTTTTAATTTCAAATGAAGCCTTTGAATTCTGAATAGCTCCAGGTTCTTCCTGCCAATTAATGTTTTACTATTATCTTCTCCTATACAAAATTAAGTTTCTCTCTCAAGCTTCACAGAGAAAAAAGACAACTTGCTGTCTTCTAAGTAAAGCAGTACAACTGAGTGTTGAAGTGTTGGTAAGTGTGGGGAAAAGTAGTGAGAGAAGAGTAAGGGATAACGTTTGTCCTGTCATCTCATCTCTTTCTGTGATAATAATCTTTAGTGTTACTTATGAAAACAGAGCAGATGTCTTCAAACAACAGGGCAATTTTCAGTTGTCCCTTTAAATGACTGTTCAAATATCTCATATGTAGCCTTGTCTTTCTGGCAATTCTTGGACGATACAGCATCTTGAAATGTTCTGCAGTCCTGCTTTTAGCACTTGCTCTCAGTGCTCTTACTTGATGAGGCTTTAGACAGCATAGCTCTGAGAGGGAGAAGCCTTTGTAACAAGAGCTGCGACATCTCAGCCATGCCAGCCAGACAGCAGCCACCACCCCCCTTACATTCAGAGGGTTTTCATCACAGACAGAAGAGGGAGGGAACTTTAAATGCCAACAAGGGAGGCCAGTACCTTATTGCTTTTAGACTGTACTGCACATGTCAATTCAATCTATCATCAGGGAGTGAAGATTCCAAAACATTTTTGGGTATCATTGCTCACAAAAGGCACTTATCATCCAAACCAGTTAAGGAAGCAAAAGTACAAGTGTGGCTCTTGTGACACTAATTTTCTACAGTATGAATATATTTCTTCAAGTATCTTTTCTCTAGGAAGTCAGAACACCATACTATTTTCTTTATATGAAATGCTTTTGGAGACCCAAACCTGTCAAGTAAAAAGAAATGGTACAATTCATTAGCCTAACTTCAGAGCTCTGGAGACATTTACACCTGAGCATATCACATAGGCATCCCTCCTATGGAAAGGAGCAAAACAGGCACTGTTAGGATAAACGGTATCATAAGCTCTGAAACAAATGTCAAATATGTCAGAAGAGTTGTTCTCTATGTGACTTAGAGAAATGAGCACTCCTAAAGCACATTAATCTAGATACAAGTCTCTATCATACATCTCTCAGTCTTTGGAGTTGAATCTCTTCAAATTATCAGGTGCAGTATTTTCAAGTATATGCGTATTTATTTATAGTTGTCCTTGAGAAGCTTCTTCTGAGCTATTAGTGATAAAAAATGAGGTGAAAGTAGAAACGTACCAACACCTGAAGTAAACATGAGAGTTTGGTGATTGTGTAGTGATTTGTGATTCTTATCAGAAGCACCACAGAAGAACAGTAAAGGGCAAATGGTATGTTATTATATAATAATTATATTATACATGTATAAGGGAAAGTACAAACATATACAGTTCCTCAAAGAGGGAACGTTTAAGTTTGTAACAGCAGTAGAGAGTCTGCCTTCCCTCCCCAGGAACTACTGAGAGAGGTGGGACACTCACCTTCTCTCTTTATATAGCTCAGCTTTGAATGTGTGGTGGGGAAATGCAATTCAGGAGTCAAAGTCAATGAATTTGTAGCAGAAAGCAAACCAGGGAGATCAGCGCAATAGGCAACTGCACTGCTAATGTTACTTAGGCAGTGTTTGTCCACATCATACCCCTGAGACAGCTCACACATTGGATGAGCTGGGCAAATTTGTTTCCACCCATTATCTGCTATAAAAAAAAAAGGACTAAGACATACAAGGCTGTCATGTAAATTCATGAATCATGCTGAGTTTGCATTAGTGTTGCTTGAACACAAGATCTTGATTTAGGACTTAAAAGACCCGCATCTCTTGCTATTGTCCTGCAATAGTGTCCTGTCCTGTAGTGAGACTGAGCAGGTCATTCAACTTTTGTGTGTTTCCCCATCTGCAGAATCAGGTAACAATAATGATGTCCGTGCTTTTAAGGTCTTCTAGTAACTAGCGCTCTTTAGGAGCTCAAATAGGTCTGAGGCAGAAGAGCAAACCTGAAGTGACCGAAGGCAATCAGGAGGGTGTTACATATGTGCCTGCTCCTGCATTTGGATCTCACAGCAGTTTGAATTCTACCTCACTGCTAGAAACCCACGAGGCAGTAAAAACTTGGTTGTTTTTCCTAAAAAAATATCCTGGAAAGTCAACACTGCCAAGGAAAAAGCACGGTGCAGGCGCCTACCTCACACCCAAAAGAGCTAGAGGCAGTTTATTTTGCTGAATTGCGATGTCTGGATCATTTTTATAGCTTTGAAAAGTAAAGTCTGAACTTTTAGGTCATGGTAAGTTACTAAAGGAGTAGACGATTTTCAGATGGCTTTGGATTCTGTTTCTTTATAACAACTGCTTTGTAATTTGCACGAGGGGAGGAACATTCCTCCCGCTGTGCATTTTTTTTAGGTAAGTCGTGATTGAGAAACCCAAGTATAAGCCTGCAGAAACACATTCAGCATTGCTGTCATTTAGCTTGTACAGACCTGGTTTTGTAATACAAGCCACTCTTAAGATTTTTTGTATTAGCCAGCCTAACTAATTCTAGCAGAGAATTAGTTAGCAGAGTCGGTGTGGCTGTTTATATAAGTGGATGAGACGTTACCCTTGAAGCTCCCCAGGTGCACGTTACTCTGCGCTTTCTGTAAGCACAAGGAGCCGACTGTACTGAACTCTCCCCGGCTGTTTTTCGTTCCCCACTCAAGATCGAGCGCACCGTGCTAGCAGAGGCCCCTCGTCCGTCCCCGCCGGGAGCCGTCCTCTGGCCAGGGCACCAACCCCCCGGCCGGCTCCCGGCCGCCCAGCCGAGCCCGGCCGAGCCGAGCCGAGCCGAGCCGAGCCGGGCCGAGCCGAGCCGAGCCGAGCCGAGCCGAGCCGGGCCGAGCCGAGCCGAGCCGAGCCGAGCCGAGCCGGGCCGAGCCGAGCCGGGCCGAGCCGAGCCGAGCCGGGCCGAGCCGAGCCGAGCCGAGCCGAGCCGAGCCGAGCCGAGCCGAGCCGGGGGCGCTGCCGCCCGCGGCCACGCCTGCACCCGGCCGGAAGGCTGCGCGGGACGGCTGCCGGCGCGGTGCACAGCGGCTGGCGATGGGGTTTTTCCGAGAAGTTAGGGACAGAAGGTGCCGAGAACATTCCTCGCTCTCGCTCTCTCCGTAGGGCTGGAACGCGCTGCCCGACCCAGCGCAGGCTGCCCGCGGTGCTGCCCTAGGCAGGACCCGCGAGAAGCCCAGAGCCATCGATCCGGCGCCTCCGCGGAGCGCCCCGAGCGCGCCGGGAAGCCCGGGGATTCCCCCCCGCCCCGCTCTCCGGGAACACGTCCGAGGAACACCGGGGACGCGGGGATCAGGAACGGCGAGGGGAACGTGCCCGGGGAAGGGGAGGACGGGGCAGGCGGCAGCCTTTTTGCTCCCTTCGCCCCAAGGAAACCCCCGGGGAGCAGCGTGCCCCCCCGGGCCCCTCTGCCCGGCTCCGGCGGCGGTCGCTTCCCGGAGCGGGTGGCTCCGGCTCCCTGGCGCTTCAATGCAGATGGAGGGGGAAGAGAGAGGAGCGCGCCAGGAGCCCGGGCAGCCCCGTCCACCGGCGGCAGGATGCTGCGGGACCCGGCCCGGGCTCGCCTCGCCTCGCCTCGCCTCGGCCGCCCCCCGCCCCCGGCGCCGTCCGCACCCACCTCGAAGAAGCCGGCCCTGCCGCCCATTCTGCGGGCACCCTCCGCGCCGCCCCCGCCGCCGCCCGCGGCACCTTCGGCGGGGCCCCGCGCTGCGGCCAATCAGGCGGCGCCCGGACCCCCCGCCCCGCCCGGGGCCGGGGCCGCTGCCCCGCCGTGCCCGTGGGCGGCTGCTGGCAGCGCTGCCCGCCGAGCACCGGCCGTGCCCCGGGCAGCCGCAGCAGTGCGGGACCGCCGGCACCGCGCAGCCAAGTTCTGCAGCTCTTGGTGTTCGAAAACTGCGAGAGAAGAGCAGTACGCACCGGCCGCCGGGAGTGACATTTCATTCAGAAGAGAGATTTATTTTTTCTTTGACAATTACTGCAGGATTTTTATTTTTTTTTTAAGAGCTGAAGTATCTTAATGAGATAACTTGCCAAAATGTAACTGATCATAAGCTAGAAAACATCCTCTTTTCTTTCTTTGATAGTTTAACTGATGATTCAGAGGTGATTGGACTGACAACAGAACTCTGCTGAGATACCTTCTCCTGTGACGTGCTCCTGCCACAGCTGAGGATTACATGCATGGCATAAAGCAGTACAGAGCTGGCACTGTTTTTCCTCCACATAGTCTTCATTAAGTGATATCTTTTTTTTAAGAGCTAAGGTAATTAAATATCAGCAAAATCTACCAGGCTACAAAGGAACATTGCATTTTCACTGCCATAAGTTTCCATTAGACAGAAAGATTTATGCTACATACTGTTTGAAACCCTTCTGCTATCTCCAAATTTAACCTTCTTGCACAGATCTATAACCATCAAAGCTACTTAAATGGAATATCAAATAATAAATTTCACCAGAAGAAAAAGCCTCTATGGAAAGCCAGAAAGCTGATCAGAAAGCCCCAACAGGACATTATTCATTATTAGTGTAAATATGAGCAAATCTGGACGCATACACTGCTTCCCAAGCTAACCCCGAGACTGCAGAATTAACATTTGGGCCAGGTTAGACATTCTGGATTTTTACGCTAAAGAAAAAGGAAACAAAATTATTGCTTTTCCAAAGAGACTGGCATTTCTTTCAGTATATTTCATTTCCACATGCTCTGTAACCATATAGAATCATGAAAAATTTTCCCAACAGGAAAAATTAATCAGATCACAAATATAAAGAACATTTAAACTAACCTTCTGTACCAGAAAGCGATCAGGCAGTACTTCAGACTGACAGAAGTTATGCAAATTGGTTCCCTCTATTAGCACAACATGCAGCTTGAGGAAGAAAAATCTGTTAGAAACACAATTCAATTTCCGAAGCTGATAGCAAAATTAGAATTTGTGCCTTCACTGTTCCCTTTAACTGGAGTTACAGGGGAAAGAGAAAAAAAGCGCCACCCCCTCAACTCTCCAGTACAGAAGGATTTTGTTCAGGGTGTGGTGTTCCAGAAGTCCCTTCATCTTAAAAAAAAATACCCTCAAACCACAATCCTTCAGGATTTACTCCAGCGCGTCTGCACTGGAACCAGCTGGTGTAAAACTGGAGTGCTGCCCTGACATTGTTTCACCCAAACGCTAACACAGCCAGAAGGGGTAAGCATTTGGATGCTTTTTCTGGACCTTATAGCTCGGTGTCTGCAAACGACTACCTGTTACTGGAACGAGTCACGAGCACAATTCAGATGCCTCCACTCATTTACTGAGCCTGCACAGCAGCCACGGCCCGGCGCGGCCGCGGCTCGGGGGGTGTTCCCGAGCCCAGGCCGCCACCACCGCGCAGCGCCTCGGGTACTCCTTTGGGCGCGACGCCGGGCCCGGCTCCCGCGGCCGCTGCCCCTCAGGGCCGACCGACACACGGCCCCGCCCCTGCCGCAGCGAGACGCCGGGAGCCCGGCCCCGCCCCTCACACAGGCCCCGCCCCTCGGTCCGGCCCCGCCCCTCACACAGGCCCCGCCCCTCGGTCCGGCCCCTCATCTCAGCCCGGCCCCGCCCCTCATCCAGGCCCCGCCCCTCGGCTCGGTCCCGTCCGGCCGCCGCCAGGGGGCGCGTGGCCGCTGTGGCCCCCCGCCCTGAGGCAGCGCGAGGCGGGGCGCGCTCCGCTCCGCGCCGCTCCCGCCCCGCCGCCCATTGTCCCCGCGCCGCCCCTCGCTCCGCTGCCGGTGCTGAGTCACGACAAGCTCGGCGCTGCCCGGGGCCCTAGGTGTTGCGGCGGAGTCCTCCGGTCACTGCCTGAGTAGCGCCATGGGGACGGAGGGCGCCCGCGCCCTGCTGGAGCGCGCCGGCAGGCTCACCCTGCAGACCGGCAACCTGCTCAACTGGGGCTGCCTGCGCAAGAAATGCCCGGCCACCCCCAGCGAGGAGGTGAGGGGCGGGCCGGGGCTTCCCTTCGGGACGCCTCGGCGGAGGCTCGCCCTGGGGCGAGGGGCCCGGGACGGGCCGCGGGCGGCGCGGCGGCTGAGGGAGCGCTGGGTCCGGGCGGGACTCGTTCTCGTTCCGGCGGCGCACGGCGGGGCCCGGTGCCCGTCACGGCGTGGCCCGGTGCCCGTCACGGCGGGGCCCGGTGCCCGTCACGGCGAGGGGCCCTGGCTCCCGAGCGATCCGCTTGCCGGTGCCCTCGGGAGGCGCGCGATGGGAATGACAAAATAGAGTTTTGCTTGTTTGTTTTCGTCCGCTGGTTGTGCTCTGCCCTTTGGGAGGTCGGGACCCCCGGAAGCACTTGCCGTAGGAAGGAGCGAGCCCAGCCTTCTGATCTCGGGAATGAAGGATTAAAAGACTTAAAAATTTAAGTGCTGTCTGTAATGGCAAAGAGGATCACTTATACTTCTCTAGTAAGATAAAAATTTGCATACATAAATCTTGCATTACAGATGATGAAAATTCTCTTTTCTAACCTGAAGTTAATTTAATTTCTTGGTAGTGACAGGTGTTGGGAAAAGTAGCTCTTGTATTCTTTGAAGTGTAGAGCAGTCATTCTTTGTTAAGAAGTTGAAAAGAGCTTTTTAATCACCACTTTAAATGTATTACCTTTAGCGCTATGTGTCAATACTTAGAACAGTTCTCATAAAATGTCTGGAGATCCTGTGGCCATGAACTTCAGAACCATCGGATTTGCCATTTCATCATGACACAGTAATCTCAGAATGGTCACTTAATAATTAGTAAAACTATGGGCTTGGCTGATGATTGCTATGTAGTGACACTGGTGATACCTAGAAGTTGGTTGGTTCCATATTAATCATGCACAAGAGGGAAAAAGGTATAAGGGAGGATGATGTAACAAGAAGGAAGAATTCATCATACTCTTGTTTAGCTGTCATGTGGTCATAACGTTTTATTTGGCCTGGTTGCTTATTAAACATTCTGTGATCTGTGTGAAATAGGGCTGGATACTGTAACAAAGACATATGTGTTATGATGGACACGCTGGTGTGGGTAGTTTCTGGAGGGCTGTTAAGTAAAGAGTGGCCAATGTGCATAACTAATGGTTAAGGTATTGAAATTCAGTTGTTTACAGAGGAATCTGCCGGCTTTCCAGAGTTGCTGTACTTCCAAAAGCAAATAATTGGTATTATTTGCAATCAGCTTTTAACTCTTCTGTTTGATGTAGTCAGTTCTCAGTGGCAGAATGTAAGCTAAGATTTTGTGAACCCCAGTGTTAGGGGGTGCAGCTGTGTTTGGGAAAGCTGATCAAAGCGGTGGAATACGCTGCACTTTCCACATGGCCTGAGGGCAAGGGAGTGGTGTGCTTTGGAGTCAGAGGCCTGTGCATAGGAGCTGCAACAGAAATATGTCCTGCGAGACAGTTGCAAAGCAGCAACATCTAAAAATTTAGTACTGTCTCCCTTGCCCTCAGAAAGTAAAAGATAATTATATAAATTGTATCAAAATAGGATAAAGAGTTATTTTATTAATGGGTTATTGTGCTTAGCTATTTACTGGGGGAGTAATTCTTGCCATTTGGATCTGGGGGGTTTTATGCTATTTTAAAGGGAAGGAATGTGTAGTGTTTGTGTTCACAAAGTATTGCTCCTGTATTGTGTCTGATATCAGGCAGGGATGTTGACTTCTAGTTTGTGCATGGTATTAGAGCTCTCTGAATTAGGTGTCACAGGAAATGGCTGTTTAATGGTACACAAAGTAGGTATGCACACAGTTATAAAATACACCGTGGAAAGTGAAGTAAAGCAGCAGCTGTGGAAGTGCATCTGCCTGTGGCAGGTGAAAGTCAGGCAGTACCTGTACTTAACTCCTGGGATGGATCAGACAGAAGCTACAAAGCTACAGCACTGATACAGCTGCAGCACTGGTACTGTATAAAATTAGTTAGCTGATTTAGTAGTTATGTCTTACTATGTTCAAGAAAATCCATGATTAGGGTCTTAGTCGAGTTTATTTTGCATCTGTGGATGCAGGAAAAATGCAAGTGTGGGGCAGGATCTGTAGGTTCCCGCTACAGTAAAGAAGGACTTAAAAGCATTAGTGGTTTGGCATAGTGGAGTAGGTAGGCAGTAAATGGGAAAGGTTGTGTGCATCTGGAAAAGAGAAGTAATTAATACAATGAGTATTTACCGGTTAATTGTAAAGTCTCATTTCTGCACTGTCACAGCACTTACTCTCTTATCTGATTACTCTGTAACTGAAGAATTTCTGTGCCAAAAAACTCCAAACCACCCCATGTCCTAGTTCTTGCTTGCTTAGCATTGTACTTTCCTTTAAAGATGGCATTGGTCTGAGAAATAACTGAAGTAGAGTACTTGTGTAACTGCTAAAACTCTGTGAAGGACGAGAGAAAAATATGTAAGTAAACTAGTTTGAGCAAGTTTCATATACAAGTATGAAGGAAGAATCTCCTGTGGGGTGGTGTCATTAGTTCAGCTGTGCAGTCTGTCCTGCACATCTCTGTACTCTTATGCTTGTTTGTGGCTGGAACATACCCACACTTGTGTGTGAAAAAATGTTTTGTAGGTGCAGGCCTGCATCCAGAAAACACTGACTGAGTGGAGCTCGAAGATCAGCCAAGACCAAAATCAGGTGGGAGAGGTGTTATGCATCTTATCTATGTTACACAGAGAAATAGGTAGTTGGTTATGCTTCTAAAACTTACAGTAACTATTAAATTGCTGTAAAAGTATCTGTAGCTCCAGATACCTTGAAGGAATATTTCTTGACTCCCCTTCTTTCCTTAATGTTTAGTAACTTTGGAAAGGGTAAGAAATATGGTGTAAAGAGAGAATCCTGTTGATGGCAGATGAGACAGTTCTTGGCAAAATAAAAGCAGTGGTCTGTAAGATCTTAAATTAATTATGGGGACAAGTAAAAATAAACAAAATCTGTGTACCTTAGAAGTTTGCTAGCATGCTTGTTAAAACTCAGTGGAGAATTCTCTGAACTATGAAGACCACAGATGGCTGAAGACCATGCCATTTGGAGGGGAGCTCTGAAGCATCTGTTGTCTCAGAAATATTTCTGAAGATACAGAAGTGGTAATTTTTCCCTTAAGAGCTAAAGACATCCACATAAGTCTTAAAGCCACAGACATGAACATCTGACATGAAGATCTTGGTGTATTTGCCTGTTTCTCTTTCACTTTTGCTTCTGAAATTCAACTAAAACAGTAATAGATCCCCACTAAATTTATTATTTGCTTTGTGAAGTCTTGGTGTGTTTCAGGAAAAAAAAAGGTACCCAAATAACAAAACAACAAGAAGAAAACTAAAAAAACTTTCTGGATTGTTTCTTTTTGTTTTGTTACCAGTTCTTGTATAATGGGGGCATCAGCTGCATGTTGCTGCATTCCAGACTGAAGTGTGTGGGCCAGTTATTGCTGAGTGATTTGAGGAAGAACTAATGATTGCTCAGGAAGACAGCAAAAAGCAAACACTTGTCTCTGTCCAATGTAGTTATGCATTTTAAGTAGATTATTTAGTATAAGCTGGGTTTTACTGTAAGAACCTGTTACCTTGCATAATTCCAAATTCATTCATTAATTATATTGATACCCAGTAATTAAAAAAAAAAAGGTTGTTTTTTTAAAAAAACCTTTTAAAAAGGTTTTTTTTTAAATGCTGGCTGTATGGAGTAACTCAAAGGCTCACTTGAGAATCTTTTGGTAGTACAGCAAAAATTAGCAAAGCGTTTTTGCTTGGGGCAGTGTTGAGTGTGCCTATAAAATACCAAGTCTGATGTAGGTAAAGACTTAAGGAAGTCACCTTGTGCCAGCTGACATGAGATGTCAGCCTAATCCTAAATGAGGTCAGGGGGTCAAATAATTACTGTCTTAAGTCAGTATTTTATAGTATTTTCACTGTAGGTTTTTCATAAGCTTCACTGAGATTACAATATACTTTTATGCAAAGATGTTCCCATCCAACTCTCATACCTCCTAATTCTGATGGGGTTCTTTTCAGCTGGTCATGAGGCTTTTTTAAAACAAGGTCCTTTGAATTGGCACAGCAGTCTTTTCACATCGTAAAATTATAAGTACTAGAACTACTGAATCTTGTTCCAATAATTCTAATCAGTAATTTGTGTTTTCTATATTCAGATCACATAGGGCCTTTCATATATCTTCATTATTTTGACTTCTCAGTGATCAAGAAGCCTTGGGTTACTTTCTGACTTTTCATTTTTCTACTATTTTTCTTTCTAACTGCTGTAAGGCACTAGTTTTGTTTTGGTTTTTTGTTTTGTTTTGTTTTGTTTGGGGTTTTTTTCTTTCGTTTGGTTTTGGTTTGGGTTTTTTTATTACTTAAAAAATTCTTCAGGAGCTTACTGTCTCCTCTTGACGAGTTGCTCCTAAGTCTCATGTACTTACTACAGGAAACACTGGAGGTTCTGGAATGTACTGTAGCTCAAGCTATAGAAAAAATAAATCCTGAAGAAAGGGATGAGTTGAAAGTATCAGGTAAGTACGCAGTCAAAAATCCAGTGGCATGGAAAGGTTTCATATGAGTCATTAATAGGATATTCATATATGGGTTTTTTTGCTCTCTTCTATAACTGCAGAATCAAATTGCACTATTGCACACTGTTGTTCTTAACAGTTGTCTAAGAAAGTCTTGAATTAGTATTTCAGATTTTAAAGCAGCTCAACATTTTTCTAATTTAACTTACATCACCTCAAGATATTTTAAATGTATTATGTGAGTCTTTGACATTTTTGAAGCAAAATATTACAGATAATACTGGAATTAAGAAATAGCATTGGAAGCACATTTGTTTGCATAATTTTTCCAGGTTGAATATGATGAACTTGAAGGAGGCAGTCCAAACTAACACTAGTACATTTTGAGTCTCAGTAAGTTGTGAAGAAGTCTGTTTGTACTATTACATTTGGGGTTTTTATACAGGTTGTTACGGTTATTGCTTCATGTCTTGATGCTTTACAGCTTATTACATCATCTAACTGGATGATTTCTTGTTCTGAGACTGCACAACAGCATTGAAATTAAGAGAATGGGGTCTTTATTTTGCAGTCACCTTTCAAAAAGAGTTGGGGTTTTTTCAATTTCTTATGTAATTGATGTATATTCTAAAACTGTTTTACCCAAAAGCTCATTAATAGTGTGTATAGCAAAAATAAATGGCTGTATATTAGTAATACATGTCTTGTTTAGTTATTGATTCCAATTTCTTTGAAAATAGCAAAGCTTTTCATCATTGGATCAAACTCTTCATCAATCAGAGATGCAGTTGACCTGGGTAAGTGTGGAACTCAAACTCAAGTTAGGATTTCTTTTTTACTCTAGAACTTACTTGGGAAAAGTTCTAATGTTATTTCTAAGAGGTGTATTTAGTCACTCTCACAAATATATCCTGTTTTCCTATCAAGAGAGACTTGGTTAATCAAATCTATTTGCACAGTAGTTCAGTCAGTAAACTTACTAAATGGATCACTGTGACCTTGGATCCACAAACTCAAATCTGATTCCTTGCTGCAAGCAGGAGCAAGTTTTTATTCTTCCACACAAAACTTGTTAAAAAGTAAATAGCATGTGATGTTTTAATAACAGTGATTCAGCTGTTCTTGCCAGTTCTTGTTAGTTGCATTTAACATAATGAACTTTGCTACTAACTGTATAGTCTTTCAGAGATCATTTAGGAAATAAAATAATGCTGCAAGTGGCTGGTGAAATAGCTCAGTTTTACTGAAAATGCCGTACAATGTGTTGTGTCTACATAAAGTTGTGTTGGCCTTGTGTAGAGGTAATTGTGAGCAGCACTGAACTTCACTGATTTGGAATATTGTTGGGCGTGAGGGGTGACCAAAGAGGAAGGGGTCAGATGTCACTACTCTCTACTGATACCCCAATTAATAGAGTATTTATTGTAAATTTAACTACCATTTGTCAAACATACAATATTGGACTCCTCCTCTTGAAGAAAATAATTAATTTAGGTAGGTAGTTCTATTCTGTTTGCTGTGCTGTAAAGGCCTCATGGCTTGCATTTTTCCTAAAGTTCAGTGAAACTCCAAGACTTCCACTTTTCCCTGGCAGATAAAGTCTCTGTATTTGGTGTGCTTTTAGTCAAACTCTTCACACATATCAAGTACTTTTCCTAACCCGCATCCTGTACTTGACTTACAGTTCAGAATGAAAGGTACAAATTGTAAAAGAATTTGAGAGTGAAGGAATAGAGAATTGTCATCAGTGTCTTCAGAGAAAAATACAGTTCTAACATTAAAAAGAAGGAAAAAGCTTAATGATTTGTAAATTTTCTGTTGATTTTGTTATTTGCTGTTTTCTTTCTTTCCCAAGACTTAGCTGTATGCTTGAATTTTTGCTAAAAAGGCTGTGCAATTATTCTTGACTGCAGATATTCTCAGAGTTTCAAATGGGGAATGGAGAGCTAGCAGAGTGAAGCAGGAGGTGTGGTTTTTGCTAAATTTGAAGAGTCATGCTGTTTATGTTCATATCTGATGAAGGATTTTGCAGTGTCTGTTCTTCTTCCTCAGCATGTTCTGCCCTCGGAGTTGCTCAGTTAGACTCAGTCATTATTGCCCCACCTCCTGTTGAAGATGGAACTAACCTGTCCTTGGAATATTTACAACCTTATTGGAAAGAACTTGAAAATCTAGTTCAAAACAAAAAGATTGTTGCCATAGGTACCTCAGACCTAGATAAAACGCTGTTAGAGCAGCTGTATCTGTGGGCACAGGTGAGAACCAATTTCCTATTCATAGCATTTCTTAGGGCAGAGTAATTGCTTGCTTTGTTGGCTGACACATTGTTACAAACTTGTATTATAAATGGTTTTATATACAAAATATTAATTAGCCCTGTTATTTTCAACATTTTGTGGATGGTCATAATGCTCAAGGTGGGGGAGACTCAAATATGACTGTGGCTTGTTCAGTGTTCTTGTACAGACCAGTGACAGCTGGAAACCACAGGTCTGTTCAGTAGCAGGTTCTTTGAAGTACTGAAGTTTTGAGTTTTGGATTCTTTAATACTTAGGAAGGACTACAAGCAGTGCTCTTAAACCTTCAGATTTATTCCAGTGACTCTGAAAATGTAGCTTTTTTTCACTTTAACATTTTAAGTGTTACAATAAAAGGGATTTCCCCTTGGAAAAATTATGTTTTAATGGTAAGTGAAATATAAAGAGGAGGACAGGCTCTGAATGAAATTGCACAATACTTTGTTGTACACAGTGACTAATTCATGGCACCATAAAATGGGTTGAAAGGTCATTTCGTTCCAAGCCTCCTGTCATGGGCAGGGTCACTTTCCCCGAGACCACGTTCCTAGAACTGCATCCAGCCTGGCCCTGAATGCTTCTAGGGATGGGGCAGCCATCCAGCATTTTTCTGTGCCTCAGCACACTCACAGTGAAGAATTTCTTCCTAATACCTTAGCTAAACCTGCCTTGTCAGTCCAAAGTGATTCCCCTTGTCTTACCACCATATGCCCTTGCAAAAAATCCCTCTTCAGCTCTTTTGTAGCCCCTCTAAGGTACTGGAAAGGGCTCTTAGGTCTCTCTTCTTTTCTCTAGGCTGAACAATCCCAGCTCTTTCACCCAGTCATCTGATCATCTTTGTGACCCTCAGTGTTATATGTACACTGGGAGAATGCAATTGCACGATTTAATGACCACCTGCATGGTGATCATAAAGGCAGTTTGTGAGAAGAGAGAAAGTCAGTGAAAGAGCATCACTTTTAACTTCATCTGATTCAAGCACTTGCCTGAAGGCATGCAAGATTGCAAATTAATATATCTGTAGCAAAAATGTGCTTGGATTTTTTAAATTTGAAGTATTTTTCCAGCTTACATCTCGGTAATGCTTTTACTGGAGAAGGAGGAGAAAAAGCTGCTGTTGTTCCAGGAGCACAGTGGACAGGAAGCCAGAATGCACTGGGTTAGCACTCATCTTGCTATGGCAGCACCTGAAGTTAGATCCCACTCCTGTTTTGGGCTATGTGCTGCAGGAAACTGCAGGTGTTGCAGCTGCCTACATTAATTAATCATGATGAATTAATTATCCTTGCTCAAACTTCAAAGCAATGGTCAAATTGTTCAAAGCAAAATTTCTGTTGTAATAGAAGGCATGGAAGAAACTGCTAATATAAGTACATTAGTATTTTTTTCTTATGAAAGTATTTTGTTACTCTTAGGTGAAACCAAGTAGTAATCAGGTGAACCTGGCTTCTTGTTGTGTGATGCCACCTGATCTCACAGCATTTGCAAAAGAATGTGACATACAGCTGTTAACTCACAATGACCCCAAAGGTAAGACTTTGCCACTTAAGTTAACAGAAGACTTCTAAATGCATTTATTCAATACAAAATCAGGAATAATCTTTCCCAAACTTCCAAGTTTGCTATATTTGAAGCCTGAACAAAGGATTCCTAAAGTCTCTCCTTTATAAACTATTTCTGTCAAGTTACTGCTGTTGCTCCCTCTCCTCCCCCCTGCCGCTTCTTGAAACAATCTTGCAGCCTTGACTAATTTCTTGAAATACTTCTAGTCAGAGAAAACAAAGTAAATAGAAGAACAACCTACTGAGAAATCTGTGTTATGTTTATTTCCACAAAATGCAGAATGAAATTTATTAAATGTATTGCTGAAGACCAGTAAATGACAAGTGAAAGTGTGCTTGACTGGAACTTGTGAAATAGATTACATAGAAATGCTGATGGTCGGTTGATTTTTGAGTAGTTTGGTAATATTAATCTGTAAAATTACTAATCTTTAAGTAGGATTCTTTCAAAGTCTTGCCTTCTTCAAATAACATTATTGCAAAAAGAGTTGTTAATACTTCACTTTTTAATGCAGTGATTCATTTGCTAAATGAAGAAGTTGGAGGCTTTTCTTTGAACTGTAGAACTGAGTTACCAGCTCTCTACAATATTCTGGAATATAATATTAATTTCTCTCATACATCATCTGTCTTCTTCACTCTTAAGAGCACCTTAAGAGTGTTGGACACCTTAACACCTTGTTGGAATTATAAAAAGTCTTAATATTTAGTTAATTCCTTCCCTACATTCTTGGTTATGACTAAATATTCATGATGATACTTTCCCTTCTCTCTCATTTCTTTCCACACGACCCCAATGAAAAAAAGTATATGACACATTTCTTATGCAGTATGTACTTCATAGTACTCCTATTACAACTAATGAACTTCATCAATGCCTAAGCAGGATTTATCACTGCTCTGGCAGCATGCAGGATGAATTTCTGTTCAATCTGACAATTTCCATGTCTTGTGAAGTCCAAATACAACTTGCAATTGAATGAATAGTCTCCACTGAAAGTCATTAAATGAAGGAGAAGAGCATTTGATAGAAAACAGAACAAGTTGTGATTCCTTTATGTGTTGTTTGCTCAGCCTAACTTTTTTGTAATGGTCAGCTGAAGAGTATTGAGACCAAAGACATTGTTCTCTGGAACACCAAAGACATTGGTGTTCTCTCCTCACCAAAGACATTGTTCTCTTGATGAACATTCCAGAGGAAACTAGGATTTGTACTTGGCTTCTTTTCCTGCTTTGTGGCATTTAACCCTAGTTTTCTTAAAGCTTTCTGGGCTTATGGTTATTATGAGCCCAGTTATGGGAGATACTGTAAATGTTGGGTTTCCAGTGACTGCAGAGGTAACTGAATGCTCAGTACTTTGCTGATTTCAGCCCTGTGCTTTACTCACCTCTGGCTTGTCTAGCCACCTTCTCAAATTTAATTTTCATTTTTTCCCACTAATGACTCTGCTGATCAACTCCACTTGATATTCCAAAGTCTCAGTTTTGTGGGAAATACTCAATGTTGCAAAAGAAGTGTCCTGAAGATTTATTTTGTAATATTCAGTTGCTTTTACCCTAAATGTATTCTGCAAGAATGGATCAGAGGGGTTATGTGGTACAACTTAAGATCTTGACTGTAAGAAAAGGCTTCTCTTACTAAGTGTTGCTTTTTGCAGCTGTTTACATTACATTATTTTAAGCACAAATATCCCTTTTTAACTTCAGAATTACTTTGTGAAGCAAGTTTCCAAGAAGTTCTCCAGGAAAGCATCCAGAACGTGAAAGCAAACGAGTGGATTCCTTTATGGCTTCTGCGGTATTCAGTCATTGTTAAAAGCAGAGGAATTATCAAGTCCAAAGGCTATATCATACAAGCTGAAAGAAATGCATCTTAAAACACTTTTTTTTTTTTTTTTTTTTTTTTTTTCAAAGGCTGTTTAAATTTCTTTGGGATGGGGAAACATTGCATTTTTCATAGAAAGATTTTTACAGCATTTATAATGAACTATCAAAAGTTGTAATTATTCAGTGTGATGTCAGTAGAAGTGTCTGTAGTGTTCTAACACTATTTTTCTTTCTTAACTTTCATATTCAAAATATGGAATATTTGGAGGCTTTTTTTATTGAAGTTATCTATAGAGTAACAGTTTAAAATTATTTTCTTTTTATGACCAGTTCACTGTAAAAATTATCATTATATTTTAGCTGCCATTAGGTAGTATGGAGAAACATATATTTTTTGTTTTTTAAAAAAACAAATGTCTGTAAATCATACTTACGTGGTGGGCACACATTTCAAGCTTTCAAAGACTAGACTAGCTTTTATAGAAAATTGTCATCTTTTATCATACAATATCCGCAAAAAATTAAGCTGGTATCTCATTACTTGATATATATAGGCAGGTCAGCTGTTTGATTTGCAGGGATGGGAAAACTGGTTTATTTGTAATAGAGTGGAAAAGACCCCTGTGATTTAAAAGAAAATGCATCTTCCAAATTACTTTCTGATTGTTACTTGAATTCCTTTTGGCTTCTTTGTGCTTTGATATGCCTCATGTAGTGTTTGCACAAGTGTGATGGCATTTTTAGTGTTTGGAATAGAAAATGTATTAATAGTGAATGTTTGAAATAAGATTTGAAAACATGCAATGAAGAAATCTGTTAATCAAAAACTGAATTTTGCCTGTCTCCTTCTCAACTGTGGCTTGGGTTTTTTTGCTACTTGTGATCTACGCAAGCAATTAGCCAAGTAGAATAGACAGTAAATGGTGATGCTGTTCTAAAATTAATTACTTCTTTTGCACTTGCCTGGGAAATGTGTTGCTTGAGTGCCACTCAGGAAAAAATGAACCAAGGCTTAGCTTGAAATTGGGTATCTTTCTGATTGGCAGCAGCTTAGCAGACTGGTTTTTTGATCCCATAGAGATTGCTGCAGCTAAAGCAAAGTTTTTGGTTTAATGGATCTATCAAAAAGGCCTTTCCCTTTCCTTGGCCTTGAAATCAGGGTAGATAGCTAAAGTTCAACTTGTAGTTTAGCAGGAACTTTGATACCGACTGTATAAAATAGTAATTTACATCTCAATTTCAGACAAGAGCGTGGCCTCATACTGGTATTAGTCATTCACGTTGTTGTACATATTTTGAGATTTGGACTGTAAGGAAATGATTTTTCACCAACATCTTTCAAATTCTTCATATAGGCAGGAAGTGGAATTTGAATGCCTGTAGGTAGTGTCAGGGTGCCTGTCTGGAGTGTCAGCTTCCCATAATCCATTCCATTAAGTTTAATGATGAAGGTTTTTCAAGGTACCTTAGTCCTCAAATATCATATTTGTAGTGGCAAATAGCAGGAATTTTTCTTGGCTTCTTCAGTTCTTTTGATAATGAGAGAAACTGGGAATTGAAACTGGTAATGTATCAATAAAAGTTTGAATTTTTTTCTCAATAAAAATCTAGTGGTTTCTTTTTAATATTGGGCCAGTTTGTATCAGAGTTCAAAATTACATGAGTTTAAAATTAAACTTCCGTCCTAGCTCTGTGTTGTCTGCTTATGATTTAACCACTACCTGTAAGCTCTGTCTGTATTTGGCTGATTCTGTATCGTATTAGACTTGTGTGTGTGCTCAGTTTTTTATATTGAAATGCTACAAAACAGGAACTGTGCTAAACCAAAGTAAAGGCTGCTCTAATGGGATAATGATTTATTTCCTTTCTGTAAACTGCTAATAGTTTGCTTGCACCTTAGAATCGCCAGTAGCGGTAATACTTTATCAAGTTACCAAATTATCTCATTCGTTTGGTTTCCATCGAGGTGGGCGAGAGGGGATTTCCTTCCATGAGAAACCTGAAAGTTTAACTAAAATTTGAAAATCCCATAGGCTTTTCAGTGCAGCATTTTACACCGTCCCACATTTTATACTTTTCCAAGCGCCTGCGCCCCGCGTTCCCAGCACGTCCCGCGTCGCGGGGCTGGGCAGCGCAGAGCGGGCGGGGCCGGCCCGGAACCTGCGGCTGGGAGGGCGGGCGGCAGGGCGGAAGGACGGGGCGCCGGGAGGAAGGAAGCAGCGCCGGGAGGAAGGAAGCAGCGCCGGGAGGAAGGAAGCAGCGCCGGGAGGAAGGAAGCAGCGCCGGGAGGAAGGAAGCAGCGCCGGGAGGAAGGGGCGGGGGCGGCGCGGCGGCAGCATGGTGAACACCAGGCGGGCGGCGGCGGCGCGGCGCCGGGAGCAGGGGGCCCGGGCGGGCGGCGGCGGCAGCCCCGGCGATCCCGATGGCGATCCCGCCGGTGATCCCGCCGGTGATCCCGCCAGCGCGGCGGAGGTGAGCGGAGCCGGGAGCGGGGCGGGCAGCGGGCGGGCCGTGCAGCCTCCGCACGGAGCGGGGCCCCGGGGCCCGGCGTGGCCGCGGCCGCCGGAGGTCATCGGTCCCTTTAGCGGTGGGAGTTCAAGGTAGGCTCTTTTTGCTTTGCGTGACAGATGTGTTAGCATTCTCTGTCACCTAAAATAATGCTTAGCAGATCATACCTAGTTTTGCGATTGCTGAGAGGCCGGTTTGTTCGTAAACCTGAAATTGTTTTCAGACACCATTTGGGGCACATTTTGACAGTTTATAATATTTAGGGGCTTATAGTTGTGGAAGTCTTGAAATATTCATGAACATTTTTTCTGAATTTGGTTCCCCTGACAACTTGACAGAACTTTTTAGAATCAGGAGATATTTGTTTATATTTCTTAAAGGATGCGTGTGTTTCTTCTCCTGCCCTGACCAAAATACAGTAGAGATATAAGCAAGGGATGGTTTGTCAAGGCTTCTCCCACATTGGTAGGGCTACACAGAGACATGTAATATGCTGTCAGTTTAAGTAGATTTGTTTAACAAGATTCTTAGTTATTTTTATAGCATTCTTTTTATGTAGTTTATCTGTCAATACCATACCTTTATTTTACTCCTTTTCTAGGTGGGATCTGCTGAAATTAGTACTCCTGTGACTAGGAGGATGACTAGAAGAGCTAAATCAGTTCGTAAGCCAGAGGTGATTCAGGAATTTCCACTTGAAGAGTCGGACCATGCAGAAAGGAAATCAGATGGCAGTGGTAGCTCAGAGATGCAGATCGCTAGGAATGAGAACACAGCTGTTCAGTCAGCACAATCAGTTGCTGAACCACTAGCTGATGGTGATGTGTCAGAAGCAGAATCAAACTGCTCTTCTGTGTCTGGTCTCCAGACACCTTTGTTTGTAAGAGTAACACGAAGGCGACAGATTGTAATTCCTTATCCACCAGATTCTGCTGACAAAAAAAGACACAACAGTACACCTTTTGTCAATAAGTTAAGTAGGATTCTGGATGAAGATGATGTCTCTGAAGCTGAGTCTTGTTTCTCTGCTGTTTCTGGTGTCCAGATGCTTAATGTTCCCACAAGTACAAGGAGCAGACAAAGTAAAAAGAAATTGCAGCCACAGAGAGTTTGTGAAGCCCAGAGTGAAGATACTTCTGATGCAGAATCATGTTACCTAATTTCTCGTGTGGAGCCATCAGTCACTACCAAGCGAATTACTAGGAGCATGCAAGCGAAATCACAAGCAGAAAATACTAAGCAGGCTGAGAAAAAAACCAGATCTGTTTCAGAAGATGAGAATTTAACTGAGGGCATTATTGAATCTGAGCCCATAATTTCTGATTCTGGACCTACTGCAGAACTTGTCAGTGACACAGAAGATGCTTCCACCCTCATTGACAGTAATGAAGAACCCAGGTCACCTAAAAGCGAATGTGCTTCCAAATGTGCTAATGCAACCCAGAGTGAAGACACGAACGAAGAGATTTTAAGTGATGTGACATCCAGTCTTACAAAAACAAAACAAAGAGACACTAAATCACCTGTGAAAAAACAACAAAAAAATATACAGTCTACTGAGATAGACCATTCAGAAGCAATATGTGGCCAAATTCAAGATGACAGGAAAATACTTAGGAGGGAGGAGAAATTAGAGCGTGTGACTGTTTCTTTGACTGATTGCATGAGTCCCAAACGATTTCTAGAATCCCTAGGACAAGTAACACCAGGTGAAAGTAAAAACACTCCAGAATGTGAAAGAGCAGATGCTGAGGCAGATGCACAGCAGTCCTTCTCGTGTGATGATGAATTAAAGAAGAGTAAGCAAACTAGTGCAGTGAGCAGCCCATCAGAGGACATGGCTGTTGCACAGACAACCGCAAGCATTTTTGGTGAAAGGATGCTCAGAACTGGTGCAAAGAGTGGTGACAACCAAACAAAAGTATGTGAGGTATCCCACAGCAGTGAAAAACCAAGCAGTGATAATTACTCTGTTGCATTGTTTCTGAGCAGCAGTGACAGTCATGACTCTGAAAATAGTGATGTGGCAGTCATAGAATCAGTTGATGAGAATCTGTGTTATAAAGAGTCAGATGAGAGAACTCCTTCCTTCAAAAAATCTTTTAAAAGCAGTTCACTGCATGTTGATGGTCTTTTTGCAATTGATACTGAGCCTGGCATGAGTACCAGCCAAAATTATTATCTGGATGATGTAGACCAAGACAGTGATGCTGAAAGTAAGCATGAAGGGGATGAAAAAGATAAAGAATCAGACTTGGAAGAGGATGAAGAGGACTTGATAGATGAAGATGAAAAAGATGAAGGTGATGATCTGTTGAAAAATAAGGTTGACATGTAAGTACCTTGCTAGGAATAGCTAAAGAATCTGCATTTCATTTAAGCATATGCACATTAAGCACAGAATAAATAAGTGACTAATCTCATCATGTGTCATGTTGCTGCAGAAAATGGTGTTGCACGTATTACAAAATATGAATATGGTCCATAAATTTAGGTTTTGGGATGTTTTTCAGTTTTGAATATAGTAGGAACAGAACTGTGAAATTTTTTTTGGCATCTGGAGGCCTTGGATGTGTTCTGCTTAAAAGTCAATGTGAAACTCTATTAAACTGGTCAGGCTGACTGAATTGGTTATTCAGGTCACAGTTTCGTTAGTTTTTTTTCCAGTTGGAATGTGGATAACAAAAGATCCAGTAAATTTCTTACACATTGCCTGATTAGATCATGCTTTTTAAACATGATTTTTGCATGTAATTTTAGGTGTCATTTCTTGCTGTGCTGTGGATGGTGACACTTCAGGTGAAACCTAGCATGGAATCAGAATAATTTAGGTGGAGTGATACTTCTTGAATTCTTGTTGTCCAGCTACTGCAGAAATCCCTTCTTAATTTTAAAGCATAATATTCTTATAGGTTGGATAAGTAAGTCTTAATCTAGTAAAAACCTTCAGGTAGGCCAGAAGTCTTAGCTAAGAAAACAGCCAAGCATTCAGTGTGAAGGCCTTATTATACAAGATCAGTCACAGTGTGATGGAAAGTTGTTAAAGGGCTTGTATTAATAAGCATTCAGCCTTCAGTAAATACCTGTTATACCTCTATAGATATTACCAACTTTTCACCATTGTAGTTCAGATCTTTTAAACATTCTTGTAATGAAAAACAGACATTTTACATTGTTTGTGGATACATTCCTTTGGCTGCCTGAATGAAGAAATGAAACAAATGTGAACATACTAACTTTGAAATTTCATAGAACCATCAGGGCTCTGAGCCATTGACCACAATCCTCTGGATGCAGCCATCCCATCCAACCACTTATCCAAGTTTAATTACTTTGTTCCTAGTACGGTTATACAGACAAGGACTTAAACATTCCTACCATGAATTCTAGTTTCTTCATGCTTCTTATTAAGAGTTACAGTATTTTTGGCACCAATATGTTTGGGATTTTTCTCTTTAACTAGCAAGCTTGTCAGTGTATAGAAAGATCATGAGTTCTTCTGTCAAGGTTAAGCAAATCTAAGAATTCAGTGATACAGAAGATAATAATATCTAAGGTGAGACTACAGTATTAGAATTATTATGAAAGATTTGTGGAAGTGATTCCACAGGTATTTTTTAATAATAAGTCTTATTTCATGTAATGGCATGAATCTCCCCACACCTGTCATTTTAGAATTACATAATCTAGATAACAAGACTTACAATCATTGCAGAACGGAACCTAATTGGGAAGAATAAGAGAAATATTTTTCTGTTCATCCTCCTCAGAGGACAGTAGAAGGTTTAGCTGCATGCATGTTACAATGTTCTAATAATTAACTATTTTCTCCTTTAGTTTACATCTTTCCAGTAGCATAGACCCTGGTTTGAATATCAAGAAGCTTGGAGGTTTATATATCAGTTTTGATGCAAAAAATCAGAAACCTATATCAAGTGTAACTGAACCACTGAAGGAGAAGAAGAAGAAGGACCAGGTAATGTGTTTACAGTTGTTCAGTTATCTGTGACTACAGTAACACAAAGATGTTAATCTAAGAAGGTTGGTTTGTTTGATTTTAAAGAGGTATCCTTTTCATGGTTCATTGAGGATGTACATTCTTTTTGGCCAAAGTGTGGTTTTGCATTTGGTTTTAATGGTGGAAATTTAAATATGTTTGACTTTTTAGAAACTGAAAAACAGTGCAAATTCTAGCATTACCTTGTAAAATAAATCAAAGTTGATTATACCCGGAGTTTTGCCTAATGATACACGAGCTTAAGGTCTGCTGACAAGATGTTCAGCCCATAGCCAGAATGAATTCTAATAAATAAAAGTCTATACCCTAGTATGGACTTAGCAGATTTTTTAAAAGGCACCCTCTGAAGTAAAGAGAATGTGTTATTTTTGTTGAGACTCTTTTCTCTGGCTTATCCCTGATACTCCTCTTTACTCCAGAGGATTTCCTCACATCCTCCAGAGCAAGTCAGCTGCTTTCTGTTGTTGTCCAGTGTTCTCTTTTGAAAATCCTTACTGCTCATGTATTGCATTAGAATGCTTGCTTAGATTCTGCATGGTTCCTTCAGTAGGTTCTGTAAATACAGTTAAACAGTAAAATTTGTGTCAGTGAGGTGGCTCTCTAATGTTCAAAAAAAAATGTTACAGCTCTTGCAGAAAAGTGTAATAACTCCAGACTTTGAAAGAAAGGAATGTGTCCCACCCTACAGAGAATCACTTCACCAGCTAAAGAAACAGCGAAGGGTAAGTGAAGAACTGCCTCAAATAACGAAACAAGCTGTGGTAGAGAGCTGCATGCTGGGGCTCTGTGCATATCCAGGCCTCACTGGAGATTGAGTGATGAACTGCAATTTTGTGTCTTCTTTGAGTTGTCCTGTGAAAAGACATCCTTTCAGTCACCAGTACAGTGAAGTGAATGGTTATGTGCTCAGTACAAATCTGTCGTTGATGCAGTGCTCTTTTATAATAGTGGTCATAGAGTACGTGTTTTAAGGGTAGGTATTTACATTCTAAAGGCTTTATCTGTCTTTTACAGGGAGGAGTTCCCTTTTCTGTCCTGTCCTAGTTGCTGCATGCAAATTCATTGTTCTTGGTATTGCATCCTAGGCAGAGCGAGAGAAAACAACAGGTGATGGCTGGTTTGGTATGAAAGCCCCAGAAATCACGAGTGAACTGAAAAATGATCTTAAAGTTTTGAAAATGAGAGCTTCGTTGGACCCTAAGCATTTCTATAAGAAGAATGATAGAGATGGTTTCCCCAAGTACTTCCAGGTAAGGAAGCAGCAGAAGGTGGCATTGTACTGCTGAAGTTCTGAACAGCTGTTTAAGGATACCTAATAATGCCTAAATATTTTGTAGATATTTTCTATGTTCATTTAATTTCCTATCTTAATTATTAAAGTGTTTTGATTACTTGGCTGGACTTTGCAACTGTTTAACTTTGTGTTACATTTATGCTGTGTATGTTTTTAGCTTTGGCTGATCTCATAGGAGTGAACAAATATCTTACTGGGTCCATATTTTGAACCCTGGGAGGACTAGATTTTCACTGCTTTTTTGGAATACTGGCCTTTCTAAACAAGTGTGTAGAAAATAATTGGCTTTTGTTTTCTTACTAACTAATACAATTTAAATGGAGACAGCTACCTTTGTGATAAGATGAAATTTTTGCTACTTGTAGCTCTCAGCTTTGAAATGGTTTGCATCAATAAAATTTACTACAGAAAACTGTGCAGTCTTAAAGCTCAGGCCTTCTTCTCTGCACTATGCAAGGAGATCAAAAGGCACTGCATACAAAACGTGACTTATTTATTTGGGTATTTTGCACTTTAATTAAGCAGCTGTCATTCTCATCTGTTCTGTAGGTGTCTGTAGGTATTTTCATTTTTGTTTCCTAGGTTGGAACTGTAGTTGATTCTCCCATAGACTTTTACCACAGTCGAATCCCTAAGAAACAGAGGAAGAGAACAATTGTGGAAGAGCTGCTTGCAGATTCAGAGTTCAGAAGGTATTTTAAAGTAGTTCTGTAATGCTAATATCCCTTGTAAAAGAGGAATATTTTTAACTCTGTAGGCATTTTTGGTTTTATTCAGCTTGTAGGATGGGTTTTTTTACTTTCAAGAAATATTTTTAGTCTTTTAGCACTTCCATGGTACTGCCATGTAGAAGGTCTAAGGAACCTTTATCTAAGGAGATAATTAGACTGAGATAATGTATATTTCATCTTCATTAAAGGGTTTTATCCAGTTTTGGTCATCACTGTTGGCAGCCACTCGTAAAGACTGATTATTTTTTCTTGGCATAAGAAAAGATAGAAAAGAGTAGCCTGTAATTCTGTGAATGTTGATATTATTTCCTTTTATAAATACATCAGTCTGCCACCTGTCATGGGAATCAAAATTGTGCTAAAAGATTTACTTGAAGATTATGATTGGATTAATTAATGTCTACATGACCTACAGTTGCTGGAGTAGATCATTTAGTTGGTCCATTTTGGTATTGATTATTACATGATGTTAATGTGCACTTCTCTTTTCACATGACATGAAGTAGTGCATGATTTGGGATTATAGAGTTAGTTTTGTCAAACTTTTAAATTAACTATAATGCCTTGCCTTGGGAAGGCAAGTTACTGTATCTATTTTCTTAAGTGGTTTTCTGGTTTGACCTGATTTATTAGGTATTTATTAGAAAGTAGTTTTAAAAACCGATGTATTTGATATTTGATTTGTTACTTTGTATAATGGCTAATTAAGGGGTTTAATCATGTACTTAAGCATTAGTGAGGTTTTGGTGTTGCATTTAAAGCCTCAGCACTGCTCAGTGTGTGTCTGTCATACTCCTTGGTGAAGGTACATAAGAATCAGTGTTAGAGGAGCTAACAACTCACATTCAGCAGTTACCCTGCTCCTTGTTTAGTATCCACCTCATCTCAGTTTTCTGTCTGGAGAACAGTAAGGTTTATTATCTTCAGTGTGGTGAGAAGGCACTATAAAAGTGGGTGTAATTTCTTCATGGTATTGTCGAAATTGTTGAGTCCTCCCCCTTTATGAGCAGTAGCAGTGTTTCAGCAAACTGTCCAAAATGTGACTGCATATGCAGTGAAGACCCCTTCACCAAAATTAATTACAAAATTCAATAGAATTTACTTCCAAATCAAATTTACCTGCATTTATCATTGATCCAACTGTTAATTCCCCTTTACTTATGCATAAGTATACAAATCAAAGAATCTGATTCAGAAAACATGAGAAAACTCAGTTTGGCAAATAATGTGCATAGAGTACTGTCCATGTTACCTTTTCTTGAACTTTGGTTTGCCATGCTTAAAAGTAAATTATCTATTTTGTTCAGATATAATAAAAAGAAGTATCAGGAGATCATGAGTGAAAAAGCAGCTTTTGCAGCAGGGAAGAGGAATCGGAAGAAGAAGAAATTTCACAATTAAGAGTTGAAGAAAAATACCAAGCTGGAACAACTTATATGTTATAAAGCTTTATTACAGAATGCTTTGGTTGTGGTGTTTTGTTTGGGTTTTTTTTTAATATTGCAGGTCACGTGCAAATTGATGTTTAGGGAAATTCCTGCCATGAGAGTTTGCTAGGAAGCTTTAGCAAATTATAGGTATCTCAATTTAAATTAATTTAGACTTTAAAATTACTTTTTATTTTAATCAATATTTGTGTTAAGAGAAAATTATATGAAAGCATATTGTTAAGTCTGAGTACAAAATTCAGCTTCACAGATTGTGGTCTTCTCAGGCTTCAGACTTCACATCAATTAATCGGTAAATTCAGTTTAAAGTTATATGTGTAATTCATCTTGGCACATACTGTGTGCCAGGATATTTTCCATGACTTGTCAGAGGTGCCATTGGCCAAAATTGTAATGGAAGATATTGAAAAATGGTTTGGTTGTGAAGGGTTTATTTCAACACTGACCATAACAGTGTAGAGAATGTTCTGGGATTCAGTGCCTACACATATATTTTTATATTTATGTGTGTATATATTATTTTATATAATATATATAATTTAGAAGATTAAATTTACATATTATTTAATAAATAATATAAGTAATACTTGTATGTAAAATTTCAGTGATCACATTTTGCTTTTATTAGTTCTTACAATTTGATTATTGTCTAATGATATTTTTGAAAATAACATTGGCATCCATCATCTAGGGTTTGGTGTGCAGGTTGTGTTTGGTAGCTGACCTGGAATAGCTCCAGGTGAACAAATAGAGTGAATCTGGAAGGCCTGTGGGCCATTGTAGAGCCAGAGATGTCTGCAGCTCAACTCCCCTGTAGTGATGGCCTTTTGTGATTGTCACAACTGCTGTGGTGTTTGGTTGGTTTTTAACGACCTGGTCATTTTATTGCTGATGGAATTAGTGTGACTTGGTTACTGCCCTGAGGTAGCAGAAAAGATGGATAATAGAAGAAATCAAACTGGCACTACATTGTCTTAGGTGGATTGAGTGATCAGGTAGAAGTCATTATCAGAGGACCAGTGGTTGATTGTTTTGTTACCACAGGAACACTGAACTTTAAAGGTTGCAGATTTTAAGCAAGAAGTACTTAACTGTGTTCTTGACTAATGTTTAACCATCAAGTTTTCTACTGAGAAGTAGTTTTTTTAAGGATTAGTTAGTTGTGCTGAAATGAGCATTGTTGTATATGTTAAACACTAACTGAAGCTTGAAGGAAATTTTCCTCAGATCTTTTAGGGTGTTTGTTATCATCCCAAAGTTGGCCATAATGTTTTACTACCAGAAACAGACAGGAATCTAGGGTGCTTAAAATGTCTTCACTGCCTGGAGATGAATGGTGTCAAAATAAATTGAATTAATTGGGAAATACTGAACAAGTATAAGTAGAACCACCTGTCCCCAGGTCTCAGTTAATATGCACAGGGTGTTTTAATGCAAGTATATTTATGTCAACATCTCAGTTCCCAGTAAATTATAAAACCAATAAAAACTATGGTGTCTTGTTCTCCGTCCAAGACATGGAAGCACAAAAATTTAATACTGAACACTGAGAAGAAAACAAGGCACCACAGTAGTCATTCTGTTGCATCCTGGTGTGTCCAAGTGCAACTTTGGAGAAGCGGCATGTGGGTCTGAAAGACTTAAAAAGACAAATGCGAGCTGTGGTGTGTTGCACAGCAAGCAGCAACTTTGTGCCTGTTGCTCAGGCTGCTCAATAGCTACAGAAATTAATTCACGTGCAGCACAGCTAGAAGGGGGTTTGGTTTGTGTTCTATATCCTTTCCCTTTGATTGTTCTAATCCCTTCTGTTCTGTCCCATGCTGTGGCCAGCGAGTGCTCTGTGCAGAGAGGTGCTGGCTGTTCCCAGGGCTGCGGGGTGGCACCTGCAGTTGTGTTGGCCGGCGGTGCCGGTCTCCTTTGCTCGACACCTCTGTTCCATGGGGCACTGCACAGAGCAGCTTTCCTTACCCACCGCTTTACATTGCAGCACGGGGAGATGCGCTTTGAAACTGGCGCAAAGTTTAAGGTGCTGGAGAGATCGAAACCCAAATGCACCTGTGGTTATTAGAGTTCTCTGAAAACACATAAAAGCTTTCTTGAAGCTTTGCCTATCAATTACCGGTAGTATTTTCTTTTAATGGCAGAAATATTTGTGCTAATTTGTAATTCTGCCTTTGCTGACTCTGATGGTTAATGTGCCTGATGTTGTTTCATATTCAGATTTTCCTTTATTGCTTTTAAATAAGCATTTTTACAGTTACACCTGCAAGATTTAAAAAAAAATTATCAAGAAAACGCCACAATTTTAATAATTCAGGAATAATGACTCAGATTAATTTATTCCGTTCTGAGCAAAATCAAGGTGGTTTGTTTATTGCTGCTACTGTTGTACCACCTGTTTTGATTGCTGTAATTAAAATGGTTCTTCATCTTCAATCTGGTGCTAAGTTAGAAAAGATGCTGTTAATTCCGGTGTTTCGTCGACTGCAGTTTGTGGGCTTGCTTCATGACTTGAAAGTAACCAGAAATGTATCACGGTGTTCCGCTGTAACTAAAGTGCCTCGAGGAAAGACAAAAGTCTTGGTTTTTCAAGTAAAATTATTTTCCGTAGACTGTCCTGGAGCGTACCGCGGGGCGGGCTGTCGGTTCTGACCGCTCTGGCGGAGCTCGGGCCGGGCGAGCAGGAGCAGAGCCCTTCTCCCGGTGCCCGAGGGCGGCAGGGCCGGGAAGAGGAGAGCACAGCCTTTGTCGTGCTCCGCCTTCTCGCTGGCGGTGAGGAAGGTTCGTGTCGCCGGGCCGAGCGGCCGCGGCGGGTTCGGTCGGGGGCTGCTGCCGCCGCCCGTTTCCAAGCGCTCCCCAGAGCGCCAGGCGCGGCGGGAGGCGGGCCCGGAGAGCCTCGCTGACGGGAGAAGCGCCGGGCCGGCCAACCGGATACCTGCGGCGGTGAGGTAAGAGACGGGAGAGCGCGGGGGAGACATTTTCGCCCGAAAGGCGTAGGGGGCGGGGTAGGTTTATTAAAAATAAAAAGAGAAGACACGACTCCGCCGGGACTCGAACCCGGAACCTTTGAATCCCTTCAACCCTCTAGAAGTCCAATGCGCTATCCATTGCGCCACGGAGCCACCTGTTGGAGTTTCCGCACACCGTCCATAGAGCCTGCGCGCGCCGTCACGCAGCCCCGAGCCCTCGGCTTTTCTCTCTTTTCTCGTTTCAGCTTTAGCTTTCCTCGCCAACACCGGCGGGGTTGGTCGTACTCGGTGTAGCGCAAACGAGTCTGGCCGCAGCCCCCGCGGGCTGCCTGAGCGCTGCTCACGGCCCGGGTGGGGCCCACGGCGTCCTGCGCAGCGCTGCCACACGGCTGCGTCCTCCTTTCTCACGGAAGACCGACTTCATCAGTGATCAGTAGAAAATATTTGTTGTCATTCTACTCTGGATTTTCCAGTATTGATCCTTATGCTCGGAGAATATCATTATAATTAATCCACAATTGCCTCGTATTGAGGAACTCTTCCTCCAAATGTCTGTAAATGCTCAGTAGCAGCGCTCTCCCCCGTGGATTCAGAACGAGATTTTTCCATAAAAGCTGTAATTCTAGTCTGAAACAAGTCCGCGATACCATTTTTTTTAAAATCAAGAATAGGTATAATAGGAACCCCAAGGGCCTAGAGTACGCGGTTATTCCTCCTTTAACCTTGCTCTTCAGTATATTGCAAGCGGAGCCGGCGGCCTGCTGGAGGAGGGGCAGCCCCGAGCAGAGCTCCGGGCACTGAGCCCTGTGCAGTAAATCTCTGTGAGAATGCCGTGCTGCACTTTGTCATCATTTAAAAGTACAGGTATCCATAAGAGTGGAGAAATGCACGTCCTAAAATCTGAGGAAGCTAATCACACCGATGTAAAATAACCTGACTCGTACACACACTCGCCGAGGTATTGCATCCGAGTGTAATGGATAACCGCGGTGAGTCCGGCAGTGCGTCCTGTGATTCCCAGGAAACCAGCGGCTGTGCCTGTGGCCGGCAGTAAGGCAGAGCTCTTGAGCTGCCTCAGGACTGAAGAGCTCCTGCAACGCTGCCCAGAAAAGGAGGTTGCTGGAAGGGTTCAGCAATTACAGCAAATACCAAACTGGAGGTACAACCCCAAGCTAACAGACTGTTGTCAAGTCAGAACATTTGTAAACAAACCCAAGAATCACTAAGCTGTACAAGATTCAGAGCAGGTCTGGTCGAATTTGCAGGCTCTGGGTCTTGCTACAGTTATTCTGTAATGGACAGAATTCTTCATAGTGCTCCTGGTAAAGCAGTGCAAAGTCTGGAAAAATTGACTCCTCAAAGCCCTGTGCTGCAGAAAAGAAACAGAAGTATTGTTTTTAAGAACTGAGTTGATCTTCAGAAGAATAATCTTAAATTTATGTTTGTGCAGTTCAAACAAACCTCTTGTAAGTAACTAAGAATCACTGTAAACATCTTGTGATTTGTGGACACCTGGGCACGTTCACTGTGGGGTGCAGGGAGTGTTGGTGCCGCACCAGTGTGATCTGGTAGTGTGGCACCTTTGGACAGCATGGCACTAAGTGACTGCAGACGGTGAAGAACCATTCTTTTCTGTCACAGCACTGGTTCTGAGCCTGTAAGAGTGAAGAATTGTGACTCTCACATGTTTGTTACTTCCTCTTGAATTTTCGTTGCAGATAGTTGGTTTATCAAGGTAGATAAAGGCCAGTTCCATTCATGCAGGAGGACTGACTAGGGAAACGTTTGGAACTTTCCCAGAAATGTTTCAAAATATCCAAGTCGTTTTGCTTTTTTATTCTGTAAATGTCGTCCCGGTGCAAAGTCCACCTTTGCGTTTGCACAGCAGATGGAGCTACTGCCTGAGAAACAGGGCAGCTCACGGGTCATGAACTTAGGAAATGCGGCCATAGGCAAAAACGAGCGATCTGATTAACCTTTGCTGGCGCCTGGACCCAGATCAGTCCTTTGGACTTTCCCTCTTCTGGGACTGTCTGAAGTCCAGTTTTGTTACAAGCTGGCTTTCATTTCAGCTCCTCTTCAACTTTATGTTCTTTTTCTAGGAGCAGAAGTTACTTGGAATAGAGTTGTGCTGGGTTTAGTTACTGGCACTCAGAGAAATTTTACTGAGCTCAACAACGTGCCATTTTGCTAATTTTTAATGGGAGGAGAAACTGAGGTAGGAATACCTTGAATACACAAGTCAGGAAGTGCATCTAATGGCAGGAAAAAATATTATCATAATATAACAGTCTTCTATTGATTAAAATAAATCTAGATGTTATTTATGAAATTGAAGTGATCTTTGAGAGACTTTTTACAACATGGGTTTCAACATTAACTTCTGTTAATGTACTGTAGCGCTATTTACTGTATATCCAATTACTTTTGGTAAGATTTGAGCCTTAAAATGTATTAAAATGGCAGAGCTTCCACAGGTGTTTGTTGGGAGTACCACCACCTTTCTCTAAAAACAAATGTAATTAATCCACTTGTTGAAAGAGGGCAGAGAAGGCTCTCATGCATAGATTGCCTAAATGGGACCCTTACAGCATCTGTACATTTCAGGGAGGATTATTACAACCCTACTGCTTTAATGATTCACCTGTGTAGTGCAACAAGAAAAAGCACCCTTCAAACTGGCAGGAAAAGATTCTGGGATGCACAAAGTCTGAGATGCTGGAAAGAATTCTTTGAGGGAGAGTTCCTTTTGGTAATTTACAATTTGATTCATTTTTTAAAAATTTATTTTCTTAATGTGAAGATAAATGCTCAGCATTGTAGATGCTTCTGCATCTCTGCCTTTTCCTCAGTGAAGGCTGTAATTGCCATGTCACTATCGGGGTATTGGGGAATTTGTGAGGCTGCCAGCAGGAAACTGTTAAGAACTTCTTCCAGTTCTCTTACTTATGGTTGTTGTTGGACTAATGCATGTTCTGTCCTCTTGAATATATTTGGGTAGACAGGAGAAGTTCCTAAGAGCAGTGCCTTTTAGGAGTTGGGGACCCATGATCGAGATGTGTTATGCCAAATCATCTCTACAGGGGATTAGAATGTTAATTCTGTGTAGTTCTATTAATAGATCAGGTGCTGCAAAGCCATTTACTTCAAGAGTGCTTCCTAATAGTGCCAAAGTCTTGTGGCATCCCTCAGAGCACTGCAACAGGATATTTGGAGAAGTCCCAGCTAGTGCCTCTTGCAAAAAGTGGAGTACATCTGATTTGCAGAGAGATGGGAGTCTGTTTCAAGACAATTTCAATGTTCTCTGTTGTTAATTTGATCTGGTTTTTTAATATTTTATTTTTAAAAAAAGGCATGATTTCTGTCAAACACCCTTCAAAAATATCCAAAGTGATGCCTTTCACTATATTTTAAAATTCTATTCTTAAAAAGCCCTCTTTTTTGTTTTTCTTAAAAATACTGTTTATCAGTTTACTTAAGAGCCAAAGCAGTCTTAAAGACTACACCCTTGAGTTAATAATTATCAAAGACAAAGGTGACTGCAAAATTTTGGCCTTGTCTTACATTTTGAAATCTAGATGTAACCATTGGGGCTTTTTGGTTTTTTAATTAACACTAAGCCACTGAATATTTACAGTCGAGTTGTTACTTTGCAGCTTTACAGGTGACACTTGAACTCAGCTCCTCTTATGCAGTTCAGAAGAAGTGTATCTGTGGCCCAGTGATTTAATCCTCAACACCTGGGCAGCCTGATGCTCTTTCCTTTCTGTAAAATATGGACAGCAGATTATTCCATGGGGTGCTGTGCAAGCCAGTCATCTGCAAGGTAACTTAGAAAAATTGAGATTAAACTTCCTCCAGAAATTCTTTATTATTATGTATTTTGCTTGTCACTTTACATCTCTCAAAAGTGAAAGGCAAAAGGCAATAAATCCAGGCCTGGTTAATAAATCTGGGCCTTAGGTGTTGTCATTGCCTTTCTTTCAGAGGCAAAAAAGCTTTTACTCTATTGAATGATACCAATTCTTATTAGGGATAGAAAGAGAAATGGCTGCAGACTCTTGTCTCTTTGATGAGGGATGTTAGTATCATGGGATTCACTGCTCTTTAAATTTCCCGAGTGTGGCATTAATGCTGCGTGGACTGTTTTTCTTGACAGCTAAAAGTTATTGTAGGGTCACAATGTCCTATCACTGGATCATCACTGGGTGCTAGATGTGTCCCTAAGGTTGGATGTGTGTAGTCAATGCCATTTCTGGAAGGATCTTGCCAAGCATGTTCTAACAGGATGAAAAGCTTCTTAATTACATTTAACTTTTCACCCAGTTATGAATATGAGTGACTGACTCAGTATTCTGTTTAATACTGACTGATGTAATCACAGAAACAATTCTATTTTTAAATCGTAATTGTAAATATTGCACAGGCTGAAAATCTAGCCCTGAATAAAAACATACTCTTCTCCTGCCCCCAACATGTTTTTACTAAATCTGTTCAAATGTATGTTGATTTTACCATACTGGAAATTTTCAGCAGGATTATCCCTCTGAGGATTTTCAAACCAGTAAATGTGGATTGTATTTTAAAGGTTTAATTATAAATTTGGTTTGCCTATTTGAATATTCACTTTTTGTAACTGTATCAGAATTTATTAATTTGATTTTTGTAGCTAAGGTCATTGTGCAATATGAAGTAATGGACTGGATGGCAGAATTCCTAAATTCTAACCCTGGGTTTGTCTTGCGCCTGAAGCATGGTGAGGCAAGTCATTCACATTTTCTTGTAGTTGTAAGGTGATATTCAGCTGCAGGGTTTTAGCTCCATAATATTTCTATGGAACTGACAACTCTCTAGTCAGTTCTGTAGCCTTTTAACTATTTGAGCACATTCTTCACCTTTCTCATTCCTACTCTTTTACTCCAAGTGTGAAGGAAGTGTGACTGAGCAACAGACCCTGCAGAGGCACAGTTGTGCAGAGAAGATGCTCAGCAGCTCTTAAAGGAGTTACCTGTGGATTCTCTGTCTCTTTTGAACAAAAAAGATGTCACAAAAAAGACATCACTAGGCCTCTTGAATCCCTGCATGCTATCTTCCAAAACGGAAACAAATCTCTTCTAATTTCACAAGTTGCAGAAAGATCGGAGTGACTTCATGTGAAAATGAGCATTCTCTTGGTCACAGAATTCTGAAATTATTTTTATAGTAAGAGAAGACCTCAGGGCTTTTTCTGATATAATTGCTACTAAAGGGTAGATCAGGGGTGCACAGGAGCTAAGGAGCTAACTGAGGAAAAGGAGCTGTGACAGGAGGTCAGCAGGCTTTATACCATCAGGAAAAAAAGGAGAGATCAACAGAAATCAGATGGAGAGCATTGTTACTTTTGGCAAAAGAAGAGAAGGCTCCTTCTCTGCCTGCAGAAGTGCAATCACAGAACAAATGTGGTGCCGTGGGAAAAGATGAGGATGAACAAGGACCATTGGGGGAGGCATCAGAGCCAGCTGAACCTCAGCCAAACATCAACAAGAAGAGTAAAAAACAGCTGGTAAGTACTAGAGATTCCCATCTGTAGGGAATTGAAACATTCATCTGCTATGCTGATGTGATGTTTGGAGATGCTGAGTGCCAGGATCCAGGATACTGCAGAGAGACTGTCAAGGCTTTGTCTGCTCCTTAGACTTTTGCTCCTTGCTGAGTCTGCGTGGGCATCAAGGACATATCAGGAGGGACAGTGAAGCTGTGGGGCTGAGGGTGAAGGTTACAAGGAGCCAGGTCTTTTCAGTGAGCAGAAGAGGCTGGGATAGGAAAGAAGACATCCTGAAGGGTTATTGTAATCTAAAGAGAAGTGATGATGCAGGGTCAGTGGTGTCCTTAAGGTAGGGGAAGACCTCACTCTTCCTCTGTGAAAGCAGCAGAGCTGGGGGCCTATCCTAAGTGTCAGTACATAAATGCTTGCAGAAAAGAAAAGCAGAAGGAATTTGAAGTTTGGGCACAGTTGGAAAACTAAGACGTCATTAGAAATAGAATAGCAGTTACCTGAAATGTATACTTCAGTTATTACTTTCTTACTTTTAAATGCAATTTGATGGTATCAAATGGTTATTTAAAAGAAGATTGATTGCAGAGTTCTAGTTGTAGGTAGACTGACTCATGGTTTAGTGACTTGGTCAAATGTTTACCAGTCCTAGCAGAGCCAGCTCAGCTCTGACTTAACTATCTGGAGTAGTACTTCAATCTTCTTTTTCTTATTTTCCATCCATAAAATTGTATAATGAGTGTGATTATGTTAACATTTACACTACTACTTTCAGACCTGTAGATCTGCCAAATTTATTGCTAGTTGCAATAGACTATCCTCATTATTTGACCCAGATTTACCATCTTGTACTGCCCAAGTTAAAGTCTGACTAATTCGTATTACAGCTGGAAGGCTTAATTTTCCATGTGTTGAAGATAATAGATGTATGAAAGGAAAGTGAAAATAGCAAAGTTAGTTCATATGCCAAGCACATCAAAATTTGTTCTTGAGAATCTTTGTTAAAATGACTACCTAAATACATAGCTCTGTCTTATATTGGTATGCTTTAATATAGAATATTCATTTGATCAGTGCTTCAAGACTGACTAATGTAAAAAAAAATAATCTTTGTATCTGTAAGCACAGTAAATTTGTTTTGGAAGTCATTTAGATATTGGGTAAGTGAATGCCATGATGTTGCAATCTCGCACTAAGCCCAAAAGCAGAACACTGAGCTTGGACTCTGCACCTTTGTAATCTATCAGTGCAACCTTTTCTCTCTTTTACCAGCCATAGTGGAAGCACATTGAACTAGCAAGTGATTTTTATAGCTAATCCTTGCCTACTCTTTGCTCCATATTCTCCTTCCAATTTTTGTCTCATAAAACCAGTCATTGAAGTTAATGCAACTTATCACCCAGCAGAAGTTACAGTATGAAGAAACAAAAAGCTGCACATCAAAGAGTCTTCTGTGCAGACAGAGCAGACAAAAGACTTCTTTGTGATGAATGTGCAGAGTTAGCTCTGCCACTCTAAGTCAGCAGTGAATTTTCTTCAATTCCAGCATTGAAGTAAAAGAATGTCCTTTGTTCTTGTAGGGGGTTTACTTTCGTTTCCAAACTCCTGGCAGGCAGTAAGCATTGACCTAACAACACAAAAGGTAATTTCCTGTGTTCAGAATTGTGATATACTTTTATAGAGGTGTATCTTGGTTTATTCAAGTTAGTAATAGGTACCAGTCATTCCTGCAGTGAAGTGAAACAAGCAGCTTCCACAGTCAGTGATATCTGGAAATCATGGGACTCACTGCTAACAAGACCTCTTATTTTTTGCCACACCCTCCATGGAGATAATGTACTGTTGTTGTTTGTTGTTGTTATTGCAATATATGACGGTAATTAATTTTGTAAATATCTGCATTTGCAATCACTAGGGTTTGGAATCTAGGAAAATAGTATGAAAGCGCCAAAAGAAATGCCATCATAGCTCCCATCCAAAATTAGAGATTAGGGTAGACATTTACACCAATACAGAGGGTCAGGGATATTTCAATGAGGTTTCAATACAAGTGGCTTTTTTTCCATAAACCTGCTTGCTACAAAAGTATCACTTGCTTTTGTTAGTGCTGTGATGACAAGACATTCCTTTGTGTGTGTAAAAAGGGGAACATGGCCTCTTAATTTACCAAGGACCAATTTTATTCACAGGTAGTTTGGAAGGGAAATAGGCCCTTTTTGTATTTGCTATTAATTTCTATGAAATTTGTATTTGTTACATAGAGGCCTTGTGCTTTTTGACTGAAAGATTTGCATCTTGTTTGACAGCAAGACAGTTATCTACTAGAGATAGTTGTGTGTTTTATGTTACTAATAGGGATAAGAAAGAGTGAAATAGCATTTGGAGAAAGCATGAGAAATTGTGTCTCTAGGCAGGTTGGACAAGTAACTTTTACAATGGGTTAAAATTGAATAATGGAATCTGGTAGAAAAGTTGCTTTAGAATCCTTAGAAAATCTGAGAGTGTAAGTGAAAAAATGAAGGGGCAAAGGGGAAGCATAAGGACCTTCATGGATTATGGAGAATGAGAGTAGTGTTCATGCTAACAAAACTTTGTGAAGGGGTTGGCTTTGGGTAGAGATTGCATTTTCAGGGTCTTCACTTCTGCAGTGCAGAATGGGTTTAGAGTGAGTGTGCAGCTAAAACATGGTAGAACATGCTGAAATCAGTTCCCCAGGCTGTATTATTTTCCTTCTTCATAAAATCAGAAATTCAGATTGTTTTGCTATCTCTGTGCTGGCAAAGCTTGTATGACATACATCCAACATGGGAATTTACTCCTGCAAGCCATATCCAGTCTAACTGTAATACACTTACATAAATGACAGAATCCTTTGTTTTCATGAATTTTAACACTCCTGATGTGATACCTCTCTTCCTTTGGATTATAGCTAAAAGCAAATTAGTGATCTGTTGATTTGCATCATGAGATATGGGTTTGTTAAGGTCCCAGTAAGGAAGACAGTCTATAAAGTATTGCTTAAAATACCTTTTGTTGTGCTAACACTGTGAAGGAAAAGGATAGTGTAGGTAGTTTTATTTCCTTCCAGATGCTGAGTTGTGTAGTATTGAACAGGTCTCAAATCAAAGCTCAGCACACTGGGCAGATCCTGTCCAGGAAAGGGCATCTGACATTTTGGTTCTTTGAGCTCTTGCAGGATTTTCTTAAAACAATTCTATTTCTCATGTCTACTGTCAAACAGAAATTCAATTCGCTCAAGCGTTTGTTGCACTTTTAGATGAAGGCAGGGACACCCAGGCAGTGTAATGAGAGGTATGGAGTGAGAGCCAGCTGTGGGCTCCTGTCCTGCAGCTGGCTGTGTCCTGCAGCCACGGCAGATGTGTCACACAGCACGGCTGACCGCCAGGCTCTGCATCAGCACAGCCCGCGCCTCTCAGGCAGCACTGGGTACCGGGACCTTCTGCCCAGCATCAGGAGCCCGGCAGGAAAGGCTCCGTGCATAAAGAGCTGCGAAGTGATGCAGTTACACGGCTGCCTTCTGAGAGCGCCCGCGTTTTCAGGGCAGATAATCCAGCCTGGGTGGGCGGGGAGTGATCCTAACTAGGGCTTTTAGGTAACTTCCATAGCGTCATCATCGTCAATAGCAATACTACTACTAGTAGTAGTAGTAATAATAATACTACTAGTAGTAGCAGTAGTAGTAAAATGTGATGCCTGTAATAGTTAAGTTACCCCTCCCTGTTAGTCTGTTGAACTCTGGATTGATGGAGGGTGTTTTGAGCTTGTGCATAGTTTTACACTGACATGAATTAATTAATTTTGTCGGGGGCAGGGCGGTGAGGATATTTGCATATTCTTCTTTCTTCCAATTTATAAGTAAACTTCTTAAAATAATTTTTAATAAGAAATATTTTTTAAGAAGTAGCCTGCAAAACTCTCAGCTGGAAGTAGGAACTTCTGTATTTCATAATGGCTCATTGACAAACAGATGGCACATTTTTCACCTAGTAGAAAAGTAAAAATAATAATTAAAGTGTGAAAAAGTTTACTCAATACTGTATTCAACTTCTTGATTTAGGGGGAGAAAAATCCAACCTCACTGCTCAGTTATCTTCACTGTGATTCATCAGCTGCTGTCTCCTGGGCAGGTCTGGTTTCTGATTGGGCACAGAACTTCTCAAGGTGTGTCTTTTGTCAAGAAGCTTTTGCATTTTAAGAGCCCACAGCAGACCATGATAGTCTCCTGCTATGGTAAGAACTGTTGTATGTCTATTTATTAATATGTACAGTCTGACTGTTAGAAACATTGCTTGGTGGTTAGTAACAAATAATTATGTGTGTTAGCAGATGTTTCCAAGTCAACTTTTTGTGGGTTTAAAATCTGCAAAGATTTTAATTTTGGATCTTAATTGTGACAGCTCTTGCTCAGTATGCTAGTAGTGATTTTTAAAATTCTGAATTAAAATGACCGTGAATATATAATAGTGAGGGATATTGTCAAATCTAAAGAGAATTGGATTAAAATATTTTTTGTAATGTTGTAATACTTTGAGAGAGAAAAGTTTATAAGATTTTAGATGGTCTATATTTTTTATAAAAATTGTATGTGTCAACTATCTGCAAGTTAAGTAATACAAGGAAACTTTCTTCTAATGTTTCATTATGTTCATGGCAATTTTAGTTTTCCTGAGTTATGAATTGGCTTTATATTTTCTTGTGAATTTATCAATCTAAATTATTTAGAAGATAAAATTAATCTGATTTTCACATATCTTTTTCAGCTGAGTTTGAAAAAATAAGGGAGAAGCCTGAGGAAAAATACAGGGATGTATTAGAAACATTTTTGCTTTGTAATTGTCAGTTTTATGTCAGCTTCACTATCAAATAAAAAGATGCAATCACAGGGATTGAAAAGACTTGAAACGTGCTACATAGACAAGTTTGCATGTAAATGTCTGTGATCTAACACTGTTAGAGGATGGCAGAAAAGGCTTAGGAAAACAGCAGCTGTAATACCCTACAGTGTAATGTCTGCTCTCCTCCTTCACAGCAGCGCTGCTCAGAGCTCAGTGCACATGACTGTACTTGTTTCAGCTCCTGGAAAAATGTTGTAGTCATGGCACAAGCAGCAACTTCTTTGTGAGGGATGATACATAGTAAGGGGAGAGTTTCATTTTAATATTACATTTGTAAAAGATTAATTTTAGAATGATATATAACTGAAAACAAAGAACCTTTTAAGGATAAATTATTTAAAGATATATTTAAGAAGTAACTCTTTCACCAAACTATCAAAACCACAGGGGTTTTGTAGATATTCAGAGAGAAGTTTCTTGCTATTAAATTACATGGATTGGGTTCTAGTGCTTCAGCATATTTCTTGGTTTTAGAAGATTTTGTACTTTACAGTTTTGTTCTTTAGAATAGTAAGATTCTTTGTTTATGTACATGAGGAGTGTCTTCACAGTTAGTAAGGTAAAGTGGATTTTTTTCTCAGCATTTTAACTCTGAGCACCAGTCAACACAAGAGGGTGCTGAAATGCTGGCAAAATAGTGTTATATACACAATATACTTTTTCTAAATATGGTTGTTTTGATCTCTCCCAGTCTTTTCTTGCTTGCATATTCACCTCTGTGATATCAGAATACCCCTCTTTCTAGGTGTTCTTATAATGACATCAAACACATTCATCTCACCAGCAGCTGGAACTATCAAAGAAAAATTTTTCAGTATGCAAATAAACTTAGCTGTAACAGCAATTTATGTAATTTATGTCATGTTCTTGTCTTGCTTGTGCTGGCTTTAGTTCTATGTGCAGGGGTCAGAGACTCGTTTCTATTTCTGTATGCCATGCTATCAGCAAAGGAGGAAGATAGTAAAAACTTTGAAATGCATTTATCATTCATGGGCTCTTGCCCATAGACCCTCATGGTGCAATTAATTTAACCATTCCCTTATTTTCTGGGCTGAAGCTTTAAGGATCCACATGTGTCCTGCTCTTCAAGCTCATTTCCTCAAAGTCTTGCAGCCAGTGTGCTGCTACAGAAGAACCAAAGTGCAAATACTATTGATAAAGGCATTTACACTTTACAAGCTTAGAAATTTGATTTCCAGAAATGAGATGTTGTGTCTTTGTTCCTTGGATGGCAAAATTATAAGATACTCTGAATTAAATATTTTTAGGTGGGTTTTGCTTTCAAAAGATAAAGCGTGCCATACCTTACAGTCCCTACTGCTGAGTCACCACACTATATTTCTAGAGTTGGGTGTAGTTCATCAACCAGCTAGAGAAAGATCCCTCTAACTGGCTAAAGAATACTCTCAGACAGTATTTGTCAGGTTGGAGTCCAGGAGAATCACTCAGCAGTTTCCAATCATTGTAATGGTGGATCACATTAGTGAGTGTCTGCTGTGTGCATGTGCAGTCAGTCAAGTGTTTGTAAAAGAGCAAATGTGTTCTTTGTGTCTTCCTCTTTGGTCACATGCAGTAATAAACTCAGTTCAAACAGCAAACTGCTAAGTCTGAACATCTTGAAAACAGCCATTAATTTCATGTCTATAACTTTTCCTATGTGTCCCAGCAGCTGATTGCAATCACCAGTGCCAAAGTTTGGACACTCACATACCTGATTTGTTGCATTGAAGTTCCACATCTCAGTGCATTATTGGTTCCTGCAGTAAATGGCACTCACAAATTGTGCAAGGATTGCATAATCCTTTGCAGTGGATTATATGATTTGAATTATAATTAGATGCCGGGCTAAGTGCTCCTTTTGTCATATAAAAGTTTTCTGAAAAAAAAAAAAAGGAAAATAATCTAGTCACTGTTGGACTCTTTTCTGCATATTTTTAATGAAAGACCTGTCATTTTATTTGATGGACTAGTGTCTTCAGGTTAGTGCTGCTTTCTTAACTGTGTCTAATCTCATTTGATTTAAGCATCATGGAATAATGAAAAAATCGATGTAGCATAGATTTGTGTTGAAGTCAAGGGGGTTAGCAAATCAGTAAACATCAGTTCATCATGTTTAATTAGCTAACAGGAATTTTCTGAAACCATTATACAGGATCTTAACAAATAAATGGGTTGTAGGCTTATTAATCTATAGTAAAGTTCTGGTCTGGAGACTGAAAACTTTAAATCTGACTTTTTCCTTCATACAGAAAATACAAAAGATTTTGTCTATATAGTTGTAGTAGATCCTATTATGTGAAGCATTTCTTTTAATCCCTTTTCATTAACCTCTGAAGTTGAAAAGATTAATATTTGTCTCCATCATTGGATCATTTGCAAGAAGTAAAAGAGCATAAACAACTCAGAAATTCCTTTACATATCAATATATCAAATGCAAATACATGAACTGTGCAGTGTTAGAGCAGTGACCTTCAACCAGACTCTAAGTCAAGAATTTCTATTTCCAAGGCTTCTCATTCTTGCCGAGTATTTTCCTGGCATAATGTATGGATCTTTTGTGGTGTGTTGTTTGCTGGAGAATGAATGGAGGCCCTCTGGCTCATTTATCCTACTGTCTCACTTGGGATTTGAACTATTTTGCTAGAAAAGAATGTCTAGTGCACTCACTTTCAACTCTAATCCCCCATCATTAAGCTTGCTGTAGCAGTTCCCTGTTGCAGAACTATTTTCTCAGCTATAGAGCCTGGTGATGGTTTTGAAGAGTAGCTAAGATTTACAGGATATTGTATGCTTGTGATGTTCAGCTCTCCATCATAAACATGTTATATCTTAGAATGAGAAAAAATACCTTTGTTTCGAGTAATTTTATTTCACTTCCTCCATACACTTTCATTTTTCAGTTTGGTTTGTCTCTTTTTGTCCTGTCCTTGTCTCAAACAGTTGGAATTATGGCCAGCTGAAGCCTTGTCATAACACTGCCATAAAAGCTGTAATAGACTGAAAAGCCCTGTGGATTGTTTTGGTTGGGTTTATCGGGGTGTGGGGAGTTTGTTGTTTAGTTTTGTTTTTACAAAAACCCCAACCAAACAAACAAAAAACACCCAAAACCCCCCACAAACAAACAAAAACCCCACAACACTCACTTTGTATGCAGGCAGATACCATTTAAGAAGAAAAATACTATTGTTAAATATATCTGTATATCTGCCTTGATATCCAAGTTAAGGAAATTATTGCTTACTATAAGGTCATTTGGGATTTTTTCATTACAATTCTCTAGTATTAGTGTTTTTTTTCTTGCCTTACATCACAGCTTCTCAGAATATTAACACTTTTTTTTTCAATTTGCATAGTTTTGCTGTTAACTTTCCCTTAAGACTTGCCAAAATAAAGCTATTTTTAAAAATGCCTTGAGGACTGCATTATTTTACAGGAATTCAGTCAGAAGACGACATACCAACTGATGCAATTCAACTATGGAATTTTTTTTAATTAATGGGGAAAAAATTATGTATTTAGAAAACAGAAACCTATTATCTAGGGGACTCTTGATCTACTTCTAGAGCTATTTACATGTTTACAGACTCTTCCACTAGTGAAACTGCACTATTGCTCATGTAACAGCAGGGGAAAAAACCAAACAAGGAAAATTTTAGTCATTCTCAAGCGTCAGCTTTTTCTATAATCATGTTTTACTGTAGGCTTTCAGCTATTTATTTTGGTCTGTGTTAGATTCCTGTTCTTTATTCTTTACTCTCTCTGCTTACTTCAGCTTAAAATTTTCTTGATGTCTTTTCATGTGACTGGTTTAGCTACTGCTTTTCTTCCTCTTTACTGCATCTTACGTTTATCTGTGTCTTTCTTATTAATACCAGGTTTATTTCCTAATTTTTGAAAATACTATTAGAAGGATTCTTTAGAAGTGGAGTCCATGGAAATGAGAGAGGAAAAGTGAAAAGTTAAAGGTCAAGATAGCTTGAGGAGCAGGATAAAATGGAATTGTCCAAGAGAGAGGATGACTTCAGAAAAACGGAAATAAAATTTTAAAATACCAGCATTAGCAAAAATGGTCTAGGAAACTAATCATATTACTTTGCTCATGAAGTTTGGGGACCATCAATAAGTGTAATGCTCTTGACAGGTGTTCCACTGTTTTCCATGTGTAAGTTCTGTACACCCATGCCCAGCCATGTCATTAGAATTGAGAGCAGAAAATTTCCATATAATGTTAAGTATCATATGGAAATATTGCTTTATATTATAGCTTAAAGTACTTGAGAGACTTTAATACAATTCTCTCAACTATACACTTTAGCACAATCTGTACTGTGTACAGATTGGTGCATTTCCTTAATCAAATTTCTAGATTTATCAGTGTGACTTTTAAAATTAGCATAGAGACTTGTAGGTATTGTAATAAACTGGAGGTTTTACAGTCCAATGCTGTCAGTCTTGAAACTCGCTCACCCTCCTGTTCCAGCAGAAATCAGATCCTCTTCCTGCAGCAAGCCTAATGCAGGCTTGCTTGGAAAGCCTTCTATTGAGGAAGCCCTCCAGGACAGATGAGCTGGTTCTGGCTTAGTTCCATTTTGTGGAACACTACTGCTGATGTGCAAGTCTGTGTTATTTTTGCATGCAGATTTACTTCTGTCTTGTAAACGCTTAGAATATCTTTGAAATAGGTGGAGTATTAAATGAAGGGAAATATATCAAGGCAGAGCTGCTGTTACCACCGCAGAGAGTTGTAACTGAGGTGTCTTTGTCTTTTGCTCTTCTAATGTAGTACATAAAGTTTCAGACAGACAGCAGAGGAAATGTTTTATAAGTAAAACTCCAATGGTGAAAAGCACTGAAGCTCTCCTTTCAGTTTGCACATGATACACTATAAAATTTTTGATGAGTTTATCTGGTAATTGCAGGATTACAGCCAACACAACCAAAGCCAAAGTAATACTACAGGTAGAAGCCCAGTGCTTCAGCTGCAATGCATTAGGATTTTAACCCAAACTAAGATACACCTGTGTCACTGCACAGGTGTTCAGAGATTGCTGCAAAGTAAGGACTTGGCAGAAGCAATCAGCTTTGCTCTGAGCCTCGGCTGAGATCCTCTAAGTTACACTTGAGGAGCAAAGTTCTGCTGGAATGTGTCCACACTGCAGCAATGTGGATCATCCTGCCTCTACACTCGTGCTGTTATTGGAGCACATTGCTACAGAATATGGTGAGGCAAGGCTGGAGAGCTTCTGAGGAAGAGGGTCAGTGCATGGCACAGGGTCAGTAGGAATCCTGCAGAACAGAAGTCAGCAGGTAAGGAAAGCTCAGTGGTCATGACTGAGAAATCAATGGAATCCAGCCTCCATTTATGGATGCCTGATGGCTTGAATGCTGTAATACTGCATCACAGAGTAGGAGGGAAACAGGAAGGGACTGGAAAAAATCCTTTGTGCTGTCTGTAGAAATACTAATAAAAATGGGATGTGGACAGATTTGTTAAGGAATTAAGCTTGCTACCACAAAATTAATCAAAAATACTCTGAACAAATTTGAATTGGCATGGCAAGTTTAGACTGGCTCAGCATTTTGTTTCATCTACCTGTGGTGCTTTTTATCTGTTTCTAGTACTCCTGGCACTGCCTATACCATATCTTCAAAGGGAAAGGAAGTAGCTCTTTGTTTATGAGACTTGCCCTGCATTTACAGAAATATGACTGGTAGCATTTTTGCATGTAAGCTCAGATGATTCAAAGAAATTCCTGACTTCCTACTAGTTTTCTCCAGCTGGATCCCAAGTATTTTAATATTTAAACCTGTTAGCTGTTTGGGTCCAAAGATGTACTACAAACCAAGTTACTGCTTTTTGCATATACATTCACATGTAAGTAAAGGATTTGTCTGACTTACAGACTGATTGACTTGCTAAAAAGTTGAGGTTATGGCCCATCTTGCCCTTTATGGCTGAGCTCTCTATAAAGCAGCTTCCTATGTCTTACAATTTTTACCCCAACTTTTAGTGGTACTCAGCCATTTTTTTTATTGCTGGTTGTCTCCATGCAAGTTATGTAGTATCGTGAGTTCCAGCCCTAAGAGCCATGTATACAAGGACATTCCATTTAGAAAACAGAGAAAACATCACCAGTCTGAAATTAAAACAGAATTTATATTAAGACTTCATTTGTTCTGGCTTAGTGCCCGATGCCTTACAGAATCATTCTCATTGAATGCAACAGCTTATTTTAATTCACCTGTTTATTTGATCTTGACTGTCTTAAAGGTCTTTTCCAACCAAATGATTCTATGATTGTTGATCATCTTCAGGAAATGCACTATTTTTCTTTCCCTTTTAAATTATGGGTTAATTAAAAAGAAACAAATCAGCAAATTATTTTACTTTCTGAGCATGTTGAATTTACAAGTAAATTATTTTTGATTTCAAAGTTAATTTTTTTATTACTTATCATGCAGCTTTTTGAATCTGGAGGTAGCAACTAGCATGTTATGTTCTGCTTCTAACCCCTAAACAGTTCTTATCACTTTGTTGTAAAATTCAGCAAAAATGAGTGTATAAATAGATAGGAAAATGTACCAGGCATGACTTGGTGGCTTGGAGTACCAGACTAATGAGGAAGAGGGAGAGGCAAAGGGTAGGAAGGAGAGGACAAATCCTGTTCTTAACTACACAGTTCAGGAGCTTAGAGCAGCTGAACACTAAGAATATAAATACACAAGAGCAAAGGTAGGTTGCAGAGTAAAAAGGCTCAGGACTACTAAGCTCTTGCAGAAAAGGAGAAACCAAGCTCAGATAAACTAAACTTTTTGTTCTAATCCATTTCAATGCAAAATCAGCTTGGTTTGCTCAAACCTCATTTATCAGTGTCTTAAGCTGAGATTGACTTAGGACTGGGGTGTGTGAGAGGTGCCACCATAGTCCCTCCTTTTGTAACATTGCAAAAACTGCCCTGTGGCTACAGAATGAAGCACAACTTGAGAGCACATGTGTCTGTTGGTCATGACTTAGCAAACGCACCAGTGGTGTATTTTGTTATTCTGCTGCCAGTTTGATTCTTATCACAAGTCATTTTTGGTAGATAGCACTCAAATCCTGGAGTTAGTTAGTCATGTGAATATCTCAGCCTTTTAAAATAGCCTGTGTTATTTGTAGAACACAAGTTTGTAGAATTTCTTTAAAGAAAGACCTAAGCTAACTATAAACTTTCAAACACCAGACAGCAAATAAAAATAATATTAAAAAAAAATTGTGAAGCTTTTTCAGAAGTCCTGTCTCTGAGCTGCCTCATTTAAAGAAATATGGCAGTCCTACTATTTTCTTCCTGTTCTGAAGGGCAGAAGAACTGAAGAGGAATGAATGAAATAATAAAACATTTCAGAAACCCATTGCAGTAACTGGTAGTTATAGAACTTGAGACAGGTTATTTTCCTGGCTCTCATATTTAAAAAAACAACCACACACACACTGTGCAGGGACACAGTTTTGTGTTTTCAGTAAAATAGGACTATTTCATATATCCAGTTTAGCATCAGACCACAAATGGTAGCCCTGATGCAATGGAGGTAAGGAACTTCTGGGCTGATACGTCTGAGGGATTGAAAGGAGCAGGATTAGAATGTTCAAGTTGGATCAGTCCACAGTAGAATTTTAGCATAGAATCACAAATGTAAACTCCTTTTTTCTTCATCCCCTCTCCCCACAGAGAGCTTAGCATATTAGCATTAATCAGATTTCTGATTTTATGGCATATGTATTTACGGTCTGTTACTGTTGGGTCCATTATAGGCTCTGGCTGTTCAAGCTGAGAAGCAGCTGTGGAGTCTTTTCAACAGTGAATACTGTCTCAATTTCAGCACTGAACTAACACCCTGCTTGTGCAGGTAGGTTGAACTCCCATCTAGCTGCAAAAGACCACACAGACATACAGAAAGAGGAAAGATGTACTAGACTGTAGTGACCAACACTTTCTGTTTAAATGTTTGATTATCTTAATTCTATTTATTCATTTGAGTCTGTTCACATAAATACTGTTAACAATTAGCTCTAGCCTTCAAAAGATCTGCTAAGTTGCTGGTACTGAATGTATTTGGAGATTTGTACTGCTATTTGCTGGTGATGTGCTAGGTTTGTTAATACTTGATCACCTGATTGCTGTCATATCACCTGCATTAAGCACAAACATTTGCCATTTCTGGGAATCAAAAAACATACAGAGCACATTCATTTTAACTTTAGACCAGTGGCAGGAGAATGTACAGTGACCAATCTGGCTGTAGAGATAGAGTTAGGGAATTGCTCATACACTGGGTCAAGTATTGTTGAGATCTGCAAGAGCAGTGACACTTTCAAAGTCTTTGAACTAATTTGTACAAGTGGAGCAGTTTTGTGCTGCATCAGCATTCCATGTGCAATGCAAGAACATTTGCATGAATTGGACCAAAAGTCTCTTCCTAGGACAAACTTTTGCTTATACAAGTGTTGTAAGAACATAAGTATACAGGCATATTTACTACCCCAGCTTGTTAGTAATTCATTTACTACCATAGATGTTAGTAATTCATCCTGTAAGTATTTTCAGAGATCTATGTCTGTCTTGGTTTTAAATAGTTTTTTACTTGTTGTTTTATTTGCAAAGACCATCTTTTAAACTCATTTATCCTTTCGCTACCCAGGACATGAATGAAATTATGTTCCCCACTGAATAAGATTATGTGAAAAACTGCTGCTTCTGCTTTAGAACTTTGGCTTAATAATTAAAAATAAGTTGATGTTATGAAATGGAGAAAGTTATACTCCTGTATGTAAGGAAAATAAAGGAAGGTTAGTCTATGCCTTCTATAAGCAGTACATAAAGAATGATGAACCACTGTCATAGTTGTTTCTTGTAAGCTACTGGTGTAGCTTATAAGTATTGACATCCCACAAACTGAAAATACCTGATTTGAAGTCTGACATAAAGTAGCTTGATGTCTGTGGCATTTTTGGTGAGATGTCTGGCATGAAAATCTGCTGTGTGGTTGCTGAGTTACTGAGTCAGAATGCATTTAACTCCTGATTGGTACTTGGGAGACTATTTATCTTTACACAAACATTGGCCAGAACAGCATATACAAGTTGAGTAATGTTTTGTATTTATTTCTCTGTTGTCTGCAACAGATTTGCTAAGGTTGGATTGACATAAAAACCCATGTTAGAAGTATCCCTTCAGTGCCTAGACTGCCAAAAATGTTTATGCTAATAGTTTCTTTTCAAAGAATCCAATATCCTTCACAACAATTTCTCAAAATTTCACCAAAAATATTTTGTACTTAAAATAATTTGAACAAGGAAAGATGAAGCAAATCATAGACTAAAATAAATGAATTAGAGTATTGATAGCCTGTTCAGCATATTATGTGATACTGCATATTCCTAATAGCTCTGTCTGTTCTGAGCTATTCTGGTCAACCCACTCCTTTAGGTTCAGGCTGAACAGCGTGTGTAATGTCTGTGACAGTCTGAGCCTCGGAGATGGAATTGGGTGAACAGAGTGGTCTATTCAGATAAGTGTAGGGGATTCATTCACATGGAAATCATTCCTGGCACAGTTGAAACAAAGTATGAGTGAAAGAGGAAACAAAAAGGAGCCACAGCAAGCTGCACTCCCAGCACCAGTAAATCAGCAGAGCTTCATTGTTCACGATAAATGTAAGTTACTTTACATCACATCAATCTCATCCACAGTTTTAAGAGATGGTGGTGACACAGTCCTACAGTAAAAGATTGCTTTGGATTAATTTGAAACTTGATTCTCAGCTATGTGCAGAAACCATGTTATACCAGTGTACCAGCAAGCTTTGAAGTGAAATGATTTTCACCTTCCTTAAAAGCCTATAGGTATTTTTCTATAATACTGAAAAGTTGAATGAGACTAGCTTAATTCAGTAAAGGGTAGGAAAAGTGCAGACCTGGCTATACCAGTAAAAACCTAGCATGATACCTAGGAAATCTGTATTTTTCTGAATTCTATTGTGTTAGATGTGCTTCCACTAGGAGGAGTTGTCATCATATCCTTACCCTGTAAGATTATCAGACTTGTGTTTTAATTTAACTCCTTTGATGAAAATGTGATAGTTCACAAAATAACTGTAAGTAATCTGTAAAGCTCACCTATGTCTACCTAGCTTATAGCACACAAACTGCTAATTGGTAGCAGTATAAATATGAAAAGAAGCTTGCAGCTTATGGTATCCTACAAGCAAACTTATGCTAGTCATTTGCAGTATGGAAAAAAAATTAAATGTCCTTCTTAGAGATTACAATTCACTTTCAATTTCAAGTTTTCCATAGAACTTTGAGAATTTCAGAGTTTTAAATTATGTTTTAATAGTCACAGTTAGGGGAAAAGCTTGAAATGAAATGCCTAGAAATTCCAAGAAAGAGGAAAGAAGAGTAAAAGCTGAATCTCGCATGTACACAGTCAGGATTTTTAAAATATCTTTTTTAGCACTTATGTTGCAAATACTGATTAGAACATTAAAATATGGTGGTTTAGAAGGTTTTGTGGGACATTCTTCCATTTGTATTTTAAATTCAATGTAATAGAGTCACTGTTTGAATTTCAGTGTTTGTTTTCATCTGTTTGCAAATGAAGTGTTGCAAGATAGTGGTATATTTGGTGGTATGGAGTTTTGCCTTGGTTTTGCTACTGTTTTCCTGTACTCATCTCTTTTCAACAAATCATGAAATATGATTCTAGTAAAATGTGTGGTTTTGTCACTTTTCAGTGATATAGCTTCTGCATAGACTCCCATGGGATGAAGAGCCAGAGACCTTAATCAAGCCTGTCCTTTCATTTAGAGAGACAGGGATTGTTTAAGATTGCATCAACTTGGTATGCTTAAAGGCTTTCAGATTGTTCTAGAGCAAAAAAACCCAGATTTTAAACCTCTTGGGTATTACAAACCAGAACTGAATTTTTCTATGCAGCTTTATCAATTCTCCTGTTCAAGGGCCCTGATTTTTGCACTGAATCAAAAAGCTACAGTGACTTAGAGTGCTGCCAGTCCCTAGAGAATTAGCAGTCTTTTTACTGTAGTTGTTCCCAGAACACAGTTGGCCAAATTAAGGAAGTCTGTGCCTCACTTGCTGTATTTTGCAGTGCAGGATATGTTAAAGGGTTTATGTTTGCATGCAGACTGTTCTGGATGGCAGAGGAGTCCATAACCTGTAGCAGGATTTGACTGGATGCTCAATGTCTCAAATTTTCACTCTTGCTGTATAAGCAGCTCCTTGTCATTTCTTGCTTTGTGGCAGCACAAGCGTTTTTGTGGATGTACAGTGAAGGAAAGAAGACACCTGAGTTGACTTGAAATAACAGTCCCTTCTTCTGGGTAATTTTCTCTAGCAGGTCAAGTCTCTCTCATATCTTTTTTTCATTACTTTCTTGTGTATTTTCTACATGTTATAACAGGGATTTCTCAGAGTTACTACTTTGATCATTTTATTTCTTTGTTTCATTTTGTTAAACCATCATCCTTGTAATAACATAACCCTTTTTTTACATTATGTTTTTGTGCTTTTTCTCTCTTCACCCTTGATGCCCTGTGCATGAGGTTTCTACATAGGTCACATTCTTTCTTACTTAAGTAGTTCTTCTCTTTTAAGATGTTTTTTCATAGAAGTCTAGAGTTGGAATCTAATTGTACTAATTATTACACAACAAGTAATTGTCACCTATTATTGCTTTACATGCAGGGTTAACCAAAACATCAAGGTTTCACATATTGTTCCTGTCTGAAAAAAAGAATAGAGATCATTTACTTGTGATGTCATCCAGTTTATGTGCAATGTAGCAAGCTCTGTTCCTGTGAGTACAGAGAGGAAGGAATTTTTTGTCCTAGTTTCTAACTCCTTTTAGCCACAGTCCTTGGCCCAATAGGTGCTTTCTCTGGTGACTACTGCACAGTACCAGTATTTGTTTGATCAGTGTCTGACACTTTGATTCTGCTAGTGGATTGCTTTTCAGGTGTTTCTGCTGTTTCTGTCTCTTGCCCCATCCTGCAGGTGCCCTTCCCTTTTTGATAGGAGAAAAGATGGACTTGGCTTTATAATAGATTTTAGTAAGTGCATTACCAGCCTATAGCTTTATTAGGTTAGGAGAACCTTGTCCAGTTCTTAGCTGCAAAATTGATTTAAGGCAGTAGGCTAGAACAAGTGTCGTGGAAATTATGGCAAATTACCATTATTGTAGAAACAAGTCTCAAATTTTCTCACTAAAATGTTAACACTTCCGTGGAGATGAAGCAGGCTTCGGGGTCATTGACTGAAACCTCCTGGCTTTCCCACTCTGCCTTTAGTATTCCTTTTACAAAACAGTTATCTTTTGAGATTTTTCCAAAATACACAGATTTACTGTCTTAAATTGTAAATCTGTGTATTTTCAAAAATTAACTGTACTATGTACAACGTCTTACACCTGGCAATTTTTTTAAAGAAGAGAGAGGTAGGTTTTTTTATTATTCTGGTGGTAAGATCTCTGAGATTCGACATCACAAGCTTCAGGACCACTTCTATTTATTTTTAGTTTTTCATTCTACAGCATTCAGAAACTGGCATTCAAATGGCAGAAACTTTCTGCCACTTGAACATGCATTATAATACAACGTGCCTGAATGAATTGCCTAGTTAAGCAGAGATAGTTGTGATCAGCAAAGGGGGCAGACCTTTGGTCACTGTTATTACTCAGTGCCACAACACAGGACCTGTGGTGTGCATGATGTTGCATGTAAAGGTCAGATTTATTGAGGCTGTAATTTAGAGGTTTTGTTGATTTCATTAATGACAGAAAAAGATAAAGGTACATCTGAAGTGGAAGTCTATCTGAATCTATCTGAAAACAAAACTGATGGGCCTTTCATTCAAGTTAGGAAAGCATGCCAAGTTCAAGTGATTAAAAACCTTAAGAAAACTTACTTGGGCAAGAGTCCAATAAATCAATTTATACTAATAAATTATTTTGTCACAGCAGGAGGCTAGTTTTAATTTGGAAGTACCATCCAAGTCAATTTTGCTGAAATAGAAAAGGCACAATAAGGGAAATTACTTTCCAGATGAGATGAATTGCTGGCTCTGCTGACTCACATGAGTAATTTTGCTGGGGACAGGATTACACTATGATATGTGGCTTGATCCTTGTCGTAGTACTGCCTCAGTCCCAAGGGTAGACTGAAAAAAAGCATGAATTACTGTGCCTGAAATTACTATAATCACACAGTGATTTGGAGTTACTCAGTCGTGGTGCCTTTGTCATACACACATACACGCTTTTTAAAAATTACAGTGATGCTAATTTGACAAAGCCATAGCTGAAGTAAGAATCCAGTATTGCATATTAGTTACCTTGTGTTTGCAGTATAACAAGCCAACGGCAGCAGCAGCATCTTTTAATGGTTCTGGGATACTGTGATAGAGGACAGAAGCAATGACTTATCAGTCTAGTAAAGCATTTAGTGTGAACAATTGGATTTAAAGGCAACATATAAAACACCTTTCTCTGTGTGTTTGCATCACATGTGCCCCAATATGCTTGACTGCAACTCTGAGAGAGAATGCAGGAAAGATCTCTGAAAGTAAAAGTTCAGCTCAGTAGATCAGAGAGCCATGGTAGGAATCTCCCATTATTACTCATTTCATAACTTTTTAGTAGTAACTTGATTTCATTAAAGCCTCTGAACAGATGGTGTTCAGAAACAGAATGATACAAACCTAGGTAGGATTTAAATTATTTATTTTTAAGTGAAACCCCCCGAAATGGTATAAATTATGTGTATAGTTCTGCAAAATCTTCCATGTAAGGAGTCCAGAATAACTTCACTCTTCAGCTTGTTAATAACAGAAGTCTAACTGAATAAATAGAAGCAAGTAATGTAGCCTTAGTGGTTCTGTTCCAAAAATCTGGTGACCTGAATCTTTATGATCTCTTTTTGCAGGTCCTTAGATGTACAGGAACTGACAGTGTTTAGAATAGACAAATAAAACAGATCTTGTATTTCTCTGCAATACATGCTGTCATTTTTATTTTTCTTCCCTTCCTTTCCCTGGAAAGGGAGGATATTAATTTCTTAGTAGGGAAAAATATGTGCCCAAAATCTGCCACACACTTTGCCAGTGTGTTCATAATCATATTTTCCATCTTAAAAAATGCTGGCACTGCTTGCCTTAAGGAAAAGTTAATCCTATTTTCAGAGAGAAAAATAAGTAGTGTAAAAGTAGAATAATAGGAAACTCCCTCTGCCTACAACTACATCTTGTAATGATATATTTACTGGGTTTTGCAATTTCTTTTTTCTCTTAACCTTGATCAGGCTATGTATATATCTTGAGTCCTGACCACTAGACTGTACCCTGTATCCAATGAACAGTGTAATATTGGTTAAATTAGAATTGTTTAAGTTTATTTGCCAAAGCTACCATGGGCAGAAAGGCAATTAGTTATGTTGTGAGAAAATGGGCATTTTTTCTCCTTCAGTTGTAGGAACAAATTTTTTCATTAAAACAAAAAGGATAAGTCTACCAAGGTGTTAGCAAAGACTTAATAGCTTGGAAAAGTGTGCCATAAATAATCCCATTCAATGGTGTAATTGCAGTATATTTGAAAGCAATGCATCTTGTATTTCTTGTTGTCATACAAGAGTAACAACATTTTCGACTTGAATTTTTTTTGTATGGGGGTTTGGACAACAGAGGTATTGGTATTTTGGTTTGCATTTATTTGTTGGTTTGGGGCTTTTTGGTATAAATTAATAACAGAGCAAATGCGGCTGGCTAAGCAAGATTATCACTGTTTATCACTGTATTGTTAAAGAGAACGTTGGAAATTCTGGGATTCCTTTCATGCTTCGTGCAGACTTTCTCTTTGTTCTGGGATGATAACTATGATGACTTTCTAGCGATTACTGTAGATTTTTTTACTTGTCATGTACTGATATGGAAACCTAAGTGTTTACAATTAAATATAAAATTTGTAGTCTTGAAAATATATTCTTAGTGAAGTTGTTAAACAGTTTTGAAAACAAGCTCCTTTATAACAACAAATTTGAAGCCTCTTACTTTAAAATGTATGAACCAGAAAAAAGATATTTGTTGATGGTTTTATTTATGTTTTAGTCAACTAGCTGTGTTTTTCCTTTTATCTCTCTGAGAATCATATGCCCTTCGTGCTGACCATCTTGCAACCTGAAAGTACCTGTTTAAAGCAAGCCATAAACGAAGGATGTCAGTGCTTGTCCTCGCCTCGCATAAGAATGTTCTCTCTGGCTTTAACATTCCTCAAGGAAATTCTTTTGTGGTGTGTCAATTAGATGTGGAGATTTTCTGGTCAGTGTTACTCCACAAGATACTCTTAGTTGCTGGAATGCCACAGTTCTTTAGATGTATGCTCGTCATCCATAGACTGCAATATTTTCACAAGAATGAAGAATCTGCAATAAAGCATATAGCAGAGTATTCTACTGGACAATAGAGGGATTTCACAATGTGACCTGCAAATTAGCAGGTTTGTTCTTTAACAGACTAGGAAGTGACAAATTCCAGAATTACAATTTCCACAGTGTAACTGTGTATGTGTCTCTGAAGTGCAACCATTTTGACTCTTTTCCAAGGCTGAGCACTGAGGCAGAATTCATAGAGGCTTCCAAGACATTTCGTATATTACTAACAGTTGCTGTTCTAACTGAAATACTTTTAAAACATTTCTAGGAATGTATTGTCTACTGACAAAAATAATACTGCTACCGTGGCCTACCTTTCTGCAGAACAGTATTTTTTGGTTTGCAATTTTTATTTAAAAAAAAAAAAAATCAAAGCTTTTCTAGTGTTCCAAGAATTTTGAAAATGCTAAATGGTTTTCCAGATCTCACAGAAAGCAACACTGACTCTTTGCTGACTGTAACATGTCAGCCTTTGGGGCAGCTTCTTGTGTGTTCAGAGTAGAACATGTGGTTTGTAGCTGAAAAGTCATAATTACACTTGGTTTATCCAGAGCTAATGAGCAACTACTTCTTTTGAAGTATAGATGAGAGAAAGATCTTCAACTAAAAATATAATGAAATAACAAAAATATACAATTAAATGCACTAGGTATCTGAACATGAGCATTTCTTGCTTCTGGCATCAGTATTCGGAAAAAAAAATGTTCATATCACAAGTTACAGATTTAGAATTGGACGTCCTTGAATTGATTTAGGCTCTGCTCAAACTTGCACACAGATGTGTCTTCAGAAATGCAGCAATTCTTGGAAGCTTAAGTATTTGTGCAGATCTTGCATAACTGCTTACATGGAAGAGTGATAGCAGGACAGTATTTTACCTTCTGATGTCCATCATATGTCCATCTTAAGGTCTGTCTTTTATTTTGTCTTAGTAACTGGGGAAAAAAGTAATGAAAAGTATTTTAATTTACAGGCAACTCAAACATCAGATGGCATGATGAGAACAACTGTAAAAATCTTTCAGTTTCTTTTTTCCTTAGAAATATTCTGTAACAGGTTGACTTTAGGTATGTTCCCACCTTGGACAAACATCCACCACAGAATCTTAGTCATTCTGACTGTCTTACAGAGAATGCGGTTTCATTCACACCCTTCATATTCCTACAGAAAACATTTCTCCTTTTGCTGTTCCTTTTCATTTAATGCACTTCTTCATGTGTCACACATGTAAGAAGAATGACATCACTGAATGAGGTATTGAGAAACATTCTTTGAATACAAAGGCTGAGTATATTTTAATTGATACTGTAGTATCGACTGTTGATTCATCTTCTAAAAGGATAATTCAGCTGCAAAAGCTAAACAAATTATAGTATTCGACATTCCCTGCTTGTATGAGGATTACAATGAAACAGTGAATTAAAGGTAAAAATCTTAATGCAAAGATAACTAACTACCTCTTACTATGCAGCCAAAAAAGTGTTAATCTCTTTGGCCATAATAGTGAAACTTGCATTTATCAAGTGCTTTCTGAGTTCAGTTTAACATTCCTAAGAAATTATATTTGTAATTTGGTTTTGTTTTTCAGAGTCATAGGCATTGGGAAGGAATAGGTAATGAAGTATCTACCCATTTCTAACTGGCTGACCCAGCTTGGTCTTGCAGAATATTGCACACTCTTTGAACAATATGATGGTATAGAGGTGAGAATTGTCCTTTTTCAGTAAAATTCTTGAGAAAATGTTAAGTGAGATCTTTAAAGTTACTAAAAAAACAATCAAAATATGTCTATAAAAATTTCCATTGTGTTACCCTGAGCATCTGCTGTTCAGTACTGGAGTTAACAATCTTAGTTGTGTTCCTTCTTACAAACTTTTTGCTGAAGCCTGAAGAGCAAGCATATTGCATTTGTACTCCTTTGTGTTTTTTCTTGGAGGATGATTTTGGAATTTGGGAGAAGTATGTTGGGTCTTTGAGAAAAGCAGTGGGACCCTCTGTCACTGTTGCCAAAGCTGAAAAATCCTGCTACTGAAATGTGAATTTAACATTAGTACCAACTTCTGCATTTGGGCAAACCTAGAAAGGGATAAATTATAAATAAGAATTAAGCAACTCTTTACTTTAATGTCATTAGTTATATATGAGTTACCATTTGAGAGAGAATATTACATTCTCAGGCATGGCTGAAGTTCTCCAACAGTGAGAAGTTTTAAGTCTTTGAAACAGTGTTAGATAGTGACTTAAGGAATTGAGACTTTCAGTAATTTCAGCATTATATACTTTAAAGCAAATAATGTCAGGCTTTTGAAGTGATTTTTGTTTGAAAGAAAGATTTTAAAATTACAGTTTCAGAAATAGTGGTTCACACTAGAAATTCTGTGTAAATTGTCTTACTATTTACACAGTGAATCAATCTCATGTTGTGTTTTGGGGTCTGAACTGTAAATCTCCATTAAAAAAAGCCACTTTCAGTAACATGGCTTGCTAATAACAAAATAGTGTACATTATATCTACCTCTCTTTATGTTATTTACAGTGAAAATACAGAACAGTAAAAATATACAGAAATATATTTTGATATATTTTCTATTTGCTCTGAAAGTCTTCATCATCAAATGAAGCTTTGTACCTACTTATAAATCAACATCAAATTGAAATTCTGTAGTGCCTTATAAATAATGTCTGGAGTTATTCAGTAGCTTATTTTGAAAGTAAAATAGTAATGAGTTTTCAGAGAGAAAGCACATTAAAAGAACAGTTCAGGTTTGATTACTCAAATGCATTACATGGAAATTCTTCTTCGAAACAGTGTCACAACTCATGTTATTTATTATTACAGTGAATATCCTCTTCATTATACAAAACCTTCCTTTCCAAAATCATCATTCCTATCAGTTCATGCTGAGATTTATCTTCCTTCATTAAGTGCAACTGCCATACTAGCACCTTTGGGGATTTTTTTTTTTTTTTTTTTACTCAAAGGAGTGATAGTTTTTAGGAACTCTCCAGCTAAGCTGACCAGATTTGTTTTGAGAAAAGAATTGAGAGATAAGGAAAGAATGTTTTAAAAGAAAAATACCTCATTCCTTCATTGACGTACCTCATCATGACAAGGGGGTTTCATATAAAATGTAAATATACTTACATTTGCTCTTATGTAACTTATGGTACCAGAAACAGCAAACATATCTGAAAGACACTTGAATTCTCCTGTATTAATAGTATAATATTTTCCTTATTCTGGCATTTGCTACAGGACTTATTCCATCTTACAGAAGTTGATCTCAGAAAACTGGGAATTGAAAATCAAGGCCACCGAACACACCTCATTTCCAATATCCTGCTGCTTCGGGAGATAAAACAAAAGAGAGGTAAGGTTTCCATGTTGTCTCCTAAAGACTAAGGAGGGAACTAAGGCAACCCAAGTTTCTCTGTCACAAAAGATGATAAACAAATATTCTGATTCAGCCTGGGATACTGCTCTGAATGCAGATCACTGGGGGACTTTACACAGACAATAAGAGGAATTGTTAAACATTAGTTTAACAAAAATCAAACATTGATATTTCGGCATGGATTTACACAATAATATGCCCTGTATTTTTTATAAAAGTTGTCATTTAGAAAAGGCTTCACTTTTATTTCAGTTTCTGCTGCTCTCACAGTCTTCATCTTAACAAAACACTGTAATGTTAACATACCATAATTGACGGAAGTCTGTGTCACAAATATCTTCCTCATTTGGAAAGATTGTATCAGAAGGTTTAAAACAAGCTAATTTGAGTACATCTCACCTCATCCCAACTGAGGAGAGGATGAGTGTTTGCACAGTTCTGACCCTTCTTTTCCATTAGGGACTTTGCCATGAGTTAAGACTTGATCACTGCATCACTTGTTGCTTTAATCAGCTCGGTATCAAAATTCAACTCAAATTCATGAGTTGGAACAAGCCCTGTAAGACATTCTAGTCTCAGTGCAAGGATACAGTGAGAAGTTATTCAACTATGACTTGTTGTACTGGGTATTTTGAAAATTGTTCAAAAGATACTGAGATACAAGTATTATGCATTCTGTCCAGTAATTCTTCAGATCACTGCCAAAGGCTTTTACTAATTTAATGTGTAGTAGTTAGTTACTTGGCTAACAGTCCTGCTTCTACATTCTCTTGGTCAAGATAAGACTTCTGCACCATGTGTAGAAATTGATTATTCCTAAAATGTGTTTAGCTACTGAAGTTTTCAGAAGGAACTAGAAGTTTCAGAAGGAACTAGAACTGATTTTGTAGAAGTAGGTCAGTGTATCTCCTCAATGTTTTCTGACAAGTTCAGTATTAATTTAACAATTACACAACTTCCACAGCTCATAGGTTTGATTTTCTTAAACTATGGATGTAACTATGACATTTTTGTAACTGCTACTGTGAACAGATTAGGAAATTATTTCAGTTGATGATTGCAGTGAAACTGGATGTGTTTCAATTGGTATCTGTTTTCATGTGCATTGGGACTGCGTTTTGTAATCTTTTCAGGTACTGCAGTGTGGAATGTATTACAGTTGTCAATGTAGCACTGTTTATCAGAGGAAAGCTACGCTTTTCAACCATGTCATTGGCTGGTAAATTGATTTCTAGATAGTTATGCAACATTTCATTCAACTCACCAGAATGTTCCAACTTCAGCTTCAGATATGTTGAGCCTACATAAAATCTTGATGTATTGCTGATGACTTCTGTGAATATGAATTTGAGTCAAAAAATTCTTTCTGAAATGATGTGTGTTTTTGGGGGGTTTTCTGGTTGTTTTGGTTTAGTTTTTTTTGAGGGGTTTTGGGGGTTTTTTTGGTTTTTGTCCTCCAGATACAGATTTTGCAAAGTGACAGCATGATGCCATTTGGGTTTTGATTTTTCTTTTTGGCAGTTAATTGCTAGGACTTTTAAAGCTAAATTCTAGTCAAAGTAGTGCTGGTTCATATTTTTATGGGAATTTATCTTGAGCAGTGTTTCCATTCACTGCTGGATTTTGGCTAATGATAGTCAAATGTATAATTGAATTATGTGCTTGAAAAAATACAGATGCATTGATCTCCAAGTTCTGTTTACACTAGGATATTTACATCCTCAATAGCTTTGCCTGTGGTGTTAAGGATTTCTGGGAAGGTTGAAAACAGATCAGTTCAGTCAGTCATACATGGGTGCAGACTGGTTTGTTTTCACAGTAGGGACTAATGGTTGTTATCTGGTCTCCAGCCCAGAATGACACGGTTTTGTTTTGTGTCTGTCTTTGACAGAATGCTGTGTCTAGGAGCAAAGTGCCTAATCAGTTACACTGAAATGCTTGTTTTCCAGCAGTGAACTTTACTGTAGTCAGACATCAGAGAAAGCTTCTAAAATTTTCTGTTATGCTAAAAAACTGCTTGTGTCCTGTTAATGTACTTACTGTATCAGAGCAAAGGCTTGCTGTTATTTTGAGCTTTAAACAATAGCATTGTGTTTGGTGCTGGTTCAACAGTTTCCAGAGAGGGCTTCAAGTGGTAAGTCACATTAATAAGTAAGCATTTGCACAGGGTTAAAAGTGACCTTAAGTTTTGGGAGTATTTGTGAAAACATTTTCTGTTTTCTATAATATTATCTTGACCTGAAACTACTTTGAACAGGACATGTCACAATACATTTGGATTAGATTTGGATTCATCCTGTCTAAGTCCAGCTACTTGGGCTGTGTTTGCACAGTCATTATAACAAGATCTGTGCATTGACATAATGCCCAGCAACACATTAGAGCTGAATGAAACATGTGCAAATGATCTGTTGAATTAGGCAGAGTACACAACACGAAGTTCGAAGTTCGCTGGCTTGATGCTTTTATGCCGTCTTTATGGCAGCCAGTGATAGGGAAGTGAGTAGGACAACTGATTTTTGAGTGGCATTAGCTAATCAGTAGGAAAATAAATATTCAAAATTGTTACTCCACTTAAGCCCAGCAGAATAAATTTAATAGTGGATCAGTGATTTGAATAATGGGGCTCTGATATTTTTAATCTGTATCAGAAAACTTAAACACTGCCGTACTGTTGACTCTTGACCTTAATTGAAGCTGAATTTCCAAAATGTCACCCTAAGCAGTCTGTGTCCTTTTCATCTTTCCTTAGCTGCTTTCCCCCTTCTCTCCATTATTCCTTTAGTTGTCTGTAAAACTGTCCTGCTGCTGCATGGTGAACCCATTGGGAAATATGTCCAGCTGAAAAGTAACTTTTTTTTTCCTCCCCTCTCCATCCACATCAAGTCCCCAAGCCAATTCACTGTTCAGCTGCACAAACACTCCCAAGAGCCTGAATGGCTGTGGAAGTCACAGCAGAGCTGAGTCCTGGTGGCTGAAACAGCCCTGCTGCCAAACTGAAACCACTGGTGAAGGTGTTAAGTGAGAGGCAAGTCACTCTCTGCTCTCTCTACTATTGGAGAGACAGATGAATTCAGCAGATAATCCAGTTCACTACCTTTTTTAGGTGTCTGTATTTTCTGTTGATTGTAGAGGTACACCAGGATGACTGACTTCCTGACAGACCTCTTAGCAAACACTGACAGCTAGTGGAATTAATTTAGGCCTAAAGGCTAAAACTGTGGTTGTTCTGGAATATTTAATCTCTTCTTTTGTGTGCAGCCTTACAAATTTCAAGAAAGCATTTGTTTCTTTCTCTAAATATTGATGATCTTTAAAAACTTCTTAGGACTTATCACTACATTTCATTTCCTTGCAAATTGAAGTATACAAGTAGAAAAGTGTTTCCAATTTCTGAAGATTTTCTTCCTAAGTGCAAAATTGTTACCAGTTCTAAACATGCTTCCTACCCCCTGTTCCATGCACAGAAGACACTGTGGCTGTGTAGATTCTAACTAATAGTTTCTCCAGGATCAGCTCGTGGCAAAGTAGATGTTGAGTGAAAACATGAAAGAACACAGCAATCCATAGTGATGCTTTCCTAGAATACTTTCTCAGCCTCTGAACATTTAATCTAACAAAATGTTTCAAGAAGGTAGGAATGGGAAGAGACATAAATATTCATTCCACAGTCTTTTTGCCTATATCTTGACTTACCTTTTGATGTGCACTGTAGCATATTCTGGATCTTGGTGTCCTGCCACCTACACCAGTATCCATTCATGTACTCATCAAGTGCTGTGACTCCCTTGGGATGTACTTTTCATTTTCTTTTCTAAGGAAGTTATAGGGGTGAGGCCTGCAACATGCCTGGACTTGTCACAATGTGGAATTAAGATGCATCCAAAAATTGGGTACCAGCACTTCTAAGAAAAGCAAAAAAAATGAGCTATGCTTCCAGGAATGTTCTCGGTGGCTATCTAGCACCTTTTTGAAATACTTGTATGGCATCTTGGAAAAGCCAGGAAATTACATATCCTCTTCTATAAAGAGTTTCTTGTGGTATGACAAAAAATTGGTGACTAATCAGGTGTAATCTGACTCCTGTATTACTCAAAAGGTCTTCCTTACCTGAGCATGAGGCATTGCACTGTGTCCTGCAACAATCAGCAGTTCAAGACACATCCTGAAAGCCATAGCTCAGTACTTGTAGAGTAGTGGTAGGGTAGGGTACTTGCAGTGCTTCTGGAAAGAAACTGGGGTTTTCTCAGTATCCTTGAATAAAACTAAAACAGGATTTATGCTATGTGGGATTGGAGCAGCATGTTATTTAATAATATTGTTCTGTTTGCTGTATTTAATCTCATTTACCATAGTGTGCTACAGTCTGTAGGAGCGTGATTCTATTGATTTCTTATGACCCGTAGTAAAGGAATAAATGATACTTCAGATGTGTTGAGGAAACCCACCATGATATGACCAGCTCCTTCAGTCCAGTAGAAATGGTACCTATTGAGAGGGAAATGGAAACACATAAATGAAAATGTCTCTTTTGATACAATGAAAAAAAGGCCTCGGGTATTGCCAGACATGGAGGACATTTCTTTTTTCCCTTTAGAGACAAGAATTTCAATACAGCATTATATTTGAAAATTTAATATAATTTGACTGTTAGAATATTTGTATACATTTCCAGGTATTCATGATGTATGTTTCTATAGCTAACTAGTTGAGTTATGAGTGGAAAGAAATAGAGAAAGCTAAAAGCTAAGTATTTTTAAGGAGGTGTTCTAAGAGCTAGAACTTTGTTTTTACAATAACTTCTTTTACTGAGATGAATTCCAAATAATAGCATTTTATCACCTCTTGTGATTTCATTAACATCTTGAAGTGTTTTTCTCTGAGAGGCAAAAGATATAAAGGAAATTTCCTTTTTGTCTTGTACAGATTTTCTTATACAGAGAGTTTTAATAGGATATAGATTTAGATCTATTTGGATTTTTTTCATCATACAAAGAAGGCCAGCCTTACTGCATTTAAATAAAATACATGCATTGACACAATTTATTGTAGGTAAACATAAAATATTATGCAAAACCTGAATTAGATTGAATGCAATTAATATTCCAAAACATTCTGCTTTTAGATTTTGTATTTAAATCCTTTGATAACTGTTTATGCCTATGTTGTATTTCTTGCCATGCTGCAGTAGTATGAACTTAAATATGAAGTGATTTCTTGTCATTATGTGGAAGACCTAAGTTGTGTGGTATGAAGAAGAAACCTGAGCAAGCAGTACAAAGCCTGAATTGTTCTTGGGATAATATAAATGGAGAATTCCATCTTCAAAAAAGGTGTAAAATAACTGTGATCACTCTCTTCTGTGATTTTATTAGATGACCATTATAGGTAGCATAAAGCCATGACTGGTTTGGCATTGTCAACCACAAATATCTTGCCTTTGTCACTCTTAGATAAAGTCCTTCTACAAATTCTAGTGCTTTTGCTCTTTGAAACATTATAAATGCAGTCAGAGTGCTTTGGGACAGTGGTATGTAGTGTCAACCTGTCAGATTCCAACGTCATGCTAAAGTATGCTTGTAGCTTTGCCAGCAGAGGGAGAGGAAGCTGCTTTGAACACTTTAATCTGCATGATAGAGGTGGCATTGCTACCTGTGTGGTCTGTTTTCCTCTCACTGAGAGACACAAGGATGTGGAGATTTTTGCTTTCTCTGTTTGAGAAAGTCAGCAACGTAAATGCTGTTACTGAGTTGTTAACAAACACCTCTGACAGTACCATTTCATCTACTGGAAGTCCCAAATTTGCTTACTGGTGCTTTCTGGCCCTCTGTTTATCCTTGCCTCTACATCAGTTATGTTTGAAATGAAAAACATCTGTCACAGGCAAAGAGAAGCTGGTAATTCCCCTGCATTTGAGACTTTTTACAGAAACATGGAGAAACAGAAACTTGAAAGAAGTCTTAGATCCCCAGTAACAGTTCTACTACTGCTAAAAGCAAAGAGAGGAAAACAGACCCTCTGGTAAAAGGGGACCCATAAAACCTTGTCCAGCTTCTTTCCACTTTAAGGCATCACTTACCAAAACTAGTCAGTAAAAGAAAACTGGATTTAGTGCCATTTTACCAGTGTATTTCGAACTTTTGAAACAGGTCTGTCTAATCAATGCCAGCACAAATTGCTTCATGTGATTTTCAATACCAAATTGAAAAAGGGGGAAAGGGACACAACATATTATTGCCACAGAATCTGTGTGATTGATTTTCAATAATTTTTTAAATTACTAACATTTTTTTGTTCAAGATGACAGTTTTCTTGTCTTATATCTGACAATGACTGAGTTCATGTAAATCTTCAAACTCTCTTGCTGTACTACAACATCTTTTGCAGAATGATCAGCTATGGGACGTGTCTGCTTGCAAGCTTTTCTAAGGCTGGGTATTGCAAGGTTTCTGAACACCAACTCATAACAGATAAAACTCTTTGGGAGTTTCTGGTTGGAAGGACCTTGTGTCTCCAGACCTAAGACAGATCAAATATCCAGAGATGATATTGGTAGTTTTATTATGGAGGTCTGGATAGGTGCTGACTAAACTTGCCTGTTTCAGTTGGCAGTCAGGGAGGACATTAGAAAGCACAGTTGCCATAGCTCATAGTTTTCAAAAGAAATATTGTCAGATCCCAGATGCTGGAGCATTTTTCAATTCATATTGTCATTTTTATTTGCCCTGATGTCTTTGACTAACTTGAAAATTACCAGCAAATAAACCTAATTTCCTAGCCAACAGCCATGATCGTTACTTTTGCTATGTGGCATCTGTAGCAGTTGAAGCTTGAGTGTAGCATCTTTTTTGGCTTGGGTCCTTTTTCTTCTAAGTCCATGGTAGCAACTTGATTTGACTTTTGTTAATCAAGGAATCTACAAGAACTGCTGTGTGAGCAATCCGCACTTGCCGTGTCCTCATCATATGTAGTTATTTCAGCATTTTATCACAACAGCTGCAGAACAGTGCTTTTGGAGTAAATGTGTTTTCTCCTGGTTATTTGACCAAGACTGGAATCCTTAAATTTAAAGATAAATTGAAAATTTCCAATGGATCCACTTCTTGGGTCCCATTGTTTTCTTTGTTTCTGTAAGCCAAGCACATTTGAAAATGGTGTCAAGAACTGGCAAGTACTCTTATGCCAACTCTTGGCATAATTAAGGCATGCAAGCTATGATAGTACAGGTCTTGGGACCTATGTCCCAGTTGTGTTCCTCCTCACTTATCTGTTCAGTTAGCTGCTTTTTTGGGTGTCTCTGGAGGTCAAAAGATGCACCTGTACATACTCCTCTCCTTCAGAAAGCAGAAGTTAACGGTGGCCAGGGAAGGCCCCAGCAATGTGTGATGTGTGGCCAGCAATGGCCAGCACACTGCTGCTTTCTCAGCCTCCCTCAGGTTGGTGCCACAAAGGACAATGCTGCAGTGCTCCAGTCTGTGGCAAGGTGATACACAGACAGCATGATGCCATATAGATAAACAGATGGCTCAGGGGTATGGCAGGTTAACATGGAACGCTGATGGGGAGGGCTTGACAGAGGTGCTGTGCTCCTTTCTGGGCATTGATGCTTCCAGATCTCATCCCACAGCTCAGTGAACTCATTTCCAAAGTAGATAGAAAGTATGAAAACAACAAAAGCTTAGCAATGAGGAATCTAATCTAGTTTAATCTGGAGGATCTCACAACCAGTGGAGCTACTGTAGGCAGTCCTGTGAATTTTTCCTTCTTGCTTCTTGTAAGCAAATTCTCTTTACCAGCTTTGCATCAAGTATGTGCAATGATGGGTTGTTTAATTTCACCTGAAGACAAAATAAAACTTTAGGAAAAGAATGCAATGACTCATGGAAATAAGAATAATCACAGTTTAGGCAGCACTGCCCAGCTACAATTCCATTACTTAGCACACAGTCATGCTACTAAGGAAGTTACTGCCCCTTTTCTGGTTCTTAGTCATAAAAAAATGACAAGCATGACACTACTTCCTATGCAACTACAGTGCCTAAAAATTTCCTGAGTGATTAGAATCAGCCAGCAGAGACCATCTTATGTGCTAACGGATCAGAGTTTTTGGCATGGTTTGAAATGTCTTTTACCTGAACTGTGGAACATGGGGTTTAGCTAGAGAAGCAAGACATTTTCCTTTATGCAATGAGGAAAATAATAGTTTGCACTTCTGTAACATCTTCCACGTGATAAGCTGATAGAGTACTATATAGACTCCCCTGTGAAAAATAACTACCACTGTGATGTACGTTACAAAAATGTTAGTATGTGTCATACGGGAAGTAGGTGGCTCAGAATAACAGAACGGAAAATGAAATCCAGGTATCTCAAGTCTTCTTTCTGTATTCTCACTCTAATGCCATTTTTCTTGCACTGGACATATTGATGAGGCATTCTGGTGTCCAACATGAGTTCACAGTCTGGTGTTCTTTGGTTCGTTTCCCCTCCCCCTGCTCCTTCTCTCCCTCTCTCAAGTATATTTTGAAGAAAGATTGTGAGTGGAATACTCTATGGGAAATCTCCACAGATTGTTACTCATGCCAGTGAAGTTCTGAAATCTGTCACTGTGCCTGAAATGTTTCTGGTACCTCTCTATCCTCAATACTTTTCACAACCAGCAAGACAAACGCAGGGTGCCATCAGCTAGTCAAGATTTGGTAGTTTTCCTAGTTTATCAGTAACTCAAATGACAAAGCATTTGGGGAAAAACAATTGACAAGAACAGAGTGAGGTTTTGGCATTAAGCCTTGTTTTTGTGAAATAGTTTGAATTTAGATCTTAAAGGCTCTGCTTAGTGTCAATAGGATGCCATAATTTTTTTGTAATTTCTGGAGAGAAAAATATAGAAGTCTGTCTGTCAGCATGCCACAAGTAGCGACTTATGTTCCAGTATCAGTGAATAGATCTTTTTGAAGGCTGTTGTCTTTCACATTTACCTCTTCTTTTTCTGTTTTGGAAGTTGATGTAAAAGGTGTGTGGCAACACCAACACTGATAATGCTTCCCTGCTGTTCATGCCTACTTTAAGGAACTGATGTTGCTATGTGAAGGGGAACCAGTCAGAAACGCTACTGTGAGCTTCCTTTAACTTAGTGTACTTGATAAATTTAATCTTCTAATCTTCTGTCTCCATCCCTGACTGAATATTGGAGCACTACTCTCTGCCTTTATTTCCCTTTCTCTTATTTTACACTGAACTTCATCTTTACTTGAGCTCTCTTGTGCAAAGCTTCTACTTATATCTATGAAAATTCCTAGCCTTTCCCAAGAATTTTCATCTCCCAATACCTACTTCAGCAACTTATGTGATGACTAAAGAATTTTGTCTCAATCAGCTAAATGTTTCTGAAACTCTAGCTACACTTCAAATGAAGATCCAGTGGTTTTTTCTGGTTTGAATTGTTTCATTAAAAAAAAGAAATCAGTTGCTGTGAGAGATTTCAGATAGCTGAGATTTGCAAAATTCAGATTTATGGACAATGCATAAAATACCAAACTATAGAGAGGTAGATGTCTTAATTCTACCCAGTACCCAGAGATGTCACTGTGCTAAGACATCATGTGGAATTTTAATCCTGCTGCTGTTACTATTGGATGCTTAACTTGCTTCGTGTAAGAACAATAGAATTCCATTATTTTTTTCTTATTGGCTTGATAATATGCAGAGGTCCTGGAACACAAAAAAATCTGATCCTTAATTGCATTTATCATCTAGATATCTTAGAACCACAACTTCAGCAACATTATGTAATCAGGCTCTGAAGTAGATACATCAGAAGCAATTTATTAAAGCTAGTTCTGGTAAAAATGGAGAAAGGGATTGAAAGGATTGAACATTAGAGTGAAATAAAAATAGTGCATGAAGAGGATCTCCCAAAACAGACCCACCATACAGCTAGTAGGGATCAAATATTTAATGTCAAAATCAATTAAATATTTGGTTAGGCAGAAAAGCATTTGCCTCTGGAAAGCTAATGCAACTATGATAACAGTGAATAGGTTTGAAAAATCTTATGAATTCTGATGAAATTGAAAAAACTGGAATAATAGCTGCGGTAAAACCAGAGAACTGTTGGCCAGGTAGCCTGAAAGACTGAGCCAACGGGAAAGAGACAAGTACTGTGTTAAACTGATCGAGACAGTGCTTTAAAAGTCAACTGAGTGTGCCGTGATTTGTATTAAAGCAACAGCCCTGTGGCTGAGCCAATGGTACAGCCGAAGGTGCTTGAGGTAATTAGTTGAAAATGAAGGTTCTGTCTATAATTATCTCATTGTTTTGAAGGTATCCTTTACAAGGGGAGAGTAAGTGACCATCTGTTCTGTTACTAGCTCCTGGTTCTGTGCAGCTATTTGACCCTTTATTGAAGAAAAAGCGTTTTATCCCACCAACCTGTTGCACAAGTAACTTCACGCGACTTGGTAGGACGACGGGGGGGCGTCTACCAAGGCAAGTAAATTGTGTGTGTAAAGTGCGTAACAGGCTCTGAATCGTCCGTGAATAGGGTGGGTTTAGCAAACTTCATTTTTGCTGTAGTGCTAATCTGAGACACGAAATTACAGAGGCCAAATTGCTAACTCTGTGGAGAAGGGCACGGGGAGGTCAGGGCCGGCGGGGCTCACGCCGAGCGGCCCGGAGGGTGTGGCCGGGGCCGTGCCTCGGGCCCGGGGCTGCGCGGCCCGGAGCCGCCTCCTGGCCCAGGTGAGGGGCGGCCGCGAGGAGCTGCTGCGGAGGGGGAGCCACGGAACCGGGGCCGGGCTGTGGCGGACCGTGCGGCGAGCGATAAGGCGCTCGTGGGAGGCTCTGCTTGAGTCACCCTTAAGAAATCGCGAACGGCGCTTCTTTGGGACGGGCTGCTGCTGGCTACGCGCCGGCTCCTACCGCGGCACGGCCAGCCCTTGGGCTCTCCCGAGGACGTCCCGGTTCATTTTCCGGCAGCGCTCCGGCCGCCGCTGTTGCGGGTCCGGCCTCCGGCCGCCCCTCGCCGCTGCCCGCTCCGGTCCGCGGCCCCGAGGGAGGGGCGCGGGCGGGACTCGCTGCCGGGGATCGCTTCGCCGGGACGGGCGCTCCAGGTCCGCGGAAAGCCTGGAGAGGAGCTGCCGTGAGCAGAGCCGGTAACTGCGGGGACGGCGCTGAGCTCTCGGGCAGAGGAGGCAGAGCTGGGTTTGTGTGTGAGTGTGTGCGGGTGTCCCTGTGTCCCCACGTCGCCGTCGGGGCAGGGGGCGCGGGAGCAGGGCGAGCCCTGCCCGGGCTGGCCTGCGGGCTGCTGGAAATGCCGTGCCTGTGACAGTGACGGACCGAGACGCTGGATCCAAGTGCTTAGGTTTTGTGGGAATTGATCCCGTGGAAGTCTCTTTAAATATAAAACATTGGTGTGTACTCGAGATAGCGAGATACTTCTCCGAGCAGAGAGAAAAGACGCCGTGTCCTTTTTTTAAAAAATCTTTGTCGTTTGAAGAGGAGAGAACGCAAAACACTTCATTCTCTCCGAATTTGTGATTTCTGAAAGGCGGTGTTTGTTCGAAATAATAATGCTGAAAAGGTTTTTCAGTAAAGTGGGTTGTTCTTTTTTTTGTAGGACCAAGGGACCAGTGAAAATAAATTGCTTCCTTTACCAGAGAAGGAACAAAAGCTTGTGTTTTTGAAGCATTGGCTAAAAACCACTTAGATTTGACTGTAACCTTGGTAAAGTTTTCTGTTTCTGCCAGCAAAATGAGGAGAGAAGGTTTGTTTCAAGTCAAGGCTTTATATTGTTCAGAATTACTGAGCTAACTGATTGGGCACTTACATTTCAGAGATAATTTCATGGCCAAATGAAGAAAGCTGTACTTATTATTGAGTCATCTTCAATGATCACTTTTTCTTGGCATTTTTTATATATATGAAGGCATTCTATGTGTGCAAGTTTACAAAGAGAAGTATGAGGTTTATCTGTTTCTCTCATCTTGAAAAAAAAAGGCATTTAAAGAAAATTTGTCCTGGCCCATGTGTTTTCTATTGTGTGAGAATAATAGTTAAAAATAACATTTTTAATAGGCTGACTGATTACATCACAAGGATGTATGGGGGGAGGGTGGAAATTGTGTGGCACATATAAAGAGAGAGAAGGAGAGCATGAACATTATGATAGCACTTCAAGACCATTTGGAAGCACTGACCTGGCTAATCTTGTGGGGATGTTTGATGTTTGACAGACTCATGTTTTTTTCTGATAGTAGCTTGAAGCCTTTGAACTAGTGCATACGCTTTCTCAGGCTATGTCTCTGTATCATAACAGGCTGTAGGTTATTGAACCTTAATATTCTTCTCAAAGTCTTGTGACATGCTTGCTGTAGAAGCTACTGCATCTGTTATTCATAATGAAAGCAGAAAATAGAGGTTGCAGAAAGCTGCTACTAAGCTATTTTGGGGAGCAGAAATCCTTTCTTTTTAATACAGTAAGGAGGAATACTACAGTGCTTCTAGGGAGACAACATGAAATCCACATTTAATTTATAGTGACTACATTTTTGATTGTATTAATTCCTGTGATATCTTAACTTTAGAGGCTTTTAAGTTATACCTTTTTTCTTTTTCCCTTATTCTCTTATTACACACAAAAAATCTGGGGAAGTTCATCTGCCTTTCTGTCCTGACCTTGACTTTCTTCACCATTAAGGATGTTCACTTCCTTTTTGTTTTTGGTTTTTGTTTGTTTGTTTGTTTGTTTCTGTGTGCATCATATTTGCATGCAAATATGCCAGGTAACTTAGCAGGGAGAAGACAGTAATGGATCTTCCACTTGTTGAAATTTATTGTAGCTGATTTCAAGGGAGGGAGGGGAGATGGGTGAGAAATTTGTGGAGGGATTTGATGTGGCAGAAGTAAGTAGAGTTTTCACAAAAGTTGACTCCATCTTTTAAATATCTGAGAATGCTCAGCTGAATGTCTTAAGCCATGTTCAAGCCCTCTTAGCTTCATAGTATATTTAATGGTAAAGATTGGTGATATGATAACACCAGTTATAAAATCCAGGGATTTTGAGCTGAGAATCACTCAAATGCCAGATCAATAAGGCTGTGAGAGAAATGTGAGTCTTTTAATGTCCAAAATTGATTTAGGTGTAACTCTGAGTTATGAAATAGCTTGAGAGTTTGATTTGGAATTCTTGAATTGTTTTTCCTTTTATGAGGTTGCCACTAGCATGAGCATATACAACCTTGGACTGTTTGTTACGCCATTCATGCATCTCTGATGCTGAACTGAAGATTTCAATTTCCCTCACTTCCTCCAATATATTGAAACAAGAAAGTAGAAGCCACTGCCAATGGTTGTGTTATGCTGTAGTATGGAAGGGGTCCTATATCTGTGTGATTTTGAATGAACCATCAAAACACTTCCTCAGACTGTGTGAATATCAGAAAGATTTCACGAGGACGAGCTGAGCCAGAAAAATCTTGTTTGCACCTAGTCAGGAGAAGTTTGCATGACTACCAAAGTGTACAGCTTTGGTAGTTGCTGCATTTGGACAAATAGGGATGGATACAATCAAATTTCAGTTCCTTTTGAGCCATTGACCTGTTACAATTTCTACCATTTCTGTTGTTGATTGCATGATGGCCAGTGCACAAAGCACACTGTCTCTTAGGGAGTCAAATTTGCAGGGTTTTTATATCTAGTAAAGTCAAACGTTCTTTGGATCATATACTGAAGTATTTGAGACATTCCAGTGTCTTCAGCTGAAGAGGCTCCCACTTTCCAGTGTTTACATTCAGTACAAGAAAATTGGATGGATAGTTTGGCAGGACTTTCCTCGCTGAGCTGATTGTTGTAGTTCTCTGTTAACATTTATGAAGAGTACATAGTACAGCAGCACACAGGCAAGCAGATAATTGTGTGGTGGAAACTAGCAGATCAGTTGTTCTCAGTTTTGTTTGGGTTTGTTTGTTTGTTTGGGTTGGGCTTTTTTATGTGTTTGGGTTTTGTTTTGTGGGGTTTTTTGTTTAGGATTTTTGAGGGGTTTTTTTAAGAGGTTTTGCAGGGTGGATTGTTATAGAAATATCAAAGCTGCACACACACTTGTGGCTAAGTGTATTGCACTAAGTGTGGAACTCTACCTTGATTCCTCAAAACAGTATTCAGGTATGAATTTGAGGATTAGGGCTTGAATTTGTAAGTCACATGAGTACAACTTAAAAGAAGGGATGATTAGGTCAACTCTGGGAGTTTGGTTTTGATTCTTAAGGGCTTCTTAGGAGTCAGGGTGAAATGGAAACTGCTGTACATCAGGGAGTCGTTAATTTTTTGAAAACTCTCAGACTGTTGGATTGAAAACTTGCTGGGTTGTTGTAAGGATTACCTTGTGATTGGATTAGGAGAGTGAATTCTCAACTTCCTTTATGGACCCTCAAACATGAAGTGGTTGACAATTTCACATCACAGTAAGCCTATTGTGGACTCATCAGCTATTAAACCAAACCTTTCTATGGTTACATTTATAACAGCTTGGGTTTCATACCTGTGTTCTATTTCAGCATAGCCATGGGAGCCTTGCAGGGAAGGCTAAGGAAAATTCTCTCACTGGATAACCTGAACTAAAACAATTGGAATTCAGATATTTGGGGGTGGCGTTTATATAAACCAATAAGAAAATACAATAATTAAGTACAGACTCTCAGCAGGCCCTGAAAGGAGAACAACAGGATTTGTACAATATGAACCAGCTAGCTTCCAGTTTTTCACACTCCATAAATGGTATTTCTTGCTTTTCAACAGTAAATACCCAAAGTTGAGTTTCAAATGATTGTGTGAATTATAAGAAGCCTTTTGTTCCCCAAATTGTTGAAGGTAATTTATATCATTTCATTCTAATAACAAAGCTGAATTTACAAGAAACAAGCTCAGTCAGTTTGCTTTAGCCAGAGGAGGTTGCAGGTTTGTAGTAAGCATTTGCATTCTAGATCTTCAAATTTGTGGATCATTTCTTTTGCTTAGAACAGTTGTAATGCAAAACAGACTTTACAGCAATTATTGTGAAAATAATTATGTGATAGTTTTAGCACTTGCCAAAACTAGCAGAAACTGTGTCCTTCAACCACATTGTAAATGGAGAGATGATTTAGTATTTCACATCAGTGTGATAACATAGGGCAGAATTTTTGTGAGAATGTGTTTGGGTTTCTTGAGGATTTTGTGTTTTATTTGGATCCACATGACAGTTCTTTGCTAACATCTCAAATATTTTTTACTCTTTTTATCAAGAGATGTGACCAGAGTCAAACAGATTCTCCCTAGGCAGAAGTGCTATTTCCAGAGACTTTTCTACTGTAGTGCCAAGTACCTGTGCTCTGACAGAGGCTTGGCAAATTGAAGAGTGTAAAAAAAAAAAAAAAAAAAAATTACTGAGTACTTATTGTAGGGCTTCCAATACAGGAGAATCGGGAAGGGAATTTTTGTTGAAGTCTGAAAACCTTATCCAGGTGGTGAATCTCTGCAGTGCAGCTGACAGGAAAAAGCAGAATTTTTACATACTTTGGGTTCAGTTTTAGCATTACTGTGAAAGTAAGCCTGTTATGATAACCTCTGAGCAGAATCAACAGTAGCTTCAGTGCAGAAACATTTTGATGGTAGCTGTGATGCTAAGGTTGGAGAAGGGAGCGGGAGGGCTACAGAGACACCTCTGTTTTCCTTGCAACACCTGTGCGTTCCTCAAAACAGGAGGAATTCTTGTGCAGCTGTAAGCACCTGACTTTTGGCTGCTGGGCCTTCAAGGGTGCACATCTTATTTTTCAGCATGGAACTTGACCGAGGTCACAACAGATTCCCCCTGTCCATAACTGTTATTTCCAAAAGCACTTCTGCTTTCTGAGTTCATATCAATCTCTGCAGCATCTGTGGCTGTTCCAGTTTCTATGGGAAGCACTTGGCTGACTAACACCTAGGTTATATAGTGCAGGACTGGTTGCCCTTTAGGTCTGGTGTTAAGTTCCATACAGTGGCTTTTGCAGGCTAATACAACCACAGAGGATAAGGCAGCCTGTCTTCTGCAGTACAACACTGTGAAATGAGCAGTGGGCAGCATTTTTTAAGGAACAGAACTGTAATTTCTTAGTGAGCCTGAAGTGTTTGTCTCACTTTTGCTCACGCTAACAGAAAAACCTGTACTGTATGGCAGACTGCAGTTGATTGTACCAGACTGACAGCTATGCAAATCTCTGTGTCAACAGCGATTTGAGCCAGCAGGCTGGGCATGCTGAAGAAGAGAATTCCAGTAATCTGCTCCTGCCCTTATCTCTTGGGTAGAGCCGTTTAGTTTACAGCCTGTTAGAAATATGTGACCAGTTATCTGCTAGATTTATTACTTGAGCAAGACTCCTTAGCAACAGGTTTTTCCTCACAGTGTGCCAACTACTGGGTTTAAAAACATAATTGTTCCAAACCAAGCTGTAGTGTCCTTTTTTTTTTTTTTTTTTTTGACAAAATGTTCTTAAAACTTTGCTTGTTGTCAGTGATTGAAAGTTGATGTCTGATTCTACAGAGGATGTGAAAAAGAAAAAAAGAGGAACTCTATGGATAAAAATGGAAAATTGTTCAGGGCCTGCTCTTGCATGTTTGTCCAGACTGGTTGTTTTTTTGTTGTGACTTTTAACACATATAAAGGTATATACATGTGTGCTTGATGTGCATTGGGAGCAGCATGTGGTCTTGAGATATCTGAGTGCCTCAAAGCAAAGCAAAAGTTCAGTTTCAGATACCTTTGTTAGTCATGCTACTTAACTTCCTTTAAGTACGGGCTTTGATGATCGATATACAATAAGAAATCTTGGTTTTGTTTTTCAGAACCAAAAATGATAACTGCAGGAAAATTTTCAAGTCTCCCCAGAAACGGCCCTGTGAACCACCAGTTCTCCTTAGCTTCTTCCATGGACCTTTTGACCACAAAACCTTCACCAGTTGAGCATCGCTCAAACTCCTTCCAAGGCATCTCTATCCATGGCACTCTCCCCAGGAAGAAGAGGGGGACAGTTCCCCCTAGGTCTTGTGATATGTTTAGCCATGTGGGAACATTGCCTTACACCAGAGCACGGCAGCAGCCACCTTTTGTACAGGATGTTATAGAAGAGTACCCTCCAGAAAATGGAAAGAGCAACCAACTCCATGCCAGGTACGTTACATAAAACCATAATTTACATATGCTAGTTGCATAGGGATTATTACATATTCCTCTGGGCCTCTAAAGGCCCAGTCATAGGTACAGCTGTTTATTGTAACTAAGTTAGGTTTTCTCCCTAGTATTCAATTTAGGTCTTCATGGGAGACATAAATGATTTTTAATGACTGTATCTTTCCTCTGCATGTTTGAAAAATTTAATATTGTGTGTACTATTCCCATGGAGGAAACTTTTTTAAGTTACTGAATTGCTTTTATATGATCCTTTGCAGTTGTAACAGAGCAGTTTTAAAAAAGAAGGCATAACTGTTCAAACTTGGGTTTGATTTGTATTCAATGCAATATGGATGGAGGGCTGAGGAAAAGGGGAGTGGTGTTCCAGCTGCCTCAAATCTCGTGCTACATGTTAGCCTTCTACATGAAAACTTAGTGGAACCCAATATACACTGAGCTAATGACAAATTACTTGTATTTATTGTTCCTGACTGACTTTGTGGTTAACATATGCATAACTCTTGAGAAATACCTATACTCTTATAATGAGCCTTTCTTTTGGGAACCTATTATCATCACTGATATTTCATTGCCTACAAAAAGGAATTAATTTTGTAAATGCCTTTTTTTGTGTTTTGACATTGAGTTCTATAAAATGGGAAAAAAATTACCAGCTAACGCAAGAAAAATTCAGTGTAATGCAGTGGATCAGTTAAAGACATAGAAATGAGAGAATGTTTGTTGCTTGGCTGATGGAGTTAAAGGCTGAGAAAAGATATCCAAATTATAAGTTCTGAATTTACAGCAAGGCTGTAGATCACTACAAGTTTTTTGTTTTCAAGTCTTGTGAATGAAGAAGAGTTCTGATTAGGTAAGGTTGTATGTGTAGAGTGGTTTCCTTATGCTTTTTGCTTGTGCTTTATGGGATCAAACTTTCCTCTCACCTAAAAAGACTTTCTTCTCTATGCCCCATTCATTTTAAAAGAAGAAAGTACTTAAGTGGATTTAGTACTCCTCTGCCACTGATCTGTCAGATGTACCTGCTTACATGAACTGGCTTTTAAACATAATTTGCTTCTTTTATTCACATACTTGTAGAGAATGCCAGCAGCCTGGGGTGTTGCCATGAAAAGAATATGGTGATACACACTGAGGTTCTATTTTATATCTTCTTTTTCAAGAGCAGTTACTAAACATGATTTTCTTGAGAGATCAAATCCTACTAATAACTTGTCTTATGAATATAACCTTGTCTTATAAAGAACACTTTGTGCACAACCAGTAAGAGTACAAACAGAATGCCTGAAAAGAAAATGTCAGGAAGGTCTGCCTGGTGAGAATTAAAATATAATGCTTTTGAATAATAAAGAGATTCAAAGGATGTTTTTAGTGCAGCCTATGAATAGAATTTGTGTCTATTGAGTCATAGCACCAAATGCTGTTCCTGTTTGATCTTTCAATTACTTTGCTAAAGCACACTCTGAATGCTATGGCAACAAGTTCTAACAGTTGGTTTCTTTAATTTTTACAATGAATCATTATATGTTTTGCTCCATGACCTGACTGCACAGTTGTGTTAGAGCAGAAGACAACACCAACTTGGCAGTCAGCAAATATATCACTTCTTGAATCATCTTGCAATGACGCTGCACTTTTCATGAGTTTACTTTAAAGGAAAGTTGACAGAAAAAGTCTGATATTCCTGTGGTAAGCAGTTTACCATATGTGCTAAGGTAGGCATTCTAATGCCTACACTCACACTTATATTATCTGGGCCTAACAGTATAGGGGAGTTCATGTTTCCTTATTAGTCGGTTGTTTGTGTTTTTTTTTAGAAAGCCCTTTTACTTCAGTGTAGGAATTTGTGAAATAGTGTAACATTACAGGAATATTTTTCACTCAGGAATGTATCAGTCTTTCATTGCTATAATGTTGTTTACAAAAACTGAACATGTGTGTACACATTTAATGAAACATTTTCATGATGAACTGTTCAAACCAAGTGCTGTGTTTGATGCCAGTGGGCCTGAACTAAGTCATTAGGATTGCAGTGTTCCTGTGCACTAATAAACCTGTGGCTCAGTCATGTCATTGTTTTTTTAACTTTAAAAACATACCTATGATAACATTTTAATAATTCAAAGTGAGTAATATTCCCTTAATAGATAAATACACATCATGTGAATAGAAAACAATAATGAACTGTGTCATTCCCTAATGGAATTCTTCTGATTCTAAAATTTTTCTCCTAACTTGAAGAATTATATCGTCAGTTCTCAATACAATGAGAATGTGTTCTCTTCTTGGTTTGTGAATGTACATCTCTGCTAATTAATTAGTTCAAGGGGAAAAATGTGGTTTTTTCTTGAGAAAGCTGACATCTGAGTTTTAGAGTCTCTTGGAAATAATTAAATGGCCAGAATTAGAATCAGCTGAGCTCTTGAAAGGTGGTTTTATTAGCTAAAAAAGAATTCACTCTTGAAAGTGAAGAACTTCAGCTTTAAAAGAGAATTCTAATTTTAGCATGTAAAACTAAAGCCGCTTGTGTGTAATGTTCTTTATAATCTGACATTGATAATTAGACCTAAATAAAGCTTAATTGTAATTTTCTTTTGACGTGATCCATGGGCTATCTTCATTTAGCTCTGCCTTGTATCATCATACCTTTATTTAAAGGAAAATTGTTGAAATTCCATCTGTTGCTAGAACCAGTAGCTTTTTTTTTTTTTTTTTTTGGCCTGTGTTTAGTGGCTGCCATCAGTAAATCCAGAATTTCCACTGCACTTGGATGATGATGGTCCTTCATGAGTGACATTACAGTTGAGCAGACTTGTGGCATTTTCATGCTTTCTCATTAATGCTGCCAAATGTCCCTCAAAGAAACAGGACCTGAAATCAATGCAGAATTATCATTATCATAGTAAGTTTGATTGTGGTGATAAGGACAGCTGTCAAAGCCTGTTTTGACAATCTGTACCATTTCAGCCAGATGTGAACAGGACTCGGGTAGTCTTGGGTTAACACAGTAGTTATCTCTGTGGGTCTGGTACTGGCTTTGATATAAATGTACTTGAATGTTATCTCATTGTAGAGATGCAAGGAATTTCTTCTGAGACGTTGTTAAGAGCATGGAATAGAACAGAGACTTTTGCAGGTGTCCCAAAGCAAAACTAGATTCCAGTATTGATACCATCCTGTTTCATGAGGCAGTGTGATTGCAGGAAGAGCAGAATAAGTGATTGCTTCTTGGACTCTCTGTCAGCTGGCAGCTGTAGTGTTTTTTATTCCTAAATTCATCACTGCCACAATCACCACTAAATCATGTCCTCAAGTGCCATATCCAAATGATTTTTGGTCACTTTCAGGAATGGTAACTCCACCACTTCTCTGGGCAGTCTCTTACAATGCTTTACTACCTTTTTGGTGGGGAAGAAAATCCTAATAAATGTATTCCTGATAATCTAAAGCTCCCTTGGTGCAACTTGAGGCCATTTCCTCTTGTCCTCTCATGCTGACAATTGTTGCTTTATTGGTAAGCCAAACCACGCACCAGGGAAAGAAAAAGAGAGGAGCATGAGGCATATTCTGAAGGTTTTTTTCTTCAGCTGAGGTTTGAGTTGAAGTTAGCACTGCTGCAAGACACAAGAATCACAGAATACTGTGAGAAAGAAATGTATCTTTGATACCCCACTGTCAAACAGGTTCCACGGTTGTTTTGTGGGGAGAGAAGTAATGCAAGTGGTATGATGGTTTCAACATTGTGTTGTCAGTGAGTCAGGCTAATAAAGATGTGATCTTCACAATCAGTTAAAAAGCAGTGAAGGAGAGAAAAGGTACTCCTTTCTCAGTACTGGTAATTCCTCTATTGCCTGCAAATAGCCTGTATTCCTGTTGAAATAAGCAGGGTTTGTGACAAAATTAAGTGAAATTCAGTTTAATAACAGCTCCAGTGTGAAATTGTAAATTGTTAGGAGATCAGGAATAGTATCTGGATTTGCACAAAGTTGATGTTGTTGGTGGGCATGATGCTTTGAAAGAATGTAATGTCAGTTGTAGAATGGACAGTCTAGCACAGTGATAAAATCAAAGCTAGACACAATTTCTTAAAAATAAGTTTATTAAATTTTTGTGTAGTTTGTAGAGTTACATGCCTTTTTTTTAAGTCTTTAGTGTTTCAAAAGCTTTAGTCTCCACTTCAGACTTTTTAGAAAAGATACTGAACTGCTAAAAGTACATGTATGAGAAATTCAGTATTTGAAAGAAAGAAAAATAGTTAATTTTGCCTTTGCCCTGTGTGTGTAGTATAGGAGTGTAGAATGGAGCTTTGGATATTTTGGGAGAAACAGTGCAGTCAGACATTTGCATTTAATCACTATCTTCCCTCTGCTGAGCTTACCCCTAGGAAGTGTTGAAGCACACCATCTGCCAGAAATGATCACTCTAACTTGTCATGCTAATTAGAGCCTTAAAACAAAGTTGACATTAATTTACACTGGCTGTTTCACATTATACAGCACGTTTGTGAGTATGTGCTGGTGTAATTTCTGTTTACTAGCTGTCTTTGCAGTAGCCATATCATTTGCTTGGACTTGTAAAGACAATTTTTTGTTCAAATTCCTTTCTTTGTCTATACAGACATTTAAAAAATGGAGTCACTGATAAACAGTAGGGGTTGTATTGCTCCAACTGGCTTGGAATCAAAATACTTTGTGCATTGCTCTCAATAATGTATAATGCTCTGGGTGCTTTGTTTTATCACTATTCATGAGAGGTTCTGACCTACCAGCTGGTCAGAATTTGATTTTTTTCCCCTGTTTTTGAAGCTTTAGTTTTAACTGTGTATGAATTTGAAGTGTAGAGTTGTAACTACAGAACTATAATTTTAATCTTTTCTTCTTCGCTTCTGTTTTGATTTTCTGTTCTCTAGCCCAGTAAATTCCTGGCTATGCTCTAAGTCCTGACTGTGATTATACTTGCAACACTACTGTTTTTATTGATGTGGCTACAAACAATACATTTTTGTAGGTAGACAAGGCATAGCAGCTTTTTTTTTAACTGCCAAGACCTCAAGCATGAACTGTCCGTGTCCAGCTGTTTTTTGACATGGTTTCAAGCAGGTTAAAAAAGAAAAATTCCGTCTGGTAGGTGTGGAGAGCCGTGGAAGAAAAGATTTTTATTAGCTTAATTCTTTCACTAAGGAAATGGGCAGTCCAGTAGCTCTTAACATCTTCCGGTGCTCATTGAACCTTATTGCAAAAGACCAAAACGTCACAAATAGCCTGTAAACTAAAGTGTATTTTACAGACTGGGCCTGATTATCTACACACAAGTGCGAAGAATACACTTACTTTCTGTAGTTCTGAAAGTATGGTAAGCGTGTGTGACTGCATGTTTTGGGAGACTTCAGTCTCTTATTTTGAGGACTGGTCAGCAGACTTTTTTTCCTCTTGTTTTTCTACATCAGCTGTTTCAGATGAAGTGCTCTCATCTAGCACTGGACTTTGTACTTGCTGTAGCGGAGAGTAGAGTAGATTAGTTTATCTGGTTGTTTAGGATGTTCTGTTCTCTTCTGAATTTCTGATCTTCAAGGCTCTGCGTGTTTGGCTGGATGATCCTCACATGCTTGCCTCATATAACTGTCCAGGAAAAAATAGAAATACGTTCAATGTTAACCTTGACTAATACCACTGACATTAACGGGAACTTCGTCAGCGTAAAGCTGAGCAGGGTCACTGTTCTCTACAGTGCTTGCCCTTGTCCCTGGAGGGCAGAACATGTGGAAGTTGACCAGGTGTTAGTCTTGAAGCATAAAGCTATTCCTGACTGAATTCTGAGTTCCCAAAACTTTTCCTGTGGTATTACCACAACAGATCAGGCCTGATGAAGTCCTTGAATTGGCAGTTGAATTATGAAGAAAAAGAGTTGTCAAGGCTGTGTTTGGTGAGGAGAAAACTATTCAGGGATTTGCTTTATCCATGTAGCAGCCTGTTTTACTTCTCCACATGCTGCAAATTCTGCTTTTCTTTGGATTTGGAGAATGGAGTGAATCAGGTATTTAGGCAGCATTTATTTTTTTTTCTAACTAGTGATTTTGAAAGCATGATTATTGGATAATTTTAAATTTAATTTGTGCTACCTTTTTATATTACTACTGTGTTTACACTTGTGCGCTTCGAAAATTAAAAATAATTTTTATCAAGATTTTAAAATATCAAGTATAGTAAATATTTTGTATGTTTCCAGTGGGAAGTAAAGTGAGTAATACTGGGGTGGTTTTTTTTGGTTTATAAAATGCAGTTCTTCGAGTATCAAAGTATTTGCAAGATTACCAGGAAGAATACCAATACCTCGGTTCTCTTTTAAATTTTAGGATAAGATGGGGAGGAATTTTTATAAATGCACAAAATTTTGAAAGTAAAAATAGTCATAGTTTTGGTGTAATGCCTGAAACTACCTCTCCATGTGAGTTTTGTTCTAAAAAAACCTGAACTAAACTGTTTGTGTGTGGTTGTTTCCTTAGCTACACAAATGTGTTGAATTTGGAGCTACTGAATATCTCATTGACTTCTTCCATGCACAGGTTTTCCAAATGGAAGAATTCCTTAGGTGTTGCCAGTACTTCATGCTTTTTGCCACAGATTTTCCCATTCTTTCTCTTGATGTGTCCTGTTCACGTGCACCTGCAGATCTCTGCTGTCTCAGAGGTGGAGCAGAGCTACCCGCTAAAGCTGGTAGATGGTTATGGTAGAAGGAATGCTGCGTTGGATAAGCAGAGAGTAGCTAATGTTATCTGCTTACATTCAGTATCAAATCCTCTTATCCTTTAACTCCATGAGTTCTTTCTGTTTTGGCATGTCTACCTTTTCTTTTTAGCCCCTCTGTCCATTGTTGGGTTGAGATTCTTCTGTTTTGAAGTTCTACTTCATCCCTTTGTTCCCATTTGATGCTCACATCCTCTTTCTTTCTTGGTGGACATAGACCTGCAGAACCAATGGTTCACTTCTTGTGAATTTTAATGGGATTTTGGAAATCTGCCCGTGTGGGATCCTCAGAGAGGGAAATGAGGAAACAGGATGAAATGTCTCAAAAAGAGAGACCATCTCTCCAGTATTAGAGATGAATTAAATCACAGTCCTTCAGCTTCTGAGCAGAGGAACTGAAGTTCCTTACGGGGTGAACACAGTTGTATCATTGCTGGAAATTAATTGTGGGATCATGTCCTTATTGTTAATGAGCAATTTTTCAGGTAAACTTGAGCCCAAATCCCTCAAAGGCTCTATGAAAATTAGTCAGTGTTATTTTTCAAAAACTTCCTGAAAATTCCTGTTTTTTCTGGCTGTTTCTTCTTTGAGCAGAGGACACTGTATACAGTGGAAAGTTTCTTGAATTACTCCTTGCATTGCACCCAAAGTTCCTTTCCTGGCTCTGCTGTTTTCTGGTCTCTTTTGTAAGTGTTATGGAGTGCCCTATTCAGTTGTACCTAGTGCTATATTGCTTCCTCATCCTGCCTCCTGTTCGTATATGAGCATTTGATTTCCTTTGTCCCTTTAAGGCTCTGAACAGTAGTTAAATGTTAGGTGAGTATATTCCTAATGCTTACCTGCTGTATCCAATGCAGAGAGGCATCTGGTGTGATGAGCTTTTTAAAGTGGGCTAAGGGAATAGACAGGGAGGACAATTCTTCCTCCCACTGTTGTCTTCTTCAGTGCTAAAGCCAAGTATTAGCATTCCTGTGCTTCAGTCCAAATACACATTCCTGAAAGACGTATTAGCCAGGTCAAAACCATACTTCATGAATAAAGTGTACCTAGAATTAGATGCATTTGAGATTAATTAATGGAGACTGTGATTCTGCTGAACATTTGTCAGTGGTTTTTTGGAATATGCATGTTCATTTTGTAAGGTTGTATTGATTTTGAATACTTAAAGTTTTGTGACACTGGATTCAGGAAAACTGCACAGCAACTAAAACACTCACTGTAAAGAGTTGCCAGTTGAAGATACAAGTCAACAGGCAACAGCCCTATATAAACAATTTTGTAGTAACAGTATCTGTTTTGGATAAGCAATAGTCTTGCTGCCCAACCACTACTTTCATAGAATAGGTATTGGGATGAAAAATTTAAGAATTTTTCTGAAGGACAGAGTTTTGGCTTTTGTAGGCCCAAATGTTAAGGAAAATAGAGGAAAAAGAAGGGAGGTGCGCAGTCTGAGCTTTTGAACAGGTTCTGGAGACTGGTACTGTGTGTGGTGCAGAAACAGATTTTTTTCTGGAAAAGGTAGAAAAAAGGATGTAGTTTTTTCTGCTGCAATAGGTAAACTGGAGCAAGTTGTAGGGATGCAGATAGAAGTGGTAAAAGTAAATTGCTGAAACATGATCTCTGCTGGGGCATTCTGAACAAATAGGAGTAAGTTAGTAAGTTGAGATTTCATTGAATTCAAGGAAAAGTATTTCTTCTTGAATTTTAATTATTGTCCCTGCTGTTCTTGTGTGCACTGCAGGTCATCACACAGTTAATCATAGTAGTTTGCACTTCTTTCCACTGGTGTTTGAATGAGTCATGTTCATGGTGCTGTGCAGCTGTAGGCAGAAGGGTGGAATGCCCTTAGGAATGTAGCAGAAGTGTGTGTGTGAAGCAGCAGCTGCTGCGGGGTAAAATCAGTGGATCTTTTATTCTAGTTTGCAGTACAAATAAAATCAGTCTGTGCTACATATACTGAGACATACCATGTCCAGCATGCTGCAACTTGCACCTTCATACTTAAGTAGTGTGTATTTCAAAAATCTACAGAGATGGAGAGATTTCAAAGACACAAACTGAAGAAGGCATGTGATCCCATCTGGTAGTTTTACAGCGGTTCTGTCTGTGTTAGCAGCCATGCAACAGCTTGGTACATTTTCAGGGTCTCCAGCTCCATTTGAGCCTCTGTTGTCCTTACTCAGATTTGGCCTTGGCACCATTGGTGTTGGAACTATTCAGAAGACAGTTCTCATGATTTCTCTTTCAATGGGGTAGAAAGGAGATGCTTTCGAAAATCTCCCCAGGAAAAGTCACTTTAAAATAAACAGACAACTATATTTTCAAACATCAAATACTGGCAATGTGTCCCAATGTTTTTCCCACAAGCACAGTTTTAAAAGTGTGAAGTAGCACAAAGCTGACTCAGGGCCACTCAGCAGTTTCCACCACTGTAAGAATATTTATATGGGAGTTGAATGATAGGGAGGATTTGGGCAACTTGATGATACTGATTTGTCTGCATTTAAATTTTGTTAAAGTTGTCACAGCTAATTTATAATTGTAGCTGATTGTTCTGTGAGGGTGCCAAGGGCCTGGAAGATGCAGACACGTCACACGGCTTAGTGCGTAAAGGGCTGCAGGATTTTTTATAGCACCAGTGATGAGAGGACATAATGTGCAATGTTAGAAAAGTGGAAGTTTTCATGAAATCAAACAGCTAAAGAGTACAGCATGTCTGCTTAAAGACTTTTTATTGAAGCAGTCCTATAGAGAATTATTGGACAAACTTCAGAGTCTGAAAAACAGGTGATGTCTGAGTTACTGAGATTCTGGCTATTGTCCAGCACCCACTGAACTGAACAATGGATGTTGGGATTGAATGCCAGGATTTGGCTTTTCAATTCCATCGTTGATTGTGAGTATGTAAGAATTTTATCAAATATTTTAGAAGAGTGAGTAGTTACCAGGACATTAAAGTTTTCTTTACCCAATTTTCATGTTTGGTTGCGCATTGTCTTCAAATCCATGCGGGATTTTAAATTTGCAGTATGACAGTATTTAGTTTGTCATACCAGAAATATGATTCAAGTTGCTTATAGTGATTTTTTTCTTCATTTTAGCCAGTTACTGTTCATGGTGACAACTTCAAAAGGACTTTTTTAATCTTTTATTTCTCCCCACTCGTTTGACTGTCATTTAGAGGTGTTGGGAGGTAGAGAAATACCATCCAGTAATAGCTGAATTCCATCCCGTTTTCTCATCTCAGTCAGCTCCAGTTATATTTTGAAGGGGACCTCATACAATGATACTTCCTATTTTCTGAGAAGTTATGTTGTTTCTCATAGTGGTCAGATGTATCACTGCTTGCTCATAGATAGTCAGTGCCAACCAGTGTGACACCAGACATTGTTGCAACAAATGTTGTTATGGGGAGAAGAAGAGGGAAGCAAAAGAGCAACTTCACTTTTTTTGTTTCCTTGCCTTCATCTTTTTCTGGGGTTGCTGAAGCTCCACACTTGCTTGCAAACTGTATTTTCTTGGCTGTATCAGCAAAAAACCCACACATAAAAAAACCCCCACATAAGAATCTTGATAAGAATCTTGAAACTGGAGTGAAAAAAATTGAGATAATTTCCAAGGACTACTAGGGAGAGATTAAAGGGTTGTGTGTCTGCAAGATCAACCAGCATTGAAAACGGGGTTGTCAGATGTCAGCCTCTAGAGAGAATGTTTCTGGCTAGGAAAAGCCTCAGAATCAGGAGGACTAAGACTGTGATGCTTTCTTTTAGTGGTCAGATATTACTGGAGGACTGTTTATGCATACACAGACCTTGTGCATGTGGAGGAGGCAACTGAGGATTTACACTTCTCAGGAGAATGTCTTCATTACATGTAGCAAGTCAGGTGTTTTTCTTCTTTTTTGTTCCTATGAGTAAAAACGTGCTGGAAAGGGATTTTTGTCACAAAATTAGGTGATAGCAAGACGTGGCAGCAATAGCAATACCCAAAATAGATATGGGAGTCTGCTTGCATCCCTCTCTTAAATTTCCTTCTGTGACAGAGTAGGTACAGAAAGAGCATGAAGCCAACACTGTGTGTTCTACTGCATACTTACCTCAGCTTGAGGTCTTCTGAAAACTTCTGTGTTCCAGGGACATAATTCTGGATTAAATATGCTTTTTATCTTAGTGAAAGTGGGTCTTCTCTGATTATTAGGGAACCAAAATATATACTAAAATCCAATCTGTGAGTCCACAATTTACACAGGACTGGTTGACTTATGTGCAGACTCTAATACATAAATGTTGTAGGTAAACAGGTGCAAATGAATACAGCTGTAAAGTCAAGCTTTTTATGAAGACAAAAATTAGCATTATTTGAAAGGTAATAGAAACTGATGAAAGATAAGAATTTAGTAGTTCTGAAACAAATCTTCACTTAAATTGATTCTGAGAGATGGCAGAACCTGCTGTCTTTCATCTGACCTGAAAGTGGTTTTTCTACAGATCTTCTAATATAGTAAGTGAGGCTGTGGGTTCATCACTTTTTATTAAGATTCTTTGAGAGGCAAAATGGAAAGGAAAAAAAAACATACCTTATATTTTTCTTAACTTCATGACAGCATAGATTTCCTTCACTGGGAGCACATGGCATAAAGAAAACATCATAATTGCTAACAGAGAACTGAATTCAGGAGCTGGTTTTATTTGATTGCCTTCTAGTTTTTTGGGCTAACTGCTTCATCTGGTTTTCTGCATATAATGTGATAGTATTGTGGTGGAATCAAATGATAGCAAAAGGCAGTAGTTAATCTTTACTATTAGTTACTGCACATCAATGAAAGTTTCCATTCCTTGAAAATAACTTAAAAAAATTGGCACAAAGATGGAGGCTTAGATAAGAAGGGAAGATGGAGGAAGAGGAGTAGATCAGCTTGGAGACAGGTATCTGAGATGAATAGTGCTCCAACATAAGCATCTCTCTGTATGACTTGGTGAATTGCAGGTGAATTTGTACATTTTGTTGTGGGTCAACTTACCAGATAAAATAATACAGTGCTTGTGAAGATACTTGTTACACCATCCATTTTCCAAAGCCAAACATTTTCAAAGCACTTTGGTCATGTGGATGCTGAAAGGAATGCAGGTCACTTCTTCCTCTGCTCTCTTCTGGATGTCCTGCTTTATATACCAGTAAACAAACTGTTTTGTCTTAAACCTTTTCTGCCTCTTTCATTTTGCTTTGGCTTGATCGATCCCGGAGATCATTTGCCTTGTGGCAGAAGTTGGGAACAGTGGAGTCTGTAGGAAGGCTGGTCTGCAGAGTGCAGGCTGTCAGTGCAGACCATAACAAGACATGCTCACTGCCAGAGTGAGCAGGTTTGTTCTTTCAGAGTGTGTTGCACATGCAGTGCTGGTAGACCCTTTGTCCCGAAAGATTCCAGAGGCAATTGAAGAACGAAACTGCAAAGTTTTTCAGGAGCATTTGGTACTGGAACAACTTCCCACAGATCATTTGAATGTAAGAAGAATTCAGGCATGCTTAATGACTTTGCTGAACTGAATAAAATTTTGATTTTTCTTTTTTTCAGTCAAATTGCAAAGTGTTGAGGAGGAAAACATCTCTTCTGTTTAGAAGCTTTCTTTTCTTTTTCTCTGTGCTTCACTCCTGTCTTCTCTGTTATGCTTGTACATGCTTTATGCTCCTACAGTTATCAAACTGACCCTTCTTTGTATATTTCATAGGAAAAGATTTCTCAATTGAATTGAGAAATAGAATTCAAAATTCTATTTCCATTGAATTTTCCAGCTTTTTATTCTTTTGAACACCAGTTGAGAATGTAATTTGACCTTTGATAAATACTGAGATAATGTGAAACAGCAACATGTTATACAGCCTGAACAGTTGAGCACCATCATTTTATGAGGAAGGCTCATTATTCTGATGTTCTGGGTTAAAAGCTGTTAGGGATCCAGACTAAAAACTGAGTATAAAATAATAACCTATTTTGAGATGATATGCAGTTACATTCAAAACAACACAGGAAATTCAGAGATTCAGACTGTTTTCTTGAGGGATTAATTGCAGTGTAACCCAAATGCTACATTTCTGAAGCTGCTAATTAGGTTTCTAGTGGTACATCTTTGCAACCAAATATGTACCAAAAGGATACAAAGATGAACCAAAGCTTCCACCAAAAAGGATCCTGTTTCTAGATTTATAGAGATCTGTTGTCCATGTGGCAAACTTGATTACTGTAATAAGTGCCCAATCCCTCTCTAAGTTTGCAGTTTTCACTGTGCCTGTTACATATTTGTAGTTACAGGCAGTACCATGTGTGTCATTTCTGTTCTCTATGTTCTGTAGAACACATCCAGTCATGTACTGCAAACTCTGTTAACCTGCTTGTTCTCAAATAAAAACAAATGTCCATAATGCTTTGAAATAGAAATAAAAATAAACATATATTTTATGGAGAGAGTTGTAACAGTGCAAGGCTCTTCAGTTAGGCTTTTGTGCCCTTTGCCATCTGTCTGTATAGAAAACCTATGATGAGATTTTTATTTTTAGATTAGGGCAATGACTTGATTATGCAGCATTCAAGTAATTGTGATGCTGAAATTGGGATTATTTTGAGAACTTTTGCTTTGTATTTATAGAAAGTTAATGCCATAAATTCTGTTTCCTGTAAGCACTGCCCTCATGGTGCTATCAGAGGCAGTAGCTTAAATGGGAAAACATAAAAGGGAAGAAATAAATTCAAAAGCCATTGGGAGAGCTCTCTTTTGCATTTATTTCAAACATTTTAAATGCCAGGTAAGTATTTCAGCTATCTGTTGAAATTTCAATATTTTTTTTCTTAAAATGGTATCATTAACTTTATTTCTCAAATTAAGTACTGTTGGCTCCATTACCTGTCCTTCTAGAAGAAATAAATGATTATATATCTGTTAAAAATTGGATAGCATAGCCTATCAAGCTTCAACATACAACTTTTAACAAGGATTTTAATGTGACCTAGTAGCATATTGCTCATATGAATGCATCTCTTCAGTATGAGGTATATTTGGACTTAACTTTTTTTTGTTTGTTTTTCTGACTGTCCTTCTCTCCTGGTACTATTTTCTTACAGAGATCAGAATATTCTGGATCCTACATTGGAATATGTTAAGGTAAGGTACTGTTTCTTACCCTCAAAATATTTTCTTTGGTCTATACCCAGCACTGGCAGAGCATTTCCAGTCTTTTGTAGGCAAATAGTGCAACTGTCCATCTTTTATTACAGAGAACCCAAATATACGTGTCAGACTGTTGTCTTAAAGCTTCAGTGAAATACTTGTATTTTAGGTGTAGGTTTCATTTTTTTATGTGGGGCTTCTGTACAGTTACATGGTGACTGCCTATATTCTTGCTTTGGTTAGCAGATTAAAAGAAGCTGTATTTTTTGCTTATGGATTTCTGAGGAAGTAAAGAAACACATCTGAAAGTACCATAAAAACGTCAGATTTAGGTTTGCAGTTCTAGCATTATACTTACTAAAATTACAGGTAAAAATCCACTTCTGGTCCAAAAAGTACCTGGGAAAGTGGCTGCCACAGGAGACTCTCAGAACTGCTGCTGGATTTCTGCTCTGAACAGGTAGTTCAGTGTTGCAAGGTCCCTGGCCTCAATCCCAGCCTGAAGTTGGGAATTGGTAGAGAAGAGAAGGTCAAAAGCCTTCTCAAGAGTGCTGTGGAAGAGGGGATGCCCGAGGCAACAAAGATATGTTAATTGCTGTATTTAATTGAATTTACTGTGAATCTCAAACTCTGCTGTACCGAGTTTGCTATTACAGTTTTAATAATGTGACTAAGTAGAAGGCAGAGGTATCATGTGCCAGTTCATCAATATGTGTGTCTTGTCTTGTTGCAGCAAGTTCTGTATTATAAATGTGGTTTCTGGTCTTTTCAACCGTTCTAGTAGAAGCTTGTCTTGGACTCTTGTCAATAGCAGTGGTGCTCAGCTTAGTTATTAAAACTTTGATGTTGAGGAGGAAAGCCTGGGGAAAGGAGACTTATGAGGAAGAATACAAGGGTTACCAATCCCTTCTCTTCCCCTTCCTTTTTTAGTTTTTCCTGTCTATATCCCTACCTTTAGTGAAGTGCCAGTTTGGATCCTAGTTCAGTGGTGTTATAACAGGAATTCTAAACAAGCAATCTCAAACTACAACTTTGAAAAATATGCAGAAATTGCTTTCTAATAAACATAACTTCTCAAAACATTTTTATCTGTAAAGGTGTAGGTTATGTAGGTTACCATTCTTGGTAAATTTCACTTTTGTTAACAAACCTTTCCTTGCTGAAATCTGGTGACTGAAAGTATTATAAATAAATTCTTGTCTTCAGAAATACTCTGAACAGAGGAAAGGCAAAGTAAGTTGGTTTTTTTCTGCGGTTTTATTCTGCTCAACATACAAGACAGAAAATACTGATTATAGATTTTTTTTGAAAGAATGTTCTCTATAGATGAACTGTGGTTTCTAATTCTTTAAATTACATTGCTCACAAGTTGCAGTTTACTACATCTTGAATATTGATGTATTAATTCATTCAGTATATAAAGAGGGCTAATTATGCAAACGTAAGTTCTAAGGGGGGGAAAAATGTACTGATTTGCTGAAGTCTGAATATACTGAAGTGTCCATTTGGCTTCAACTCTTCTTTTGTATTCAGAGCGCTGCTGAAACCATGGTCACAGTTAAATGGCTCTTTCAAAAAAACCCTTTTGTGGTAGAAGTGAAAACAGGCCAGACAGCTTTGAGTCAGGCTGCTACTCAAGTCATGAAAGAGATTCAGGGACACAATAGCACGTTGTACATTCTGTGAGATTTTTACAAGTTTTATGAACCAAATAATAGATCCATTGGTAGCCTCTGCAGGTTCTTCCCACACCCTGAGTCTGCACATCCACAGAACAGATTCCTGCAGCAAGGGAGAAAGAATCAAGTGCTGGCAGATTAGAGTGTGTCAGAGAACTTTTTGTGAGTCATTTTGATCAAATTCATGTGAACTAAAGATAGCTTTCAGTCCCATTCCTATTCACTATAAATACTTTGGGATCTTTTTATGTGTGCTGTAATCATTTAAACTATATCAGGATGAAAAGAAAAAAAAATTCCTCTCCTCTTTCATGGAAACCTTTCAAGCATTGTCTTTGGAAATAGTGCCTAATAATTACAGAAATACATATCAGCAGTGAGTTGATAAGTACTACTATGGCCTGAAGTTTTTGAGTTGTATTCCATTAGTGGAAAAATTGCAAAATTTATGACTGTCTGCTCAGCATGGTCATGAGGAAAGTTTATATTTAGATTCAGACTTGAAAAAACTGTTGCTGGTTTAAGGAAGTTACAGCTGCAGGAAAAGAGTTTCTTGTGAAGTTCTGCTGAAGGATTCTTGTTCCTCTCAGCCCTACAGTGTTAATTTTTCTCTCTATTTTTACTCTTCCTCGATTTTGTTAAAAGCAGACTGTCATAGAAATTACTGTTATTCATAATGGATTTGGTTAGTGCAACTGAAAATAAAATTCTGGTGACATTTCAGTGCGTTGATCATTATCTATAGCTTTGCAAGATAGGGCAATATTCTGTGGGTTTAGTTCAACTTCAGGGACCTTAGATCAGGTTATGAGATTTATTGATGCAGTTTGTATAGTTAATTGCACAAATTCATAATATTGTAGATGCCAATCCAATATAGGTGTAGATGTTTGACTCTCACCATCCTACTGGGTGAAGATACTATGGTAAGAGGGTGATCAAAAATAAAGTTTATACGTGTGTATGTAAGTTTAGAAAAAAATCTGTGTTTGCGTGACAAGTAGCCACAGTTTGGGAAACAATTTTTCCTGATGACTGTGAAATTTCCTTACAAGCAGCCTTTTTTAGACATGGAAATATATTAGAGAAATCCCCACCTCACTGGAAAACTTGCCAAGTCCAATGTATTCCTGTTCATTCTGTGTATCACACTCCTGCAGAGACTTGCCTGTTGAGATGCGAGCTGGGACTTGTGGGCAGAAAGTTTGTTGGGTTTCTGCCTTGTCTGACAGCATTAAGTAGCAGAGCTGGGAGGAATGCCTGACACTAAGTCACCACATGATCAAGAGGTTCTTTTTAAGGGGTGGTTTAAGGACTTCTTTTCCACACATTTTCCAACAGAAGCAGGGACAACAGTATCACAGAAGGTGCAATTATCAGATGGAATGTGGTTTTTTGAGGAGAGGAGCAGTATGCCCATGTGGCCAACTTGGACTTTACACATCTTTGTTGCTACAGATTTGTCATCCAACTCAAAGATCATCGGTGATGTCAGTAAGGCTTCAGACAGAGACATTTCCTCTTTTTTTATGTTTCTCTGCTTAGCAAGAACAGAAACTTCACAAGCGTCATTCCACAGCAGTTGCCTCTTGTATGTGAGCTGTGTAATTCAGACATGTAAGATTCTGTTAGAGCCAGTCTAATGGTAAATGCATGTAATTTTCGATCTCAGTGAAACCTTAGGTTTGAATCTCGATGGATGGTTGCTGGTTGTGCACTGCCCTCTGCTGGAAAAGAAACACTCGACTGGATATTTTTAAACGAGTCATGGTTATTCAAATCACGTTTCAAAATAATTTCTTTGTAACTCTGGTAGGAGCCTCTGGTAGGACGGTGAAAGTTGGTTGCTTTTTCTCAAGAGGCACAGAATGGGGGTAATTTTTCCCCTCCTCCCTGTCATTAATTTATAAAAGTAGCTCCTAGAGGGAACTTGAGAATTTTTTTGTCAGGGTGTCCCTGAGATTGTTAGAATAGATGTTCTGATTTGTCCAAAACTTCCAACAAAAGAGATTCCTTATGATCCAAATATAATCTGCTCTACCTCCCCAATTAGATTAGTCTAATTATCTTTTAATTGTTACTGTGAGAAAAATTTTCCTAAATAGTGATATTTTGCATGTAGAATTTTCATTTTGGGTTGTTTGTTTGTTTGTTTTTGTTGGTTTTGGTGGGGGGGTTGTTGGGATTTATTTGGTCTGTTGGTTAGGGTTTTTTTTTTTTGTTGTTTTGTTGTGTTGTTTTTTTGTTTGGGTTTTTTTGGTTGGTTTTGTCCCTCTGTCTTCTTTAATTCTGTATTTCATTTTCTAGTGGAATAAGTTTGCTCTGTTGCAGTAAGTTGGACAAACCATCTTGTCTTTTACTTTTAGTCCTGTTTTGGTGATAGTAAAATTTCCAGTAGTAGAAATTTTTTTCAGCCTTATACTAGGCTTGTTTCTTACAATGTCTGTCCTTTCCCTACTTAAAAGGAGCAACTATTTCTTTAAGTATGTATGATAATTGTTCCTAAAAGCTTTCATCAGCCCAGGAAAAAAAATTTAAAAAAGGAATTACATATGTTATTGAAATTCAGCAGCTCTCAAGTACTTAATTCCCCTGAAATCATGGTGAGAATCTTGCCTTGTTTATCTGGAGTTAAAGAAATTTTATCTTATTTGATACAATGCAGTTATTCATAATTAGTGGTGGAATATAACACTCAAGTTTCAGTGTTTTCTCATGTTGAATTTTGTTTGACCAGCAGACTGGTCTCTGAAAATAAGGTTGAGTCAGCAGTTCTGTAATGTATTGGCTGCAAAGTGATGAATAAAATGTGAGCTGGCGTTTGCAGTAAATTATACAGGAAGTGTGATTCTACAGCTCTGCAAGACAATGCACTTTCAGTCTACTGTCCTAGTTCATGTTTCCCTAGTGAACCCTAAGTTAGCCTGTTCTTGTTGGGAGCTATTTGCTCTTTCCCAGCCCCCAACTCCTGAATGGTCTGGTTAGCTCTAAGAGCTGGGGTTTTCTGTGGTTGCTGAGGTTTGTGAGATCTTGTGGTTAGTTGAGGTTTTGGGGTTTTGTGGGTCAGGGGAGTTAGTGTACTGTGAGGAGGAATATTTTTTTCTTTGTGAATGATAATCCTTATATGAATTGAGTCAAGTGGATAGTGGCTTTCTAATTATTCTGGCCTTCATTGTGAAATCTTTTAGCAGTGCATTCTCCTCTCCTGATGCCGAAATGGAATTTAGGGCATTTTGCTTATGGGAGCACCTTCTGTGATGCTGAGGGTGCTTTAGTAAATAACAAAACGCTGATAATTCTTCAAGCAGCAAGCATCCTCTCTTTGCATGTTAATGGTTAATCTTACATGTTATCCTACCTTAGATTTGACCCAGTTAATGTCTGTATTCTACTACTTCTGTTATTACTCATTAACTCTCAAGTGATGGTCTGGAGTCCTCAAAAACGACTGCATGCAATGATTTTTGAGTTGAAAACTGTAAAATTACTTTGCTCCAATTTCCTTGGCACCCACAGTAACACTGGGTAGCAGTAGCTACTTAGTTGACCTTTTCAATACCTTTGTTAGAGGATCAGTAGCTACTATCAGGTCTTACTTACCCATGACAAACATGGGGAAGATCTGAACCTGAAACATGGAATAGAAGTCCTGGGGCACAAAATCTTGTGAAACTCGGATTTAAACTAATGACCTGTTTTCTCCAAAATACTAATGCCAGTGATTCTCAAATGCTGACAGTTATCACAGAATGGTTTGGGTTGGCAGGGACCTCAAAAGAAACCTAGTTACAATCCCCTGCCTTGTGCAGGGACACCTTTCATTAGACCCAGGTTCCTCAAGGCCCCATCCGACCTGGCCTTTTGATCATATACCAAAGTCAAAATGTCTGTGTCAGTGAAATCAAATATGAGTACGTGGTGAAGTGCATTTATTTTTCAAAGAAAGAGGAGGGGAAAAAACCGGGGGGAGGAATGGGGGAGGTGGGCTGTTTTTTAGCTTTCATGGGTTTGAAGATTGACTTAAATCAAAAGCTGTCAGGGACGTGAAAATGTTGATATTTAACTCCATGCAACACCTTTCTCTTGATCTTTCACTGTCTGTAAGCTCATGAGCCACAAGGGGGAGTGAGTATATAATGTACGGAGAGCAGATGATGATGATGATTTTTTTTAACCATTTTGAGTCCTCTTACTGATAAAGCCTAGGGAAGTGAGACTCCTAATCTCTCAGAGCTATGTTTACAGATAATAATTAGAAAAAGGTTGTGCATTGTGTGTGTCTATCTTGCCTCTTTTTGGAGACACACTGAGATACAGTTCCTGCAAAGAGGGCAGCAGAAGGAGCATTGGGACATTTCAATTGGGATGCCATCTACTGCTATGTGATGTCAAAGGAGCGGGTTGGCCTGACATTTTTGTGTGCTGGATGTTTATAGAAAATAAGCATCTACACAAATAATGGAGCATAACATTATGTTGGCTGCAGATCATTTGCCTCCATGCTCTCTAATCCTTCTGTTAGTAAAATGTTGAAAGACTTGAAAAGCCAAGCTCTTGACAGAGCCCAAGTGACTTGTAAGTTTTCTTTTTGAGTGCTACACCTCCAAAATATACATCCTTTATAGGAAAGGGAAGTATTTGAGGGTATTCAGGAGTTTTAGGTAATTAGCTGGTATTTTAAAGGCATCCAGTTACCCTGGAGAAGTAATACATTGTTTTCATCTTTCCATTATTTTTAGAATTGGTTTTAATCTCACGCAGACAAGCACTTTACTCTGACAGGACTGGAGGAAACTTTCAAAAACAGAAGTCTGACGTTAACCATTGTCTTAATGCCTTATTTTTATATGCAAGACACCTCTGGTATGCTGACCAGCAAAGCTGGTTAGACTAATGACAGCTAAGTCAGCAGGAAAGAGAACAAGGTATTACCCATGAACTGTGAACTAGTTCTGAAAGAAAAGGAAATTCATGCCTTTTATTTTTTTTTCCCAATGCAAGGAACAAATTGAAGGAAAAATAGATGGGGCATTACAAAATTATTTCATGCTTGTACATGGGTTGGCAGACAGTAGGTGGAGCTCAAGAATACTTATGCTAGTTTTTGGTAGGGTCTATTAAACCTGCCAGTGGCTTCATAATAAGATGTCTAGTAGCAAAGCCAGGCCTACTACTGGATCACTTTGAAAAAATCTGATCTTTTATAACTAAAACATATAAATCTCAAAGATACTTGGAGGTCTTAAAGTGCAAATTAGGACCTAGTGAGAAGCTGATAAGCAGGTTTGGCATTTATTTCTTGTACCTGCCAACCTGGGTTTTTATATGAGGCAGAATTTCAAAGAGCAGCAGTGTAAACTAAATAGATGCAAATTCTGTTTTCTCACTATTCTTGTACAACTGCCTTGTATTTCTGAGACTGCCTCAAGGAACCACGACAGAAAGGAATTAGGCTGACCTCTCCCACACCACACCTTGCAATGCAAACAAGGGTAATTACAGCTGCAGCTCTGTCTGTTGATTTTTGATCAGAAGCTGCACCAACAACAGCATGCAGGAAGTGAGGTTATCTGAGAGAACATGAAAGACTCAGCTCTGTTAAAAACTGAGACAGGAATGGTAGGACATGAGCTGGGAGATGGGATTTTATGTGCCTGTAGACATTTGAGTTAGGAACAGATAAAAGTAAGCTTTCTGACAGTATTATCATTCCTTTTCTTCCACTTATTCTACACTTTAACAAGTTTTCAGCTGCAAAGTTGGGCACTACCTATATTTGAAGGCATCTGCCCCCAGAGCTTTTTTAGAGGCCATGTGCCCTATCTGCAGGACTTACTGCTAAAACTAACTAGGAGTGAGCATTGTGAATATGTTTGCATGGATAAATTATTTATCAGTTGTCCCATTTCCTGGCTTTTTCTTACATTAAAAAGAACAAATAACTAGTTATGTAGAAGCTCTTACGTATTAACTGAAAAATGTTTCAACTGGAGACTTTAAGTTACTTGATCTTCTTTGGGTTTTTCTTTCAAATTTTCTTTATTCCTGTTGTACTTTACTGGAACCCCAGGGTTGCCATTTTGTAGCCACAGGCACTCAGACCCTAGTTGGGTCGTGCCCTGTGTAATGGGGACATGTCCGTGTGACGCCACTCGCTCAGGCGCAGTGCTCGGGGCTGGATCTAATCAGATTTGTGCTCTTGACCCTTGTACAGTGCACCGTGCCTTCTTTCATTTACAGCTGGCTTCCTGCCTGCATTGTTTACTTCCATTTAGTGCAGTGAAATGTAAAGCATTACATGTGTTTCGCTCAATATTGTTAGGCTGATTTGAATGCCTTAATGAATAGAACAGTGTAAAGCAAAGTGGCAAGCCAACAATTCCCTCATCTAATTTAGTCTGAAATTACTTCTCTTTCTCTAATATAAAATCATAAATCATAATAATTCTGTGTGTGAATTCTAAGCACTTCCATGACCATGATTGGTATTTGGTTCAAAATAACCTCTTGTAGCTCTGGAGACTGTTTTGATAACTTCAGACTGCTTGTGAGTTTTCAAGCATTTATATTTTCAAGGAGTGTTATTGCTTTACTTGAGCCGCTTAAAATCTTGAAGCCACTTTTTTTTGTTTGGGATTTTGGTGGTTTGTTTTTGTGGGTTTTTGGGGATGTTTTGGGGGGTTTTGGGGGGGTTGTGATGGGAGAAAAAGAAACTATACTAAAGAAATTATCCCTGTGTTTTTTGTTGTTTGACCTGTACAATTAAAGCAGCCTAAGAAAATTCCCTGTGAGCAGGTTCACACTATCCTGTGTGAACACCTCAAACTCCTTCATATGCAATGTGCTGTGAGCGAGCTGGATAGAATTTGGGTGTGTCAAGGGAACAGTGGGTAATTTAAACTAGACCATGAAAATATCCTAAATAACTTTAGAGGCTTTGTAGTAGCAGATGGGGATAGCACAGACTGCTTAATTTCTCTTCCTAATGGGCTGTTAGGAGCTCAACACAGAATATATGTTCAAGTGTTGAACTCGTGTGGCCATGGGTTCTACAAACTTTAAAATCCTTTTTTACTAAGCTTGGTTATCAAAGTTATCAAAAGTAATCTGGCCAGCCATCCACAGAAACAGATGAAGGGATTTTCAGATAATTCAAAGTTCTAAGTATCTTTGAAAACAAAGAAATGAAACTGATGGTTGTCCTTTTTCGTGCTGGAGAGCATTTAAAATACATCCATAGATGACTTAGCAAAAGGATTGTATTTGATGTTTCTGAGGTACATTAAACAGGTTTGTTTCCCATGTTCAGAGTCCAAGAACCCAAAGTACCAGCAAAAAATGGAAAGCCAGGAGTGTGAAAATGTGGTCAAAGCCATCCTTTTTTAATCTGAGTCAGTATTTTAAGATGTAAATCTTACCTATCTATGAAGCATAATCAGAACAGCCTGAAGGCTGTCCTCAATCATGATAGCCATCAGTGCAGGATATAGCCATCAGGATATACCATCCTATCACCCAGAGGTTTCTCACATACGCTTTGGGATTCCTTCCAGTAATACTAATTTTCAGACTGCTGTATCACAGTGTCTTGCAAAGGTTGTCGTTCATTCACTGAGCTATGTAGGCTGAAATCATACTAACTTAATAAAAAGAAAAATCTCATTAGTTTAAAATTTAAAACATTTTAAATTTACTATTTAAATAAAGTATCCTTTTTCCTATCAGTTATACTGTTGATAAAAACCATTGGCAGCTGCTGTATGAAATGGTACAGTATTAGTTTTTAAGATTCATTATTTCTGGCATTCTCTCAACATACATAATTTTTGATTCATTACTTCATTGCAGACAGGAAATAAGGATCTGGCAGTTACCATTTTTATTAGACCTGCCACTCCAATTCTCCTTTTCTCCTTTAAAAAAAAAAAATCTGAGGGGGTTTATTCTTGATGATGGATGGGAACCTTTGTTTAAATTTCTGTGTAGATTTACACATTGATAGGTCGTAGTATTTTTGTCCTTTTTTCCCAACCCCATAAAGAACTATTTGGAACTTCTAATTCTTTTCAGGGCAGAAGTGGTCCACCACACTGCTAAATCAATTGTTTCTGTTGCCAAAATAGCTAAGTCATTCTTATAGCCCTTGTTGTCACCTTCTGTAGTTTGTGTTGCTTGTCTTGGTAGTTTCTGTTTATGGTATTCCTAGGGAAACCTTAGTGTGTGATATTAATACTTGCCAGCATATTAGAAGTCTTGCCAGCATTGTAAAGCAAAATCACCTTGACTGATGCAGTCTTCAATTTCATTTCCCTTTTTATCATCCTTCCGTCCTCCCCTTCCATTTTTAAAATTGGATTAGGGTGTTATTATGCGAACTTTTTATTAATATTCTTTAAAAATACAGTCAGTCCTTACTGAGATGTCCTGCCAGAGTACCAGAAAAATTTTGGTCAAGAAACAAGCATCACAGTTGAGGCTTTTTTGTTTGAAGTTTTGCAGGGTGTCTTTTAACCTTCTCTTCTCTGGCTACCTGCTAAAGAAGTCCTGTGGAGTTCCTCAAAGTGGAAAAATAACTCAAAGTAAATTAAAATGTGCCGCAGCACGGTGCAAGGAGAAAAGGAGGCTACTTTCACATTCCTATTACATTATCTACTCATTCATTGTTTGAGTTTGTCATAAAGAACTCTTCAGCAGGACTTCATCTTCAAAGGCAGTATTTTCAGCTTCTTTTCTGGCCAGTCTTATATCTTTTTTCTTGCCAGGTTTATTACTTTAGAGTCCATTTAATGTTCTGTTCTTTTATTCCTACATTGTTTTGCTTTTCTCAGAAGAGTCTCTGGCATAACATCTCCTACACATGGCCAAGTAGTCTGGCTGCCTTTATGAGCATTCTGGGGTTGGTGCTTAACCTGGTGGTAGGTGCCTGCAAACCTTCCGTGGTCAGATCGGTAAGAGAACTTCACACATCGCACTTCCATTTCCTTGTTATCAACACTGAGGTTTCCTCTTCTTTTCAGATGGGCACTCCATCCCATTTTCAGTGAAAGGCAGTGCATATTTTATGTCTTTTCTCAGTGCTGCTGCTATTAATAATTCCTACTGCTGGATGCAGGCACTGAGGGCACTTACCATTGTTCAGTCAGTGTGGGAAGGAAGTACTGTGTTATTAAGTGAGAGGTACCTTGCAAGTAATACCTCAGGATATACATAAGTATTTAATATGTGTCCTCCTAATTACATAATATACTTGTTGCTGATGAAAAAGACAAGTAACTATTCATTTTAACCACTCCTTGGGCTTAATTTATTCCTAATCCAAGATCTGAAATATCTGTGATTTATGTATTTTTAGTACCCAAGTAGTAATTGATTGATATCTTCAAAGTTTCTCATTGTTAAGTGTTACAGGTTGTCTTGTACCCTACAGTCCAGTCCATTTGCTTTCCTTTCACCAAATCTGTTAACTAGGCTGCTATGTAGGTGATGTCCTGTCTCTTACAGTTACCATAATTACCCAAGTTCTTTGCCTCTTTTTTGCCCTGGTTCTTGAGAGAGCCTTGAGATATGTCAGGCAGATTCTTTGCTGATGAGCAGTTTGCTGACTAGTCAGTAAGCTATGGGCTGTGCTTAGGATTCTGTCCAAGAGAATAGAATCACAGGCATAAATAAAACTGCTGCTCTTTATTTTGTTGTAGTGCTTACTTTTACTTTGCCGAATCAGACATGTTCATTAATTCAGTTCTTTCTTTCTGAAGCATTTGCACAAATCCCATGGGACTATCACCAAGATAAAGCTGTCCACTGAGAGTTTTAAGTGCTGAAGGTACTTTGGTTACCTGGCAATGACACTGACAATGTTTACAGGGTTGGTTTCTTGCTATTTTTTCGATGGACCGTCTGCCAGAAGCTTTCTAATTAAAAATAAACAGATTTATCATTTTCCTTGGTTACTGAAGCTCAGTTCTTACAGTTGTCAAACAGTAATCAACTGCTTTTCCTCTTTTTTTTTTTTTCTTTTATGTGTGTATAATTGAGGATGCAGGCAGAGATGTTGCATGATTGAGCTGGAGCAACTGATTGAGCCTTTATCAGCCCTGGGAGACAGTCAGGTATTGTAACTCATGAGGAAGAGAAGTTTGGCTTGTGCTGATGCCTTAAATGCATCTCTGAGCCAGGGGATACCAAGATAGAGGAGCTAGGATTTCACTGGTGAGTGAAACAGATCACATGGGGATTCTGGCACTCTCTGTATGGCCAGCGTGCCAGCGGTCACTGAATGGAAGGTATCAGCTTCAGCTGTGGAAAGTGTCCCAGACTGATACGTGAGTAGGGGGGTGTAGCAGCACTGGTGGGCAGTGGTGACACTGAAGAGTTTGTGAAGCTCAGAGCACTGCTGGTAGTGACTGTTTGTCTGCAGTCTGGAGGGACCACAGACAGCAGAACTGAAAATGCCGAAGGATTATAATGTCTTTCAAATGCTGATTGCAGCACTTTGCTGCTTTTATCATCGTAAGTCTATTATCAGAGTCAAGGTAGGTGCTCTTTTTCAACTGCAGTGTGCTAGCCAGTAATGCTTTCAGTTTTACCTTAGAAGTGTTTGTTTTTATACCATGGTTTGGTACAGAGTGTTTCTCTTTTGAGGAACACCTTTACAATTCACTATTGTCTCAGAGAGAAGCTTAAACAACTTGCAGTTTTATTAGCCTGAAGCTGGCTGTCTTTATGTTTAGAGACTAAGTAAAAATGTCCGGGCTTGGGGCTTGCTGAAGAGGATTTTAGCAAATTTTCAAGTTTTCAGAATTTAACTGATCAGACCGTTTGGTTCCCTAACTTTATTCACCCATTTAGGGAAAACACAGGCAATTGTGCTCAGGACCACAGGTGGTTTTTAAAATGCTTCAAACAATTTTAGATTTGTCCTTATATTTTAGATATTTTTTAATTGCAAGATGCACAAAATCACATACTCCTTGGAAGATTTGGGTCGGAAGAATTCTTTAAAGGTCGTCTAGTCCAACCCTTCTGCCACGGGCGGGGACATAATTTATTTTATGCAAAAATGCTTCATATGCACTTAAGTACAGAAACAGGCTTCATAATCATTTTGAGTCACAGAAGTGTCTAAGTGACTTGGGAATTGTAATCATGTGGGGCATCTAACTACCTTTGACAACTTGTGAGTTGCACTTAAAACTTTCAAATATTTTTATTTAAGATTATCATGTGAATTGCTCTTTAACACTGTGGACCACTTGCAGTGAAGAAGGATGTGAAGGTTGCTGTCTTCTGGTCTTGGCTTTCAAACTTTGATGGAGGGACTTAAAAGCTGGGAACAACTATCCCCTTCTCTCACCCTCAGAGATTTAGCCTTGTAACTGTCCATTTCTGAAAGTGGGATGTGGGGCTGGGTCTTTGGGCACTCTGAAAAAGTGATTCTGATCAGATTGACTTCTGACTGGGACAGATGTCAGCAATTACCATCCCAATAGAGTGCTAAAGATGGTCTATTGTGTGATAATTTATTTTCATTCTTGTTTTAAGGCTTCACTCTCCAGTTCTAGAACTTTTTAAGTGACAGTGGGTTTTATTGCTGGCTGTCACAAAAGTTAGAAAACTTATCCTTGACCATTCATATGCCCTTTGTTTAACTTGGCATGAATATCTAATACCTAAAATAACGGTGGTGTTGTCATGACAACTTTCCATTCGGTCTAATCCATATAGTCTCTCTCTCTAAGCTGAAACATTAATAGTGTTTGCTCTGTGGAGGGTAAAAAATAAAATCTTTTATGCAGAAACAAATTACAGTTGGGATCTTTCAAAAATAATGTTCTATTTAAAGAGATTTGCAGCATTGAAAATAGATTTGAATGCATGTGTTCCAGTATGCAGATTTAGCAATAGTTAAATCTGATGAACTGCTATTTGAAGACGTTTGGATGGTAGGGAACAGGGATGCAATTGCTGAAGATAAAGCGGCTGTAGGTATAGAAACAGCTGGTGGTCAAATCAAATTAGGTCTGAAGCTCGGGGCCCAATGGTATGGATTCTGTGAAATGTTAAAGGGCCTAGGATGGTAGGAACAATAAGATGGTATGAAATGAAGTCATCAGTTACTATTATTATTATTAAATTTTAAAAAGTCAAGCAAATTCAGTTTGTGTAATTAGATGAAGTTAATTCTTGGTTTTAATAGTATTTATATGTGTAATGAAATACCAGATTGATCCGTAAATAATTATGCTGTAGTTCTCAGCTACCCCTGAGAGATTCAGATTTTTTTCATGGTGATAAATTCATTATGTTATCCAGTTTAATTGAAAGCAGTACAAGGCCAAGCTCAGAGATGCCTTGTTTTGTCCCACCAAAGCACAGGAAGCAGTATAGCACTTGAGCACTCACATTTTGCAGCACTTAATTTTTTGAAACTGAGGTCTCAACAGCAGATATTTGGGTTATTTTCCCATGCATTAATAGAAAATGTAATAATCAGTGCAGAACATCTGAGCTTGGATCAACTCATTCTTCAGTCATGATGTGTCATGATGATCCCATTTGGTTATTATAGCTGTTTACTGTCAAGGTCAGCTTTTACATTGAGGGAAATAGAGAAACTTCAAGGCAAGGGGGCTCCTGTTTGTGTTTAAAAAATAAGAAAATGAAGAGAAAATACTAAATTGTGACTTGTGCCACTTCTAAGCCAAAATATTTTCCTTCGAATATGAATTTTTTGGAAGAGAAGAAGTAAGTTAAGACTAAATCAGTGATAAAAGGTGACTTTAAAATGTAGAGGTCTAAATTCATGGAAAAACTTTGCCACAAGACAGGGGTTTTTTTAGTACTAGTCAGTATGGTTGTCATGATCAGAGGGGGAAGGGCCTTGAAGTTCAAATATTTTCATTCTTAATTCTCTGCTATGATTCACCCTCAGCTGAAGCTGTGCAAAAGGGGAAAGCCACTCCAATTGTCAGGGCTGCCAAATTTTATAACTTCCAGCACGTTGATGTAGCACATTAGTGAGTAATGTACTAATGCTGTGAATGTGACGTGCATAAGAAGCCTTTTATAAGCAGCTACTTACTGCAAGTGCCATCTCTTATCTTGAGTGAACTGCAAACACTTTTATAGATAGTAGATCTTAATATTTCTTCAGTGTGTGATGATCTAAATCTGTTCTCTGGCATCCTCAGCCTTCATATATCCAGTTTCAGCACATATGTGGAGGCAGTGGGATTTGATGACACGTGAGTTACATGTAATCACCATTCAGCATTATTGGCCTGCCTTTTCTGTGTTAGATTTGTTATTGTTGGAGAGGAGCAGATGTGAAAAGACTGCTCAAAATGATGTGAAATTTTGTATAGCTCCCCAAACTTTGATTTCCCATTGTCTCGTTGCTGAGTTTGAGTTTTGATGAGTCTTATAAAATTCTTTTCAATTCCCCTTGGTAATTTTATAGTTACACTGCAGTAAAAGTTTGATTATCTTCTATCATAAATATGTAGATAGCACAGGGTCCACTGGTGCTCTGTAAGTGACTTCTCTTTGATGAGACTGGGAATATTCTTCAGTAGGTACTTAAGGCATTTAACTTCTTGGTAGTACCTATTATTTAGATATGTCTCAGATTAAAACAAACAACCCAACAAAAAACCCACATAACTGCTAACATCATTTACATTTGGAAATGCAAATCTCTAGGGTCACTGAGTGGGAGATTATGATTTGACTAACACTTAACTCAGGATTTCTCAGGATCTGTATTCCAGAAATGAAGCTCTCCTACCTCTCAGTGTAGTTATGTAGAAAAGTAAGGATTTGTTGTAAATGTCGTGGTGTAGTAGAAAATGGTTGTTGAATCCACTAGAATTAAGTTTTCCCATTACGTTCACTTAATATTAAACTGATCTTTGTACTAAAAGACTTCTTTTTTAGTTCCTTCATTCTAAACAAGTGCTTATTAGTTGGCCTGGTTTGAGCTGGCAGCTACACTAACCCATCCCACCCCCTGGGGGAATGGAGAGGAGAATCAAAACTAAGACTTCTAGGTTGAAAAAAGAACAGTTTATTAATTGAAATGAAGTAAAGTATATAGTAAGACTATAGTAGTCTTACTAGTCTATAGTAAGACTAGTAAATAATAATAATGGCAACAGAGAGGAAAAAAAACGCAAGTGATGCCCAATACAGTTGTTCACCACCCACTGACTGATGTCAGAGCCTGTCCCTGAACTCCTGTCAGCCCTGCTTCAAGGTAATTCCTCATTTTATGTACTGGTCATGATGATCTGTGGTGTGGAATATTCCTTTGGCCAATTCAGGTCACCTGTCATGGCTGTGCTCCCTCCCAGCTTTTTGTGCACCTCCTCACTGAGACACAAAAACATGAAACACAAAAAAAGTCCTTGACTTAGGATAAACATGACTTAGCAACAATCAAAACATCAGTGTGTTATCAACACTGAATCCAAAACACTGCACTGTACCAGCTACTGAGAAGAAATTAACTCTAAGACAGCCAAAACCAGAAAATAATTGCCCCATTTCTGTGAATGCCAGGGAATTTTGTTGATCATAGTAACAGAGTGAGAACATGCACATGATGGAGTTTGATTTTAAAGAGCCGTTGCAGTCATGGGGAAAGTTTTCATGATAATTTATTATCTTTTCATCAGTAACCTCAGATGTTGTCACCAGTTACCTAAAGAAGCATGCGGAAATCTTGTGGCTTCAAAATTGCTTCAAAATGCATTCTTCTGTATTAATTCATCTCCCTGAGTAAATCATCCATTCTATACCTCCTCTTACTTAACACAGCACTTGCTATAGTCTGATGTGAACTTTGTGCCCTCTGGAAGGATAGAGAAAGCTGCCTCTGTGAAGAATATTGCACCAGCTATGGTTCAATTTCCAAGTTAATCAGAAAATGGATTCATGTGTTTAGAAACTCCCTTTTTCCAGTCAGTTCTTTTTCAAAAAAAAAAAAAAAAAAAAAAAAACACCACAAACTGTTCAGAGATCACTGTGTTTTTGTTTTGTTAAGCCTTGGCCAGTGATGCTGCTTTTCTTTACAGGAGAAAACAAGAATGTTTTTGAACAATATTGGAGCATTTGGTTCTACATGAAAATGCTCAATGCAAGTCTGTTGTGTTTGGTGGCCAGTTAGTAGAGTTATAAGTGAAGTTATATACATTGTACTAATTAAAACCTTTAAAAATTCACACAGTTGTATATTTTTAAATGCTTGTATTCGTAGTGCCAGATAGGCAGTCTGATTAGGATCACAAGGGCACAGGATTAAAGACTGAAAGGATCTCTGCAGCCAGTGAATTATCCATTGCCAGAATTGAGACTTTGACACTAAAATATTCATTTTCTGTATGAAAAAGTTGATTGCTCTCTAGTGGCTTGGAATTAGAGGAATTTCTCTTTTTTTTTTTTTTTCACTTTTCCAGATGTTTTTGGTGTCCGGTGTCTGTGTGTCCTCTCCCTTCTTGTTTCACATCTTTGTCTTCCCTCTTGGTATTTCCTGTGCTTTCCCCAGCGTCCCCTTCATGTTTTCTGTTGATTGGTCTTTCTGTTACCCAGTCAGAAAGTCACAGTTCAGCATTCGTGGTGTACTTGAGCAAGTATAGCAGGCCTCCAGTGCTGGAGAAAAGATGGATTTGTGAGGGATCTGAAATAGGTTTGGTTTAGATGGATTCAGTACATTTATTAAAACTTTAAACAAAGTACTAAAATTTTAGGGAAGGTATGGACTTGACTTTCTTCCTCAGTTAGATCTCACTTCAATTTTCACAAAGCTGTTCTCATTTATCCCTAATAACCATTTCTTTTCTTTTTCTTTTTTTCCCTGAAACCTTCATGGCCACAGGAGATCAGGTGGTTCCAAGGTTGCCTGTTGGGCTCGTTTCACTGTCACCTGGCAGAGCTGTGCAAAGCACCAGGAAGTAATTGAGATTGGATGGAAATGTGGCCCCCTTTAGTCTGGTACCCTAACAGTCCTTGGCTGTGCTTTGCATAAATAATACTTTGCCAGAAGGTTACAAAGAGAGGTGATGTGAATTTTGGCTTTATCTGAACCAAATGAGAGGGATCTAGTATGACAGATTTTGGACCACTTCCAAACAGTGTCTAAAATTAAAAGCCTTTCCCTCATAATTCAAATTGTTTTAGGAAAAATAAAAAAAAAAAAGGAAGAAAGAAAAAAACCCACAACCAAACAAAAACCCCAAAACAACAAACCAAACTCATCTTCACCTTAGAGAGGAGTTAATTAATAGCAATACAGAAATAACTGTGGGACTTCTCTTTTGTTTAGTACCAACCTCATACAATAAATTATTCAGCACAATCTAACGTGATAAATTTCATTAGGATGGTTGACACAAGAGCTCGATATAGTGAGTTTCCTTTGGAGAGTGCCAAACACTGACATGTAAGTAATCCCTTGGATGCATAAGCAGCAGATTATTGTCAGAAATTCCCATTAAAATACATTGACAAATTTCAGAGGCACAGCATATTCAGGAGGGCAAGTCAAGTCCTCTTCAAATTTGCACTAAATGAAATCATACTTCGATGTTTTATTTCCTTAAATTTTGATATTTTCCAGGTTTTGGTATGGTAGATTAACATTTTCCTGGAAAAAAAAGAGTAAAATAATATGTAACATTAAGGATAATTTGTTATATCTGTAAGCACAGTTTGCTATTAGATTAATGGCCCTGAAGTAAAAGTCCTTTGTGAAATATATAAACTGCCAAGGAGTTTCTTGGCATATACAGAACTAATATATAACTATTATATACATATATATATATATGTGTGTGTGTGTGTGTGTGTGTGTGTGTGTATATATATAGCTATATATATACTACTGACTGATTTTTTTCAGTCAATAACTGAAAAGTTATATATAACTATATATATAACTATTGACTGAATTTTTTTCCCTCCTTCTAAAGTCTCGGCTCTGTAGGTTTTCCATAGTGTATGTAAGTAGGATTGAGGGCTTTTGCCAGCAGGTGATAATATGGTATTGCTAGGTAGTTATGTATTTTTATTTTAATGACCTGTTCACAAAAACTCGGCATGGCAGAAATATCTTAAAATAGCACCGGGACTGAAAACAATGGAATTAAAATGTGAACAAACAGTTCTGGAAAGTGCACACTGAGGGAGTTCTTTGTAGGCCAGGAAAAGCATCTGTATTTGAAAAAAACAGTTCTGTTGACTTGATTTGCTTTTTTATTCTAGGGATATCTGACAGGGTTATTACTACTGAAGATCTCCAAGTATTTAAACTGGAAGCTTCCCTGTGTTGCTTCAATCATGTTTTGTTGCAAAATACATGGGAGTCTTTTATTTTTTCTTCAGATTATTTTAATATTTCTTTTTACCATCCACTGTGCTATCCATAAATGTAAATTCAGCTTTCTTTCTGGCATTGAGTAGGAGCCAGCAATGTCTTAGACAAAGAAATAAAACAAGAAGATGCTACTAAATGAAGGTTTGTCACAATGAAGTTAGTGCAAATTTGCAGCCTACCATTGGTGCCCATTAACTTTTGGGTGCTATTGGGAAATGAGGCTGAAGCATGTGCATCGTGCTGTGTGGAGTAAGTCGCCTTTGTTTTGAAATAAAGCCCACTGGCATAGCTAATAATTGTTGTAAGCCTACCCTCTTTATTTACAGGTTCACATGCTTGCACAGGCTGTACCTGGAGTGATTTTTGAGCCTTGCATGATGTGAAGTTCAATGTATGCAAAGATTCTTGCAGGGCAGAGACCTTGGGTGTAGGGTTTAGCATGGAAAGGTGTTGGCTGGTGAGATTACAGACAGTTCATCAATCACAATTCTTCTTTAGTAGGTTCTATAAGAAATCTGTCTCAGTGAACAAAAAACTATCCAGAAAGACATGCTATTACTAAACTTGCTTATCTAGACAGTTTTCCCCTTTTGTATCCTGGGAATTGTGCTAGCCACTGGAGTTCTTTCACTAGGTTCTGAGTTGCATAAAGGTTATCTAAGAATGTTTGCTTCATCTCAGGAGATGTCTAACCTCTCTGGCAACCAGACTATATTCCATGTGGTAGACCATTGTCAAGAGGATTTTTAACAAACCAAGAATTATTAATGTTAACAATGTTAGTTGATTTAGATTCCTTAAATGTTTTTCTTGATGTGTTGTTAGATGTAGTTCAAGTTCAGTATGTATCTCGTTAACTTCATTTGAGTAATGAAAAATACATTCAATCACCAGAAGAAATTTTAGGTTTCTATGCTCTATTCATAATTAAAGTGTATCTCTAAGTGGATCATCCTGGTATTTGTAAGATAATTCATGTCAGTACCATGGATAAAACTAGTCCTTTTCATCCTATATACGTCTTTGGTAGAGATCTATAGTTTTTTTGTTGGCTAAAAGTATAACTGCTAAGCAAATTCAGTTATTGCCATGGTATCCTACAGTCTATTTTCAACAGCTCTGCCTGCTGCTGAGATACAGTGAGATGCTTTTGGAAAGATGGTGACAATTTATATTGTCAAAAGCATCTTTTGAAACCTTAAATACGATTCACTTGAAAGTAGTAGTTACTCTCAGAAGATCAGCAAAACACACAGCTATGACTTTAAGATCGTGTTACACCACTGCAGCTGGATGTTTTCGTTTACCCTGGAGGGATATTTTAAAAGTTCTTCAGCCACTTCCTTGTGCAGCCAGGAGAAAAAGGTGCTTTTGAAAAGCCTCAGCTCAGTTTGTGTGTTCTTCACTCTGCCTTCAGCTTGTGTAGATGCTATAATACTTGCTGTCATCCTCTCAGACATGGCAGTGAAAGTGTAAACTTTAGAATCCTTGCCAGTCAGCTTTAAATGGGTTCCCAGCCCCTTGGAGTTGGGAAATACAAGTGGTAGCTGTGTGCCTGAGGTCCTTCACCTGTGCTGGTCTGATAGGTCACAAGGGTTTGGAGTGGACGGGGCATTTTTGGCCTTCTCTGGCTATGTTTTGACACTTCAACATGCTTTTGGACTTCAGTCCTCACCAAGCCTCTTCTGTGACTCCTTGTACATCCAGTAACTTCATCTCTTGGTGTTGTAAATGGTTTTATGAATAAGCCCTTTCAGTGAATGTCTTCTTTTTTGTGACATGGATCTTTCTGCACAGTCTTCTCATAAAGCTTGGAAGGAGTTGATGCAAAACCTTAATGTACTAAAACATAGAGAATTTGCTCATTGATGAAAATATTTGTCCATTTTGAACTGGATTTGTATGGATAAATAGCACCCTATTCTGGTTCACAGAAGTGAAACTAAGGTGAAAAGTAATTCTTTACCAGGTTGTTTTTTATCTTCTGCCTTTCTATGTTAGCTACTCGTGTTTGTCAAAGAGAAGCCTTAGTTTTCTCTGAGAAAAGCAGAACGGAGAATTCATTTCAGAATTTCTCTGGGCTCCCAGCATGTTTAAATTATCTTGGCAGCAGGGTGCCTCCTCTGGCATTATTCCACCAAAAATCTGCTGTCTGGTAATGTGTTGTAGTTCAGTCTGCCTGAAATTGCGGGGAGGGTTGTTGAAAGAAGCGTTAAATGTGTGCCACCTGCTTCCACGGTTAGGTGCTGTGAGTATTCACAGTGAAGAAGAAGAAGCTATAGAGAGCAGTGTTCATGGAAAGAGCAGGAATTGGTGGGCAAGCCTTCCCAGTTCTTTTTTAAATAATGTATGTGTTCCCTATTTGCGTTAGTGTATCAGTTAAAGGAACCCGTGAGCTTTGGCTCATATCCAGAAAAAAAATCCATAATGCATGGGAGCAAAATGTTGCATTTTGCTGGAGGCCCTCTCTCGCTCCTTTTTTTTTTTTTTGGTCTTTCTCTGAAGGGAGGGTAACTCTTGATTCTTTGATCAGTGTAGAACATGTTCTCAGGCTTTTGAAACTTTGCAGCACAACAAAAATGGGCTGGAGTCCCAGCCCTTGGAGAATGAAAGGAAGTCCAAAGTACTTCCTCCTCTGAGTGTTTATGAAAGAGAACTTGTCTACTCCAGAGAAGATCCTACACCTCACTGTTAGCAACACTGCATCTGTAAGGACTAGAGACCCGTGGTGGGCCAGCATGAAAGCTGTGCTCCAAAGAGAGATGAAGACAGAATTTTTCCAGAAAATCATATAGTAGTTGTATAGTGGTGATGGAGACATCTTCAAGCAAAACTCATGCCTTTTGTGCTAAGGGGCAAACAAGAGCTTTTGTCCTTTGGGAAGGGAACATCTTGGATATGCACATTTAATGACCATTAGGAGTAAGCTCATTAAAATTGAAATTTTACTTTGGCAACAAAAATATTGACAACAAAGTGTGTCCAGCTTAGCCTGTCTTGATGCATTTGAAATGTTCTTAACTAGATGGGTTCAAAGGGGGCTGCTGGGAAAGAATCTAAATTCAAAATGGAAGTTAAGAGGAAGAGTATTGGAGCAGGGCATTTGGGTCCAGCTCCATTTTTTGGATATAGTTAGAATTCATATTGGAAAGAGGAAGTAGGAGAGGTGACTTTGTAGGTGTGTCATTATTAGTTTGGTGCACAGGCAGAACACTTTGCTCTGTTCTATGCGGTGTAGAACAATCACATGTTATCTCACACAATGCCGGGGTTTGCAAATACAATCCAGAGGGCAAAGCCAAGCCAGCCTGCTGCAAGCAGCACCTGCATTCCAGTGCAGGTCATATGATGGAAGTTATAACCCAGGTAAAATGTTAATCACTAAACTTGGCACAGTTGAAGCTTTTAATCTTTTATTGCAGTTTTCTAGGGAGAGGCAAGTTATGGACAACAGCCCGGAAAAACTGAAGAAGGAGTTAGAGGAAGAACTGCAGCTGAGTAGTGAGGACTTGCGTAGCCATGCCTGGTACCACGGACGTATTCCTCGGCAGGTACGTGCTCTTTGCATTGCCAAGTGTGCTTTGAGCTTTTACAGACCAGCAGAATTTCAGTGATGGGCTGTACACGTCTCTGATACCTGAATTAATTTAGTAGGAACATAATGCTTATTTATATGAAAGCTGTGGCTTAAAGTGAGGCTGAGGATGGATTCAGGTGAGACCCTGGTGGAAAGTAGATACATTTCATGGATAGATTTTTGTGCACTGAATAAATCTGGAACTGGAATTTAGGCTTTGTATAAGAATACTAGGATCACATATTGTTTAGAGAACACTGATAGTAATTTGGTTCAGCATTCTTAATAAAAGTTAAAATGTTGTTTATTTTCTTTCTTGCGCTTGGAACTTAGGGAAGAGGGGGGAAAAAAATAAAAACGCAACAGAATCAATTCAGTCCCCTACATTTTGTTCCGTACAAAGGCAGTTACAGGCACGGTGAGGCCGAGGTTGGATCGGGAGCTTCCCGAGCCGCTGGAGCTCCCCCTGCGGGCCTCCCTCCGCCCCGGGGCAGGGCCGGCTCAGCGGCCTTTTAGCACATGAAAGGACCGACGCAAAACAGAAAAGCAAGGTGTCTCTGACTCTTCCTAGTCGGTAGTGTTTTTATATGCAGTGTTCACAAAGAATAAGAAAAAAAAAAGAAAGCTTCTGTCATGTAACAATGAAAAGGCAGAATCCAGGATCTTGTATTAATGGCTTCTAAACTTCAGTGTGACTCTATATTCAGATGCTTTAAACTTAAAATCCTGGGTCACTGCTTTCCCTTCATGCCTTGTTTTCTATTAGCAAACTAGAAGAAATGCACATGCAAAAGTGTAAATACACTAGAAGAAATACATATGCTGAGCAAAAGAAGCTCAGCTTCTGGCTCCTTCCAAGAAGCCCTTTCAGATCTCTGTTGTGGGATGAGCTTTTAATTAAGAATTGGAGACATCATTCTTCTACCACACTTCATGCTTTGTTTTGTATTTGTGGCTTTGTGTATCCTCCCAGAGTAGCCAAATTAATTCCTGTGTTTAAGACTATTTTGTTGTAATGTATTGTTTTGTGATTCTGAAAGTAATTTTTTGTATAATTCTTTTTCCTCAAAGGTGGCAGAAGGCCTAGTTCAGAGAGATGGAGATTTTCTGATTAGGGATTCTCTCTCCAGTCCTGGGAACTTTGTTCTTACCTGTCAGTGGAAAAATACCCCTCAGCATTTCAAAATCAACAAAACAGTTCTAAGACTCAATGAAGCCTACTGTCGTGTTCAGTATCAGTTTGAACTGGAAAGTTTTGACACTATCCCTGGCTTAGTTAGATACTATGTTGGGAATCGCACACCAATATCAAAGCAGAGTGGAGCAATTATTTTTCAGCCCATCAACAGGACTGTGCCTCTCAGGTGTCTGGAAGAAAAATACGGTTTAACTCCAGTCCAACAAAAAGAGCCAAGCACCCCTGAAGGAAAAATGGAAACTGCAAAAAGGCTGAGTCTTGGTATACCCAGCATGCAATCCCCGGAGCAGAGCATACCCAGAGGAAATCTTTTGAGGTACCTTAATTTTGCTGTCCTTACGGAAGGAAATGGAGTAAATGTATCAGCTCCTGGTAGAGGTGATGTGAGTTCTCACTCTGATTTGAGATGGAAGACTAGGCATGAGGGTTTGCTGATTTTGGCAAAGGATCAGCAAATCCACAAAGTGAGCACAAATGTAGACTCTGAAAGCACAACAGCACTGCAATGATTTGGCAAATCTTAACCATGTAAAACAAAGGATCAAAATAACATCTTGCTGCTGCTCCAGAGAAGTCTGTTTTTCCATAGCTGACTCCTGAAATAAAAACTCTTAAGTGTGGGGTAATGGATCCTAATTTCAGCATCGAAATCAAATGTTCTATTAGAGAGGAAATACCTTCATAAATGCTGCAGGCTGACACACAGTGCCATTTCACTGCCACTATGACAGCAGTTTATGAATGAATGAAGTACCTTTTATTATCATAAGCTGCTCAAGTGGAAAGCTAAAGATCCTTGCACTGGTTATGATATATTCTGGCAGTTAGATATGTATTTTAAGTGCTGATATGTTTTTGTTTGCATTTTTGTTTACCCTAGAAACAAAGAAAAAAGTGGTAGCCAGCCAGCTAGTTTGGATCATGTTCTGGAGAAAAGATTCCCTTTAAAGGCTCACCAGTCAGAGAGCTATCTGCTAATAGGTATGTTTTGTAATTAGAAGTTTCATGCTTAGAATCTGTGTGTGTCCAGGTGGTGTGTTACTCCTCAGACCAAAGTGAGATTACTGAATGTTCTGAGTACTGTAAATACATTATATTCAATGGCCACTGTAAGCTGTTTTAACACACTGCTTCTCTTCAAGGCACTGGAACAGGATTTTTATTTACAATGCACCAGCTAGTTGAGAACCTTAGCACACAAGTCAGCAGGCTTCCACACCAAAAAAATGACAGCTGTGGTTGGTATTAATACCTTTTTGATGGTACTACCTTTCCTCACTTGTGCTTGACAAGAACTGACTTGTTTCACTCATGTCTTTCTGAGAAAACTTTATTAAGCAGAAGTAGTGTTTCATGGAAATTCTGGTAACTGCTTTTTCTCAGGGTAAACTATGCAGATGAGGTAATGTTCCTCACTAGGAGAAAAACACTGCCATGGCTTTTCTACTCAGTTCTGTTCTTCCATCTCCATCAACGTCTCTACCCTCCATCCCTTTTGCTTTTTGTTCCTTTTGCTGCTGTCTGGTTCCATGGCCACTGTCGTCCCAAGCAAGGGATCCAGGGTGTGACAACACTTGGCTCAATTGTTGATTGGGGCATTTTATTTCTCAGATTCTTCAAAGGTTTAAGCAATTGTTTCCATACTAACACACTTGTGTATAGAAACCTGGAATAACGCATCTCTTCCCATGTGGACAAACACGTATTGACTTCCAGGGCTGCTCATTTTGAATAAAGTACTGTTAAAATTCTTCATGCCTAATCTAGGAAGAGTTCTCATGACAAAGAGATTATTAAGTATTTGTACAATGGGTCTGTATTTTGATAGAAAGAGTGTGCTCCTGTGTTTTAACAGTGGGATGGACAGACATTTGTAAGGCAAGTTTCTGTCCCTCTGTAGCTGAATTGATTATTCCAATCCATGGCTACAGATACTTTTATTTTAGCACTACAACAGCCTGAAGAGTTCTGCTGTGCATTTTGTCATAGGATCCTTTGAGCAGGTCCTGTTATCATGCTGCTTAAGGGTGGTGACAGCCTGTGATTTGGAGTTTTTGTTTTATATCTGTAATCAAGCAGTAACACCCACACAATGCAACTGGCCACTTTGCTGTAGATACCAGCAAATGCACTGAGAGTTGCAGATTGGGAATTGTGACACAGGACTCAGTCCCATATTGGATGCCAAGGTTTACATATGCAGTGGGTACAGAATGAGGCATTATATGAGGCATATAACACAGAGGTATTATATGGCTCCTGTATGGAGCTGTTTCACAGAAAGATTAGCATTTCTGAAGTTCATTCCTTCCATACCTTAGTTCAGGCTCAGGCATGACTTTGGGAAGTTTTGCTTTCATCTCAAACTTATCCTTCTCAGAAATGACTCATCTTTTACGTGATGCAGCTGGAAGTCGCTGTTTTTATAGCCTAGATCAGGTTACAAAGAAACCTCCTATTCCAAGCCGTGGAGGTCATCCAGCTCTGACAGGACCGCCTATGTATGCAGCAGGGACTGGAAGTATTGTCAGCATTACCACAGAATAATACTATGGTGCAGCTGTTCCATGTATTTGGGATTTTGGGAGGATCAGCAAGTGAATGGAATTTGCTGGCTAGGTCATTCCTCAAAATATACAATTTTGCCAGCAAATAATTGACATGATCTGACAGTATTATCCTTAGGAAATAGCATTAGGAGATGAAGCCTGGCACAGGAATTGTATGTAGTTTGGCCTTCTAAAACACTGTTTTTCTCTGCAGGTTCAAGACATCCATCCCGATTACCTGAAGCAGATGCAGACTCCTGTCCAAGCTCACCTGCCTTTAGAACAGGCAGTGAACCATCTCTAAGTCCCACAGTTGTTCAGAAAGTTACCTCAGAGTCGCAGCTAGGGGAAGCTCTTAGAGGATCAGACAGTCAGCTCTGTCTAAAGCCTCCACCTAAACCCAGCAAAGCACCACTGATGAAGGCCCCAGATTCTCCTTTGGCTTCCCACAGCTCTGAAGGACACTACTGTGAACTAAATCCTGCCAGACATCCTACAGCAGCAAAACAACCCTTGTGTCAGAAAAACAGCTATGTGGAACATCTGACACAAAAGGAGAGGGCAACATTCAGGAACTCTGAAACAAGCTATTTGATCCTTGATGAGGATGATGCTACAATGAACCCTGCAGATCCTTTAGAAGCTTCAACTCACATGGCTGAAGAAGACAGCATCTTTTCTGCACCTGTTTATGAGACAGTGTCTAGTTTTAAACCAAATGATTTTGAATCCAAACTACTTCCTCCTGAAAACAAGCCATTGGAAACATCCATGTTAAGAAGAGTTAAGGAGCTTTTCACCAACAATAACCCAAAGATTATTGCACAGCATATTCTTAGAATGGACTGCAAGGTAAAAAAAAGATAACGTTTTATTTTATAATGTGCCAGTTTAGACTTTTTAAAGAACTGATTTTATTAAAAAGAATAATGGGTAGATTTGCAGCTAATGTAATGCTTTGTATTGCTTGCAGGATTTTTTAGGGTGTTTTCCATTTGAAGAATAAGAATGTTCACAAACTCTTTGGACTAAAGGTCTCTCATCATGCTTGACTTTAGACTCAAATTCTCAAAGTTCCATATGTCTTTTAAATCTCCTATCAGTTGCTGCATTACTGTGATTCAGCCTTTCTCCTGTCTTTGAGGAAGAGCTGTCTGCTGTAAAGCACTGTGGGGAGAACTGCCCACAACAGGAAATAGCTCCTTAGGGCAAAGAGCAGGCAGACATTACCTGGCTGCCACATGGCCATTATATACAGTGTTCAGTGGAACAAAATATATTTAAACTTCTAAAACCAGCTGCCCTTCTAACCTTTGTCTGAGTTCCTGTCTTACAGCTGGATAGGTGGTGTGGGCAAACAGCTATCAGGACTTGTGCTCTTCTCTCCTGTGAGAGAACTGTGCCAGTGGAATTGCTTAGAAATATGTAAAAACCACAAAGAACTATTTTTCACCTTGTAGACTTTGGTCAGCTGCCAGGGCTTGGAGATCAGCTAATGGGTGAGAAAGACTGGAGAACCATCTCATAATGAGATGATGACTTCGTGTAATGAAAGAAATGTAACTGCAGTTAAATCTGCATGACTTTGCTGGCATGACTGCGTGTTGTACCTGCTGCAGAGCAGCTACAGGAACCAAATGGTATGGTGGGTATCTAACCCCCCAAACTTTGTTGGGATTTGATGGCTTTAATCCTTTTAAGAGGAGTTTGAGAAGTGAAACACATGGTAACTTACTGGGCAACTCCATTGCGGACAGGAAGGGAAGTGGGAGTGGTGATGCTCCAGAAGAAGCACATCAGTAGTACTCTGCTGGTGCTGCTGCTCTGATGGACACTGAAGGTCGGAGGAGGAGGCAGTGTATGAGTCCTTCCAGCTGCTGGGGGCCTGCCAACAGCAAACAGCTTTTTCTGTCCTCAGTAGCACTGTTGGCTGCTGCTAAGTGAGGCTTCATGGAGACAAGGTCACTCAGAAAAACTCAGCTTCACAACTGCTCACTCTTCTCAGAAGTGGTAGATTGAGGTTTCTTTACTATGATTCCAAGAGTATTAACAGCATTCTCTAACATTAGTTCCAAAATTCACTTTTTCCTTTCTTCAACTTAATAACTAGATTATCTTTAATATATAGTTAGAGTATGTGGCTTGAAGGTATAGGATATGCATGCCTTAGAGAACTAGTGTGTTTATATGTATGTATGTATATAATATTCAATTAGCTCATTATTAGACTTCTTATTTTAAATACTGTAAACTTTGCAATGGAGATAAGGCACCAGCTAGCCTACTGGAATTAATTAGGAGTCGTTAGAGGGCTTTGCAGAAACAGATTTTTGGATTTTGGAGCAGGAACAGTAACTAGCTGGGACAGGTAAAGAAGTCTGTTTGATGTTCACCTCCAAGTGCTGAGCCAATGCCTGTCATTTACTGGCAACTTGTTGCATAGACTGCACTGATAAGAACTGCATGATGCAATGAGATTGGCCTGTGAATTGAACCAGAATGAATGCTTTGTACTGAGATCCCAGGCTAAAGTTCGTATGTCTTGTGTGTCATCAGTAGGTCAGTTTACCTTTTAAATAATGACATTTCAAATAAAGAATCCCCCATATGGAAGTGATGAGGTGAGTGTTGCCACTTGCATACCTGTGATGGAATAGCAATCAGTGTCAATAGCAATCTCACGGGGCTTCGTATCACTCCTGCTGCTCTAGAAGTGAAATAGGTTTCTCTACAGTGCTGCTTTGTACTGGTGAGGCTTGTTGTGCAGCTCAGATTGTTTTAATCATTTCATAGCCAAAAAAGCCTGCTGATGGGTGTATCAGAAAATTGCAGGCAGATTGGTTTAAAAAATAAATATGTCAACATACAGGCCTTAAACCAGCAGATAATCTTACACCATCATATTAATGTGGTTTTGCTTATTATTAACAATTATAATTGTTATTGAGATAACCAGTAGCTAATACAATGTTTAAAAAGAAAATACAAATTGGTAAGGGTGTCAGCTTTCACACACTAATTTCATTAGGGACTCAACACTGTGTCCTCCTTAGTCCTTTTTCTAATTCATCTTTATGAACTTCTGTGAACCTAATTCATCTTTAGGACCCTGTGTAACTGCAAACATTCTAAGCAGTAGTTTTTTTGGAAAGGAAAAAGACAAAAGCAAGTGTGTATGTCCTTAAGGCAAAGAGCAGAGGCTCTCTGAAAAGGATCAGGCTGAGAGCACACTACATTTCCTGGAAGCTGCATAGTAATCCCTTTCTGGAAGCAGGGGATGGAGTATGGTAAAGCATTTTGGTCACACCTTTTATGTTTTCTGGTGGCTGCATAATTTAAAAAAAAATTCCTTGGTTTTTTTGTGTAAGGCACTGAACATGCATAGGTTTAAGTTTTCATTGGTGCCTGTATTACAGTGTTGCATGCTGTGCACTTAGCTCTGTATTCCATGCACTTACCTGGAGGAGTTCTCTGTGGCTAGAGGGTTTGTTTCTGAAAAATGTTAGCTTCAAAATTCATGCAGAGTTTTTTGCACTTTACAGGTGGCAAGGATACTAGAAGTTTCTGAAGAGATGAGGAGGAATATGGGAAGGAACTCTGGTCTTGAACTTATCACTTTGCCTTACGGACATCAGCTGCGCCTCGACCTGATTGAGAGGTAAATGTTCCTGTTCCTCATTGCCAGGGCAGATGGCCAGGAGCTCAAGACATGGCTGCACTGTCCTCATTTCCTTCAAGAATGCTCTCGTGCATGTTCCCTGAATTCACATGTACAGATTATTTACTGAGATGGTATGTAAATTCCTTTTGTATAGGAAAGGATTTTGAAAGGTTGAAGACAACTGTCACGTAGTACAGGGAAAGGGGAAAGGTGTTGAAAGCTGTTCCTTGGAACAGCTGAATGCCATCAGCTCTCCTTTACAAGCTCAAGTGAACTAAAATTCAGGGGATCTATAATCTATCTAAGCGTGTGTGTGTGTGCACAAGACTGAAAGGTAGTATCCTTCTGCATGTGGCAGGAGGATCTAATAAAGTAACAGATTATCAGCAAAGCTTTGAAAAACCTCTGTACAAGTTGAAGGGGAACACTTTCGGTGTTCTGATCTACATTGTCTGCTTCATATTTCAGTAGTTTGCTGAGATATTGGGGGCAGGTCACAGGAGTTGTGACAAAGGGAATTGTGGCAATTTTCTCAGAAGTATTCATTCATTCGTTGCTTGAGCAGAATTTTGTATAGTTAGTAGTATCTTAGGAGATTTTACTAAAACATTCATTTAAAGCCTGTGTGTATTTATTCCATATTTGATTATTTGTTTTGGTGCAAAGATGTTGGCAGGACTTAATTTGCTGGGCATGCAAAGATGAAAATACACCTTTGAACTGATCTTTGAACATATGTAAATTTAATTATTTGTGATTTGTTGCATTAATTGTTTCACTACAGGCACAATACCATGGCAATAGGAATAGCTGTTGATATCTTGGGTTGCACAGGAAATGTAGAAGATCGAGCAGCAACATTAAACAGGATCATCCAAGTTGCTGTGGAGCTGAAGGAGTCACTAGGGGATTTATATGGATTTTCTGCTATTATGAAAGCACTGGAAATGCCACAGGTAAAAATCTGTTTTTCTTTATGTTCCAAAATGTGGAGTTGTTTGATGGCTTATTTAGTTTAATTTGAGCAATTTCTTCAAGACTAGAGAGAACATCAAAATAGTCCTCATTACTATTCTATGACCCTGACTAGCAATGAACTTTTCCTGCTGTGGAGTCAATAATGGCTATTCTCTGTTTTGCATGAACAGATCAGTAGATTAGAACAAACCTGGACAGCTCTAAGACACTGTTATACCCAGACTGCCATTATGTATGAAAAACAGCTGAAACCATCTTGCAAAGCTTTGCATGAAGGACAAGACGAGTGGACTAGTGAGTATGAATGACACTGGTTTCTATTTGGCACTTTAACCCTCCCCCTACTGATTTCCTGTGCGGGGAGATGAGGCAGCTGCTCTTTCCATAGCTGTGCATTGTATGTTAAAATGATTGTGTAAACTTGTATAATGCTGTATGATTATGAATGGAAGCAGTCTGCCAACCAAACATCAGTATGTTTGTGTGCCTGTATCCCTGCAGAATTCTTCCCACATCCCTATTTCCGTGTTGAGCAGAAACTGACACATTGCATCATCTTGCCACAAAAACAAGAAAAAAATAAAAGTATCTCTCCTGACTGGAGATTTTTTTCTGGCAGATTTTGCTTCTTATTTGCTTTGCATATTACATCAGAGAATGAATCCTCAAATAAGGAGAATGGGTTGGGTAACTCTGGTTGCATTAGGTGCCCCTGTGCCAAATTCACTGCAGTTCTAGTTTCAAAAGGGATACAAGGCAGAGAAAATAATTTCTCAGAACATCTCTCTGAGAGAATAGGTAAACAGTGAAAAAACTTTTTAGCCTCGTGGATATTTTTATTGGAATGACCAATTTTGAAAATGTTTAAAATATGTGTTTAAAACTTAAAGTGTTTAAAATCTCTGTTTCACTGTCAAGTAATTCAGCAGAGCTTTCCCCTGTAGCAAATGCAGCTTTCCAACACAAATTTGTGTTGGTCTTCCCCAGTCAGTTCACTGGAAACTGGTAGGACAGGTATATTTAAGGTAAGATTTTTTGAAGTCTATTTGACCTCCATTTGAAAGATGGAAGAAAAATAGTAGTTTCCAACGTTAAAAAAGAACACTGCAGTTCCAATACCTTCTTCAATTAACAGTAATGTCTGATGATGATATATGTGATCGTTACTCTGTTCCAGAAACTATCAGTGCTCCACAGAACAACATAACTGTGCCACTGCTGATGCCTCTTGTTACCTTGATGGAGCGCCAGGCTGTTGTTTTTGAAGGCCTGGAGCTGTGGGAAAGCAGTGACCAAAGTGGTGAAATCATGCTCAGGCACCTGGGCACAGCTCGCCTGATCGCCCAGCACGCCCCGACGTTTGGCCGGACGGCAGAGCGGCTGCTGCAAGGTAGGAGAGGCCTGTGCCTGCCCCAGTGCCCTGCTGGCACACAGAGAGTCTTCTCCTCTAAGGCAGGAGCTGAGAGAGCAGCAAATGGCCTGCAGGAAACTCAGTGTGAGGACAACAATAATAGTGTTTAAAAGCAGACAGTAAATGACTTGTAACTACAGCTCTCCAGCAAAAGCTCTCCATTTTTGCTAAACAGATTTGAAATCCTCATGACTCAATATGCTGACCCTTCTGGCAATTCAACAGAAGTACAGTACAGACCGAGGCTAACTTCCTGTCTTCTGTACAATATAAAATTCCCACTCTGATTATTACAACCAAATACCACCCTAAGATTCTTTACAACAGTGCAAGTTGCAGCACTGAGATTGTGACCTCTCACTGCCAGAAAGCAGCAGCATGTTAACAATGTGACTTTATTTTTTGCACTTGCAGTGGAAAAGTTAAGGGAATGAAGAGAAATACAGTAATTTCTGTAGGCAGTATGTATATTATGTATATATATATATATATATGAGTAATTATATTTAGGGCCTGACTACAATGACAATTCTAGAGATTAGAACTGAGCCAGGCTGGCCTATCCCAGTGTTAGACATCAGTGTTAGTAGAATGTCAATGCTGGAAAGGATTTTCAGTTTTATGAGCTTGTTGAAATCATTGTGCAAACAGAACCCAGTGCACTACAGCTTATTTGTATAGAAGACAGTTTAAAAGCCATTTCTGCAGAATAAAAGAATTTGCCTGGTGATGATACTCTGGGATTCTTTTTACTTACTAGGTTTCCAGCCAGATGAAGAGCTGAGTGAAATCTTCAAGACAGAATTTCAAATGAGATTGCTCTGGGGCAGCAAAGGAGCACAAGTTAATCAAAGTGAAAGATACGAGAAATTCAGCCGGATCTTAACTGCACTTTCCCGAAAACTGGAACCTCCTCCAGCGAAGCTGGTGGAACAATTAAGTATATAGAACTCTGGGGACACTATTGAAGTGATATACTTGAAATAACCTTAGCATTCTTCAGGCAATTTGATACTGCACAAACTTCTTGCATTTCAAAAGATGTTTAGAACTTTTAACTGCACAATGCACACTTGTTTTAAAACTACTGATTTCTAAACAAATTATTTATTTACTGATCCCTTTACAGTTAGGTTATCCCTTTAATTCCCCAAAGTTGCAATGTTTTAATGATGTCAAGGAGTAAGGGCACTGGCATCTTAAATATTAAGATGAAGCAAATAGTGTAAATAAAATGATAGATTAATTATCTGACAGGGCAGAAAATTTGTTGTATAATATTCCTTTAACAAATATAAAAAACCCTGTAGATAGAATTGTGAAGTGTATCTTTTTGCAAAATAATTTGCATATTTACAAATCACATAAACACTACCAGTTGCAGAAGTGATCCTTTATCTGTAACCAGAAGGCTCAGACATCACTGTGCCTATGAAACTAGAAAATTAGTCTGTGTCTGTTGTGTTGGCACAACTTCCCCTTTTATTTAAGACAGCATCTGTAATACTTCAGCTTTTGCTGGAGCCTGCACGACAGCTACTCTGCCAGGAATGAATGATGAAATGGCAAGAACAAACAATCCAGCTAATTAAAATGCTTTCAGACATGAGTAAATGTGGGTGTATGTATGTATTAAACTTGCTTCATTTACTGAGGTGAATCACTTTGGTAAGTACTTTTTCCTTGGATGAAGGCAAAGCATAAGGTGTTACCACTTTCTATAGGAAATCAGCATGGACAGAGTTCATTATACAAAGTCTTAGCAGCAAATCCCACTTTGTCATATACAGAATTGGTGACTAAGGGTTATCCTCAGATGTTGTACAAATATTTAAAAACTACAGTCAGAGCTGCATGTGCTTGTTGTCAGTAAGCCTATTTCTAGAGTGAGATGTTACTTAGAGCACTGAAAGTATTGGAGTAGGATAACAACAAAACCAACATCAAAACCTGTTCCTCCTCTGCAATCACAGCAGAGGTTTTTACCACCAGAACAAGAGTGTACAGATCTCATATAAAAGTCTGCCTGTCAATCTTAACAGAAGACAAATGGGAAAGCTAATCACTTAGACCATGAAAGATTTTTTATTCCATGAAAATATTCTCAACAGAGAACACTATTTTTAAACAAAGCATTTAACATTTAGGAAATCAACATGTGCACAAAAAAAGGATTAAAAATTACTGGAAAATGTCTGATTCTTTAAGACAACTCACGTTCAGAATTTTAGAATAAGTGATTTATAAGCTGTGCAAGTACAAATGCTTTTTCCTATGTTTAATAACCCTCATACAAGTTGCACTATCCCTCTTGAAAGCAACCTGCCTCCAAAGGAAGCAAATCCTGGATTCAGAAAAACAAACAGTAGTGTGAAAAGAACATTTAGTATTTTACCAGGAAGTTTTGTTACTGACCTTTAAGGCTGTTAGCCAGGCAGACTACAGGCCCTTAACCAGAAAACACACAGATCACATTTCTTCCTCATCACAGAATTATAGAATCACAGAACATTCTGGGTTGGAAGGGACCCACAAGGATCACTGAGTTTTCTCCAAAATAAAAAAGCACTAGATTTTAAAAAATGAAAAAAAAACCCACAAAAAAACCAAAAAACCCACCCCAATCCCAACAAGACCCCCCCAAAACCCCCAAACCCAAAAAACTACCTAAGTAGTTTTGTCAGTATTGAGTAATGTCACATTATTATATAAATAACCCTGTATACAAGCTCCAAAAATCTAAACTTTAGAGTTTAATAGGCCCCAAAGTACACTAGGTCAAGCTGTGTAATAGTGGTATACATAACAAAAGGAATAAACCTCTACACAAGTCACTCAAATTCAGTTTTACTGGTAGTACAGTTCCAAATAACACTGAAATGAAAAAGAATCCAGCACTGCTGCATCCACATATTGCTTCAGACCCAAAAAAACCAGGATGTTTTAATTATTATTCCATAATACACTGCCAAACAGCAGGTGGCTGGGTTGACAAGCTTGTGTTGATGTAAGTATCCCTCCCCCCAACATCTCTAGTCTACATCTTATCACCCTAATCAATCAGGTATGATGTCTTTATTAATAGAACCACAAATGGGAGGCAAGACAACATAAGCAATAGGGGCACTGCAGACAACTATATTTACACGTATAAACATATCCAAATTTCAATTGTTTACAAGTAAAAGTGCACAAAGATCATTACGAAGTATCACTCAAATGTCACCTGGTCCATACAATGAAGCATCACCTGGAAATGGACTAGCACTGCAGTAATTGAAATTGGAACGTCATAGTGAAAAACTAAAAGACAGTTTCCATAAAAATCTTTTAAAAAAATATTAAAGTCAAATGAAGAGATACACGTTTCAATGTATAAAATTCATGGATGTACCATGTATCCAGTAAAGTAGAGCTCTAGAAAACACCTACCGTGGCTACCTCAGCAGCTGCAGCACTGTGAAAACAGCTGAGACACAGAGCCCTTTGGGGGATACTGTAAGTGGTAGTGTTGGCAAACAACAGATTTAGGCACTCTAGTTTAAGGCAGCAGTTGAATGGCAAGTGGTTGACTTCTGAAAACAGTCATTAGCTTGCAGTGGTGAATCCTCTGGTTGTGCTCCAGGCTGTCAGTGCTCACAACAGGTTACTGAAGGGCTGAAGATGGACCACAGTTCTTGGAGTTTCTCTTGATTGCATTGTAGGCTAGAGCTGAGATGCATTATTTCCCCAAATCAACAAAATACCTTACAGTTGCTTATCAGTTATGCCAAACATCTGGAATGTAATGATGGTTGCAGTGGTATTGTTATAGCAGCATACATGGATACTGGGATGAAACTCTAGTGCTGAAGATATTTAAAGAAAATTATTTGTTACAAAATAAGAGGAGCAATGATGTCAAAGTGTTACACAGAACATGCCTGACTGTCCTAGGCATGCAGGAGGAGGTTAACGGCGAGCATGGAGGTGGCACAGGCAGACTGATAACTGACACAAGGCTCTAAATGACTGCCAATAAAAGTGAGTTGGAAAAGAGCATAATTGAGAAAATCAAAATGTAGCACAAGCTAAAATATAGTTTGTGCACCTGGGACAACCTAGGACAATGAAAATAAAGCAGTTTTAGGAGCAGTAGCCTTTTTGCTCTGGTAATGGAACTCTATTTTCCTGCACAAATTGAAGATTTTGTAATACATCCTTACCTATATATGGAGATGCTAAGATGTTAGTGACTACTAAATGTATGTCTGCATGCATTCATGCAACTAGCTTTTCCCTTGGGCCTCCCAGTCTAGTACCCCTCCCCTCCCCACCCCCACCCCCCCAGCAGCTGCATGTAACCTCCTTCAAGATCTCGCCCATTTTCTCAGAAACCCGCTTCAGGAACCTGCAGTCCAAGAGGAAAAAGAAAAGAACAAAGTTACTGAAGGCCTTTAGAAGACAGAGAAGCGTGCTCAGTTCTAACAGGCCATTCTCAGTGGCTATACATTAGCCTTGTACTTAATTCCACAAACTCTCATTAGAAATACAACATCAGCTTCTTCCCCCAGCAATCAAGTTGTGCAATGCGGTTTATAATCCTCAGTGATTTAACAATGAGGAGAACTACTGCACGTTTAAGACACTGTCTTTAGACTAAACACAATACAATTCAAAGACTTAGTTTACAGGCAGATTAAGATAAAATCATTCCCTTGTCAGGAGCTGAGAGTTTTCAGTAAGACATCAAGCACTACATGTGATCTTTTTTTGTTTGTTCAAGGTATCTAGAGTTAAAACAATGACGTAATGTCCAATACAGAACATTCTACATTACAAGTACTAAAAAGGAAGGAGATAGGTCAGTGGACTTTCTGTCCTTAATCATGTTTTTTCCTGAGTATTTTTGTTGAACTTTCAGAATCAGAAAACATTTTCCTGTTTAAGAAGTGAAAGCTGCCAAGTATTTGCTAAGGAAGGAAATTAATAATTTTCAGTAACTGAGTTCAGTTAGTTATTAGAGGAAAAAGATCACTGTTTTAAGAATATAGTCTAAGTCATAAAAGTGGGAGCAGTAAATCTTAAGAGATCTTTAAAATGTAAGTATTTTTTCAGTTCTCTATAAAAACTTAAGTATTCCACAGAACAAGCAGGAATCCTGGGTTTTTTCAGTTCAATAGCTGGATTGGATTTAGTGCTTTGTAAAGCAGAAAAGCAGAAGACGATGGTCCAAATTACAGACCAGTGTAAGATGCATAATTTAATGTGGTCATCTCTGAAAAGAATTACAGCTAACTCCCCATGCAAACAACAGATCATTGCTGACTTCTGATTCTGTAATTCTTTCCATGAGCCTGTGTAACTTACAGTTTTTCCACTATTTTCCCTGGGGAATGTACAACTGAGAGCTGCCAGTTTTACTGTTAGATATAGGTTACTGCACCTTTGCTGTTTTTCTCTAGCGTTACATCTATATATGATGTTGGCACATAGCCTTCCTCGCCATTATGTCTTCGAGCTCTTGTCCACCCATCTCCTTTGTCCTCCTCAATAATGTACAAAATTTCCCCTTCTTTCATTGCTAGAGTGCCTTCATTATGACCTGGGAAAAACAAGAGGCAAAGAAGTCTCACTGTTCAGACAGAATTTCAAACCATCTTTTTCCCAAGGCATAGTTTCCAAATTATATATAAACAGGAAGAATGAAAAACGTGTGTAAGACAACATATGGCCAAACAGAAAAAAAAAGTCTCAACTTGTAAAGCTGAGTATTTTCCAATAGCTGTGCTAATATTTATCTTAAAACCGCACAAGTACTGCTCATGAATTAAAGTAATTTATAATGTATCTTCACCAATCTTTTAAGCAATTAGTTATTCATACAGGTAATTTGCTTTAAATCATTTTACCTGTCTTCTTTATAACCAATCATTCATGCCCTACAGTCAGAGAATCTCAGTACATGTTGTTAACCTTACCATCAAAGGGATATATTGCCTTGCAATGACCTATAGCTGGTAATGGATCATCATCTTCAAACTCATCATCAAACTCATTGGGATGAGCGTGTTGCTGTGGAGGGCCACGAACTTCCTGGTTGGCATCATCCGTGTAACTCCCTTCAGGGCTAGAATGCAATGATTAGAGCATGAGGACTCTTGAGGACTTCTTGGCTCTAAAACTCACGACATCCATGCATCACAGAAAGGAAGGTCATGGCTATTGGTTTGGAATTCCTGTTAGCAGTTTTTCTATTATTGTCAGAGGTGATTTACTGAAAAAACTCATCTAGCAAAAGCTCAGACTGAATTCTGCTAGAAAAAGAAATGTAAATTTAACATACCTGTCTCCACAGAACACAGAAAACTAGTGAGCCTTATGCAATGGAATAAGATAAGTTTAAAAGGCACTGCTATTTAATGAGCAGGTGTTTCAATTAGACTATTTTTATGCGTTACCAGAATGGCATGAAGTGACCTCTAGAAGTCAGGGCTGGTTAAGATTTTCCTTTAGAAGGACATACACTTCGGGAGGATAAATAACACCCATCACCCCTGTAATCATCAGAGAGCTGTACAGACTCTAGCACAGGATCTAAAGCAGAAGAGACAGAATAGTGACCTCTCTCGGCCCTGGGTGACAAGGTGGTTGATGTCGCTGCTGTGCCGCCTGTCGCTTCTGGCTGCTACTTTACCTTCAACTTCAGAGAGCCAGGCCTTGGGGAAAAAAAACAAATAATGGTGTCACAGAAAAATTGATTTTAAACCAGCACATTTAACAAATGTATTGAACTGCAGACAGTTCACAGCCACACAGAGACTGCTGCAAATGTCAAGTCTCATAATTACTTCACATAAAGCATAAACCTGTCCTTTATGTTTACTTAGCCTACACCCCATACTAGTGTAAGGAAAAAAATCTTTAATTATATGTGAATTTCAGAAAAAGTGAATAATATATTATTCTGAACAGTTTACATCTTTAATAATGTACATCCTTATTCTAGCTAGATGAAGATACTTTACAATACAGCACCCCACAAAAAATTGTATCAGGAGCTCTACTCAAGTAGTTTTGCTGGGTGCTGTATTTAAAATCTCTAAGGCAAAGTACAATTGTACCAATCATTTACATTTTCCAAGAAACTATTTTAGAATCTAACCTCATTCTTGTGTATTTCCATCCGAAGACGGTCCATATTGCTCATAGTCTCAATCAATTTTGGTTGCAAACTGCTTGGATCACCCATCTGGGGATTTTTTTCATAAACATCCTTCATCTTGATGAGAGCATCTCTAAAAACATACAAAACATGGCAGTTAATAATATTGATTCATTGTATAGTATTGATTCATTAAAGCTAAAATAATGTGTATGAGATCCTGAACTGTGATTAGATACCAAGCACAGCAACAAGGAACTACTGATCTTCACACCATGCCTAAATCCTTCTCCCATTCTGCCATCTTAGCCCTCTGCCTTCCTTTCTTGTGTTGTGCACAGGTACACAAGGACTCCAGCTGTTGACTTTTACCTATCCAGTCTCAGTACTTTTTGCCATACTGTTTGTTATATACGATTTCCAATATATTAGTCATGTTCTGTTCTTAAAGCACGAAGTTGCAGCTATCTTGCTCAATGGACCCACACATTTTTTAATGCACGATCTTGGAGCCAATGCTCCCTATGCAGTATTACAATCAAAGTGAGTATTACAGTAAAGCAACATAGCAATGAACTTTACAAGGTGTTTTAATAGCCTGGCCTAACGTATTGTCTCCTAGCCTTTGAACACTGTTGGCTTAGGCAGAGGATGTAAAAAAAAACATAGAGAGGACCACGACAGAACCCTCCAGAAAAATGCACTCACTTTTGGTCTGTTTCCTTCTGTAGCTCTCTGTTAAGTTCATCGATTCTCTGCTGCAGTTTCTTGCGTCTTTGTTCTGGAGGGAGATGGCTGAAATCTTCCAGTGCAGGGCCCTGCAAGCAGAAATACTATGAAACAAGCTGCTGCATGCACAGGTCTGGGCAGCTGAACTGACATACCCACACATGGACAGTGCTCACTGGAAGCAGATGGACCTTCTTAAAAACTCTACTTGACAGACAGCTCTACAAAAGACTGCACAGAATAAATGCATGTTCCTGCTGCCAGAGTGTAGACACTCAGTCAATGGGCTTTCTGCCTTCTCTAGCAGTTGGCTCACACAGGTAACTCCAAATTTCTAGACTTTATTTTTCTGAAGTCGTGTACCTCCTCTTACATCCACTGCACTTAAAGATTTAGAAAATACTAATTTGAAGTCAGAACATATATAATAATATTTAGTAACTTAATACAATAATTTTAGTCAGAATAAAAATCTAAGATGCATATATTATAATTATATACATGTATGTGTGTGTATATATATAAGTTGTTTCTTTCTCTGGAGTGTGTTCTGTGGTCATTTAGATGGTATCAAAAGAAAAATACTGTATTTTGGATCTTCACTCCAAAGCCCTATTACAGTTCTGTTCCAGAACTTTAGCAATCCTAGAAAACATATAAAAACTTACAAAATTCTGATGGATGTTACCTCAAGTAAAACTGGTTCACACAGCACAGAAAAAAACGTTAAAATATAAAAATTCTTACTTAAATTTGCTTATTTGACTCAAAACTTGCTCAAATATTCCAAGTCACCTTTTTTGAAAAAAAAAAAAAAAAAGGCAAGCAACCACCAAAAACTTCAGGGAGGGGAAAAAACCCCTCCTACTTCCCAAACTTGAAAAGAAGTCATAAACCGGCCAATTTAAGACCACCTCTTGTTATAAGCCCAAACCTGCAAACTTGATTGCAAACTTGGCCAAGATTATAATAAGCAGGAAAGAAGGGTTTTGGTATGAAATACATGGGAAGAGACCTTTATGTTTCTTGCAAGTTGGTTGTGAAAACTCTTCTCCTCAGGGTGACAGACACTGACGGTGTTAAGAAGGAAATATGGTAGATGTCTTAATAACCAAAGGTTGGGGTTTGTGGGTTTTTTGGGGTTTTGTTCTGGGGTTTGGTTTTTTTTGTGATCCCCTCTGCCTAAGGAAGTTGGTTTATTCATAGAAACCCACTTGCCATTCCAGTAACCCTCCATGGAGGCAAACCAAACTGGCCAGCATTTCTTTTGTCAAGAAGAAAGTTTACAGAAATTTGACTTTGAGATTTTGACACAAACTTTAGGCTCAGCTGCCAAGTTTCCAACATCCCCCCTTAAAATCTCACCCCCTCAACTTTTCTGCACTTGTAAAATCAATCTCATTGCTTTTTAAGAAGAGAATACAAGATAAGAGAAGGGAAATCAAGATATGATGTTTCCAAAATAAAACAAGTGTTTCTTTCTGGAGGAAGAAGAATATACACTGTGTATAGTCTCAAAGTCCAGAGATGCAAAAAGACATAAACAAACTTCCTGTTCCCTTCAGAAACTCTTCTAAGAAAACTGTTAAGTGCAATACACTACAAAGAAACAAAAATACAATCATGTCCTCTCTATCATTCTTCCTTTACAAGTCAGTTTAAACCAGAGTATCCTAAAAGATGGATCAGAAGAACAGAGGTCTTTTTGTGAATTTTTACTGGTTTACTTTGCAATACAATATTGGATTAAGGTGTGGTTTTATTTAATGTAACAGCTTCCTGTATTTCTAAGCATAAAGGTTCTCTGCTGCAAATTTTTCTTCCAAATTCAAAGGAGTGCAGTATTCACTATTTCTTCTTTACACAAATTTTATAATCTTTTCATATACATATTTTATGCTGATTAAACAATTTTCCTGACAAAGAAAAATCCCCAAGTATTTCCATCATGACCAACTTGTGAAAACTGGTCAACTCTAAAATTCCAAAATTGCAGATTTAGTTGCAGCCAGATCACAAGTCTAATTGCCTTACATTAAGCATGGATGATTAAGAAGACTGTGCATATGAGTGGAAAATCTGAAGATGTATTTCAGCACCTGACTGAAAGCAGTTATGATATGGAAACACTTTCAGAAGATTATTTTCATGCTATCTTAGCAGAAGTACAGCAGACAGATCAGCACACGGGCTTACCATCTTCACCGACCACTGCACAGTTCATTTGAAAACAGAAAGAAACGGGAAATTATTTACATGCAATGACCAGTTACAAAAGTGACTAATGCCTAAAAATGTATTTTTAAAATATCACTTAAGGATTGACATTTTTATTAAAAAAAAATACATTTTGCTATAAGCACAAGAATTCTTCCTTGCTTTAAGAATTACTGATTAAAAAAATAGTAGGTGATAATGGGTACTTTAAACTTTGAAAGTTTTAACACACAGCTTCATTAAACTACTTCTGAATTTTAGTATTCTGAATAAAGGGCTGAGCCTTCTGTTGTAGGAAAAGAAACACACATACAGCCAACATTACACAAAATAGCAGAATTTGATGATGATGGACTGATCAGCTATATACAAAAAATCTGAATCACAGCTCAAAATTCACTACAATCACTCTTACAAATGTAGTTTTTGCAATGTATTTGTTTTATTATCACAGTAGATCTAGAATAAAAAGAGATATTTTTCAAGTTTAGAAGTAATTAAGTTTACTTGCTGAAAACAGCATTTGGGTCATTGTTGTTACAGAAAATGGTTTTAGTCCAGATAAAAATAAAGACACATAAAGAGTAAAGACTTTATCCTAAGAAGCAGCAAATAAAACATGGGTGCCAGGAGCTGAATCTTGGCGTTAATATTCACAGCATTTAAGATCTACCCTGCTCTTAATGATTTGGACTACCCTTTCCAGAGAAACACCAAGCAACTTAGATGACAGATACCTCAACTTCACTTTTGACCCTGAGCAATTTTTAAGGCTGTTGCTTGGGGCACACATGCAACATTAGAATTTCTAGCAATGAAGGAAGTAAAGCACCTTCACGAGTGGTACTTTGGTAGAAATCTTGAAGTCTGGAGATGCAAAATGACACAAACAAACTTCCTGTTCCCTTCAGAAAGAGTCTTCCAAGAAAACTTTGTTAAGGTTTATAGATCACTACTGATAATGCAGATATTTTATGTACCAAGTGGCATCAAGCACAGACCTCTCATAAGCACTAACACTGTCTGGAATTGTTAAGATTTCAAAGGAGAAGCAGCAGCAGGTAACAGCAGCATTGACACACTAAGCTACACCTGCCTACACCTTCCTTCAATAACCTACTCTACAGCTACTGTTTGCTGCTCTTGTTCCACATCATGACAGGAAAATGTACTGTGTGAAGCACGGGGTGGAGGGAGACTGGGTTTGTCATCTCCAGTGCCTTCAGTAAAATCCTGTACAGGGCATGTTAAACGAAATGACCACTATGCTTCACTGGCTGATAGAGGCCACGTCACAGATAAAGCTCAGGAGCAGAAGCAAACTGAGTCCCCTTTCACATGGGCAGATGGTGATAGGACAAATGGGAGCATTTTTTAACTGAAAGAAGATAGATTTAGATTAGATGTTAGGAAGAAATTCTATATTCAGAGGATGGTGAGGCACTGGAACAGGTTGCAGCTGTGGATGCCCCGTCCTGGAGATTCAAGGCCAGGTTGGATGGGGCTCTGAGCAGCCTGGTCTAGCGGAGGGGGTCCCTATGGCAGGGGGTGGAATGAGATGAGCTTTGAGGTCCTTCCAGACCAAACCTTTCTGTGATTCTGTATGTTAGTACCACTGGGAAATAATCATCCAGGGACAAAACACAGAGTAAACAGCATCACATACTAGCAATTATTAAGCATTTAATCGAGGTACATTATAAAGATAAGACTGATCAATGAGATTTTAAAAAATCTATTATTAGTCCAGTACACATTTAAGTTGAAAATACTTGAAAAATACGCAATAATGTGGTGTCTGTTAAAATGTTTGCGAGGAAATTCAAAATATATATAAAATTAAATGTTCATTCTTGGAGATTTTACAGAGATGAAGTCTTTAATATTATGGCACATTTGACTGAGTCTAGACCTGTATACTAGTGATGCTTCCTAATGTTAAAGAATTATTACATTTAAATTACTGAAAGAACATATTAAATTAATGCAATTTAACAGGAAGAATGTATTTAAAAATCAAATTAAAATATGGTTTCATTTTCTATTGGCATTCTGTAGTTAGGAGAGGATCTTCCCTTTCAAAAGAGGTTCTAGAACTACTGGTAGTACAAGGTGACGATCTGTAAGGCAGCAGTCAATACATTTAGTGATCAACAAAATCAAGGTGTAATCAAGGTCTGTGCCATTCCAACAACTATTTAACCCTAGTTCAGTTCCTCACTGAGCACTGAAGAAGAGGCATTACCTTCACCAAATTAAAATCTAATGACTCAGAAGGGAAAGGAGATGCTGCCCTCCATATAGACTTAGAGAAACACAAGTATTTTCTAAAAAAATGGCAGTGCTAGAGAGGCTCTTTCCAAGGTATCTGGGGGTCTGAAATTAGATGCCACAACATGATATAAAGGTTTAAGTGTAACTCATTCTGCTTCAGAATGACAAGGGAGCCTCTAAATTGTAACTGTACTGCAGTAGAACATTGTTGTACCTTGATCTCCACGTTATGTCAACAACTGTCAACCATCCTTGATGCTCATGAGATAGCAAGTCAATATTGTCTTGAAATACCAAAAAATTATTAATTATATATAACTATATGCATCCAATTACCTTTTTATTTGGATCAACAAATCCCACCACTAAACATACATAAAGTGAGCAGCCTAAGCTTTTCTGACATAACAGGAAAGTGCCAGTACATTTATCACTAGCACCATAAATGTTTCTAGGAAACCACTTCATTTTTCATTCTACTGGCTTCCAGACAAATTCTATTTGCAGAATATGACACTATATTAGTAAATTAATTGATAAGTCTCAGTGGCATTTGGTAGTAATTTTTTCAATAATTGTACCCAAAAGAAACTAGGATAAACAAGAGTGACTAATTAATCAGAAAACACATTAAAATTGTAATGTTTAAAAAAATCAGTATTTCAAAAATCTGCCATCACCATAAGCTATAGCAATTTTATTGTACGAAAGAAATTAAATTCTCACTTCTTAGTTCAGCATCTCATAATCAACTTTCACTATTTTCAAAGTCAGCACATAAGACATCTGCTCTGTCAGATGATTTTTGTGTAACTATATATCCAATGATAAATTACTGCAAAAATATGTTACATGATGGTAGGAAAACATTTGTGAATGTGAACAACAATGAAGAAAGGTATCAAACACATGCTGAGCACCCTCTTTATAACACCTTTTTTTAGGCACGAGCTTTTCAAATGTGATAAAGAGCTTTTCTATTTTATTTTCCTTTTAATCTGTTGGTAACTTCTGTATAGTATGAAACAAAGTCTCCTAGAAGTGACCTTACAGCTGAAGTGTTATTTTTAACTAAGCCTTATAATGAGGGTGAAGAGCATTAGAAAAGCCACATCACAAACACACTGCTCATAGCCCATCATGCATTTCAACTTGTTATCAAACTTACCCCTCTTTTGAGGCTTCTGAAAGAAGGAATTCTGGGCTTCCCTGTTTTTATCTCACTCATGCAATAATGCACTGGTTCAATGGAGAATATGGGATACTGGGACCCATTAGGAGTACTGGATGTGTATAAACTAGTAGGGGGTAGGGGTGGGGATTGTGGCTAATGTGGAAATAAAGAAAGCAATAAATAAGCCAAATGTTCAAAGTGATTTTAAAATGAAAATTCTGTCTTACAAAAATAAAATTTCCATCCAACACAGTAACAGGTTGTAACGTTCCAGACACATTTATACTATAACTGTATTGGGTTTAAAAGGTTTCTCTCATGAATTACTCTTCAGAGTTATAGGTTGCTGCAGAGAAGGAAGGAAGCTTTAGACTCAACACCCTAGATATCACAAGACCCTAACAAGATCCTAAAGCTCCCTTGTTCTTTTCTTAAAACACAGTTCAGCTATTGCCAATTTAGTTACAATCATCCTGGAAGCTCAAGCATTCCTGCTCACTATTACCTCCTACATATTGAGGTACACTACCAGGTTGGCCAAACCAGAAGTATTTGGTACACATATGGAGAATGACTAACACAAAAAGTGTTCTCAAATCTGTAGTCAAGTTGCACTGACTCAAATGCCTGCATGGCATTGTTAATATAATCCCAAGAATCTCCTCCCCTTTTTTCAAATTGCTTCTCTCATTTTTTGTCTCTCATACCTCTGCTATTCTCAGTTCAATTTTCCTCTGCTATTTCCACTGCTGCACAACTAATTCCCTTTGCAAAAGGCTTTTGTCTTTGACAACATTAAAAATAGGTAAAGGAATACCTGTAAGTCAAGACCAGCCATAGTTTCAGCTAAATGAAGGTCCAAAGGTCCCCATGAATACCCCAGCTGTAGTAAACCAGCTAATTTTATAATAGATAATTTAAGAATATACTTTAAAACCTGTGAATAGTATTTGGAATTAAATATGTATCTTCCAGTAAGTATTTTGCTTACAGCTGCTGTTTTGTAGAGTTCTCCTCAATCCTCCTCAAAAACAGGTAAAAAAACAGGGACACCTTTCATTTCATGCAGGTCCTTAGGGAAGAGATGCATGTAATATGTACCCACATGTCACACCTGTGGCTGCACAGAGAAGACAGTAAGGCTGACTCCCTGAATGCTACACACAGTGAGGGAACTGGAGAGAAGAAAGGGTAGGGCAAGTCTTGTCAGCTTATTTCAGCTGTCATCATACTAAGGGATTTAACTACAGTAAATGCCAAGGTCCAGGCTGAAACCAGTGTACATTTACATACTCTCCAAACTATCAGAAAGATGTCCTGTGGTAAAACTAGCAATTGTGATCTAATTCCAGAACAGGCCAAAACTCACCCACCTCTGCAGAAAAATGCAATATATATGCCCATGTATTAATGCATGTGAACTGCTATGAATCATTAATTACACTGCATGAAAGTAAACAATCAATTTTAATACCCAGCTAGAGTTACATAATATACTGAGGGTGAAATAAAGAATCATCTGTATCCTTCCTTTCTGTAAAGACTTACTTTCTCAGAATACCATAAAGTAGAAGGTAAGTTCTACCATTAGGAAGCCCTAAGAACAGTTTCCTGTAATAAATGACAGAAATTGTCAGTGGCTTGGAGCATTAAAATAACCTCATAGAAATCTGTGGGAATGGCTGCATTAAAATGGCTCACTGATATGCTCCAATATTAAATAAAGATAAAGCAGAAAATTTAAATATGTATATGCTCCATTCATTTATATAGCTAATGCATGTATTGACAATCTTTTGTTGATCCATGAAGGCACCTCACACAGTAAGTGTTAATTGTAACTCGTAAGAAAACAAAGTAGTAATCTCAGTGCTTTCAATTTTTTCTTGAGCATAGAGGACATTTCCCTTCATGGAGCTTCCACAGTATGTTTTACCAGTGACAGAGTATAAACTGTAAGGTTTTCAGAGAAACCTCAAGAATTTTCAAAACTTGCAGCAGGTGTAATAAAAATTTACGTTAACACTTTTACATATAAATGTGACATTTAGAAGGGGGTTGCTTTTTGTGCCATAAGAGATCTGGTCTGCCCAATTCCAAAACGTACTCTCCCCTCCCCTTATTTTACACAATTAACACCTTTCCTATGCAACTACAGAAAGTCTTTACAGAATCTTAGAAACACTGCAGTAATGGGAAGCTACGTTTATCAAATAACTACTAAAAATGCTCCCAGACAAAAATTACTAGAAGAAAACCTGAAAAACTTCCCCAGTGAAAACTTGATTTTTAACATGGTAAGTACACAAACCTTCTGATCTCCTTACATATACTTTAAAAATAAATTGGAAGGCAAGGGGAAGATTTTTTAAAAATACATGAATTGCTGCTTCCATGCACTCTAAATGTTCAAATTTTAATTTTCCAAATAGTAATTTCTTAATTGTTACCTTTGGTTTCTTTCCAAATAGCCACAGCTTTCCTTTAGCCTTGCCGACTGTAGTTTTTGTATCAATTCTCATTCCCTCTTGCTTTGGTGTACTGATGGTTCCATCAGAGATAGTTCTGTAAATATTCTGACTGTAATCTTCAAATGGAAAGTCTCCAGGAGGTTCAAAACCAGATTTGAAGCAATCTATCACTAGTTGAGAGTCCTAAACATAGGAGTTAAATTAAGGAGTTTAAAAAGCAAACCCATCAAGAAGCAGAGAAAAAAGAGACAAATTTTTTGTTTAATTGCAGAGATGCACAGAAAGTAAGAGTGAGCTCAAAACACACAGTTTTGGACAGACATGCTTTTATCTCAGAAGTGTTCATGAGTGTATAGCAAAGCATACTCTGCTATTCAGAATATTCCAGCAAATACTTAACTGAATGAAGTTATGTTAACTGAAGACCCTTTATGTTTTAATGTCACATACAGGGGAAAATACTGACCACAGTATTCCAGAATATCCAAAACACACCCAGTGAGAACGTATCAAAGATATTCAGATTACATGAAATCAATAAAGCAGGAAGAGAGCAGACTAGAAAAGCAGAAGTGGTCCCTTCTGCTGAAATCAAAGTCACAACACTTTTGAAGCAAGTATTTGACCACAGAAAGAAAACTGACCAGGGTAAGTCAGTCTTTCCCCTCTCCACCACTTCTGGAGCAGTTAAACTTTCACACACATTTGAAGTTACTCAGTTCTACTTACTCTGTGTTGATCAACTGATTTTGCTGCAAGGATCATCCCTTCTAAGCATTTTGAGATAATTGGGATAACCTTGCGCTCAGAGTCAGCAAAGCCTTTGTAACATTCACTAAGTTTGATAGTCCTCCTTTCATCCATTTCTTGAAGTTGCTGCAAGTGCAAAGAAAGATAAAATAAAGGTGTCATTTGCTGAATTTTTACTCCTCAGTCCTGACATATGCAGTTACTGTGGCCACCACAGTGTGGGACAAAATTTCTACGCTTTCCCAGTATTTTTTTTGCTTAACAAAACAGAACTTAGAAGCCCTTTCAGACATAGACTTAGGATGCCCAGTACAACTGTTATGAAGACTTCATGCCCGTTGATTACTAAAAATCATGTAAAGATTTTCTTTTCCTTTTACTTCTATAAAGCACATCTACAATGTTTACAAGCAACTGTCTGAAGTATTTGTTTCATGCAAAAATGAAAATCACAGTGAAGAAATTTTACTGATTTTTACATCTCCTCACTCTCTCTCCTTCTAGTTCCAGTAATTCCTTTCTGGCAATAAATACATCCATTTTGTTTTTATTATTATACCTTCCAAGCAATACAATTATTTAAAATATAGGAAAAATAAGAAAAAATTATCTGAAGTTTAGACACTCTGGTTTGAAATACAAACCATTTGCTTTAGCAGTGTGCAAGAAAATAAAGAGAAGAATACCATTACATAAGATTTGCAATAAAAGTTTACTGGAGCAAAACAAAAAAGAATAAATTTAAGAGAAATACTATTAAGATAATAGCCCTGGACTTTTCACCTGAATGTGGAAAACACCCCAAACAAAAGCAAAAATCAGCAAGAAACACACCAATAGGTTGTCAAAAACTGGATAAGAAGTTGGATCTTTCCCATATCTACACTGAGGCAGATGTCTCAGACAACATTTGATTTCATATCTCCAAGACAAAACAACCACCTAGATGTGCTAAACCCCTCTCCAAGGTTTTTCCACAGAATGTTACCAAATGTTTGCAATGAAGTAATAAAAGTGTAATCCCAAGAGAAAGCAGGACTAGGCCTTTCTGCTCTTACTGTAGAGTTCTAAAAATGCAAGTAATATCTTACAATGATAATGGATTTTAACCCTGGAGAAATAAAGGTAGTAAAGCAAAACCCTGGTGCAAGCTACAAAGATGATCAACCTGTTTCTCCTGGGAGCTGACTGCAGTTCCTGACTGCAGGATCAGTGTGTAAAGTCAGACCTACTGTAGTGCTGCTTAACAGTTAAAATATTAGAAAATTCTTTAATAAGCCCAGGCAATTTTCTCCTGAGAACCCTACATCTTCTAGTAAGGCTTTTTTTTGTTTGTTTAATATGAACTGACTTGTGCTTCTGGAAAGTATCGAGCATATTTAAGTTGAATATCTTCAAATAAACCCAGTGTTTCACCTTCCATTTCCTCACTCCCTGTCTCAGTATCAGTTCCCACCCATATTTCCCAAATGGCTGAAGGTACATGCCAACATACTTCTGAGCTCTCCTCACCTCACCCCTCCAACTACTTCAAACTGGTTTTCCAGTTTTGCGAAGTCCATGTTTTTGAAAGAACGATTGGAAAAAAAAATATCTTAATAGTTACATAAAGCATCTCAAGAAATCCCCACTTTAGACGCAAAGTACTGATCTTTAACGTTTCACTTGGTTTAGAGACATCTGAGGATTGCTGGTAACAAACAGTGATGGAGCAAGGACTAATTGGGGGCTGGGGAGGTGCTGGAACCTCTGCTTCCAATGCAGCCGTTTTTTACTCGTGCATGAGATCATTAAAGCTCAGTCACTGCCAGCTACCTGCTCTCCTTCACCTCACCAGGGCATTCACACACACAAGGATCCTGAGAACTACTGCTCAACCCCTGTTAGAAGGATTGTTTTAAATGTCTGCTGTCACCCAGATACCTCAAATGTTTATTTCGCCAGACACTTTCCAAAATATTTAAGCAAATAGTCTATTAAGTACAAAATCTTAGAGAAAATGCAACCAAGCATTTTTGTTGGAAATCTAAGCATTAGTATAGATAAGCACTCTCATGAAAAAACATAAGTTGTCTCAAGATTATGGTAATTTCTTGATAAAATGATCCACTAAAAGAAAGAAAAAATAAAGTTTTTAATTTTAAAGTCTACTACTCCTGTAAAAAAGGATCAGAAAAACTTTATCTGGGAATTATTTTACCTTGTAAATCTGAGGAATGACAATGTAGTAGTGTTTGTGCTGTTCCCCATTAAAATTCTGTAGCTGTGCAGCATATTCATTTTTGTTTTCATCAGCCATATGTGTGCGCAGGTTCAGCTGTTGCTTGGCCTAGTAGGAAAGTGTTTTCAGGTTAAGTATGTCTTGTACTTTTCAGTGACACACAGCATTATTTTATTTTATTTTATCAACTATGCAAGAACACTAGTCACAAGTCATCAAAACCAACACCCTTATAACTGACATATAAAGAATGTGAGACTTCACGTGTACTGACACTCCTGAACCTCATTTGCTATATACAGAGAAAGCAATGATCACGGTAGCTCCCTGAGCCAGGCTGCTTAAATACATAGCCTAATTTCCACAGAAGTGACTGAACATATAAACCACGAGGTACCAGCTAGCAGATAGCCCAAGGAACACAGCACAGCCATCCAGAGGAACCCTCGTGAGCTATAACAAGGCCAAGTGCAGGTCCTGCATGGGAGTTGGGGTGATTCCAAGCACTAGCACAGGCTGGGAGAGAATGGGTTGAGAGCAGCCCTGAGGAGAAGGACCTGAGGGTCCTTGCAATGTGCACTCATAGCCCAGAAAGCCAACCCTATCCTGGGCTCCACCAAAACCAGTGTGGCCAGCAGGTCAAGGGAGCTGCCTCTGCCCCTTTGCTCAGCCCTCCTGAGACCCCAGCTGGAGCCCTTGGCACAGGAAGGAAATGGATCTGCTGGGAAGAGTCCAAAGGAGAACATAAAGATCCATCAGAGAACTGGAGCATCCCTCCTATTAAAAAAACAGCCTGAGAGATTTGGAGATTTTCAGCCTGGAGAAGCAATGGCTGTGGGGAAACGTTAGAGCTGCTTCCAGTACCTAAGGAGGGTGTACAAGAGAGCTGGAGAGGGACTTTTCACAAGGGCAGGTAGTGATAAGGCAAGGAGAAATGATTTTAAACTCACAGAGGGCAGGTTTAGATCTGACATTATGAAAAAATTCTTCACTATAAGGGTGGTGAGGCACTGTAACAGGTTTCCCAGAGAAGCTGTGGATGCCTCATCCCTAGCAGTGTTCAGGGTCAGGTTGGATGGGGCTTTAAGCAGTCTGGTCTAGGGGAAGCTGTCCCTGTCCATGGCAGGGGAGTCTTCAAGGTCCCTTCCAACCCAAATCATCCTGATTCTGAAGCACACTCCTTTCCTGTGCTGTCTTACATGTCACTGGAATTCTGATTTTGCACATAACAAGTAAGCATATTTTATACACAATTTTATACATTCAATGAATATTGTTTCAGTATTGATGATTAACAAGGAAATGAAATATCTTTGATAATAAAATAAAGAAAAGTCACTGCCCTTACCTTCTCAACATCAGCCTTTGTCGCATTAGTATCATTGTCCAGTCGTTCATAGCTTTGCTGTGCCTTCTCTGCCTCTCTGCATTCCCTCTCAAATTTCTTTTTGCTCTACAAAAGGCACAAACTTACTGCTTTAACAACCACTATTCCCATTTGGTTTCATACATTCATTCAGAATTCTAAACATCATAGCTTCCATTTAAGCATCTTAAATTCACAAAGTCCCTTTAAAGGACACACTGTTAGCACAGCAACTAGGTCAACTAAATTATTTTGAAGGCAGTCTGAAGGATGTATCTATACTACAATCATCATCAGTATTCATGTCAAGTGGCACAGCTGTAGGTAGCAGAGACAACAGTATTCAATATACTTGATGCTCCACATATGCAGCTGTTGTCAAGACAACTGCTGCAGAAAAATTGTTGCAGAAGTTCCCATATCTAGGGAGAAACTGCAACTCAGATTCTAAGCTCCTGCTTCACAGCAAAGTGAGATCAGTGTGTCCCCTAAGGGCATCTAAATGAATTTAAAAGACTGCCTCTATACTCAGGTAAATACAAGGCACTGTATGGTTTGAGCTGAACTGGGGGAACTATCTTGGTGTAGAGTAATAACACCTAAAACTACCACATCTGCTTCTATTCTGATCCTCTGATGATGAATTAAACTCTTTAACATGACAGTGAAGCAAGACCCTGCTCATCTGGGTATTCTCCAGTACTGCTTCATAATAATCTGGATCAAAGATATAGTAAATTTTAAAGACAGAAAACCAGAATATCAGAATATATCTTGAACAGACTTGGTTGAATTTCATGTTTTCTTATCTCTAAAAGCATTTGTTTCAAGAAAAAGCAACTTATAGTCTGTCCTAGAGCCATTCACTTGCTGCATTTCTCCATTAAACAGTAATTGTACCTCCTAAAAGTACAATAGTCTATAGTGGTATTCTTGAAGCTTAAGTCAAATTCAGTGATTTAAGATTTCATCTTCATATAAAAAACCTGCCATTTTTAGTAGCCCAAGGAGAAGCAATCGAAGTCTGTACCCATATTAAAACCCAGATTCCTTTACACTGCTTATGCTGGATGAAAGTCAAGGCTTCTCTCAAACATAAACACAGAAGCTATTTACAGGAGATTTTTTTTAACCAGGGAACTATAAATACTTTGAACTGTATTATGTTACTAAGTTACTTAGACATTCAGAAATATACATAAATATTAAATCTCAGCAAGACAGATGAAAACAATTCCACTCACAGCCTGTATATCTTATATAAGTTCAACAGGAATAAAACCCAAACACAAACTCACATTATCCATCTGTTTCCAGCACATGTCCAGATACTGCTGAGCCTTTCGCCCTTCCTGAAGATGCTAAAAACACCACAAATAAATTAAATTTGCCTGTATTTTTAGTATTATTACCATTAATCAGCCCCTGCTCTAGCTGACAGCCTATGATGTGCAGTATCTTCCGCCTGTACCCTTTGGAAGACATTACTTAACATCAAGAATACTATGACAGATACTGTGATAGGCACTGGCAAAAAAAGGTTGTTAATAAGTACTGTCTTCCCAAACTAATAATTTTTAAGTTTAATAACTGTATTATAGTATTATAGCAAAACCTTAAATACCTTTATAAATGTACTACAAAACCTAGGTATAGCCACATTCATCAAAATGGGTAAACAAACAACATGAGTTCATCAAAAGACATACATCTTGATATCCTATCTGCAAATTCAAAACCACAGAAATTACCATTTTTCTCTCAGTTTTTAGATCATGAGAGTATCTCATCAATTCTCCATACACTCTGTGTCCCATTTCTTCTGCAACTACTTCTCGTTGTCCTGCATAGTCATTCAACTCGTTCAGGATGTTAAAAAAGGCAATACACGAAGTAAACCTGGCAGAAAGCACACACACAAACATACACAAAAAAGTTAGACAGCTTTTAAAAATACATTTATTTTTGTATAGTCTGTGCTCCTGATTAAATAAAAAAATAACAGACATTTTACAATAAACCTTATCTTAATGCTAATTGAGTTAGAGTAGAAACACAAGCTGGGAAAGCCTATGTTAAGCCTCACATGTACTACATGTTGCAATGTCTCTTCAAACACATTTTACAAGAACATGGGGTTTGTGGATGGAAAAGAAAGAAGAAGAATACTACCTGGCAAGCCCTGTAGTATAGTGGTATCTCCTAAGCTGCCCAGGGAGAGGCCTGAGCTTGGGAACGGATACATACGTCCCTAGGCTCGCAGGCTGAGCTTGCTGCAGAGATGATGTGCTTGGTAGTCTTGAGGGTGGAACATGCCAATCATACCACTCCTATGCATCCCGATGGACTCTACAGAACAAGTTTGCTATCAGCTCTGGAGACAGCTGCCTGTTTGCCTGCCCACCTCTTGGCTGGAAGTAAGGTGCCACTATGGCTGGCACTAAAAAGGGGGGAAGAGGAGGGGCAAAGGGTAGAAAGTGTGTGTGGAAGGGAAGAAAGGAAAAAAAAAACAACAGGTACCACATTAAAATATACATCTTTCTCTTTCTTTTAACTGTGGAATACTGCCATCTCCATAGGCTTGGCTTTTGGGAATTTCAAACGCCATTCTAGCCTATTCCCTCGGGTCCAGGATCTTTACATAGTTAGAAGAGCTAGAGGAAATCCTACTGTGAATTCTCAGACACTCTGCACAGCATGTGCTCTGCCTGCAACCTGAAACTTTTTTCATTTCCTAAGACTTACCCCAAAAGACAAAAAAAAAGGATTGAGCTTTTTCAAATAAATTTTTAAAATGGCTGTAAAATGGACAGCAAAACAAGCGTTCTTCTGATAAATAAACTTGTTTAGCACAAACTGCTCCTCCACTGTTAGACACCCACTTATTTTGTCTCTGGAATCAAAGCAAGTCAGGATTTTAAGAGCTCTTCTTGCCCATAACAACTTGTGTACACTCAGGTCTGAGTATAGGGATGCATAACTACATTTGTATTGCCATAAAAATGCACTGTAAATCTCTACTACTAAGCAAAAAACCAAAGCCTAAGGACACACACTTGTTCTTCTTTACAAAACAATACTACGTTGTACGCAGCAAGCTAAACTTTTGCTTTCAAAATTTCAGTTACCTAAAGATTAATTTGGAAGGGAACAAGTACAACCTGCAGCGTACTACAATAAAATACCAGTAGGAGTAAACAAAGGTATCATGCTTAAGAATTACTGCAGAACTGTAAGAAGCCAAGCACAATTACTTTGTTGTCATCACCAATTAAATACCTTATCTTAAAAATAAATCCATAAAACTACAGCATATGCCATTAGTTCTCACTTTTTACACATGGAACTTGAAATGGACATTTTTACCTGGGTTCCTCATCTTTTGGTGAGCGTTTAGGACAGTACTTCTTAACCAGATTTCTATTAAAGAACAAAAACAAAAGGATCATATTTTAGAGTCTCTTTTAGAAGACACACATAGAAAACTTCACAAACAAATTGTTTCTATTTAATGCTCTATGAATAAATCTATTCCCTCTGTCAACTTATATGGGTCCTTCAGATAATACAAAGCTGAAATCTAGGTATTATCAAAGTTTTACACCACTTTGACCTAGAACAATTTGCAAATATTTTAAAACTTCTACTGCAGTGACTAGACATGAAATGAAGAGTTGGTTATTTCACATCCTTTTCCTGCATGCAGAAGCAGCAGCAGACGAGGACAAGGCCAGTGTCTGACCACTGGTAACACAGAGAGTGCACGCTGTGTGCTGTGCCACGAGCACAAAACTCCATGCCTGAAGTAAGCTTTGAGTACAGATTCAGGTCAAAGATATTAACCACAGCATTTCCAAATCTTCAGTAAGGACATGCCCAGAACAGGAGGAACAACATGTCTCTTCAGAAAAACGATTTTACAGTTTGTCCTACCATCAGCATTGCAAATAACCAGATTTTTGAAACCAATCAAATCTCCAGAAGACAATGCACAGGACCAGCACTTAACACAGTATCACAGTCCAATTTTTGAGAACATTGATAGGAAATAGTCTTCTTATCACAGAATGCAGGGAAAAAAGGAATGGAGGAGTTAAGAGAAGATTCCAGGAGAAAAACATCTGGCACGCATGTTGTGTATTTCACTCCAGTGTCTCTCTGTAGCTTAAGTTGTTACAATTACAAACTACTTTACCATTAAAACAAAAGGTGCTAAATCTGCTTTAATCTAAAATAATCTTGTACAATTTCTCAAGTCCATTTATCTGGAAGTCATCTCTATGGTACAAAAGCCCACATAGTGAGATTATGTCCAACCACAAAGTATACACCAAAATATGAGCAGGGACTTGGTGTGGAAACAGTGAGCTTGGATCTTTTCTATACTCTCTGAGACTACAACCAAAAAAACCAGTTATGATAAGAAAGTCAGGTGCTTTTGATATCAATACGTACTAAGAAACAGAATAAACACTGACTTTTTAAAAAGTATCTACCCACTTTAAAGTAACCTCCTTACTGAAATTCAAGTAACAATCTCTTCTCACTATCCCCAGAACCCACTGCCTGTTGTAACATTCTGCTTGGTCAGAATTAAATGCAGACATTTTGATAGGAAAATGCATAAATACAATAGGAAAAAATTCACTAAGTAACTTCTTGTGTTCCATTTTTCCTTACATCTCTGCTTTGTTCCTCAGTGCTTATTAATGAATAGCAAAATCCTAAAATTCATCTTATTTTTATTCAGAAGGTGAAATGCATAACACACATACGACGCTGTAGCTAAGCAACCATGCACGAGCCTTTTCAAGGGAGTATTTTCAGAATTGTTAAAAATGAAAGAAATGGCTTACTAAAGCCATACAGTTTAAAATGGCAGGAGAGAAGGGTCATAAATACAGATTATTTACTAGCATGCTAATTTCTGTTCTGGTTTCATTCTTTAATGAAACTGTTCACTCTTTCTAGAAAGACAAAAATATTATATAATCCCTGTCCTAAAAACAGCCAGTTTTATTAGTCAATCCCATCTAACTTTGGATCAAAGGAACACACAGGTTTGAGACACTATGATCAGGATTTAACAGCACAAGGTACAGTAATCAAAAGCAATAAATATGAAATGACAAGCGAATGCGGGTTTTAAATATCAAAGAAAAATCCTGTGTTCATGTGAACAGTTACGTATATATGGCTTTTCCAGTTAGTGAATACCAGTACCTGATCAAAACAGAGATCTGAAATTTAAATCTTTGAAAAAGCACAGGTTGACAAGCAGCCAGTATGAGCATGGATTTGAAAAGTGAAGCATTCTTTCAAAGAGGAGCCAGCTGACACTTCTAAGAGGACGTAACATTCTCTGACATTTCAATCTAAGTCCACGTCTAATTCTCAGAATTCAGGTATGGATCTAGACTAGTTTACAAGAAAACTGTACAAGTAATTGCTGATCATCAAAACAGAAACAAATCTACAAGATTAATGTCTTTGCTTCCTAAGAAAAGTGCAGCTGATGACACCTGAATCCCCTTAGAAGTAAATTTTGATGGCTTCTATCACACAGTCTTACAGTGAGCCATTTGGAAGCAGATTTTATACAGGATTAACCACATCCAACAGTGCTGCTCCTGTAACTTTATTAACCTCACTTGCTGGTATAAATTGATTTCAGGTCAACACCACTGAGACAGGAACCTGGTTTTTAAAAGAAGTACCACCTCAGTCACCTAAGCAAAAGTTTCAAAATACACTTTAGTTGATAAAAATTACTTATAGTCATGCACATAGAACATCTACACAAAATTTCACAGTTGTGTAAAAAATTGTGTTTATAAACTCAAAACTAAGTTTTCTTCAGTCAATAATACAGCACATAAAGAACAGAAGCAGCAGCATCAACATGATACAATTTCTATTAAGGCAGCAGCTCAGGTTTTGTAGTATCTGCTTATACTAAATGACTACAGTCTCTAGATTATATTACAAATGAGCCTGGTCACAACTTTTTTTGCTTTCATAAGTAGCTAAAATTGCAGTAAGTACTTAAAAGCATTTCCTCTTTATATGTAAAGTAATAGTTTCAATACAATTCTGATGTCTTCAGTGACTGCACATCAGTATTATGGACTGGGTGAAAACAATAACAATTAACCGTGTTTGGTAACATCTCATCAGAGGCACTGGAGCAATCAATCTTAAAAAAGTGTAACCTGGACTTCGAGTTTACAAAGCTGAACACCCTTGGAACCATTGAGAAAACACATGTTTAGGTTTATGGCAACAGGACTATAAAAAAACCTGCCACAATCTTATTTGAATAGTAATGAGCAGAGTAAAATCTCAGCTCCAATCAAAGAAAGAGAGTTTCAGGAATGTTTATATGTGGTGATAATCTGTGTTCCCAGCTTTACATTTGAGCTTACACCCATTTTCAAAAACGTTTCCAAGATTATGCATATAAAAATGTGGAAACAGTCTCTGTTTGACTACCCATATGCATATATTAATACTGCATTTATAAAAATATCACTTAACCACAACAGTATGCAGAAGGAACACGAAAAATAGATTTGATCAGAGTAACTAGATACCTCCAGAAATCACAATGCAGAATTTTAATGCGCAACAAACACCTCAAGAACAATCACAGCTATTTGCTTTAAATAAACAATAGAGAAGCTGACCATATTCAGAAATTTTATTCTGTGGCAGTTTCATCTCCAGCTGCAAGTATAACTTCTATTACTGCCCAGGTTCACAGAAAGTGGAACTCCTCTGTCTGCTCAAGTGTCATAATGCTTTAGACAGGATGAAAAGAGTGAACCTCCAGAATTATTTTGTATGTAATGATGTGGAACAATCACCTTCACCTTGCGCCTTTTAAGAAACAATGCTGATCAAAAACAGATCAAAAACTGAGAATTCAATTTAAAATTTCAGTCAAGAGCCCAGTAGTTTGGCACATACAAAATCTAATTTTTTCCAATTACAAAATAAAAACAAATTAAACAGTCATATCATTAAAACTGAATGTGTTAATGTACAATGTACCCTGCAATATCTTTGTCCTGATTCACATCCCTGTAACTCAGTAACAGTCTCTAAGAACCTTTGTAAAACCTGAGGTAACAGAATACATTAGTGGAGACCTACACCACACAAAACTGTAGATTTTCCTTTAAATTAGCACAAAAAAAATCAAATTACACTTCCTTTTTTTGGTTTCAGAACACATTATGTTGCAGACAAAAACAAGCTGTCTAGGGTATTTTTTTCCCCCACAGACAACTGAGGATTCCCCAATTTTTCTTGTATTTTTTTCAGTGTCAAAGAATAGCAAGGAATGACTTTTAACCTGAAACCAGCATTTGGAAAAGTTGCCACTTCTGGAATTACTTGGCAACCATGAGCTGCAACACCTGCATACAGTAAGAATATAATGAGCTTGCTCAAACAGCTCCTCATATGCTGTACATGCATCACTTGCCATCTCCTAGAAGATGGAAGGGCTGTTGCACCTGAGAAAGGCTCATCACTAAGTTGTGACAGTATAAAGAAAACTAAAGTTTTCAAAATGCAAGGGTATACACAAAGTGAATGTGAATTTCTGCCAGGAGACGGACTCTGATTTGTGAAAACTGTTATGAAAAGTTCACTCAGGTTTTCACCTTTGTGTTTAGGTCTACGAGAGTAAGATCCACCAATGATCTCAACAGCATGTTCATGGTCCACACTGAAACCATGTCAGAAAAGAAGTACCACCATAGATCACTTGCTTTATCTCCTGACTAAATTTGGCTTTCCCTGGTCTCCCATCCAAGCACTAAGAGGGCCATGGAGGTGACTACCTACTGCACTGTTCATACTCTACTAACCAAGAGCAGTATTAATTTCAGTTATAAAGTTCATTGTGAAAAGAGTCTTAACACTCTTTTTTCGATTGTTTTCCATTACAAAGGCAGAAACACTGATATACTAGAAATTTCCAGTAGGGATATTAGTATCTATCTCACAGGCCATATGCTGCCAACATTAAAATTCACCAGAACCACAGTTCATCCCACAAGATCTTCTCTCTCAGAACTTCCCAGGAGCAAGATTCAGGACGGCTAATTCTTCTAAAGGTGACAATTTTGCTTTATTTCAATTTCCCCTGGGTTTCACAACTACTTTACAGAATTAAAAACAGTGAGTGTCCTCAGGAGGAATGATGGCTAAAATCAAGTTGTTAACACGAGACATTTCACTACTAAACAATCCAGTCTCCTCCAAAGAATAGATATGCAAGAGTATCAAAGAGCAGCTTCATGAACTGGTCTACTGGCAGAAAATCAGTCACCCTCTGATGTGTGTGCTGTCCAGATCCTTGTGGGAAGCAGGCAGGAAGTGCATTCATGCACTGTATAACGTGCGTGCAGCAAGACCTGTGCTTCCCAGAACTGTCATACTTACTGCACAGGGACAGTCACTCCAGTCATCTGACAGAAGGGGTACTCGACAAAACTCTTTCATTTTTGAAAGACACTTCCAGAAAAACCAATAGTTTTACCCAGAGTAAAATGCTGAACAGAGAAAATTTCCTATTTTTAGTCAAATCCTGAAGTAGTATGTTGTCTCATTTTGCTAGCTGTGGAATGAACCTTTAAATACAATTAAGGAAAATGGCATTTGTTAATACTATTTACAGAAAAGATCTTGATAGAGATCTGTGGTAATAAAACATATTTCTATTTTTTAACAGACAACTGAAAACAAATCAAAACAGGGCTACAAACTGTGCTGTGCATGCTTCCAACTTTCCTTTACCTCCTCAAGTTCTCCTATACCAGCTTTGGACAAGCGGTGTTGCTTTTCCTCCTTCTAAGAAAAAAATTCCTTCAGTAAAACAATGGGTTATTATGTTAGGTGAATATATACAACTGGATGAAAAGAAACTGATAAGGAAATGAAAAAGGAAATTAGCAGCCCAGATAGAGAACATCCATATCCATAGTTGTGAATCTCATTACTCTATTAATGAGGAAGGATTTCTCAGCTCTCTATCTAGTGACAATCTGGTTTGCAAATGACGATATGATGGAAGAAACCACAGGAGAGGAGTTGCTATCAGTTTCAGTGACTGAAAGGGTAGGCAGCAGCTTCAGTCAAATACCCAAAGGAATTCAAGACAGTAAAGATGACAGTGAAGGCAAAGATGGCAGTGAAGGCCAAAGTTCACAGGAGTGTCTTACTTTAAATTTTTATTCTTCAAGGACTGAGTGCACTGCTGGCGAAAATCAACCTACTTTATTCTAAAGAAATAACTTACTCTGAAGCAGCCATGAAATGGCTGCTAGTCTCCTTGTATGATCCCTGAAGGGAAATTCCTACTGGACCTAAAAGATGTTTCACTTGGCAGCTACAGAACAGAGGTAAGACAAAGGGTGGCTGGGTTACAGTCTCACCCAAAGGGACAAGACCTGCCATGGAAAGGGCATGCTTTAAGGACAGGAAGGTCTTTTTGTTTTCTCAAGTTCTACTCAATTATTTTAATCAGATTTCTTAACACAATGTAGTGTAGCTCTTGCCAATTAAACAGGAGAAATTAATTAGTAGTGAAGCACACATACACACACTCAAATGTAGATATAGATATCGCACTTAACAGCAAACATGCTGATAGTCAGTGCAAAAAGTCACTATGGTTTTCCTTGTTTTGAATCTTTAATTTTAAGCCTTAAACCTTTTTAGTTCAAAGATCTGAAGGGTGGGTGGGAGAGAAGGCAAAAACAAGTAAGCAAGTGCACACCCAAAGATAATTTTCTGCTTTGGACTGGTCTGTCATGAAAACAGCTAGTGATCTAATTCACTCTGCAAATGAAAAACAGTCATTAATCACGACATTTCATACTTCCCCACCAAGTGATACAGCAATTTTAAGTAACTTTTAAGATCCTCTTGCAAAGAAAAAAACCTTACCTCAGTTGTTTTGCATAGTTTTGCTCAATTTCTATCCTTTCTTTTACAAATTTTGCGTATTTCTCCAAGAAGTCAATGCCCCATTGTGTATGCTTGTCCAAGTTATCAAACTGATCCTTTAAAAACAAAAGGAAACAAAATTACCCGAAATTAGTTAAGAATCACAGCAGCATGAGATTTACACCTCATTTATTTATAAGCTGTGCTCTGAGGGAATGCTTGCTATTCAGGTAGAAGTCATTCAAGTTATAAATCAGTCAAATGTGAATATTTATATCAGCCATATACCAGAACAGTAGATTTCATGTGCAGGAACAGATCTCTCTCTTTTTGTAAAACCAGCTCTAAATACTTGCATGTTAAGCTGTAAGCAGTCTTTCATCACTTTCCCAATGCAAATCTGTCTGTCTTTCCTCTCAAACCCCTTTATTTCAAAAGTTAGTCTTTTCCACCAAGAAAACAGACACAACCAAAGATCACTATTAGATAAGCAAGAGACAGCTCACAGAAGAGATGTCTGGCAGATTTGAAACAAAAGAAGTTATAATTTCATTGGATACAGAAAATTACTTTCACTCTTAGGATTACCCACTGAAAGAAAAATAACATAAATTTCAGCAGCATTACTAAGTTGGGTGTAGTCTGCATATCAAAAACATTTATTAAACCAAAACTATATACACAGCTCATCACCAGCTCTAACAGGAGATTCCAAAGAAAGCAAACTTGTCCTTATAATTAAGAAAGATACAGCAAAGCTCAACACAAAAAGGAGAAACAATCAAAAATAAACTACATTTCAAAAAAAAGGGCATTTTTAATACATTAAACCATCTTCAAAACCAATCTTTCACTGCACTGTATTGATCAACAGGTGGAGGATACACTAATTAGGATAAGCTGAAAAGTCAAAAACCAAGCAGAACTATGGGCAGGGGTTAAGAACTAGGCAGGAGAAAACAAAGGTACAAAATAGCACCTGGCAAACATTTTTAGTCTAACACATACTTGCATTTTATGCTACAATAATCTACCACGGTAAAAAAAAATCAAAGATTTTCTCAGTTCACAATAGCATTTAAAATTAGCAGTCATTTAGTAATCCAAAAAAGACAAGTAACTGAAACATCAAAGTTTATGTCTTGTAGAGGCTGAATCCAAATACACGTCACAGTAAACTTTAAAAAAGCAGAAAAAGAAAAAGGAACCAATTAAGTTCAAAGTTTAATTAACTTACATGAAAAAAGCTCTGAAAGCTGTTTATCAGAGGCTATCTCTTGCAGACTCAGCAGCTTGTCAGAACGTAGTGAATGATGTAGACTTCTAGCACTAGCAATTTAAGTTCAATTTCAACATGCAGTAGGATGATCTACAGCTAAATCAAAAAATGCTGTAATATCCTTCAAGGCCTAAGACTCAAGGAACACACATTCACTTAAAGAGATACCAAGTGAACACAGCCATACAACCAATGAAAATAAAAATAACCTAACAAGATTAAGGTTGCTCTCAAATGTTGCCTTGCAGGTCCCAGTAGTCTACACCACAGACTAACAACCACAGCCATTAGTGCCTTGAACACTTCAGTCCAATGGCATGCAAATACTGCCAACCAAAAGCATCCATCCTGTTCTACCACCAGCCCCTGCACCACTCTCTCCATCAAAATCACAACCACTTTCCCTGATGTTTCACCACAGAACCAGGCAAGAGATGGGAGAGGGACTGAAGACCAGATTTCAACGTATTCGGGAAACTATGGCCTGTATCTCACATTATTCTGATATGTACATTTTGCACTAACTGGACATTTCCACTCGAAATATCTCATGTCAAATAAAGTGACATTACTGCTACTGCTTTTAGAGAAGCTGCACATGCATTGTTTGAGTGTGGGAATAGGGAGACAGTTACCAGGCTCTGGCGTCAAACCACATTTGCAAATATGCATAAATATATATCAATCTCAAGAAGCCTTTCTTTTTTATACTCCACTCATTTGTGTAATTACTCTTACAAAATTAACCTAGCATCCAAAAGTAGTTCGTAAAAGATGCTTTTGGCATGAAGTCAATACCTAATACCATTAAAAGGAACTGACTTCCTTCAGCACACAGCAGAACAAAGCCTTTGCTGTCCTACTTAAGCTCTTTAGACCACAAAGCTCTCATTTGTTGCTAAGGTTGCATTAGCATTAGGGAACACCACATTACTCATGTTTCCAAACATGCAACCAGAGACAGCGGCTTTCCAAATATTTTGTTGAAACAAAAAAGGACTCCACTGCTCAAACCTCCTTAAAGATCTGCTATTAATATGAAAATTACATTTGACAAGCTATCACACTTTACTACAAGGATTTCATCACTGATTACATGACAAAAACCTCTTTTTTCCCACCCTTTAATTCCACTTTTTAATCTGATCCTAGAAACAGTATGTTCTGTGCAAAGACAGCTTTGTTGGATTATCCCACAAGCTTCACAAGTTTTCAAATTCTCTATAAACAATAAAGCAGTGAATGAAAGTCTGCAGTCACAAGAATCACCTTACACTGTTTTGCAAAGCCACTGAGATAAATGAGCAAAAGACAAAGTCAACATCAACAAATAAGCAAAAAAGACTGGCCTTTTCAGAAAGGCTTTTAGAGGGGAGTCAAAAATTTATTCATTCACTTTTAATCTCTCTCCAGAAACTCACGTTTGAGCTCTGGGTCTCAATTAAGCAAAAAGCTTTCTTTTTGTACAGGAACACAAACAACAAATCTTCCAGACTGCTACAAAGAAAATCAAACTCATGCACTGAGATAGAAGTGATATCTTCAATGGAAAAAAATGTTCTAAAATCAGGCAATGCTGTATAGACAAGAAAATAGACCAAATAGTTCCAATGAAATTTAGGTCTGTTATTTCAAAATAAATGTATTGGTGTGTTAGTTAGGCTAGGTCCTTTATAAGAAATATGAAAACTGCATGAACTAGTGATCAGCAGTTTATTAAAAAAAAAAAACAACACCACATCCTACAATCTACATCCTACAATCTGGCTATCTCCACCTTGATAATGAAGTATGTTCTCAACAGTATTTCCAAGCAAATATATATTGCTGTTTGTCTAGTAACTGCCCACACCCCTTGGCAGCTGAGCAGACAATTTTTGTAAAAAACTTTATTAAAACTGCAGCTGACTATTATTAAAGTGATTAAGGTCAGGTAATGGATAGTGGCCATAGTAAAAACTGCCCACTCAAAAATGGAATGTAGTCCAAAGCCTCTCCATTACAAACAAACAAATCTGACACTTGACAAGAAGTTTGCAGTAGGTCAAAACAGACTATTCCAAAACAAATGTCACCTACCTAAATTCTACTTCCAGATTATTTACTGGAAACACATATTAGTGTTATAAACACTCTGGGTTTGCAGTTCTAAACTTATCATGTGTTTGCAGATATCAAGAAGCTTTACAAACACAGCAGCTGAAGCATCAAAGCCAAGAGTGAGCCTGACTCAAACCTGCACTCACGACAAAACAGACTCTCCTGGTTAAACTCAAGATTTGTTCTCCTCCTCTTACTGACACTTGTTATGTTTTTTTTTTTCTCCAAACAAGCCTCAAGAACCAATAAAAAGAAAAACACGGGAGATCTCTTCAGAGGAAGCATGTTACAGCATAAATATTGGACGTTTAGTCTTCCCAAAGCTACCAGTCCAGACATTGGACTAGTGTGGGAGTTTCAAATAAAAGGCATTAGACAAGACTGAGATTTTTTAGGGGTTAATGTTCCCAGCTTTCATCAACTTAAGAAGAAAATTCTGCTTGCATTTATAGCTAGGATTGTGACATCGTTCAGTAAAAAAAAAATCCTTCTGTTTCACTAATTTATTCCTTTACAATATGTAAAGTAGCTAACTGCATTAACATTGAATTGCTTTCAAATTAGTCTCTAATTTCACTGACCTCCCCACAATACAGCTGAAAGTTTTAAGAATCACATTAAACATTGAAGTACATTGACTTCCAGGTTTCAGAAACCTATCACAATTAATTATACCTGCAATATCTACTTAATAAAACATTTTATTGGAATGAGGATACTTGGCATTAATTATTCTACCATCATTTTATTCTCTGTTGACTCAACTGTACATCATTACTTCCACACTTTCATCTGATCACAATTTTAGTCTGCAATGACCCAAGTGATCTTATTTGCACTTTTGATGCACTGGCTCAAGATGAGGTTTTTTCCCAATTCTTTTTTCTCCAGCCTGCACAGTCAGTCTAAATTTCCAAGTCAATCCTGTCTTTTGCTCCTTAAATTCTTAACCCTTATGCAGGCTGGTATAATGAAATATGTATTATGCCAGTGCTCAGAGCATGGAAAAGCAGCCATCAGGTCTTGGTTCAGGGGAAAAAAAAAACTCAAACACTTTGCACCAAAAAAGCCCCAGTGCATTTTGGATATAAATGCTGCATTTTATTATCACCTTATGAAAAGCCATGACTTACTTAGCCACACAACTACAAATCCACAGAAAGCCAAGTGAGAAAATGAGGGTGATTAGATATTTAATACCAATCTTAGCACCTCTTGTTTACTCCATTAATGCCCATGAGGGTTTATCACATGAACCTGAATTATGGATAAATTTAAATGATAGGTAAAATTCTGCATAATGTCTTTTTTTTCCCTGCACAAGTAGCACTGCAGAAGAAAAAAGGACTACTTTGTAACACCCAACTCTATTCAAGTAGTTATACACTTTAAGTTAAAAACATTATAAAGTTACTATTTAACATATTAAGATTTTATAAAACTTTTACAAAATAAAAACCTGAAGCTGAATTATGAAACTTTATGCAGCTTGGTGTTGTTTTTTTTTTTATTTTTAGATAATGATCAAGGCCTTCAAATGATTCACTGTTTTACTTGGAGGTATCTCCAAGTAAACTTCTTTATTTCAAAAAAAGGAAACAAAACCAAAAAAATCCTGCTGTGTTTGTACAAAGAGCTACCTGATGCACTACATTAAAAGTTATGGGAACCACAATAGCCATTAATATATTAATGAGAAGTTACCAGTATAATATACTATACCTTTCTCTCTTTGTCTTCAGGACAAGTAAATTATAAAATTGTATTTTAATTAGAGCATGTTACACTAATCTACTTCTGACAATACATTTCAGTTTCTCTCTGTGGATATCTCTTCACTGTCTGGTTTCTACTTTAGTCTCTATCTTTATGCATTCCTGCTTCCTTTTCTATCTTAGCATAATAGCTCTTTTATTTTACTGTCTGAACTGATTATCATTTCTCTGTATTCCTGCCTGTTTGTTTTCATAATTATCAATTTAGTTAGGTCTTTCTTTTCTCCTTGCAACTGCAATGTGCTTCTTACTAACAGGCAGACAAAAGCTGCTTCCAGCTAAAGAGTACTTTATCTTTTCAAAATACCCTGTTAGCTTCACATCTAAAAACTAACAAAGAGCTGTTTCTATATCAAGAACAAAAGAGAAAGCGTTTTGCTTTCTGCTTTCTGCAAGTTCTAGATTGTAGCTCCAGACTAATCTGCAATTTATACCTCATTCCTCTCTGAAAATTATCTGGGCATTACAGTTAAGAGAGAGGAAAAAATGTGCCCTGAGCAAACTTAAAGGCTAAGGATTTTATAGACTAGAAGATCAATACCAACCAGAAGGTTCAGGGCAACAACACCAAGAGCCATAGTGACACTGGAAATAAAGCAGAGTCACTTAGATTAAGATGAGGAAAAAAGTAACATGTTCATATACAAAAATTAAACACTACTTCACACTTTATTTTCATATTAAAAGTTCACTATAGATTGTACAGGCATACTATGAAGAAAATCTGCTAGTCTTTTTGAGACATGAAATGAAGAATAATTCCAAAAAAGAATTTCTGAAAAGAGTTTTTAGGTTGACCTTGAGGACATGGAGCTACCTTGCTTGCAAAAATTAAGACACTCCTATTAACAGCACACTATATTGTAGCTTGAAAATAATTAAGTGAGAAACTCTGCTAGAAATACATAGTGTTTAATGCGCAAAAGAGAAAACAACAGGAATTTTAAAATCACTTTTAGCTGGACAAAAGACTACTTTGCTCCGAGGAAGCATTAATAAATTCATAGTATCAACACAGTGTGAAAAATCTATTTGCCTGTTAAGCTTTAGCATATATTTTTAAAAAGCAGTATCACTGTCTACTTCAATTTTAAAAAGTCGATTTCTATGATTAGGGAAACATTTCCACGATAAAGTGAGCAAAAAACTCAAAAAAGTACTGAACCACTGGAGATTCAGCCACGCTGTAAGATAATGAATACAGCAAGGAAGCTTTCTAAAGCAAAGCTAAAAATGGAGAGATGCAATTGAGGAAGTGAAGACTTTTTCTCCATAAAGATGTGCCAGACCAGCAGCAAAGGAACTGCTTTGGAAACTCTAGATCCAAGTCAGGTATGACAGGATGGGATGTCTTAAAACTGAGCAACTTCACAGGTGTGACACATTTAAGTTTCCATGAAAGAGCAGGAATTTGCCACAGACAGAACACGTGTGGAAACATTCGTGACTGCTTTTGAAATGAGCAGCCATAATTACAAAAGAATCAAGTTCTGCGTCTAGAGATTAGGAGATCAGCTGAAAACCATTAGAGATTTCAGCTGCGCACTCCAGTTCACCTGTGCCACTGAGGGGATCAGTTGGACTAATCATTAGACTTCACCAGCAATAGTTTCCCACCAGCAGAGCAAACATTGAGAAGGTTCACAACTGGGACACTAAACACCAATGTTAAAATGAGAGGAAAAGCACACACTGCTGCAGAGGGTATCTCAACAACCACTCCTACCTGCCTTGTTAATGAATAATCTCCAGAATTCTCCAGTTAACAGATGGTCACATTCCTAAGAACAGTATATTTACCTCACTGCATCAGGACTCAAACTTAAGTAAGGAAAACCTCACTTCTTTGCAGTACCTACAGGCCTGCTCTCTTCACTCGGATGACCCTGCTGTGTAGTCCCACAGCAGGCTCACAGCCTGCCACACTGTAGGGAGGGCTATTCCCTAAACACACCACTTCCTCCTCCTCCTCCTCAGCAAGTTCTACCAACACAGTGTGCGGTAGCCAGAGCACAGTCCCAGGCCTCCTTCCTCCCTGCTACCCATCACAGCCACTTCACATTGTGCATGTTCTCCACTGTGGGTGTGTACCAGCTCTAACACCTTTACCTACCAGCTAGGAAGGAGGTACCTGTTGCATCCCAAGCAGTCAGAATGGATACCTGATGACCACCACTTGAGAAGAACACACACACACACTCTCATATGAAGAAAGTATCACTAGAATACAAGCATACATAAAATATAAATCAGGAAATCCTGCTTCGTAAACTCGATCAGAACCCACTCAGCTTTCAACTGATTTCATTCAACTTTTAATTGGGAAGAATTTTTTTAAAGAAACTTAGTCAGGGTTTTTTTCCACATATGTTCTTAATAGAGATTGTTAGAATACTTGAGTCTTAGCTGCATTTGAACCAAAGTTTAATAGCAAAACAAGTTCTATTTTAAGCTTAATTCCCACACTAACTTAAAACAGACCATTTTCAAACATCTCTATCCAAGACAATAGCAGATGATAAACCATATATTTTTGAGCAATATTACATTAAAATAGTTGCCATCTTAAGACCGGAGCAGTCAATTACACTTGCCTTGTATATACAAAGCATGTAATTATGTCTATTCCCCTAAACACCAAAAAAATCTTACTTTCACCATAGCCAAACCAGAGAACAGGCACTTCCTGAGTCTTCTGGGAATGCCTGAAAGTTGTTAATAAACAGGCCGAAGCATAAGTACATTTTAGTCCTAGTTATGTCACTTGAAACAGGAGACAGGAAGACTACGTTTAACCCTAAACTGAGTAAGTGTGATATCATGCATCACAGTAAAAAAATGCTACTACTGTTTGTACAGTGCTTAGAGATGTTGATGCTTGTTATAAGAAATATCTGGAGGAAATCCCATCTTTCCAGTAACACTAGAATAACAGATTATAAAGCAGAGAGGCTATATATCAATGAAGCAGTAGAATACTGAACTTGCTATATGACCAACACCCATGTGAGGCCTCATGTGAAGCAGAAGTTCTCTGCAAAACCAGCACATTTACTGCATGATTAATGGTAGCCTACAGAAAATCTGCAAGAACAAACTATTTGGTTTGGAAAGCAATGATGCAAGACTTTTATTTTTGAAAAAATTTGTAAACAATAATTTAGTTCTTCAGTTACAAAATATTATTATATGACTTGACACGTAATGTACATAGTGAATGTTTTAGTGTATGATTAAAGAACCCTTTTGCTGAAACTACTGAAACCTTTCAAAACTTTTAAATACCTCTCCACCAACTACAGATACTTCCACAATATTATTAAAAATGCAAGCACAGGAGACTGACTGAGCAAGCAATTCTAACACTCCCCAGTTCTTGCACACATGACAATCTATTTTTGCATTCTGGAGGATCTGTTTTTTCAAAACTTGTAGAAACAAGAAAGGGATCTCACCTACTGACTTGTTCAGCGAAGGGTTAAATTCCTGCTCTGGCCAGTCTGGCACAACAACTAACAAGCAGAGTATGCACTGGTTTTTTTCCTCCCCATACACTAAGGGAGTGAACAGTGTGTTCAAGACAAGAAAGGAGCAGTCTCAATGTTACAAAGCAAGGCAGTAGGGGAAAGACAAAATGTTTGCACATTGAATATTACAGAATACCTAGATGCCTTACATCCCAAATTCTGAAAACAAGATCCACCAGGTTTGCATGTGCACACACAACTCTGTACAAATTGTATTACAACATGTCCAGCTGCAATGCCGTGAGACGCAGCTTATACTGCACTATTTACTGAGTTCTACTGAACTGAAATGTGACATTTAAAATAACTTCGTTTGCACAGTACTTAGAGGCTATTCTATAGACTTTGCTACAGTTTAGAACTGTAATAGAGTCACAGCTCTGAACTCCTCAAAAAGCCAAGATGCCTGATACAAATTTAAAACAAGGAAGTACTTTCTGCCAGATGGGGGAGGTGAAAAAGAAGGGAGAGTGGCGACTTCCCTCTCATCCAAATATCGCTTCCTTGTATTTATCTGCTCAGCTATTAAGCAGACTGCAGAATACCATTTTCAACTGACTTAAAAATTATAAACTGTTTAACAAGTGTGATGGAGAAATCCCAGGCAGACAGGTGAAATTAGTGTGTTTCACACTTAAAAGACGCATCTTTAGGCTTTGTCTCAATAGAATAGTCAGAAAGAAAAGAATCTATTTGGTATGGGCTGAATCATATTGTTTATGGTTCTGACAATTAGGACAAATATACTGTAAAAACATCTATATAGAATCCAGGCTTTGAGTATCACCAGTAGAACTTCATTTCAACACAGAGAGCAAGGTATATATGCATGGTATATTCCTTATAACTTTCCTCATACGTATTTAATGAAGATGCATATTATTTAGAATCTTAAACTTCTGTCAACAGTTCCTTAAAAAAAACACATTTCATGGCACTCTTTCTACACAGCAACTGGAGTGAACAATGAACTCATAAAATAAAATAAAACTTACAGCACAAGAATACAACAAACATATCCTGCTCTTAACTTTTAGTTAATTTCTCACACTAGGTGTAATTACAATACCAAATAAACCTACAAGAACTTGGTACAGGAATAAAATACAGTGGTTCTTTTTGTAATAGGAATCTTCCAGCTCTCAGCAGAGACCCAGACAAAACCTCCTCATTCAGCACAGCTCTGATGAACTGTCTCAACTACTCTCTCCTCCTATGTGAAGGAAGCTATAGTGAATGCAGCTGGAATATGAGAAGGTATTTCCTAGTGTTATCATCAGCTCCTATCAGACAGACTTAAGACAAAGGCACAAACCTTAAATTTATTGATATTCAAAATACACAACTACACCCACATAGCTTGTAAACAAATATCTGCTGTTCTAAACCACTCAAGAGTAAGATATCTATACTTAGGTTTTGATTAGCCCTTCGAATTTTATTGAATTTAATTATTAGCCTTTTGGGGTGTAGGAAAGGCTGCAAATCCTAACAGGGTTAATCACCATGGACTGTTCTGAGCAACTTCCCACTAAAACGGAGCAGACACTGTTCAGTACTTCAGAAAACCAGAGTTCACAGGACCAGTTACGTAAATAGTTACAGAACTGGAAGGCTGTTAAATGATTTGCCATATGCTGTTTGTTTTGTGAACCCAATGAACAAGAGGATTTTTCTGTAACAAGTCCTACCATAAAGTGAAGTTCCCTTTTCAAGATCACCTGTGAATACACTTCAGTGTTCAAGAAAAAGACTGTAGTAGCCACATCTTTTTCCCTTCACAGGTATCTTGCTAGCAATAGTAAATACTTTTCAAACTTGATTATAAAACCAAATCCATACACTTCACATGGCAGTAAGTTAGAGCCTTCCTCTATTCTTTGGAACATTATTTCAGACACAGATAAATACCCTGACAGAAAACAAACCAAACCCACACACAAACCCTAGAAACAACAAAACAACACCCAAATCCAAAAACTCAAAACAAAATGAAAACCAACATCACCCCTCCACATTCTTTATTTGGAATGGAATCTACTGTATTCATTGTTTTTGAAGCAAAATTCTTAGTAACATTAACATAACCGAATAAAGAATTTAAACTAAAACCAGATGTTATTACTGGCACCTTCAAAACACTGGAATTTTTCAAGGTTTTTTGATTCAGATAAAATTAAAATGTAACGCAATTGTCCCATGTATCAGTTTCTCACAGAGTTTTTAAGATATGAGCCTAGAAATATACAGTAAGGTCCTCCTATATTTCACCAGAGACTTCAGAATCATAACCTGTATTGTAAGAATAACATTATTCATAAACCCTTTATTTCTAGTAAAAATGTACTTCCTCTGATAAATCAAATTGTACAAAAACACATACCGTTTCCCTTGGTTAACAAGGTATTTTTCCTTAAAGTACAGAGGATGAAGAAGAATGATATAATTTAACCATAAGCATACGCACTTCCATTTAAAAAGCTACAATTTCAAAAAGGTAAAAAACCCTATTACAGCATATTTGGACACTGAAGTTGCATACACAGAAGATGAATACAAACCTCAGTATTCTGAAAACCCACACTTTTGAACTGCCATGGCTAGGTTCCCCATTCTTTCCAAAACACATACAAAGTCCAAACTCATTACAGCTCATTTTTCATACTGTTTCTGTAATCCAACATCTTAAAAGGACAGTGAGGTCCATAAATATGTTCTGTACCACTTCAGGAGCTCCATACCAAATGCAAGCAAATTTATAGTACAATCAGTGCCAATGCTTGTCTGAAGCAAGAGAAATAGTAGTTGCATTCAGGATAGAAATAAACATGAAAGGCAGGGTCACACTAGCAATAGTGACAGCAGACCACATCAATTCCTTTTTTGAGAGCAAATTTATTTCTGAGAGTCAAATGAACAGTCAATGTAGAAATTAAAAGGCATTTAAGCAGAAGTCTACTTTCTTCAGTTATTTCCTTCCTCACTATACTGATAAAAATAGAATGGTATTCCCCCTAAAATCCAGTGGAGATCTGAACAGTATAGATGAACAAGCACCAAATCTGACTAGACCTCAAGGTTCAACACTGGGCCCAGGATTTTCAGCTTATTTGTCAATGACTTCCATGAAGGGGCAGATGGCTCTTCAGCACATTCACTGAGGACACAAAGCTGGGAGAAGAGGCCAACACCCCAGGGGCTGTGCAGCCCTGCAGAAAAATCTCCACAGGCTGGAGAGAGGGGCAGAGAAGAACCCCTGAATTTTACACAGACAAATGCAGGGTCCTGCTCCTGGGGAGGAATAACCCCAGGCACCAGCACAGGCTGGGGGCTGAGCTGCTGGAGAGCAGCTCTGCACAGAAGGACCTGAGGGTCCTGGCAGACAACAAGCCGTCCATGGGCCAGCAGAGCCAAGGACAGTGTTAGGAAGAGCTTTGTGGGTGGGTCAAGGGAGGTGCTCCTGCCCCTCTACTCAGACCCAGTGAGGCACATCTGGAGTGCATCTGGAGTGCTGTGCCCAGCTCTGGGCTCCTCAGCACAGGACAGACAGGGAGCCCCTGCAGCTGGTCTGGGCAGCAGAGATGATGGAGCATCCCGTGAGGAAGGGCTGAGGGAGCTGGAGCAGCTCAGCCCAGGGATGACAGAGGGCACCTCCTCAGGTCTGTGAGAGTGTGAAGGGAGGAGTGAGAGGGGGGAGCCAGCCTCTGCTGGGCGGTGCCAGCAATGGGACAAGAGGCAAGGGACAGGAGCTGATGCACAGGAAGCTCCACCTGAAACCGAGGAAGAACTTTACTGTGAGGGTGACTGAGCACTGCAACAGGTTGCCCAGAGGCTGTGGAGTCTCCCTGACTGGAGATGTTCCAGAGCCTCTGGATCCAATCCTGTGCAGTGTGCTCTGGGATGACCCTGGTGAGCAGGGAGGCTGGACTGGATGACCCACTGTGGCTCCTTCCAACCTGACCCATTCCATGATTCTGTGACTGAAACAGAACCAGCTTCTCCCTCTCATAATTTCTCAGGATTTTTTATTCTTCTAGTCTAATTTTTTTCAACTCTTGTTCATCCACTACTTCCCTTTTAATTCCTTCTTTAAGCCTCTTTCTCACTGCTTACCCTTCTGACATAACTTCACTTTTTACTCCAAAAGCAGATACCGAGACCATTCTCCTTGCCTTAATAAAGAAATACTGTGGGAATCCAATTTAACAGCAGCATTTTAAACACTGTGTTAATTCTATACTCTGTGCAAAGCATCTTGTTCCACCGATCACAGACACAGAAAAACTACTACTGCAGTAAATAATTACTAGGTTCTTTCCTAATGACTTTTTAGTATTACCAAATCAGAAATAATAAAGAGTAAACATGTGCTCAACGATATAGTGCAGATGTGGTTTAAAATTCAACTGCAGCAAATACTGCAAATCAGAACACTAATTTTTCTACAAATTCACCATGTAGAATGGCTTGGGTTGGAGAAGACCTTAAAGATCACCTTGTTCCAAACCCCTGCCATAGGCAGGCATTCCTCCCACTAGACCAGGTCACTCAGAGCCTCACCCAGCTGGCCTTGAACACCTCCAGACCTTTGTACTTGTACTTTCCTTTAAAAAAACAGTTCTACCCTGTGAAACTTAACACTCTTTACTACACATTGATCTGGAAGTAGAGGGAAGTGGCAGTCTTTTGGTCACCTAAAGATATAACCTTTCCTGTATTTTATGTCATTGCCACACCACATTCATTATGTCCTTTACAGAAAACCTAATTATTTGCAATTTCGTTTTTCAACATGAAGTGCTACTCGTGTCTTTACTAAGTCTGCATGGAATTAAAATAGCAACATATTAACCAATAAGGGATAAATCTCTGTAAATAATCAATGGTCTAGGAACTGTCAAAGAAACACTAAAGAAATTCTGACAAACAGTCTCAAATACTGAATAAAATATGACATAATGAAAAAACAAAAACTCATTTCTTTCATACTGAATAAAACTGTCATATCTTTTATTACACTGCCTATAAAACTGAAACCATCTAACTTCACATGGGAGTTTCAACTTCGTTTTTAACATTACTAGCTTGATTAAAAAAAATACTGAAAATTGATGTTTCATATCTGGAGAGCCTTGGCACTTTATATCTTAGGAAAAACATTTCAAAAATCAGTGATTAAAGCATGCCAACTTGTAATCAAAAACACACCATGATTCTGTGGTAGAAAAAATTAAAGCAAGTGCTTTTTCCCCAAGTATCTCCTTTTTTTTAGTTTTTCTGTCAATACATATAATGTAAAACCATGCATATCTTTTAGAAAGAAAATTAATAGAATTAAAAGTAATTAATTTAATCTATTACATTATTCTGAATTCAGTGCATCTTTGGTGTATAATGGAAAATTAAAGACACTCACCAGTCAACTACTTTTTTTCTAAACAGAATTATTTGGAAAGGAAATTATTTGATACTACTGCCCCATCAGCCTCAGAGAAATACTAAATATTTAAAACATTCAAAAGATCATTTATCAAAATATATTTGACTAAATTTTGTGTATTCTTCTTATGGTATCACATACCATATCACAAAACAGTCACAAGAAGGATTAGTTTCCCAGATGCCTCAAAATGCTCTCTAAGAATATGCAAAATTATTAGACTTTTATGGGATCATAATGCACAATTTGCATTAAGAAAATCACAAGGTTAATTGTGAAAACAATATTTGGTTCTGTATCATAAAAAGCATAAACAAAATACTTAATTGATAAGCATTTTGCACCAAGATTAAGTATATCCACTACCCAGTTACAAAGCAAATTAGTGAACTGATACTAAGGCAGTAAAACTGGATAAAGTAAAAGTTGAGTATGTATCAACTTGTCAGCAGTAACCTGAAACAGCACTTTAGCAAATACATTCTCAATGCAGTTTTTCAGAATGCTAAATTTCCTCTGTTTCCTAACTCCGAAGCAACTTAGCTTTTCTATGAATTGAAAATAACCTTGTACAGTCTAGAAAGGCTTCTGCAAGGAGAGAAATACAGAAGAGAACAATTACTGCTTACAGTTTGATGTTTCCTTCTGAATCATCCAGAGAATTAGACCTGAGCCCAAATTGCTTAAATGACTATGACCCTGATGTCAATGTCATGGAAGATGGGTTAATTCTTGGTATTTCTTAAATTGCAAAAAGAAAGCCTATACTAATATATTTTCTTTTCAGTTCCTAAAGTTCTGTTGGATGTGGTTTTACCGCAATTGTTAAAAAATCACTTTTCAAATCAGATTTTATATATATAAGCATTAATCGACTCACATGAGATGTGCCCTGCACTAGTGGCATTAGGCCATCAGGCTGGTACACATTTGGCATTAGCCCATTAGGCTGGAAATACTCATTTGCTATCAACCTGCTGCAATTAGAGTACACTCCTGATAATAAAAATTAAAGTTTCTTTTTTTCCTGGTTACATACAAACAATCAAAAGCTTTTATGCCTCTCAAGAATACATAGTAGCACAAAATAAATACTTGAATTTCTAGTATTCCACAAACCAACTCATTCATACAAACAAATGTATCCACTAGTTATTTCACAGAGACAAACAGTTGCATGAGAACAATTCAGAAATAATTGAACGCTCTCTAAACTGTTGTGGTTCTCAGCACCCACCTTAAATGGTTGTCACCAACATCAATGTCATTTGTTTTGCCTCCACGTTAAAATCATGCTGAGATAACGTGTACTAGTATCTTAATAATATTACTTTTAACTAAGCCATGTATCTGATTGACACAGAATTTCCTTGCTCAAGGTATTGCAAAAATTTCACATCAAGGATTCCAAACTCAACAATCAACTAAAATGCAAATTAAAATGTTTTTCACCCATGCCGCAAAATAGTTTTCCCCACTTCAACAAAGAACCGGAAAGACTACACAATACACTTATCACAACATCTGCACAGTCATCTCTGATTTCTGAATCTGTATATCTTGGAAACACTTCTTTTAATTTTTACAACTCTAATGTATAAACTAGTGATAGCTTTTTGTAATAAACAAGTGTAATAGGTAAAGAACTCTTAGAGAAACAAGTAGATTACCAGAAACTACAGCAGAAAACTGAGTAGCAATTAAACTGGGTTGCAACACCAGTAAATACACAGCTAGTAGGAAATAGTGACTTGAGATCAGTGAAATTATGGAAAAAATTATGGAAATTATGGAAAAAATACTGAATAAAGGTGTTTCTCTAAGATGCAAGACAGGATTCCTAATATTAATGTAGGGCAACAGCACACTAAATGTAATTCAAATAAACTACTTGCAGCTGAAACAGGAAACAGCCAGATGAATGTAATTGGATAAGAAATACTACCTTTTGTGTCATCTGGTATTAAACACAGCTTTGTCTGTCCTTAAAAGCTAATGTCGTTTAATACACTGTCCTTAAAGTCAAAAGATAGTGCTTAAATGTGCAGTTTACGAGATTATCTAAAACATATTTACCATTGTGCTTCCACTCAAAAAAGTTAAAGCAATGACAGCTACTGGAAAGGGTTCTTCATATGGAAATATCGATTATGAAAGCTTTCTGAAATACTAACACAACAGCCTTCAGCAAAAACCTCTACACGTGTTGCAGATGTTTTATAGCATGTTATAGAGATGATAAACACAGATCATACAAAGCCCAGAAGAAAACCGCACACATCAGAAAGCACGCTGTATCCCTGAAGATGACTTTACAAATAACTTTGTGTAACTTGTACTTCTTCACTGTTAACTTGCCATCCTTTTTATCCATCTCTTTTCCTCATAAAATAGAATACTAAGTAGAATACAGAAATTAATCCTGCTGAAGGAACTGAATGAATTGTAACACCAAAGAAAAAAAAGATGATGAATAAAAATAACACGACAGTCTAAACAAACTAAAAAAGGAACAAGTAAATAGTTAGGAACTTCTAGCAAATTAGGATCAGAAGAAACTGTTTTCAAAACAAAGAAAAGCAGAATCCGATTTAAAAAAAAAAAATAAAGCTGTTTAAGATGTTAGGATGCCATTTCCTGCGATAAACTTACTATTGAATTACCTTTAGTGGCAGAGACTATCGAAAGATAAAGGACCCAACTACAAACAAAGCCTCAAACCTCTTTACTAGACCAGGAATACACAGATTTTTAGTTATATTTTTTCAAGTGCTCTTATCAGCTTTTTGCAAAATACAGTGATTTTTTTTAATTATTTCTTGCAATGAGATTAAACCACATACTGTGCTACTTTGAGATCATTTATATCAATTGAAAATAAATGAAAAATCTGCAAAGTGCTCTTCACAAAATTCACCACCTTCCTTAAAAAACAAAAACCCCTTTACACCACACGAAACATTGTTTTACACTGACTAAGAAAGGATGGGAAGAGGGAAGAACCATAATTATGGCAAGTTATGCTGTCTTCTAACAGAGTAACCGGTAACAGTCCTGAAAGGGTAACCAGTGACATCCAAACAACTGGTAGATTAACTAGGGAGATAGGGCAGCATGATCCTCTTCCCACAGATGAACACAAGTCAGCAAAAAATTAAATCTCTTTTCCAATGACATAATGAAGAAAAGCAGTCAGGAAAGCCACAAGTTTCAGGTTTGACTTACAGTCTGATTATGCCTATATGATTAGAAGCTGAAATGCTACATGCAAAGTATTACAAATAGTCTATCAAGATCATAAGAAACATTTACATATAAGGTCTTAAAATTCACATTACCCAGCATCCAATATATAGAAACTAACAGCACTATTCCCACCTAACATGTGCATAAAGGTCTGCAGAAGCTCTCCTTTCAGAATTAAAACTCAAGGTTGAAACTTGAGTTGGAGCACTCATATTCCACAGTACCTCATTGTTGTAAAAAGCATGAGTCCTGGCCATTCAGCACAACCACCTTAAGACAATTACATGCTTTCTCAAAAATTGCAAGGGATTTTATACAAATTATGTCAACATGTATTCATTACACAGCCCACAATTACAGCCTTGAAGTACAAAGCAGACAGAACATGGAAAAACATTTTATCTAAGAATCACTAAGCTTAAATACCACCAGCATCTCATTTTAAGACTATTTTAACTCTTTTAAGAAAATTACTTCAGTTTAACTATTGAAATTTCAGTGAAACTGAATGACAACCCTGCAGAACCAAAATAATTGGAAGTCACTGGGTGCTAAGACATCCAAGCAGAGGAGGGAACACACTCTGCCTGACACCGGGGTTGTTGGCACCTACTACAGTTTTAATATACAGAGCCAATCCATGGTCTTACAAAAATCCAGTTCCAATCCACTAAGCAGATGTTTCTTCCAGTAAAAATTTCTTGTTGCACTCAACTACTCCTACCTCACTGCTTCTCTCTCAGGAATGCAGAGCATAAAGCTGGAACTTGGGGAAATCCACTCTGATCTCTCCAGCGCTAGGCTAGCGCAGGAGGAACTGACACACTGCTCCTGGAAAGATGATAATTATTCTCCCCAGCGCCAACACCAAAGTGAACGCGTTTCTTAAAAAGCCATTCTGGAAAGAGTTATTAGAGAGAGGTCTCAATATTAACAGGGTCTCAAACTCGGGGAGATAAGGGAAAAGATCTAGTTCATGTGATTGCAAAACTACAGCAGAATAACACAAAAGACCTCTCAAGTTTTACAAAACAAAGAAGCAATCAAGATAAACCAAAACAAATCACCCACAACCCCTGTTTCCTCAGACTCAACCTAAACACTTAATCAGACCACCACACCTCTTACTGCAGGAGTAAATATTTGAGTATCATGCAGAGCCAGGATACTTGACAAAACTGCTCAGCTTGCCTCACATGGTGACATTTGTATTTAAGTTTCATAGAACTGCACAGTCTACATTCTCCTCACATTACTACAATGTAAAAAATCCCAAACATTTGGATTTTCCTGTTGGGTTACTACTTATTTCCAAAAAAAAATTTTTTTTCTTTAAACATGCCATCTTCTTAGATATGAAACCTAACCAGATATTCCAGTCTGTTTTTTACCATTTTATCACAGCATGCTGGAGAACCTTCCAGGACAAGTTCATCCTTTTCTTGCCCTCTTCCAAACTAATTTGTAACACCTTGACCATACTGCGCAGATCTTGAATGTCATCATCTGTTTTTTAGCCAATTTCCCAGCTAATAACCATAGCTACTGAGATAAAGCTTTTAATTAACCAAATTATAAATACTCTGAAAATAAAATTTTCACCAATCATAAATCAAAGCATATATTCTTGTTCTTCTAACTCACAGTTCATACCAGTCAAAACCCCTAAAGCTGAAGAAAGATCTATTAAATTAAAGAAAGTAACATCAGTAATTGTTGCTGATTTAAATAATGCTGTGCATCAACTACAAGCTACAGGTAGAGCTAGTTTGCAAATATTCCGTTTCTCAAAAACAAAAAATGGCTTTGAAAATTTCCTAGCAATACAGTATTCTCAAGCACATTAAGGAGTCTCACTCATCCTGTGAGATCTTTGCTCATAAAATGAACTACTGGTAAAATTAAATATGTAAATGAGTACCTGCACTATTAGGATCTAAATACAGTAGATATTGGAGGCATGAGGGAACCTATATTTGACTCTACAGAACAAAACTGTTTTATCAGTTGTCCTTAGTGGACCTTCAAACAATTTTCCATTTACTAATCACAAATTTGAACTTGCTTTCAGAGAAAAACTAAGATAAAACATTTCACTTTAAAGCATATAATGTGCATCATATCTTTGCACCTACTTTACTGGTTCATGCCTTTTACACTAAAGTCTCAAACTAACTTCTTTCACCTAATTGACTTCTTTCCTGAATCTCAAATCTATATCCACCCTAAAACTTGTTAATAATTTCTCCTTTTTTTTTCTAATCACCCTCTTTCTAATCATTCCAATATCTGCAATCATCAGGCATTCTCTAACCATGTCATTTCTCAACCGCACCACATCCTGTTCTCTGGTGTTGAGATTATCCTTTCACCCACATGTTTTCCACCCAGCATTATCTCTTCCTTCTCTATCACATCAAACATTAGCTTCTTAACCTCACTTTCAAGGGCATTACTGGCTGATTCCAGCTTATTACAACATCATACCAAAGGATTACTTCGCTTGAGACACCAACACTCCCTTGTACTTTTCAAAAAGCATTTCCTGCATTCCCTTAAGTTGTTTGGGTGCTCATCCCCTGCAAACATGACAAACGTCCACCCACTGCTACCCTTTGCCTGCAAGGCTTACCAAAAGAAAGCTAAGAGGCTGCAGTTGAGACCACTGACCACTGTGCTGAACAATATTGGGGTTTGCACAACTCTCATTTGGCAGCCCCATGACACCACCGAGCCCTGCTGGAACAAAGTTAACTGGATTGGGGATGCTCTTTACGCTGAGTTTGTGTAGAATGCAGCACAACACAAGGACACTATGAGACTAATGGTATTAGGTCCTACATGAACACAAACATAAAGTACATGCCCACAACTGATTACAAATGTCAAATACCCTAAATATTCCCCTAACTCTGACTGACATCATATAAATACAGGGAAAAAATACAGGACAATTAGATGCTATAACAGATAGCTGAAAGAGGAACACTTTATCCAATTATTGTAAGGATCAAAAAGTGTTGCATAGTATAAATATTACAATTTCCTCTTCCAGAGTATTCCCCAGCTGTAGAGACAGCCAATTACTAGAGACAGCTCCACCATTGGAGCACAGATGTTTGGGGTTCACACATTTCAATTATTTTTGCACTCACTGCCACAAGAAAACCCCATGCCACCTAGACCAAATGCTTATTTGAATATATTATTAGAAAAGTAAGACATTATTGACCTCCTCTGAAAGAAATGAGGCATCTGGGGTAAGGGCACAAAGTGCACACAAAGTATACCCATAATCAAAGAAAACACCCTCCAATTGCTCTACCAACCAGAATACACCAAGTGATATCTTCACACCCACTCAAATTGGGCATCCATCATGAGAAAGAATCCAGCACACAAATGCTCTCGTTACAAAGGATTTATAATGCAGATGGAGATCCAAAAGGCACACCCATCTTCATCACCTGCACTCACATCTGGTTACTTCAAGTATGCCAAAAGTTAAGGCTGCCTCTCAACTCTCCAGTGCAATTGCTGTCATATTTTAGAAGTTCTTTAGCACTTAAATAACTCCAAACTCAAATCTAGTGGATGTCATTTCATTGCACAATGCTGAAAAAGTATCTTTTACTTAATATGGAACTACAAAAAAGCATATTGTACTATTTCTTGTGTACCAGCCAGGGAGAAGCCGTTCACGGGGTACTTGCCTCTGGAACAAACATTTTTGAGTACCCAAATCACAGCAACTGTACCAGCTACTAAGCAGAAAATTAACTCTATCCCCTCCAAAACCAGGATAAAAATGCAAGAGTTACTTTGAACATTTTAAAGACCATATTACTGTCCCCTTACACATTAAAGAATATTAAAGTATTCTACAACTATTCCTGCAATATTAATTTGATTAAAACAAAGTGTATTCCAATTTTACAACCCAACTAACAGGGACAAAAAGTAAGTTTATTTGCCCAAGATGACACAAGAGTTCTACATTAAAGCCCAAGAAAAATTCGGGTCCTGCAATATTAGCCTTTTAGCTCACAGTTAAGACTGCACTTCTTCTTCAAAAGAAGTAAACAGTAATCAAACTACAGGAAAATGTACAAAGCATGATGCCAGAAAGCAGTTTCATCAGTCTAATGCTCTGTTCACTATAAATGACATAGCAGAAGCAGAGTTCTGACTTTAAAAAAAAAGAAAGAAAAGAAAATGTATTTATGATTCTTACATATAACTATTTCAAATTTCCATACAGTAGAAATTTTCAGAAAATTCAGTACGCCTAAAATTAAGCCCTTTCCTGTTCTAGTCACCTAGCGGGAAATGTAACACTCCTGCCACTCTCCTCTTAGATTTAGAGCTTGTAGCTGAAAAAAACCCCAGCAACGCAAAAATTTATTGCAAATAATTCCATAAACAAAGTTAGTGTAGAGGGTCTGCATTTTAATGAAAACCAGAAGGCTTTTATTAGTATAATACTTTTTTGTCCCCTTCTTTTCCCATCCAGCTGAAGCACTAACATACATCTGAAGACAAACCTCTAAACCTTCTGCCAAGAGAGCATTGGGACTGGGGTACGTAAACTCACTAGGGGCAAAATGAAACAATCTGCCTGGAATTTCAGCTTTCACTGAACAGTTTGTTCACCACTACAAGGAAAAAGCTGAACATATCTGGACTTCAGGGAATTCTCTACCAAAAAGAATTCAAGCTCTTTAAAAAGTATGCACATGTGCTGCATGAACAATGAAAACTTAATCTGTGTTGTGTTAAATAACTTCCCCTCCACAAAAAAATAAAACACCCTCTGTCACTCAATTACAGCTTTACCAACAACACTAAAAAGTGCTCCGCAAATATAAGGACTGAAGTATTTAAAGATACTATGTTAACAAATGAGGGTTTCACCCAGATCAACCCAGTGTAAGAACTAATTTAAATACACCACTAATTAATTTCTAGATATTAGACTTATTTCAGTAGCTCTACAGCACCAGTGACTACCCTACACCAGCAGTAACAACAAACCTCCTGTCTTCCAGTATTTACCTGCAAACATCTGAAGGCACAAATCATACTAACTTGGGCAAGCCTCAGCTCATGAGCACATTGCCAATAGACTTTTCCCATGCTTTTCTCCATCCCAAATTTGGAGGGATTTGCCATTCCACAGGATCATTACTCTGACAGATACACACTTTAAAGAAATCCTCAGTTTGGCTGAGATAAAAGATCCTGCAATCTCCAACAACCTTTTTAATATTCTCACTCAGGAAATCAATTGACAGCTGCAGCATTAAGAATCTTGATACAGACAACTCTCAGATTTAGTACTATGAACAAGGATACTGCAGACAATTTTTACAAGACAGCAACACTTTCCCAATGTTCAGAATTTCCAGATTAGTAAAGTCACGTGTAGTTTGTACAAACTTCATTGAAAAGCAGATACACTTCCAAGTATGTACACAAGTGGGGCCATAAATAAAAACAGATGCCTTTTTAATAGCTATCAGATCATAAGGTTTTCAAAACTCAAAAAACCCACACTTTCTAAATAGATAGTCAAAGACACACGTACGCATTCCTAAATTAAATTATGTTTAGCATCAAGCCCAAACTGATCAAGTCTCATGACACTGACACACCCCTTCCCGGAACAACCAGTAAAAAGGTCAGATGTTTATGAACCAGACAATTGCTGGAAAAATATGGACAAACATTTCCCACTAAAACTCTGTACAATTGTTTTCACACCAAAGCCTAAAGTAACTACACTTTCAATAACCAAGTATTTGATCCTTACATAACCTTCTAGTTGGAAATCTCAGAGGTCTTCACAAGGATGAGATAAGCCACAGAAAACTGCTTGTGAAAGACTGGAACCTCACAGCAATTAGGCATTTTATCCAGCATGTCACCCAAGACAGGGGAAATGTGTAACCATCCCACGCATCTGGAAAACACTGTAATCTTATACTTGAGCCACAAGACACATTCCTTGCACACATTTGCAGAGTATATTTGCACACAACAGCAAGAGTACTGATTGAAGAGAGAATCTATACAGGGCATTGTTTGCAATCTTTGGGTTAAGGTGACAGAGAAATCTGACGACAAAAAAAAAAAAAAAAAAAAAAATTCTGTGTTCCATCTCTAAAACATGCTCCTGTGAAACAGAGTATTGTCTTTAACAGAGTATATGTTAGCACTGGAAAATAAGTTTAGAAAATGCTAAGATTCAAAAGCACGTAAGAACTTCCATATGGGATATGGCTTGATATTTAGAATTATTTACAGTGGGTTTTTTTAATCTGTATTAACAATGCTGGTAACTACATAACCACATTCACATTAGCAGTCAAGAAAGGTTTCTCAGTCTTGAAAGAAAAATCTTTTTTTTTGCTTGGAAAAAAAACTTTTATTTAGCCAAAAAATAAATTTTCAAATCTAGTGAACAAAAATACAATAAATTACTACAACAGAAGCATGCTACAGAATAGTTAGCTACTTTTTAAATCTAACTCTTTCATACTTACATTCTGTGGCTGTTTTGCATATATAATTACACCTGACAACTTTTAAGATTAGACAACATCACCACATGATTTATCTTCTACAAAAAAGACTAAGATTTTAAAGCAAGAAACAATCTGAAAGCAGGACTGAAAGCCTAAGAAAATTTTTAACAGCTTTTGAAAAATTACTGATGCAACCAAGTTATTTAATATTTTTAAAAATAGAACTTGGGTTTAGGCACAGAATGAACTTTGTTGAAGGAAAGATTAAAAAGAGCACATCACCAAATATTCTTTGATCTTTCTTTGGTCCAACATAACTAATTTCTAAAATACTACTTTACAGCGCCAGTGGTTTCTTAATTATAAAAGATGGTGTGGTTCAGGCCCCAAGGAGCTCACAACAATAGTATCATTAAATCTTCTATAGCCATTTCTTTTTAATCAAGAAATCTCAGCACAAAAAGCCCTCAGCAAAATTTCTGTTTTAAATATTTATCAAGAGGTGAGAAACAGATGGCTAGACTGGTTCTACAGACTGAAAATGTTCTGACATGGTATTCAAACTCTTTTTCTGCCAACTGCTATTAAGGGGTTCACAGGGGTTGGAACAACAGAAGATGCATCCAAAGTCAAAAAAACATCCTTCCTGGTTGGTTGTGGTTTTGTTTTTTTTGGTTTTTTTGGGTTTTGGGGTGGGGTTTTTTTTTGTTGTTTTTTTGGTTTTTTGGGGTTTTTTTTGTTTTGGTGGTTTGTTTTGTTTTTTTTTTTTAAAGAGACAGCACAAACTCTTTAATTAATTTCCAAAGAAGCCACTTCAGAGTGCCAATCACACTGTCTCCTCTCATTACACCAACAACTTCATTATCAGCTACACTCCAGTCTCCAAAGCTTAGTAAGCCTTTAGCATCAAAGCAAATGCACTACATATTCAATCTAACAGCACAATAACCCAAGATGACAATAACCAGATGTATTTTTTAAACAGTCAATGTTAATGCTATTTGTACACTTTACACTCACCACAAAAAGAACTCCAGATGTACAGAAACATACACACTGAACAGATGCTCATGCTCAGAAGATTCTTAAACATATCATAATCTATCATTTTTATTTCCAAATATTTAAAGTTACTAAACCCCACCCCAATTTTAGTCCCATCTACCTATTCTTGCCTTGAATATTGCAGCACAGTTTGATAAAAGTCAGGGTACTAATAAAGCAAAAATGCAAGTCTAACTTCAATGCATAAACCCTCCTACTGCTCATGAGGTGAACATAAGCGTGCAATATTTGACAAAAGCATGACAAACTCCAGAAAGTTAATTCTGAAAAGTATCTGTAGCTAAATAAACAGCAGCAATTTTCTATTACTAATTAAGTGCTACTTTACAATTATGTGCCGCCCTTCTTCAGATGATTACAAATGTTACGTACAAAGAAATTATATTATAATAAGATAGGAAAATTAGCACCCAACAACCAAATTCTCAGAAAATGTATTTCAACTGAATTAGACAAGACTTGCCAGTTCTCACTACTCTATTCTAACCCTTAAGAGAATATTATGCAAAGCAGTTCATTGAAGTATCTTAGGTACTGTGTGGTCATACCATAAGGAATATGCTGCAAAGTGACCACAAAGATACACACAGCAATGAGAATAGAACTGTTAAATAATGCAGAAAAGGGGAGCATATTTCCCACAGCACAGAAAATAATGCGGAATTAAACAGTTCTAATCACAAGATGGCCTACATGATTTGACATTTATTTTGTTATTATTAATTTACGTTATTTCATACAATGCTATCAAAAGAAACACAACAAGGAGCATGCTTTTTGGCCAAGACACACTGAAAAGCACCAAGTGCTTTGGCTAATGAAGACATACACATTTTGTACGATACACACTCACTTCAGAGAATGCTGGTGTACTTATTTAAAGAAAATCTGCTTGAAAAACAAACAGCTATCAAATGTAAAGAATTAGAAAATATTGGCCAATCAAAGAAAACATTTCCTTTGTCCTGTCCCTGATGTAGCCATTTAATTACCATATGTATCTTGTCAATAACAGAATTGCTATATTTAATAACTATCCCATACATATCAGACACTAGTTGCTTTCCTTATCCTCCAATTTTTCTCCTGGCTCCTTATCTGTCTCTGTATTCATCTATGCTCAGTTTTTTACTCTATCCAAAATAGCATACAGTATAAAACTCCAGAACAATTTAAAAAAAAAAACACCTCAGAACTGTGAATCAGCACAAAATATCAAAAAACAGCATGAAGAGATAGAACTTAAGAAGGCAGAGTTGAGATATTAAAAGACCCTGATACAGAATCATCAAATGTGCTTCAATGAATTAGCAAAGCATACATAAGTAAGTGCAGATTTGAAAAACTATGATCTAGATACCAGTCTTAACCCTGAAAAAATCCACTTCCTGAGGTGAAAGCACTGCTGAAGGAGAGCCTTAGGCCCAGTGAGGTGTCCAGAAAACCTGAGCAGGAGAGTTCTGTGCAGCTGGGGACCGAAGAGGGCGAGTTCTGCTGGCCCCACTGCCATCAGCACACACAGAGCAGCTGCCTCCTGAAGCTTCACTAATGCTACCGAAGGGGAGTGATGGAGGAATTGCTGCACCACAACACAAACACGTCTTAAGAGTTTATTTTCATCTTGTTCAGAGCCCTGTCTTGGAAGAACCACAATACTTGTTCCTTGTGTTTTTAACCTAGATTTAAGATAATCCTTTATGAATTTAACTTTTGTGCCAAATCTTCAAAAAGTCATCTTTACTTGCCCAGCACAAGTTGTTAAAACAATTGAAGTTTAATACTTTTTACAGTAGTGAAGCACTGAATATTCCTCCAACTAAGAAAGCAGTTTGATTTATAAACATAGTAGATTTTTTTAAAGTATGATTAGATTCAATTTTTAAAAAAAATTTGAAAGTACCCCCCGTAAGGCAAAACCTTGCATTGTTGATGTCTAGATACATAGTTACAAGCAGACCATTTTATGTATAAGTTGCCTCAGTGCAGGTCATCTCCAGATATCAAGGGAAAAATACATTAAAATTTTGCTACAATAAAAGTATTGAAGTAAAACTTTTAGCTTAAAATTCTGCCATTATTTCTTCCAAATAATGCATAAGAATTAGTGACTTAGGAGAAAAAAATATAGTAGGTCAGAATAAATTTCAGCTAGTTTCACAATATTATGAGTTAAATGCCTATCATTAAAAGGAAGTCTGAGGTCAAAATCCATCTTTTTGAATACGTTTCTTAAATACACAACAAAGACAAGGACTTTCATATAAAACTAAACACAAAACAAAGTACAGAACCTTCAACTGTCATTTACAAGCTGAACAAAAAAAGTACAATTAAGAGACTACAAAAATGAGCAGATGTAAGTACGTTAAAACTCTGTTTTCTAAAGCAATACATATTGGAGTGCTTACAGTCAGTACTCACCCAAATTCCAACCCCCACTCTCCTCAAGTGACACTCACCTGAAGTACATACAGGCATAAGCTATGCACACCCTCCTGCGTGGCCAATATAAATCACAGCTTTTCTTTACTCCTTATTGCCAGTGTTACAACAGTTTTAGACTTCAGGCCTCCTACAGCAGTTACATCAGTACTCAACAAGCGTATTTTGTCTGAATTCTCACCACGCCTACAAATCCTACTAAAGCAAAAAGTACTATGCAAAACACTAACCCCTAAATACCTTTAAATCAGGCTTCTCCACGTAGTACACGTGATGCTATTACACCTTAATTTTGCATAATCAGACCCAACTTAATTCAGGCGGCTGGAGGAGCTGGGCCGGCACTCCCAGCGCCCGCCCCACCCCGGCTCCTCGGGCAGCCGCTCGTCTCGGCGCGGAGCAGATCTTTGCTCCTCCAGAGACTAATGGCCCCGCACTACAAAAGACTGATTAAACAACCTATAATGCTACGTCCAAATTAAGAGTTCCTGGACCAGACTTCAAGCTGCAACGTTTAGCTTTCTGGGTTTTTTTTGTTTTGTTGGTTGTTTGTTTGTTTTTTTCTTAGCATAAAAGTCTCTGCTTCACAGTCTTTAAAAGCAAATTTAGGGAGGGCAGGCGGCATTTAAAGCGGGGACGTTAAACCCTCCTTGGTACTGTTCTCTTTTACACCCAAGCATTCCCACGATCAGTGTTAGCTCCAGCAGGAGCGGCAGCAGCAGGAAACCTGCCAGAGGAGACACAACAGCCCAGCACTGCGAGCAGACATCGCTGAGCTCCGCTCCGGCACTCCCCCGGGAGAAGCCCCTCTCCGCCGTCCTCGGCACAGCCAAAAAGAGCCTTCGGAGGGAAGAGGGGAGCTCTAAGGAAAGACCTAACGCGAGACAGACACCGCCTGTCTCGCTGCTGCCAATTCTTCGTATTTAAAACAAATACAATGCAGCGTTAGCCAATGTTCTGCGGTACTTTTAGAGACAAAGCTGTATAGTAGCTGCTTCTAATTAGAGCCGGCAGCTGAAAACGCGTCGCTCGCCGGAGCAGCCCGGCGGTTTTCGGGGGAGCAGCAGCAGCTCTGCCGCCGCCCCGAGGCCGCCCGGTGCGGGCCGCTGCCCGAGCCGCGCCGGGACCCCGCCCCGGGCCGCTCCGGGAGCGGGGCGAGGGCCCCGCCGCCGGGCCCCGAGCGGGACGCTCCCGCGGCCGCACACAAAGCGGCCGTCCCGCCGAGCCCGCGCCGGGCGGGCGGAGGGCGAGGGGCCGCCGCGGGGAGCGCCATGGCCGCGCTCCCGCCCCGCCGCAGCCCCCGGCCCGGCGCCGCCGCCCGCCGCCGGACCCCCGCCCCGCCCGGGCCCCTGCCCGCCGCCACGGCGCCGAACAAAGCACGGCGCCTCGGCTCCGGCCGCTCCGCGCCTCCCCGGGGCAGCCGCCCGAGCAGACAAGGGAAGGCGGCGAATCTCAGACACAATGAGAGGCGAGCCCGGACTCACCCACAGCTCCGTGCCCCAGCTCATGGCTGCTCCGCGGGCAGCTGCCGGCTCCGGCAGAGGCGGGGATGAGGCGGCGGGCGGCGGCCGGAGAACGGGGCCCCCCCAGGCAGCGCCGGTGCCCTCGGTCACTGGGGAAAGGCGGCGGCGGCGGCGAGGAACAACGTCGCTCCCAGCTCCAGCTCCAGCTCCGCCCGGCTCGGGAGGGGAGCCGCGGAGGAGACTGGGAGAGGGGCGGGGCCGGTGGAGCGGCGGGGCCGGGACGGGAGCGGCCGGCGCTGCCGCGGAGCCCCGAGCGGCCGCGGGGACACGGTGTCGCGGCCGGGGCGGCCGCCGCCTCGTTACTCATTAACGAGGGGACGGCGAGGCCCGGGCCCCGTGTCCCGGCCGCCCGCGGGGCCTCGGCAGCGCTGAGTCACGGCCCGGAGCGCCGAGCCCCGCACCGCGCCGCCACAGGGACCGCGATCTCCGTACCGTGTACAGCACAGCTCCGTGTGAACAGCAGAGAGAGAGGTTAGGAAAGGTGAGGGAGGCAGCCGAGGGAAAATAAACCCATTTTTGATGGAGTGCTTGGATGAACCATATCACTGACTGTAACAGGGAGTTTCCTCAGCAACTAGAAAAGGACAGGTGTTAAATCCTTGTCAGAGATTATTTTTCCACCAAAGCGTTACAAAGCTACTAAGAGAAAGCAAATGTTTTGAAAGCCACCTGAACTAAATTCCCCTCTGAGGTCATGATTTTTTTTAAATTTTTCCTCTAATTTTTTGCTTAGAAATAATTTTTATAAGGTGGGATAAAAATTCAATATAATAATAAAATAATAAATACTGCTAAGTCTCTATATCATGAAACAAAAATTACTGAAATTAATCATTTTTTGATTCCCAAATCACCTTTCAGGTAATGTTCCTTTGCATCAGAATTTAGGTTTCGTTCTATTTTCCATACGAAAGGAACATAATTTTTTTTTTCAGATTGATATTAAATGATTGTACTACAATATTATTAACATCAGAATATCAAAAGAAGCAGTGGACCTCACAGGTGAATGTAACTTCTGGAGCAAAATGTTAATGGTACATGCATTACACCAGAAATACATTTGTGTCCATGGAGATCCACAAAATGAGTAAATGTGCTGTGCTGACCTTTGTGTGTGTTCTTGGCAAGGTAATGGTCACAAGCCCTCCACATTTTAGATTCTGAAGATGAAATTCCACATGTGGGCACAGTTCAGTTAAGGTCTGGCACATTAACTCGGTAGATTGTATTAATTACTGAAAATATTCAGCAAGCAGAACATATATTGAGGATTCAGGTAATGAAGCACAGATACTTATTAATAATTTTCATAGTTTACTTATATGTTTGAATTCACTCAACTTACATGGTTTTCAGGATTGGGAGAATACACCATCTATGAAATGCTGGAAAGATCAATCAGCCTTTTGATTAGCTACCAGCTTGTCACATATCTTTATATAGTTCCTAAAATATAATCAGATAATGAAATAACACGTGCTCAAAACACAAACAAGTAAAAATTAAAAGAATTTGTTCATTTTATGTGGCTTCAATATATCTCTTGTAAATTAATACCTATAACTTGCTGCACGTGTAATAATATTAGAAAGAAGCATTTTGACACTTTTTAGTCACACAGTAATCCATACTGCACTTGTCCCAACCAAGGCTTACAAATGCATGCAACTTTGGTCTTAGATGCCTGGTATGGGACTATTTTTTTAAAAGAGGGTCACTTGGAGAAACAAATGTACACTGAACCTTTAACCTTTAACTAGAGGAAAGAGTCCTGATGTGAATTTGAAATTTGTTGCCAGGAATTTTCACTTCTTGATTATTTCAGGAAAATTCAGATTTGCAATTGTTTCAGTTAAGACATCTAATAATGAACCCTAGGAAAACAACCTTAGAGCTAAAATTTTCAACTTTAGAAGCCTCAATAAAGTATTGAAAATTAATCTACTGGAAAATGAATCCCAAGTTCTAAATCTATGGGGTCAGAAGCTTTGGAAATCAGGCACTTAATTGGCACTCAAATATTGGCCTTTCATTGCATTAAATAAAGAAATAAATATTTATTTAATAGTAAATATTATTAATTAATAATTAATAATAAAGAACATTATTATTATAATAATTTATTTATATTTGTGATTGGTTGGTTAATACATGAGCCTTCTTTTACTTAACTCTAATTTAAATATTAACTAATTACTCCTATTTCTCCAAAATGTGCAATGCCAATATTCTCAACATATCAGAATTTGTTTTCTATTTAGAGCAATGTAACAAAATCAAATGTTTTCTGGTGATTTGTAGGCATTTTAGGAGAAGGAAACTGCAGCCTGTATCATGGGTACATTAATAAAATATTTAGCTACTCAGTAATGCTTAAAAAGCCTAATTCTAGCAATGAGAGGTTTTCCCAGGACAAACAGGATTCCTTCTTTCCAGGCAGCTGTCCCAAAAAACACCTTTACAAACCCTAAGGTAAAGCAAGCATCAAGGGCTGGAGGAGGTTCCAGAGATTCTGAGCAACTTCACAACCCCCAGAAGTGATTGAGAGGCTGCTCTGAAATACTGTGTAAAATAAGACAGGTGTTAGCACAGCACCTCTGGGCTACACCTGCCTTTTAGGAGCACATGTACACGATCAAGAGGAGCAATCAAAAGGTATTACTGAGCAGGCTCTGAACAAGCTACCACAGATTAACAGGGTAGGACAGCATCATTGCACCAGAGCACTGCTGCAGTCTGGCTAATTATTCATCTTTGGAAAGTTAACAGTTAGACTTCAGAAGTAGGCTGATTAGAAATTGTACACAGTAACATACTGTTTCTGGGACCCAACCTAGTGTTTCTGCAGGCATTGTGCTTCTCATTTTGCAGAGAATTAGCACAAAATCTGCCTCAAAGGGTGAAGAAAAAGTCAAGAGCAAAGCCTATTTCTTCCCAACATATTTCACTAGTTTTATTAGTGTTTGAATTTAAATATGGGCACAACTATTTTCAAGATTGCTCTCTGATTTTTACTTTGCTTTTAACGCATACTTCTTCCAAAAGTAGAAGCAAATATATGTATCAGGTACATACATAGAGATGTGCATTTCACCTTTACATAAAAAAAAGTCAATCAGTAAAGATCATAGATCACAATTAGCTACACAGGTAATTGATTTGAAGTCAAGAGACAAAAAACATTTATACAAATTATTGCAAAATTTCGAATTCATGCACTGTATATTAAGACCATATTACTGAAACAAATTTTAATTTATTAAAAATAAAGCAGAAGTCCGAGCAGCATAATACTTACCACTTCAGCTTAGTGAGAAATCTGACATCAGTCACTGTCACCCCCTTTTCCTGCTTCAGCACACTCTTCCCATATAAATCCTGAGCCATGCTCTCCTCCAGTTTAGCAGCTGAGGATGTGAAATGACCAAGCTGTAAGACAAGGGGAAGAGTCTCCCCCATCTCTGTGGGATATTGCCGGATATGTTAAAATTAATCACTTAGAATTTTGACATTGTTTCCATTATCAGGGAATGCAACTGGCCCTAAGCCTAGAAATAATTAAACAAATATTGCCCTAAAGATTTTTATTTTTCTAGTCACATCCTTGAAATCATCAGTTGGAGGAGGGAATGCAACTAAAGGGACTCAAGAACATATTAAAGACATATTCAAGTAATTTTACATGCAGCAAAGGCTTCATGATAGATTGCATTGTTCTAGTATCCTTGTAAACCACTAGCAGCTTCTGGCAGATGATAACAATTTATTTTTAGCACAGAAAATTTACTTTTAGATTTAGCTGTTTCCCCATCATTGACTCATGAACGCAGGCTTTAAAAGAAAACTGCCCAATTCTGCTTTTGGACTGAATCCACACAATTCTAATTATTACTGTAGTTGTGTATTTTGTTAATTCTGTTCACTTTTCAACAGAATCTACTTGAGTTTCCAAGTGTACCTAAGGATATTATCTTGGCAGAAAAACAATCTGAATCATTAATTTGGAGTGGCAGAAAAGCTGTCTGGCACTCCCTGTGGGCACACTTTCTGTAGACAGAAGCAGCTTAGCTTTCCACTGCCACAAAACTCAGCAGGACCAAACAAATTACTTCCAAATATCTCTGTCTCAGTGTGAGATGCTATTAATCCTTTTCTCTGCTGGCTAGCAGTCTCTTTGTCATATTAATATTGGATTTTTATACCACCACCACCAAAAAAAAAAATTACTTTCAGCTTCAAAACCAGAAAAATTCAGCTCCCTCCTTCCTTTACACATGTATTTCCCCCATCACCAGCACTCTAAGTGCTCTAATTTTAAAAAAATATTAATGTTCATAACACTTCCATGTGGTGAGTGGGTAATCATTACTTCACAGCTCGGGGAATACTTTGAGACAAAAGAAGAAGTGTCTTGACACTTCAGCTTGTGCCGAGCTGCCCACAGCCTTCCCGTGTCTCCTAGAGGCTGGTTAACCATAACCAGCAGTATGCAAAGTGTTGGGAGCTCTGCATCTGCCCAGAGACTTCATTCCACTCAGTTCCTATTTCAACTATTAGGCAAAACAGACTTACGGTTTTACTCTGAGTACTGATTTGTTTTTGATTTAAAGCAGAAAATTACCAGGAAACTATATTAGTCCACTCCTGCTTCAAGGCAGAAGGAAAACTTCATTTATTAGTGCAAACTCAGCCACTGCTTGGAATGACCTAATTCTAATTTTTCTCCTATCTCTGAATTTTTGTGGGAAGAACTGTACTTTTACTATCTTTTCCAGTCCAGTTCCTGTACTGAAATGAATTTTATATATCAAAAGGAAGGCTTGTTTCTTTTTTTGCCCCTCTCATCTCAGCAAACAGAAATACATCAACAGTCATTGGATAACAGAACTGAATGGACACTACAAACACAAGCTATAAATAGGAGGAAAATGAGAACTTCCATCTGCTTTTACCAAATATCCTGTGCTCACTTTTTTTGCCTGCACTATAGCCAAGAGCACATCTTTCCATGCCATATATAGCAGAGAAAATGTGTTGTCAATCAGCATCAACTAGCAATATTATAAGTTATTATTTTTATATTTTATTAAACAGCCTTATTTCACAGGAATTTACTTTTTTTTCCCCAGTGAAACAAGACTATCACACGACAATTCAGCATTTCCTTTTGATAATATAAACTACCCCAACCTGCAGGCTGGACAACTACAAAATATCAGGGAACACCCAAAATTTGTTACTTTAAAATATGATTTTCAAATCTCTAATGCTTGCATTGCCTGCTTGAATACAATTAATCCATTTGCTTCCACTGTACATCCCTTCAGAATCATATCAAAACATAGCCATAAATGGCTTTGCTACCTTAATTTCTGTTACCTCCAGTTCACCTAACCCATTCTCCCATCAACCCCTTCCATGCATGGTACTTTAAATTAAAAGAACATCAAGCTGTATCTAATGTGCAGAGTTAAGTATGGCCATGGTGAATTCTGATATTCAAATTTTTTTCATTACCTATTATCTATAGGCATAAAGATTATTAGCTTTTAGATAATAACCAAAAACTTGAACAGTCACTGCTCTCAGCATCAATGGCATCTTTGGCACATACAAGCAGAGTGTATGGATTGACATATGTATCAATAATGAAAGATGGAGACTCTGTCATGGTACTAATTCAAGCTGTAGGAAAACAAATAGTGAATGTGTAGCAAAGGATCAGCAGCACCCATTTTAAGACTTGTTAAGAAATGTTTTACTATCATCTGACTTTGAATTACAATCAGAAACAAATATATGTGCAGTTGTGCAAAATCTGCTTTAACATTTGAACACGCTCGGTATCCTAGGTTACTGTTTAGTCTCCCTTGCGCGTTTAATGTAGAACTGGTTCACACATTATCAGCACAGAGAGGCTCAGGTCGGCCTTAGTTTGGGCACACGCAGCCCAAAGCCATTTCCTGGGCTCGACAGCCGCCTGCCGGCAGGGCCAGCCCCGGCAGCGACACGGGCACGGCACCGCCTGCTGCTGCTGCACTGCCGAGCTGCTGTGCTCTGCTGCTGCTGCACTGCCGAGCTGCTGTGCTCTGCTGCTGCTGCTGTGCTGCTGCTGCACTGCCGAGCTGCTGTGCTCTGCTGCTGCTGCTGTGCTCTGCTGCTGCTGCTGTGCTCTGCTGCTGCTGCACTGCCGAGCTGCTGCGCTGTGCTGTGCTGCTGCTGTGCTGTCGAGCTGCACTGCTGAGCTGCTGTGCTGTTGTGTTGTGCTGTGCTGCTGCACTGCCGAGCTGCTGTGCTGTCGAGCTGCACTGCTGAGCTGCTGTGCTGTTGTGTTGTGCTGCTGCTGCACTGCTGCTGCTCCAGCCGGTCCCGTGCCACTGAACGCCGTGCGAGTTACATCAGTGGGAAACCGAGAAGGCCAACGACCCCTTGATTGTCCTACCTTCCATGCAACTGCAGGTCGTCACTTCTCTCCCTTTAGAGGATTTCATTTCAGTGGCCAGGGGTTAATTTCACGTGTCCTTCCCTTATTTCACATCTGGGGTGGTTCTTCCTTCTTTCATGAGAAAGCTGATGTCCACTGCATAATACCACATTTAAATGATGCATGGAAAAAATTCCAAAGGATCACAATCTGTAAGGAAACTCAAAAGTTATTCACGCCAAAGAAAACTGTCTCCTTCCCATTATTAATCATATTAAAAGAATAGAAATCAGGAAATAAATCGACAATGGGAATGAGAACAGTATGCAGTGCATAGAATAGATATCCCACTAAGCAAATAATTTATCTTTCTATGTCTCCATCTCACATTCATAAAGATAGCTACAACTCAGTTTATCATTTTTATTTCTTGCAAGTGAGATTCTGATCAGAGACTAACTGCAGAAACTTCCAAATAATCCAAGAGGAACAAAACCAAAAATAAAGAAATCACTTATGAAAGAATTTTGGTTTTGTGACATTGCACTTTTGAAGCTCTATTTAACTAAATTCAAAGTGCAATGCTTGCTCTTTGGATTTCAAAGGCAGATCAAAATCAACAGGTAACCAATTGCATCCTAGTAAGAGACTTTTCCTCCACATCCCTTTGTCTTTGTACATTTTTCCCTTTGAGATGAGGTTACATGCAAAGGGAATATACACAACTTATTAAGACTGTTCTTTTCCCTCCCTAACACGCTCATCTTCTAGTAGCCAAGGTTTTTCTCTTTGGATTTACCAGTATCTTGAGAACCCTCCTGTTTAGATCTCATCAGCAGATAAATTTCCAAAAACCAAATACACAGAACATAAGGGTTGAGTTGCGTTGCTACTTTGTGTCCTTAATACCTGACCCACAAAAAGAAATTATGTCACTATTTCCTATGTCCTTTTTTCACATTAAAATATGCACTATTTTCAGCACCAAATAAAAAATTTACTCAATTTGAGGAATAAATTGCCCCTCTTGGGGTGGAATTCCCTCTTGGCTTGGAATATAGAGGCCACTGAGGCAGGTTACAAAAACACATCTCAACAGAGATATGTTTGAAAACTCTCAGCATTCAGAAGCTTTATCCTGCGTCCACAAAGGAGAAACTTTTAATTATGCTGTTGTAATAGTCAATTCTAGAGATTTCATTTTAGGGAAACGGGCAATTCTCAATCCCTTTTGCACACGCGTAAATGAAAACCACAGTTCAAGCAATCAGTGAAATGTCCTCCCTCCAGGCTTGCCTGCTCCTGCAGTTCTTCCCACAGCACCGTGATTCATGCCCCAGATCCTTCATCTTTGGAAGGGACACCTGCCAGCCCATCATCTTCCTGAGAACAAAGTCAGAAGGGTGATTTTACCTCAGAACATCCACTAGCACTTTTTAAAAAAGGTAAAACAATACTTAATTTTTTTTACATATTTTGGAAAAGATAAGTCACTAACAGAAGTGACATTGAGTTTAGACCCATTTTCACATCCTGCAGACAGGATAAATACCTTTTCCTATTCACTCAAAAACTGTCCCTTCATTTTAATGATATCATGTATCAAGATGAAATAAATTTTGTCTGTAACATTTTATTTTGTTCACATTTTTAGAACTATATATATATATATTTTAAATAAAGGCATTTTAAAAACTAAATTTTTTGTAGAAATGAAAATATTATTTTTCCAACATTAGAACATATTGAAAAAAACCCAAGTTATTAATGATTTAAAGGTATTGAATAGAATAGCTAATCTATCAGATAATATAAAAATATATGTAAGTACATACTTAATAAGCAACTGTATTTAAAATCTGATTTTTACCTGCTTGAATATTAATTGTCTATGTGCGAAAATGGCACCAGTTAGGTGTTTACATTACAGTAGAATAAAAAAAAATATTGGCCACAATACTCCATACCTATTTTTTAACATTTTTAGAGAGTGTCTCCTTTATTGCAGGCTGGGATGGTGAAGACTGTCAGATTTTTCTTTACTAACACTGCCACTGCCCTGACAAATTTACTTCTCTTCCATGGATTACACTGCTGCCTAACTGAGAAAAGAAACTACCTGAAACTAAAACAAGACTGAATTTGATTTCTAATTCAGCTTGGATTTTCACTCTGAGCTTTCAGAATGACACTTGAACACATTAATGAAACCAAATCCTAGTCCACAACCAGCAATCCCAAGCCCAATGCTATTACAAATAAATGCTTTCATCTCTGACAATTACTTTTACAAGTCTGTTTTCCCAATTATTTGCTCTCTAGATGATTCACCCTACCATGAAGATAACATCTTTATTGTCTGCATAGTGCACCACCTTTTAGTTCTCTAGTATGTGAAAGTGTTAACTTCAAAGCACAGTGTAACTTTGCACACACCTAATTAATACTTGTATCATGCTTTGAAGATGTAAAAGTTTACAATTACTGAATAGTAAGTTTTGAACTAATACCAAAACTGGATTAATACTACTGAAATGAGTGTGGAAATCAAAGTTACACCATGCAAGATTACTACTGCAATGTTAGTCACCCTGGGTGGGGGCTGAGGGAAAAATCAATTATTTCCTTTGAAACAAGATAATAACAATCTGACGTGTTACAAAAATGAACCACATGAACATTCAGCCTTAAAATTAGGTGCAATCTTTACATAGTTTAGTATACCTCTTATAAATCTTCACCCCAGGTATGTAAAGCATAGTAGCTGTTCCCATTTAAAATGCAGGGAAAAAACCCTAACTGGTTGTAACAAATATGGTCCATCCTTACCTGAACTTTGGTTCAAGCTGTGGGATAGAAATCTTCATGTGTTCCTGCAGTTGATGCAACAAGAAATCATGGCCATGAAGAATTAAAATGAAACGCCTCTTTCCCCAATACATGCAGGAGCATCATCTATTACAGATTTCCAGATTACTGAAATTGCTGCTAGGCTCATCCACACAGCAAAACCTATGTTTACTGGATTTATCCATGACTGATGTATGGGATTAGGTGTATCTAATTGGATTCACTGTCTAATTATTTTGTTGCAAAACCTTCACTCCCCAGGTGTTGGCTTCAGTTGCATTACAGCACAGTACCACAGAACAGAACATTTTCCCTCAATCTGTTTCTTTCCAGAAATGCACAGCTTTAGCACATTTGTTGCCCCACATACCCAAGAACTGGAGTAAGTACTTCCAAAGCTGTTATTAAATTCTCAAAAATCCCTGATTTCTGTAGCAATGGTGGCATGGAATCAAAACAAAAAGCATTCATTTAAATCAGGAAAAAAATTCAAACTAAGCACAAACATATTTTGAAAAGGAACCCACCCATTGGTCCTGATTGCCAGCAAACCTTGATGGGCCAACAGCAAGGCTCACAGACACTCCTCTTCATCACTGAGCTGCACCCACACAGCATCCTTTAGTGTCCTTTTAACAAGTCTGAGGGCTCAAAGAGCTAGTACTGACTGTAAGCAAAATCCATCTGAACACTGGCCAGCATCCCACTGATGTGCTCTCACTGTAAAGCTGCGGAGTAAAATTTTTCCATGTCAGACAGGTAAATAGTGTAATACCAAAAGTAAATTTAACCACGACATGCTTTATCTTTCATATTACACTTGGCTTCCTCCTCCTTCCACATTATTGTGTACATGGTTTAACACAAAGTCACAATTCAACCCTAGGAAACTAAAATGAGGTACACATTTCAGAGTAAGGGTTTGGCTGTTCCACAATGATCATTAGGTCACGACACTTGGCATTGTTTCAAATGCCAAGTCACCTTTACTTGGCTTTGTTTCAAATGAAAACAATCTTCCCGTACAAAATGATCAACCAAGCATTATTACACACAGGCCTCCTCTGTGGTGGTACTTTTAAAAATCTGAGGAACATCATTTATAGTTGTGGCTTTCAGGGATATTTTCTTTTGTGGCAGAAATTCCAGTGTTTCAAAACATAGCTCAATTAGCCACGTGCAAATACTGAAATTCAAATACCATTTTAGGCATTTGATGTTTAGAATCCCTAAAGACACTTCTTTAAAAGTACCTCAGTGTAGTAAATACAACTATATTCATTATCCATAATGTCATGCAGATGTGAACTTTATTAAACAGAATAGAAAGAATTTCATATGAAAGTCACTTGAGCACTCTGAAACACTGTCAGAGTAATTATGGAAAACCCACAGATAATCTCATTAACTCAGTATTTAATAAACAGACACATCCTTATATATGTTTCTTGTGAGACAAAGCAACAATACATTCATTAATCAAACTTTATGCTCTATGTACCTGGTGTACCAAAATCATGAGGGGTACCATAAATTCAGAAATCTGTCTTCATTGAGCAGCTCCTGCATGGAAGCACAACAGCAAAGCAGTACAAAATTTTGTTGAAAGATCAGTGAAGATTCTCCCTGAAAGTGCCAGAGTTTATTTTCATACTTGGGGAAGAATGGCTGAATAAGTGATCTCTAATCAGGACTATCTACATGAAATTAAGGTCTTACTATCTCAGCCTCTGCTTGTGACCTTTTACGTTATGAAAGTATTTCAGCAGCTGGTATACAATCTACAGGGCTTTTGTGCAACTCCTCAGGTGCAGAATGTCAGGTTATAAAAATACATACATACTAAATGCAATTCCCAAAAGGAAAGATAGCAGGTCAAGCCCAGAAATATTGTTTGCAAGCAATAACAACCACAGTGCACAGCAATGCTATCCAACAGCACAAAAAGGTGTTCAGCAAGCCAAAATAAAACCCGGGTTTAAGTAGTTTTTTTTTTTTTTTCTTTATAAAGGAAATGAAGAAGACAGACTGTTCATTAAATATAAAAGCAATTTTATAAAAACACATCAGAATTTTATTGCTTGAAGAATACAGCATATGAAAAAGCACAAGAATGTCCAAAATGAAAGGTCACAAAAATTCAAACATTACATCATACATACCAGATGCAGTAAAATGTTAACCTGATTTCTGCATCAGAAAAGAAAGATGTGAAAAATACCTAGTATTATTTAGAAGGAAAAGACTCATTTAAAATAGAAAGTGTGAAGGTGTTACAGTACAAATTAGAAAAGCCAACACTGCACATTAACATTGTATCACTAGACTAGATTTTCTACCTTTGGTACTTAAACCTTTACAGAAAACCACTTCCTCAGTCAAACCTTGCCTAACATATTTTATATAGTATCCAGGAATTTTTTTTTCTTTTTTTTAAACTTAAACATTCAAACAAATACTCTTCTGAGTTTTCACTGCATTACTGCTTTTAAAGACATGTTCATATTTATTCAATATGCAACTTAACACATGTCAAATTTAAATCAAAAGTCACCATGTGACTGAGATCTGAATACAGGCCAATTGTATCTTGTTCAGATATTTATGTAAAAATGGGCCCACCATTTGCTGTTTCCATCCTTCAGTAAACAGACTGCTGCAGCCCTCCTCAAGAATTCTAACCAGAGCAACTCACTGAGGGTGTAAATTGATAAAACTATCTACCCTGTTAGAGAGCTATGGAGTCATCTACAGCAGCATGCAAGTGGCTTTTCCAGTCTGCTCAGATTAGTGTACCAGAAGATATGCCAGTATTACTTCAAGTAACACATTAAAACTCAGCAATGGACACTACTGTGCTTTATTTCAACACAAAGGACAGCTTCTCATCCATCAAATCAACAGAACTATCCAAAGGACAAGTACATCATTTCTGCTTCATGTATTGCTGCTGTTCACTCTTGGGGAACAGTTTATCAGAAACCTACAAACCAATTTGAGTGAAGAAAATGTTGTCTCCCATCAAGGTATCTTGTTCAATCCAGTGGCAATCTAGTCGGGAGAATGTTAGCATTATGCTGAGAATGACTAATCAAGGTTAAATAAATTCTCTTTTATGACAAACCCGCTGTTAGGGTCAGCTTTTGCCTTCTTGGGCTTGAATACTGAATCACTCCCTTGTCACATCAGCAGAACAAACAATTTTGTTTCTTTAAGTTCCAGCTTTATATTTCAACAATATGAATAAATCTGGACTACAAAATACCATTAACAACAGTTAACATGAAACTGGAGTGAAGTAATAGAAGAGTTAGTTCTTCAAACCAGGCAGTCTTTGAAGTGAAATAATCAGTTAGGACTGTCAAAAGGATGTCATAATAAAACCATGGGTTTATTTTTTTTCACCTCTATACAAAAAAAAATTACTGAATTTGTACAACTCCTATTAAACATACCTTTTCTTAGCTTGGTGAAAATGTTTTATTTTCAAATTTTTAACAAGTGTGATATTTGAGCATATATAATATTTATTGCCATATACATCCTCATTTTAAAAAGAACTAAGAATTCAGACTCTTCTATGCTGAACTCTACTTTTTTCCTGTTAACAGATTATGTCTACTGTACCACTCCCCCAAAAAAACAATTAAAAATTCTAAGTAATATTTCATAGTTTAGTTAAAAGGGAAGAAATGCAAATGTGGATTTAGAGCTTTTTGTATAAATCTCACTATATTTTATAAACATGTTGTTTATTGTAACACTGTTTATTGATCAAATAAATGATGCACTGCTATCTAAAATTTCCATATACACCATTAAAAATCCAAAGTTGATATGATACTGAACCTTAAATCTTCAAGAGTTCAAAAAAGACAGTTTATACATGTACAGCACACAACAGCAGACACCCCTAGAATACCAACTGCCAGTCCACGATGCATACAAACTTACAGGTAAGCATTCATTTCACTGTTTTTGTTGTGCAGGGAAAGTATTTCTTAGTAAGACAACTCAGCTGGTGATTTTCAGATATCATCTTCATCATCCTCATCCTGAGAAGATCCTGCCTGATTGGATGCGCTGGCTGAGGCAGCAGCGAGCTGTGCCTGTTGGGCTGCTTGTTGCATCTGTAGCCACTCTTGCTGTGCCAGTTCTGCTTGCTGTTGTCTAGCCTAGAGACATGAATTTAATTGTTAAGGCCATACATAGCTTGTGAAGAATCTCTAGAACACATTCTCTTTAAACACATTTTTATCTGTACCTCTAGATTCCTTTTTCATATTTTTTTATTAATTGCATATGCAAAACCACATTGAGAAGTACCTTAACTTTTTTGTACCAAAAAGTTTAGATATATTCTCTCTTCTCTGAACGCACCACTGTTTGGAGGCCTTACATTTATAAACAACAGACAGAAACTAGTGTACTTAGGTTCTACTGTAACGACTGCTGAACCACTAACTAATGAAAAATTTAACTGAGGCAAAGCAAAGGAAACTTTAGACACCAGTTTCAAGGGATCTTAACATTTAATCACAGTTCAGAGATGAGAACAGCATTGCTTTCTTGATTACAAATAACAAAACTTCCAATTATGAAATCATCCAACTGAACCACAGAGGCACACACACATTCTCACAAAAACAAAGCAAGCAATTATCTTAGTTTGCTAAGCAATCTTTGCAAAACAGAGCAAGGCAAGATCTTCTCAAATTCAGGTACAGCAACTGAGGATAGCTTTGCTACAGAAATGACTTCTACTGAAGAAGAGATTCTACCACAGCATTTCAAATAGTTCACCTGGTGAATCTTCCTTTTTCTGTCCAGGGTTTTCACTTTTTTCCCGTTGATTTCAGCAATATACTAATTGATTGTGTTAAAGTTTCAAATTTAATTTCTATTTTGAGTGAATATTAAGAAAAAGTTCTCAAAACAAAAAACTTTCCATCTTTTTACTCTTCCAGTTTTACAAGTCATCACTAAGACTATTATAATTTCCTTTCTAGTCTTACTGCACTCACTAAATTTTCCTTTTTTTCCAAATCATCCATGTTTTTCTGTTTTGCAAACTGTAAGATGCCAAAAGATAATATTTAGAGAACAATCAAACCCTGTTTTTCGACTTAACAATGTGAAAAAAGGGGAGTGTTCCCTTATTATTACAAAGTGTCATATTTTCCTCTGTTCTAGCAGTAAAAAAAAATACTTTACAGAAGTAGAAATCTCTTCTCAGTGAAAACTTTTCAGTATTTCAGACTTCAAGTGGCAGCACAATAACCAGGGCTGGAAAACAATTTAAGACGTCATAGAGTTTTAAAGGAAAGGCAGCAGCATCTGCCCACATAGGAAGGCAGCAATATTTATCAGACAGGAGATAACAACAGGGCTCCCTCCTGACCCTGGCCAGGGAAGTCTGCTGTACACAGCTGATACACGTGCATGCTCCAGGAAACACAGCCTCACTTCACACTGGATGTCAGTGCCCACCCTCACTGCCACACCTGCAATGATAACACTTGACCATTTCAGAAATGGGAAGAGAAAACACCCACAGACTGAAGAATTCCATTGAGCTGCATTGACCAAGAAGCTCTATAAACATCTGGTAAACTTAACTCATTTACTGCACAACTCCAGTGAGGAAGCCTCAAAAAAACACCCCAAATCTATGAAGACTCTTGTCTTGCACAAAAACTTAGACATGAATATTGGGATAAGACATTCCCCTGACTTCAAATATTTACAATCATCCAAGCCAGAGGTGTCAAATATTCATAACATTAACAGGCAGGCATTTTAAAAATAGGGCAAGTCAGCATTAGTGTCATGCTCTAGAATATTAAAAAGATTAACACAAATAAATAAGCATGAATAAGCATGCACTTGTGTAACTATTTTTAAGACTAATTACAGTATCTCCAACAGTACATCACAGCTACTATTTTTGAAAAATGAGACTGTCATTCTTGAATCTAAGCAAACATTTTCCATATTACCAAACACTATTTTTAAAAAGCATTTGTACAATCTTGTCAAGCTGGCATGAGTTGTCTTAAATTAGAAGTTAAGGCACAGTAACAGAATTTTAAAAGAATATTCTTCAAGTTGTCATTCCTTAGACAAAGTGCGGTTTGCATAAGGAGGTTTCGGCAATTTTGTTTGGGGTTTGGTTTTTTTTTTCAGTGAGACTCTAGAGTTAGTACTCCCTTAATACACCTTGGTTTTGCTGCTATTTTGTTTTGTGTATCACACTGAATTAATTGCACAAAATGCTAAGCAAAAACAGGTATCAAACTGCCTATCTATAAATCTTCCCCAAAATCCAGAAGCAGCCATATTGGTCTTTCTAATTTAGTACAGTCAAACAAGAGTTAAGCACACATGACTTGATTACAGCTATTTCACTGCAAGAGCTACATAGTATACTGAAACTTTAAATGCCTTAAAATTCATCATGCAAAAAAGATTAAAGTAGTTGGCATGTTATAAGATGAAAAACAACAGTTTCAACAAGATACTAAGGGGAGAGAAGGTCACAGTAATCAGACATTACTGAATAAGCATTCTCATCAGAGCAAATCAAAGTAAGCAAAGAGACAAAATAAGACTCTGGCTTTGGTTAAGAGAAGAGAGAAATATCAGATAACTTTCTCACCTCTTAGTTTAGAGAACAGTCTTGCCAAATTAAGAGAGTAGAGGAGAGAAAGATGATGGAGAAAGATAAATAAATAAAATCGTGTTTTAGTTGAACTGGGAGACATTGAACTATCTGGGAAAGATGGAAGGGGATAAGGGATGAAGGAGAATGTGTGTGTTCATACACTGTTTGCAGACAAATGCTTTTTCTATGCCTCAATGGCCTCTTTAAAAATTTATGCATGAATTCACTCAATTATAGTCTTGCCAAGAATAAAGTTTCTTTCCAAGTATGAGAAATAACATTTGTGCACTGATGGTCAGAAACAGAAAAGCTATTTTCGCTTTTTAATGCTTCAAAATGGGTAATTTCCTATAAACCAGCTGTTATTTTTTTACTTCCTCAACTAATTCTTAATGTATTCTCCATGATAGACTGGAAATACCCAACTAGCAGCAAAACCCCATGCTTTTTAAAGCTAGAATATGAAATATGTTCACCTACAAAGTCCTATAGGTCAAATCACAAAAGTATCAAGTAGCAGTCCTTTATCTGTTGACTTCACATTCCCCAGTTTAAATGGGCCCAGGTCAACAGCACTGTAGACGCCACATCAATTCACATGGAAGGGGATATTCCTTCAGGTGTGCACATGTTCATGTGGCCCTAGACCTACAGCATTAATTATTCCAACCTCATCAGGACATGTATTGCTTCACTTACTTGTGCAAATAATTCCTGTTGCTGCCTTAGTAGCTCTTCTTCCGGAATGCCGAGGTTCTCCAAGCGTGAACTGGCCTTTCTTCTCTTTAGTGCTACTGTTTTGCATTCTTGTAAGACTTCTTTTACTTCACTGATATAGGAGCCAAACCCCAAACTTTCTAGTGCTAGAAAGAAACAGAAAAAGAGAAAAGGCATTGTTTACCTTTTACAAAGCTTCTGATAATAGATATTGATTTGTTTCCTTAAAAGAAAAAAAAAATAAAACTTTTGGTAACTTTCCTATTATCTGGTGACAAAAATCTCTATTCTTAAAAAGATTTGACATCTATTTTCCCTCTCTCTTCTGCTATGTCCTTTAGGAATACACATTTTTGGGCTAAAAAAAATTAAGGTCCATCAAGTACAACTGAAGAAGCTTGCATTTGCAGAGGATTCGGGGCTTTCAGACACACTTTGCTAGGTAGTCATTATTCTCCAGAAGACCTCTCTTTCCCTTCTTTTCTATATCAGAATTGGCATAACTTATACAACTAAGAAGTCTTTCCTTTTTGGATTTCTATCTGAATTTTCTCTCACAGATTCTACCTTTCCAGTTTTTGCAAGTCTTCAGTAGAAGGTAAATTAGCAATCTGTAACAGAGCAGAAGTGATGCATGTAAAATAATCACAGATCCTTCAAAAAGGCAGAAATAAATAATATGTTGGGTTGCTGAATTTTAACTTTTGTCTTTTAGTATCTAAATTCCTATTTATAAAATGCATAGTTCACATATATAAAGCTCATTATTGTTTTATTTCTCAACAGAGCCCCTTCTATTCATCTCCACATTAAAATGTATTCAGAAGCTAAAATCTTGCACCTTTTATCTGCCCCAAGAAATTGGCAAAGCAGCTGTATCCTGCAACAAGTTTCCTTAAAGAATGCCAAGGTAGCATGAAAGGATTATAAAAACCCAGGTAGCACATGTGACAAAAGGCACAGTTCCCTCATGCACCATTTACCATGACATGCCTTCACACACTCTCAAAGTGAGCCTATTACAGAATATACTGCAAACATTACATAAACAGCAATTATACTAGAAACAAGTATCAGTTTAATAAAAATCATGGTCAATTTCCAGCATTTACACAATTCAGAGTTTACAGTACAAGAGTCGTTTTAACCTTTATCTTAGTTTCAAACTTTTGTGACAAGCTATTTCTTAAATAGCACTAAACTGCACAACAGCACTCAACTTGTTATAAAGGAGATCTTACAGTAACTCGGACAATATTCTAACACCACTTTTGTAAACAACATTTTCCTAGCCATAATTATAGCAGCGTGTCATTGTATCATAACCTAAACAATAACCCAAAGGCATTCTCTCTTCTCTCATCAGTTTTCAGCTTCCAGCTTGTGCTAAGGTAGACAACTCACACACTGTCTTCTTCAGCAGGGCTCTGAGTGCTGCTCTCCAGTCGGACAGCACTACCTCCCCCTTTAACAGAGAACATCTGGCAAAGGAACCCACATAACACTTACTTCTTTAAAAAACAGAAGTTAAAAGACAAACCGATTTAGAGATAATCAAATTACTTCAGAGACAGTATGCCAGTTCAGCCTCAGCCCACACACAGACACTGGAAACACTTCTTCCAATTAGTCCACAGTTTCTAGGAGAATTACCAAAAAACTTCAGAAACTTGTTTCATCCAGCCTCAGCAGAAAGGAGGCAAATCCATGTCTCATAGTCCAGAACCGGCTATCTTAATACTCTACAGATATTTAAGAACTCATTCAATTTTAAAATGTAAACAGTACATTTTTAGTCATACTTTTTTAACCAAACTGAAGAAATCTACAAGTGTAACATCACTAAGACAAAAACCAGGGCAAAACCAGAGGTGTTTGTCAAAAGACCAGGGTTGGCAATCTGCTGCATCAGAGTATGAACAACTGCTGAGTCCGAAGTTAGCAGCAAGATGTGTTTTTACAGAAATTTTACATGGTCTTGAAAAGAAAATAAATTAATGGAAAGAACTTAAAACTGTGTATTGAATATAGCACAGACACACAAAAAATAAATTTCAAAACCCCCATGTGATACAACCAAGACAGATTTTTACAATTATTCAAATAACAAAGCTATGAAGAACTATACATGCATGCTAAGTCTACTGCATCAAAATTCTACTGCCTGTGAAACAATGTACAAAGTTTACCACCGTCCTGAAGCACATCAAGGCTTACAGCACACATGAAGGGAAGGAATAGGAATCCCTTTACACCAGCATGGTGCTAAAATGCGGGACAAGTGATTACTGCTCTATCAGAGCTGCTATTTCATCAAAACTCAAAGGATTTCTATTTTTTGAGTCTTAAACATACCATCCTACCCAGACTGGTGAAAATTCAGTATCTTCCTGAAGCTAGAATTATCCCACCAAATGTAAACAGCTGAATTCCAAAAGATAGCATTTGGGGGGATAACACAACACATATTTACAAACACCAGATCACAATTATCCTTTCCCCAGTTTCCTCCTACTCTCAATGACTGCATGAAGGTGAAGGTCTCTAGTAATCAGTGACACATAGCACTACTTTTATTTAAAAAAATCAAGTCATTAATATCTGAGGCTTTTAAATTGTTATGCTCCTTTCAAAGAAAACAAGAACTTCCAAAATACAAACCCAAACATGAACTGTTGTGTGGGACTTGTTTAAAATTAAGTGATAATATACACAGACAGTTTCCTAACACAAAAAGAAGTTACAAGATTTGACACCAATCCAGAACCTACCTTACTGCACAACAGTGCCATGTAGGCCAAGTAATCAGAGTAATTGACATCATAAAAAAGGTGATTTTTACAAGCCATCATTTTCAGAATTCAATGAAAATTTAGTTTCTCATAGAAAGCCTACTTTTTATGAGAAATTAGATAGTCATATAACACTCAAATAATTCTATTTTCTGTTCCAGGATGGAAGAACAGTCATTTGCTTACCAGAGCTGCAAATTCACAGCTGGGTTCCTGATGGTGGAATTGAACAGTAGACATGGAGATCTCCACTTACAACTATTACATATCCTTGATGCCTTTGGGTACTCTCCAAGAAAGCTGTCTTGCATTTTGTTACCAGCAGTGAGTGTTGGCATAGTCTGAGAACATTTATCCAATCAGATCTCTGATGGGATGCAAGCAGCCTCTGCTTTCCCTTCCCTATGCTGTTGACAGCACTGTGCCAGTGCTACCACAAAAAAAAAAAACACAGCAAGGACCTCATCTATCTGAAGCATAACGCAAGGGTAGAGAGAGAGTTCTTACTCAGCACACAGCCACACAAGCCCTTTAACAGTGCAGCCGAGGAAGGGGAGTCCCAAGCACCTCTGTGCCAAACACCCAAGCACAGGGACAAAGCACAGCTTCACCTCACCCCTAGCACAGGCCAATGCAGAGTGTCACCAAGTGCAGAGTGCCTCTTCCCCTCCTCCTGGCCCAGCAAAATACCCTTCCTGCTTCTTGCTCCCAAGCTAAGAACTTCCTGTTTACAGCCCCAGTCAGCCAGCAAACTCACCTGAGAGGAAACCCTGCTCTGCCCTAAATTCTCAAAAGCCACAGGGGCAGTTGTATCTACAATTGCCAGATGCAGCTCTCAGAGGGTATGAGAAGACTCCTCTTGGCAGCACCTTGAGCTCACGCTGGACCAGGTGTGATGTGATGGCCATTAGCCTCATTCGACTTCCAAGCATTCAGAAGGAAAAAGATCCATGGATGACCACAACAAACAGATTTTAACTGCCTCATTTAATAGCATCATTGCCTTGAAGCTGCATTAAGAGGCATTCAAAATAGCAAGTATCTAGAATGGATGAAGTTGGATGAAAATGCTGACATACTCTACCTACACATACACACACACAATGACTGCTTCTAAAACTGGCAACCAAAACCCTCAAACCTCACAGAGGGATCAGCTGCCAACTGACCAGCATCTGAAAGCAGCTAACAGCAATTACAGCTTCCTTAAACACAAGCACAACAGAAAATCCATTCCACCTCTAGAACATGACCAAAATGGATACATTGCAATGTTTTATTAGAAAGTAGAGCTTTAATTTGAAAGTAACTTTTTCTAACTCTAAGATGTGATAACACAAGGACATAGAACCCAGGAAGATACTTGGCATGGGACCATCTGCTGATGTTATGCACGCTCACTTTAGTTTCAATTTCTTTTCCAAAAAACCCAGACTAAGCCTAGGACAGCGACAGGTGAAACCTTTTCTATGGACCACCACTACTGGGCACAAAATAGTTTCATACATAAACCCTTTATTGCCCTCAGCCTTAAAGATCATGTCTCTTCCCATGTTAAGAACTAACCTCAAACGTTTTTTGTGGTGACTTGAAGAAACTATCCATGTATTAAAGAGCACCACACCTAAAGTATGCTTCCAGGTTTTATTTTGCAAGCACAGGTTTTATTTTACAACCTAGGCTTCTGTGATGGACCTACTTTGCTAAACTTTCAAGCTTACATATATTTTATTTAACATTAAAGCTCATAAATGCTGCATACTTTCTTTTGCTGTTCATGACCCAGTCAAGTACTTGAACCTCTTCTGGTGAGCAAGCTAATAAATTTCAAGCAAACCATTTTGTTGTTGTTCCTTCAAAACGCAAATATTGCTAAAAAAATCATGCAATGACAACATTTTTAAACTAACTGGATACCATCACAGCCCTGAAAACAGCTCTACTACAATGCTGCTGTTAATATCTCTACTAGGCAATCGAGTGAAGTACTCTTTTACTGCTGCTATTAATTTGTTTGCAGCAGACACTGGTTTCAACAACCCTGGCTTAAAAAGCAAAGCAAATTAATTCTGACAAAAGATGCCTAATGCAGACTTCAGGATGAGGCAATAAAACTCCTTATTTGCGACAGAATTTAAAGAAAAAACAAACGAGACAGAGAACTCGCCTCTTATTCAAGCAAGCAGAAGTGCAAGTCAACAGCACAGAAAGATACAAGGGCATAGGGCACGCTTAAATGCTTTCTGCAACAGATACGAAGATCCAACATTAAACAATGACACTGTAAAGCCCAAAAGAAATACAGCCTTTAGAGATTCCAGACAAGACTAGCATGGAATAAAGCCTGGGCCCCACATAATCAATCTCCAACAAGAAAGACATTTACTACATTCAGAATCTTAAAACACGCTGCATAGCCATTCGAAAAAGCAGAACTCGTTTCACAGGTACGAGGAAGAGATTCGGTGACTTCACTCAGAGCATCACAGGCTTCTCTGAAGCACAAAACCAGAGCTGGTCCTGAGCACAGCCAGCAGCAGCTCTAAGCACACAAAGACAACCTCTCTCGCAGTGCGACTGGCAAGCTGGACAACACACGCTTCTCCTCCACACCCTTACGAGCCCCTGCCTTTTGTGCTCCACGTAGCCACAAGAAACCGGAGAGGAAAAGGCGGCAGCGGGACAGGAGCGGCTCACAGGTGCCCGAGCCGGCAGCGGCACAGCGCCCGCGGAACCTCACCTTGTATGACGTGCTCCGGGGAGATAGTTTTCTTCTCCGATTTGTTGCAGATCTCGTTGGCCTCGGAGGAGATGAGGTGGATGAATTCAGTGCAGCAGTTGACCACCAGCTCCCGGGCGTCGTTCGCCACGCGGACGTTGGGCAGCGTCTCTTTGATCATCTTGTTGATGGCAGCCCTGGGGATGGTGAGGTCGTCGTCGTTGCCGGACGACGAGGCCATCCTGGCTGCGCTCGGCTCACGGGCTGCGCTCAGCGCCCGCGGCGGGCTCCAGGGCGCGGGGACCCGGCGGGAGCGGGCGGGGCCGCGGGGGGCGACGTCGAGGAGGGGCGGGGGGCGGCGGGGGCCGGACCCGGGGGTCGCTGCCGGGCCGGGGGGGGTGGCGGCGGGGCCGGGAAAGCGCTGCTCGGGCTCAGGGCTCCCTCGGCCGCGGCGCCTGCCACTGCCGCCTCCGCCACATCCTTCGGCCGCCGGCGCCGCTGCCTTATGACCAGCCTGAGGGGAGGCGAGCGGCGGAACGCCCCGCGCGCGGCGCGGCTCGGCTGGGCTGGCCCCGGCCGTGCGGCGGCCGCGAGGCGGAAACGCTCCGACTCCGGCTGAGCCTGCGAGGGACGGCGCTTCCGCCGGAAGCCGGAACAGCTTCCGCCGCCGGGAGCGCCGGAAAGGCCGCGGCGCCACGTGCGGGCGGCGGCGGCGGCGGCGGTGGGGCCTCCTTTAGCCGCCCCCTCGCGCCCTCCCCTCCGTTCCGGCGGTAGCAGGGCATCTGACAGCCCCGGCAAGCTTGGCCCCGAAGCCGGACGGGCTCGGTGCTTCATCCGCAGATTATTCACGACTTGCAGGCAGGGCTAGTTTTTCTCGGCAGCCATCTATGTATTTTACTATGTACTGTATTTTCTGCTTTCACTCACTCCATAACCCGTAGTGTGAGGGTTGTACGAGACAGAATTAGCCAGACCACGATAGTGTTTGTGTAAGGCCCGTTAAACCCACAGCTCTGATCTTGCCTTGCTGTGTGCAAAGGAAAACCCTGCCCGGGAATGCAGCCAGAGACAACCACCGCTGAGGGACACTGGGGGTCCTGACAGACCCGGCCCTTCTGTGGGTGTCTCTGTCCAGTTCCCTGTTCTGACTCTCAGTAGGTGGCGATGGGATCTGGGGCTGCAGCGGCGCGAGTTGCCAGGCTCCCTTCAGCCTCAGCAGCACTCTGCTGACATTTAATTCCTTCCTTCTCCTTTTTGGCCTCGCTGTTCTTCTCACCTCTGTGCCATCTGCCTCTCTGCCCGTTTATGCTGGACTCCAGGCACCCGGTGTGTTTGCAGGGGGTGTGAGTTAGAAATGTACTTGGGGCTTCCAGCTGTGCACAGGGGCTGCTGCAGATGTCCCCTCTTGTCCCCTCAGTCCCCTGCCTGCACGCCCCTGCACCTTGGGCCCCCACCAAAAGGGTCACAACTGCAGAGCAAGCCCTGCTTTAGCTGCAGTGCTTTAGCTGCAGTGTCAATTCTGGTACCTGCAGGTTTGAGCTCCTTTGGGGAGAGGCAGGGCAGGGCCGCTGCAAGTCCCAGCACTGAATCAGTTGGCTTACTGGGACAGTATTGAAGGAGAGAGTAGGACAGTTCCTGCATGGTGAGTGAGCTGCAGCTGGGCTCTGTGGGTGAAACAAAGACAGCTGCTGGAATGTGCTGAGAAACCGAGGCCCCAGGGACTCCCGGCCTTTGCCCCAGTGCGGGGCAGCACCGGCAGGGCTGGAGGTCAGGACCAGCAGTGCCAGAGAGGAACAGCAGGGCCAGGCAGGACCAGCAGTGCCAGACAGTGCCAGCAGTGCCAGAGAGTGCCAGCAGTGCCAGACAGTGCCAGCAGTGCCAGAGAGTGCCAGCAGTGCCAGACAGGGCCAGCAGTGCCAGATAGGAACAGCAGGGCCAGGCAGGACCAGCAGTGCCCGACAAAACCAGCAGTGCCAGGCAGGACCAGCAGTGCCAGACAGGACCAGCAGGGCCAGATAGGAACAGCAGGGCCAGCAGTGCCAGACAGGACCAGCAGTGCCAGATAAAACCAGCAGTGCCAGGCAGGAACAGCAGTGCCAGGCAGAACAGCAGTGCCAGACAGGACCAGCAGTGCCAGATAAAACAAGCAGTGCCAGGCAGAACAGCAGTGCCAGGCAGGAATACCACTGCAGCCCGGGCACCCTGCCTGGCCTCAGCCCACTTGCAGGACCAGACTGAGAAACAGCAAGGGAAAAGACCTGCTCTACATGGTAGAACTTTGTTTTAACACACACTTACTAGGATAGCTTGGAACAAGAGGGCTCTGTATCAGATACTGAAGATATTTAGTGGATTGAGATTTCTTGTTACTGACAATGATTTGTTTTCAAAAAGTAGTACCCAGAGAGTAAGAAGATTTTTAAGATGCTTTAAATAACATTTTATTGTTCACTAACTATGCAATATGCTAGTAACCATTTCATATAAAGGAAGCATTCAAAATATTATTATTAGTATAGATGAATAATAAATATTCTACTTGTTACATTTTAAGATTGATGAGACTTTCTCTTATGTTGCTGATAGATAGATCTGATTTCTGGAAATGAGAATGCTGTTGTGATTGAGGAATTACTATACTGATTCTATTCTATTAAGTAAAAATGTATTTTTATCATACTAAGAATCTAAATAGTTTGCATACTGTACACCTCTCAGTGTGTATTATATTCAAGGGAAGGGGGTCAGGTTAATAGTGAATACACAAATATCAGTCAGTGTTCATGTTCCTAAGAAAACATCTCCGGAAAAAGCAAATACTAAACAGAATAAAACTATAGTCAGAGGATTTTTATTGCAAGGTTCTGCAAATTGTAACATTCAAGAGATACACATTGAAATGAATATATCTTAGCTAAGCTCAAACAAACATCTTGCATGCCTTTTCATAATTACAGAGCAAAGGCATTTGAATAACAACATACTGTGTCATGAGTAGCTACAAGAAGTAATTCCAATTTGCACTATATAATCTCACACTTATTGTGTGGGTTTTCCCAGGTCAAAGCTCTTTCTGCTTCTCCACCGTAGCAATTTGATGAAGTTGAGGCTTGCACTGAAGATTTTGTCATGCTGAAAAACCATTTTGTAGAATATGTCAATGGGTAGATCTCCATTTGGATCTGCATACTTCAGAGTTGTCATTGGAGTATACAAGGTGTTGGTCTGATGGCGAAAAGGTGGATTTTCTGCAAGAATTATTTTTACTGTATGCTGTAGAGAAGGAAAAATAGAATTTTTAGAGAACCTTTACCAAGATAGTAAAGTAAAATCCCAATTTTCAGTTAAACTGTGGAAAAGTAGAAGAATAAAGTGCTAGAATCATATAAAACTCTGTATATAGTTTTATTAGAACATCATTAGAAATTCTTCTTGAAATATTTAAAGGCCATAAGAAGTATTTTTCATTTATTCTTAGTTCTGTCTCGGTTTCTCTGTGCCATGGTGATAGCATCTGACACCTTGGAAAACTGAGTAGTCTTCCAAATTATCATGGGCTTATAATATGCCCACGGTAGGTAGATCCTCTCTTTTGCAGTTCACTGGGAAAGGATCAGGACAGTGCCTTTTGCAGCAAGATCTGGGAATGTTCAGTTGACACTGAAACTATTCCTTACCAGCAAACACCTGAAATCATCATCCCCTCCCACAGCTTGCCTAAACTTGTCTTCCTGCAGGAAGCTCCAAACACCAGAAACATCCGTGTTTCTTTTATTGTGCCTTGGTGGCCTGGGGTGGCTGAGTGAGCTTCCCTTAGTGGTGGGATTGTGAGTGAGATGGAAAGGACAGAGCTTTTACCAGGGTTGGGAACCCCGGGTGGGTGTATGGGAACAATGCAGAATATTCAGACTTCACCAGAGGATGTAAAGGGCATATAATATCTCAGTGGTATTTAAATTACAATTCATAGTTGTCTTCAATGCTTCAAAATGAACATTGCTTTAGGATTTTGTAGACTTTTGCTTAAAACTCTGAAATTTCTTTTGAATTTTTTTAAAGAAATTTTTAATTGTGTGTATTATATTTAATTAAATTCAATGCTTCTGCCGGAAAAACCCACCAACCAACCACTGCATTCATAAACTACAAAGGAAAAAAAAATTTAATGAGTTACCTCTGCAACATCTTCAGCACTTTGTCCCAGGCTCTGGAAAATTTGTTTGTAATTTTTTAGGTAAATATTAGTAAACATCTCAGCTGTTTCTTCATCTGCAGCTGAAAGATCCATTTTCATTCCATCTTCAAACACTTTTCTTTCAAACTCTGTAACCACTGGGCCTGGTTAAATAAAAATTAACCTTTTAAAAAAAAAAAAAAAAAAAAAAAAAAAAAGTTAACTGATTGTTGACTGTCCTCCACGGAAAATACACCCCTTAATTCTTCTCCAAAAGGAACACTGAAGATTTGCACTAGCAAACAGTATATAACAGTACCTTCTGTAAAGGAATCCATACTGCATTACTGCTGTCCTGCTCCTCCTACCCATCCATATACAGCAGTGGAAATTTGTATAGTTTAGTTGTCAGACAAGTGCTGTAAGTTAATTCATGACATTAAGTAAGTGCAATTGTTACCTGCTGTCTCGCAGCTCTGGAATCAAAGGGTGGTTTATTCACAAGGACTTACCAGATATTAAGAAAAATAATGGATGGTAAAAGAATTCATTACTTTCTAGACCAAATCCTACGTAGGTTTCTATGTTTCTCATGGTAGTACTAGAAATAGCTGAAAGAGATGGGGGAATTGGCCAAACATGGATTTTCTTTGTCAGGCTCTTAGTGTTACATAATTTAAGATCCCACCACTATATAATAATACAATACAAAATAGAGATTTTTACTGTGGGTGGACAGATTCTGGCTGCTGCTGTATCTGAAAATTTTTGTTTTGCCCAGTAGCAGATTATAGCAAATCACTGAAATACAGTTACTGGTCAGATTTTTCCTGGTTCTTTTCTCAGGCAGTAATAACTCCCAGCCAATGTGTTTATCAAAACAATCTGTGGGATTTAGCCTCTTATTAGACTTGAGTTCTTCAGGGAATGTTCTAAAGGCTCTTCTTTAGAACTAAATCAAGCTATTGATATTCACAGCTGAATTCCAGCTACTGCTGGAATTAAAGCCTTTTCTCTTGTGTCATTCTTCCCATTAGACCTTGAATTTTTCCTATTATGCTTCCTTTTATAACCTCCTTTTTGCTATGTCTTATACTCTTGAAATCTCATTATGAATTCTGGTATATCCTGTGTATCATTACATTTGTTTTAAATCCCCCCAAACTTTGCAGAGCAATATGCAGAATCACAGTTCCATCTCTGAAATTCCACAACAGCAGGTCTCTTCTTTTTCCACAAGGCCTAAATGCTTAGACACACAGAGATGCAATGGACATTTACCAGTTATTGGAGTTTGCATGAAGAATAGTAGCAGAATTACATGGGTGTGAATATACGTGTGACAGATCAAACCTGATGTCTCACAGATGAGAGATACCCTTAAATACTGTCTACGATATTAGGAATAGTACTCCACACTTCTGACTTTCCTCCCACCTCCCTTCATTACAGGTATCTCACCCTGTGTAACATTCTGATGGATTTGCACTTGCTCAGTGTCTCTGATGAGCCCTTGAACTTTTTATGAATTGCCGAAGAAGGCCAGCATCCTTTCTAAGGGGAAAGGCCACAGGTCAAGGTTACAATTTTATTCCTGTGATACTGTATGTAAGGGTCTGCTTCCAGAAGCATTGCATGAACTGTATTTTATCCAAAGCAAAGTGGCCTTTAACTGTTCAAGAGAATGAGTTCATTTGATCAAGATCTTTTTATCTGCTTTTATATTGCGAGGAGTGTGGGCATTCCTATGCCTTTTGTAGTTTTCAAGGGCTTCTCAGTCTGTTTAGCAGCAAGTTTTAAAGATTTTCTTCCTACCTCTGAATATATTTTAAGCTGTCTAAAATAGGATTGACACCAGTGGATCGATGCCATTTACACCAGTGGATCAATGCCATTTACACCAGTGGATCAATACTTACTGCAGTTTGAACTTGAGTGCTTGTATGGCTAAACTCTCGCAGAATCCTTCCACAGCAAACTTGGATGCAGCATAAACATCATTAAATAAGATGCCTGATGATACAAACAAAACATCCTGAGAATGGGATTTTATCCAACAGACTAATAGTTTGATTTTAAAAACTCATGTGTTTACCCAAAATTTCTAGAGTCTTGCTGCGAAAACGTAAGAAAAGTCCTTGTGCATACTGAATCTAAATACTAATGCTTGCCTATGTTCTCAAAATTGTTTAGTCTAGCAAAGATGCTTGACTAATGCTTTTCCTCCCCCTAGCTGATGCTGTGGTCTCCTTGGATGATATTATTTTGTAGTCTCAGATATGAAAGTGTCTGTACATATAATACCATCTGCCTTATTTATCAGCAAGACTTTAATAGGCTCTAGATGAACACAGAGGCTGAGTGTAATGCAGGAGATACAATTATGCAAGAGATCCAGCTTGCATCTGAGTGATTTAGAAGAAGCACTACATCAACCCATTGAGGTGGAGGGTAAGTGCTGTATTAAGAAAACAATTCTTGGAGTTTGATGGAGGATCCTTGCTCACTAGAATAATCTAGGTAAGATCAATGTCACATTTGTAATAAATGAAAAAAACCCAGCTAGACAGGGTGGGACATGAGGGTAGGAATATCATTGTCTGTCACTAAAATTTGAGTTTGAATGTTGTGAGATGAGAAATTTTACAAAAAGGTGGTGCAGTTGTCCAGGGTTGGATTTTATTCCATTATTATTGTGCAGACTGTAGTAAGCATGTTTGTCTGTTCCCATAATTTTTTTCCAAGTGGAAAGAGAAAAGTAATGCTAAGCCCTATTTTCCAGGTAATAAAAAATTCAATAATATAATTTTAAAAAATTATAGAGCTTAAGTTAAAACTCTAAAAAAATTTACCCTTCAGGTTTTGTTGATAAAATGCTTTGAGAGTAGTTGTGTAACAGACTACTTGAAAGCATAAAGCCCACCAGGTGCTTTTTATAGTTGGAACTTCAGCATTATAAAGCACAAGAGTCAGATATGCTAGCTCCTGCCTTTTTTTTTTCCCCTAAAAAGAGGAACTTTGGATTTTGAACACTGAACTCATAGTTCAAGCAAACAGAAAACCCGACTTTACCTTGTATTCCCATAACACTGCTTATTATAACTATATGCCCACTCTTTCTCCTCTTCATGTCAGGCAAGATCTCCTTCAGGAGTCGGACCAGGCCAAAGAAGTTGGTGTCCATCACAGTTTTCATTTCCTCGATGGTCTGACATTCAATAGGTCCAATGAGCCCCATTCCAGCATTGCTCACTGCACAAAATGGGAAACAAAAGCAAGCAAAACCCTCCATAAACATCAACTTGTAATCGTTACTGGAAAGCATTTGAAAAGAATGTGAAGATTAAGGGTTAAATAATCCTAAATAATTCTTAAAGAAAGAATTAAAATATGTTAATTACTAGAGCTTTCCAAATACATTTGACATTTCCATACATCTTTACTTTTAATTGTGCTTTTATGAAATTTAATTATCTGCTCTTTTGTATTTTAACTAATTTATTTCTAATTAGTCCTTTTTGAAAAGTATAAATGGATTATAGGAAAATTAGTCAAGAATTACTTTTATTTTTTTATAATTCAGTATTAAAAATTGGAAGCTACAGTCAATACCCATAAGAATGAATAGAAATCTTCAAAAAGTGATGAACCAAGCCATACTTTGGTCTGCTTTTTGTTTTATTAACATTCATGTATCTTCAAGAGGATGTAACCCCCCAACAAAGTAAACAAAGCACACAAGTACATTGATTTTTTTTTTTTTTTTGCCTCTTGGATATTTCTAAGTGGGGAATGATGATAGGACTGTCATTCTGCTCTACAAGTAGTATTTCAAATTAGAGTATAATAAATTTTGCAGAAATAGTTGTTAAGTACTGCTTTAATAATTAATCAGTAAAAAGGCAGGTCCATAATTTTCTAGTAGGTAAGATTTAATAGCTGATGGTGTAAGCATTTCCACTAAGATACTTATTTTTAGCAAAACAATATGAAAACACTTCTTGCTGAATGATTTGTAAAGTACAATTTCAATTCTCAATACAAAATGGATATATCCTTTTTTGTTTGTTTGTTTGTTTTTTGGCATTTGTTCTTTTACTTGCTGATTTCCAATGCTGTTGCTTTCTTAGTACAGACAGATGTTAATTGTAAAAAGGGCTATGCTTCATCAATAGGGTGGAAAGCCCTGCTTTTGAAGGTGCTGGTTTAGGCAAAAATTTTCACATTTACTAAAAAAGTATTGTTTTATCCATGACCTTATGTGATCAAGCTTCTCCTTTGTAAACAGAGAACATGAGCTTCCCTACTTCCTGGAAGCAGGGTGAGATTTAATCCATTTATATCTGCATGAAGTCTTAAGAATCTTGAACCAAATATACTATGTAATTATTATTACTTTGATAATTTAAAATATACACTAATGAAACTTCTCCAGAGTACTTGAGACAGTATTTTATAGAAATCTGGTATCTGCTCATAGCACACACATCCTGTACTTGCCTAGGACATCAATCCTTCTGTCAGGGATACTATTCACACAGGTTTTGATGGACTGTTCATCACAGACATCCAGTTGTTTAATTTCGAGGGTTTTGCCCAGCCTGTGACCTGCAGCTTCCTCCAGTGGCTGTTTCTTGGCCAGGTTCCGCATTGTGGCGAACACTGCAACACCACAGACAACAACAATCCTCACTGTGGCAGTCTTACTGAGGAGTATTAAAGAACAGTGCTGTTACATCTGGGTCTTAAGTATCAGTGATAGAAACCAGAGGAAAAACTGAACGTTAAAAGATTGTATTTTCAACATATATTGTCAGTAATTTCCTGGCCTGGTTCTGAAATCTTCATGAAATTCAAAAGAAGAGTTAAACCTCTATGCATAATGAAGAACATGCAGTGTATAAAGATAATACTATCACCAAAATATTAAAAACCAGGTATCAAATTATGCCACTGGATTGTTTTTAGGTACCCAAAACCTAATTCTGGATTCCAGATTTCCCTTTTCTTTCTTTCTTTCTTTTTTTTTTTTTTTTTAATCACCACTACAATATTTATCAGGACAACCATCATTTTATTAAAAAGTGGAAGACACACACCCTTAGGTTGAAAAAATACCTGGTTTTGTAAGCTACTTCTCAAAATTGAAAATTAGTTATTATTGTAGCCTGATTGCTCAGAAAGTCTAGGTATGCATCTAGTCAGTCAGCAGTAAAATACTGTGAGTGACTGAATTGCCACAGATGGCTGCATTCACCTTACCATCCATTTTCAATGGTAGCAAATACCCTGCTTTGCAGCAATAAGACAAATCCCAGCCCGTTTTTCATCTGCCTACACAGGCTTGAAATAATGAAACGTGGTTTCAGGAAAAAATTGCAAATTTAGAAACTGTTTACCTAAATTCATTGCTTTGGTCTTCAAATGGGCATGGGCCTGTATATGCACAGATTTTAGTAGCCAGAAGCAAAGCTAAGCACAGCTGTGATATACTCAGAGCAGCATAATACTACAGATATTTTCAGCTATTTGTTCTGTGCTACAGCCTTTTTTCATTGTGTGTGTGTACACTATTCAGTTCCAATCGTTGTTCCATGTCAATAAAGGTACAGAAATATCAACTGCTTACAGAAAACAGTATATTTTCACTGTATTTTCTTGACAGTAGAAGAGAAAAATGAAACAGAAACAAATCACCAAACTGAATACAACCACTTGTAAAATCACAGAGAAAAAAAAATCTCGAATAGCATGTTTTTGATAAAAATAAAGAACAGATAGATTGTTACCTTTAAATCTTTTCTGTTCATCTTTTGCCATTTTTACAGCTAATGCCAGTCCAATTCCTGAGGAACAACCTGTAATGAGGACATTTCTTCTTGCCATTCTCTTCACTGAGTGGTTCAGTTCTTCAGAGGAGCAACATAAATGTAACTACAGCATAAAGGGACTGGCCTTTAATATTATCTCCACTCTCCCTGAGTCAACAAATCTGAAAATGCACACCTGGACCTTGCAATATTAAGGGATAATCTCCAACTAAACAAAATAGAAGCAGATGCTCCTACATGTGCCTATAATCTGCATTATCAAAAGTGATTAATACAGAATTTGATTTATCTATAAACTGAGGCATTTGTAAACTACATGGATTTTTTTTTGTTTTTAAATGGAATAACCAGCTTGCACAGTACTGGCAGGAAAAGTCTTGGCACAGTTACACTTGGTCTGTAGTGCTAAGTCCTCCACTCACATCAATAGAAAATACACTTCACCCAGAGTAGGATCCCTCTTCTAAAGGTGTTCAGAATTCCTACACTTACAGCACCCTCCTGGTTCTTTTGCAACAGACTGAGGAATGGATTTCTTCCCTGATGCCTTACTGTTGTAAGACTCCTGATAGGCATTATGGAAAAAAAAAAAAAACAAAATTGCAAAATGGGATGTGGATTCTGAGACAAGCTGTTGAATAACTTCCTTTTGGCAGTGTTCCCAATCAAGAACTGAGAAAGTAGATATATATGCTGCAGTGAAGAACTGACAGGCAATGCTGAACAGACCAGATTCACTACATTCCTGCTAAGACTGAAATCTCTTTCAACAGTTTTGATTCTGCAAATTGACACGTCAGAAATTTTAAAAAATAAGAACTAGCCTGACGCTTAGGTTTTGGAGAAAATATTTTTCATATAAACTGTGGATTAAAGAGAGGAGCATTTAAGCTGGCAATTCAGTGCAATTCATGTTGAACATACAATAACTGTAGGCATACTGCATTCAGGGAGAAAGTCAGTCCCTTGTTTCTGTCCTGAGTGACAGGAAAAAGAAACACATTAATAAGCAATTAGCCTTATGAGCAGCATTCAGCTAATTGCAACACCATTATACACAGTAAAATGTTTTCCAAGACTCAACAACCCCATGTAAATGCAACACACTTCAGAAGAATGAACTTAGTGTTCCAGTATTTGCATAGATGCAAACTGGTTAGTAACTCAAGAAAAGTAGGACACTACTTTTAATAAATAGAAATATTAAGTAGAATTTAATTAATTTTAATTAATTCATTTATTAAATAGAAACATTTAACTGAAATTATGTTTTTAAAAACTCAATCCTTTCCAGAAGAAATAAATTGGCTTGAACAGTATAGGTGGAATCATTAACTTCTCAGATAAGCAACAAAATAACAAAACATCTAAAGATAAAATATAATTATGATTCTACTTATTTATCAGGTTTGACCCACAGTTTACAGACATACATACAGACAAAATTTTAGTGCAAATGCTATTTAGCTGATTCAGAGATTAGCAAACTGCTTTTGCTGCTCATGCACTTTTATATTTAGTGCATGTAGGAGGAGCAAATGAGGCTTTATATAATGCTAGTTAGTGGAATTCCACTAGTGTTGTGATGCAGCTGTAATTAAAGATTGGTTATATTTTCCACTTGAAATTCTGGTTTGAAGGGTTTATATATTCCACTGCTTTAAAAAAATCTGTCTGAAATTTGATGCATACACTTCTAGGCTGAAGGCAAAGTAATGTGCATAAAGAGTTAAAAAATAAAAGTAGTTTATTTTGCAATGACTGCACTAGTCAGCCTAATTCTAAGGTTTTCCCTTTACAGATATGTAGAGAAGTAGCTTGATTTAAAACACACAATATATTTATTTCTGTAAGTAACAGTGGTTTTTGTCACATCATAATTTTCATGATAGCAGAATAAACTATCTGAAACTGCAGAAATGATGAGTGTATCTGTATCTTGACTTGTCAATAGTAGCAGAATGTGTGGCTGGTTTTGTAGAACCATTTAACGTAGAACATGTGGCATTGTGGAACGTGTTTACATAAAGTGAAAGAGCCAGTACTGCCCAAGGAGTTTAACAAACTGCCACTTGCAGAGTTTCTGGAATACCCTGGATAGGTTTGTTGGCTAAGATACACTTTCAATATTCAAAACACATTTAACTGAGGCCTGGTATTTAAACTGAAATATATTCAATTCTTTTCCTCTTCTTTACATTAAATTACTTCATTAACTCGATTTCTGAGGTATGAATCACATGTCTTAATGCACACAAATCATGTGTGCATTAATCAGTCTTAGACTGAGGCCTCAAAAGCATATTTGCAGTTTCTGATGCTTATGCAAATATAAAAGTGGGGCCACTAGCCATCCGTACCAGCTAAATTGTGTAGTACTTTTGGAAACCTGAAAATAAATGTTTTAGAATACATAGTTATGATGTAAATTTAATCAATGGGATTTTTTGTATGGATTTTTATTTGATTAAAAATGTCAAAAGAAACAAACTCAACCTTTATGGCCCTGTCCCAGAACCCTGTGCATCTTAAAAACACTGCTTGGAGAAAAGCAAGCAGATTTTTCCAGCGTCTGTGATCAATTCAGTGTCCCAAAACATCCTACAAACAGATCAACTTTAATAAGATGTTGTGTCTGCAACACTGCATGCACACAAAAAAGGATAAAATATTCCCAAACAAAAATTGCTAATAAGATAGTACCATTGTGCTTTTAATTAGAAGTGAGATATTAAACAAGCACACAATTTAAAAACCTTGGAAAAAGATGACAGCTGCAATTATCCCTACAACTTAAAATACATTTTATTCTGAAGTATAAAAGATAAATTAATATGTTATTATATGAAGGCAATAATCTCAGTTGGAAAAACAAGAAGGTTGTCATCTGCTTCAGTACAAATAATTACATTCCTTATTTAGAAATACAACTTCAAAGTGTCCTCTGTGACTGCACAGTTATGGTGCCAGCAACAGCATTCCTGTCCAATGGGCAGCAGCAGTCATTTCTTCACAGTTCCTGCCCCTGAAACAAAAAATCTGATTACCATATCTAAATCAATTTGGACCAAGATGTTACTTTTCATTATTAAATTTTATCTTACAAATTCTAGAAAACTAACTGCCATCTCAAATGCTGATTTATGTTATTAATGCATTTTTGTTCCAGCAGATATGAAGGAAAACATTATGCAGAATATTTCTGAGAAGAAATCTTCATATGCAAATCCCTGTAAAAATTATGCAGTTTAAATGAGCACTGTCTTTTGAAATAACTCCTCTGCATGAAGCTGAAGGTTTAACATTGGATTGCATTGTTGTTCTTAAGTTGCTAACAGTTCAGGAAGTCTCTGTAAAAACCCCAACAACAGTATCAAGGATCAAGAGGGGAAAAGCCTATGATGTCCACCAAACCCGAGCAAGAAAAATACAACATGACTGTAAGCTGTATACAGAAATGAATGCAGCCAAACACAGCATGTTTGAGGTTAGGGGTTTTTTGGTTAGTTTCTAGGCTTTACTACTCCTACCCCTCCTTTAAAAAAAAAAAAAAAAAAAAAGTGTATATTCTGGATCTAATTATACAACAGTTCATTTATAGAAAAAAACAGAGTTTGGGTGTCTTTAGTATAGGATACGCAGCAGCCATGTTTACATTAGCTAGTGTTGGAGCACCACAAGAGACTCTATCAGCCTCTACTATTTCACATCATATTATACTGAGGTTCCTGTTAATTAGAAACTTAAATAGAGCTTATGTTGGCTCTCTGTTTATCTATCCATGCTTAGCTAGGTGCTTCTTCTTTATGAGGAATGCTGTACTGTACAGAAACACTTGGAAGTAACATAGAAGCAGCTTACAGCTAACAAATGAAAGATTGTTACAGTAATTCCTAATTTCTTTTATGCTATGCACGATTTTTCAAAAACATTGTAAAATCACTTTTTTGAAAAGTCAATCATTGTAAGCACTAATTTTTTCTTACTTACCATTTTAATACAATTTTACTTCTCATTTCAAAAGGAATTATGGTCACAAAATATTAGTTTGCTGTAAGTCCAATCTGCATTCTTTTTAAATAAAGAAAATTACTTCAATTTCCCAGAAAGATGAAAAAGCCATTTTTAATGTTCAGCAAGATATTTTCAGTTCCTTTATTTGGACTATTTACAATTTCTAAGGGTAGCTGAGTGCTGTATTGTTACAAAATCTTTACTGCAGATTGAAGCAGAATAAGAACAAAGAATGATTCAACTGAAAACTCTATGACCTGGTTATTTTATGAGTCCCAAAGGGACAGAGTGGACCAGAACACAAATTAACCCTCCTAGCAATTCCTTCCCTGAACTAATATATTTTTTGTAATAAGCAAGGAAGGCAATGTATTAAGAAAACAAAGAGTGAGACAGACTGTACCCCTGGGCAAGATATACACACTGCCTCTCCACCCCTTTGCCCTAGATAGATTAGGCAATTTATTTTTTATAACCAGGACAGAAAATTTCTGTGGAAGACTGGTCAATCAATCTGCATTGTGTTACTAATGGATAAAGCGTTTTCTTACATTATGTTAATATACTCAATTTTTAAACAAAGAAGGAACTATACAATATTCTAAGTTGAGCCAGAAGCCCTCTGCAAATGTATTTCATGTTTTACACAGAATGCTTCCAAAATCCAGGCAGTTTTAATCTACTTCACGGCAATGGAAATAAAATTTCATTTCCTTATCCCAAGTCTTGGAAGGAACACGACCAGAGTAGGTCTATTTTCAAAGCCTTTTTATATCATTCTTAGGCCTCTTCCTACCTGGTATTCCTTAGAAAAAACAAGATAATTTGTCTGGAAAGAAAGAGTCTAGTCAGCAATTGTACAGGGGTTAGCTAGGAAATTTTTCCTTTCAGAATCACCCCTTAGGAAAAGTTGGAAATTGTTAATTATATGTGTGAAAGGTAGCAGCAGTCACTTTCCTGTTCTTGAGGTTATTGATGAATAACCTAACAGAATTCAAGATGCAAGTGCTGACATTGCTTTAATTTGCAGTGAAACAAGCTTCATATTCAGCTGTGACACAGCTAAGCCCTCATGACCTGGAATACAGGCCAAACACCTTTGGTGTTTACACAGAAATGAGGCTCCTCTGATATCTCATCCTAGGGAAAACAAACACAAAAATGCAGCACAACCAAAGTGGCAGAGGCCATCTTGGCTTTGGTGTTTAGCTCTAGCTTGGAATCATCCTTGACTGAACTTATTTCTGCAAGAAAAGTCTTATCTCGGATCCCATTTGTACTTGTAGAAATGGATTCATGGACCAAAGCAAAGACTTGTATAATTCACAGTTAGCTGTCTTCTCGACTCCCTCCACACACTCCCATTCACTAGGCCAAAAAGTTCTCACTTCTCATTCCTCCAAGCATGCTAGAGCTCACTCAGTGGTCTTTGATGCAATAATTTCCACCGGATAGGCACCTAAGTGATAAGAAACTCTCATCATACAGCATATTGCCTTGTTTTGTTTCAAGGAAGACTGTATCATCCATAGCCAGAAAATCAGGTCCCTAAAGATAATTGGTAATCAGATTTCTCCACAGAAAGCCGACAATTAAGAGTGTGCCATTAAATTTGTAATTTTAAATAATTGAACTAGTTTCACTTTAGGAGATTAAGATTCAGCAAACACTAGGATATAAAATACAATGATTCTGGGGGAAGAATTGACACTTACACTAACGAGACAACATATAATTTCCTCTAGGCAGTACAGTAATGGCATTAAAATTTGATAATTTGCTGTCTATCCAGGTATGTTTTACCTTTCCAAGAGCTTCTATGCTATGCTGTTTTCTTTCATTATTCTTTTCTTCAACTGATTAATTTCCTGATCTCTCTGGATCAATTCAAACTCTTTTTTACGAAGCTCATCTTTAGAATGCTGGAGTTTCTTCTCTAAGCTCTCAATCTGAACAGAAAATGCAATTAAATCAGAACCAATATTTTACCAAAGTCAGAACAATTTTATTTTAAAAAAAACCCAAACACACACACACACACAAACCAAAGAAAACGCACAAATACTGTTAGCATTAACCCTGACTTTGGATTCCTCTGTCAATTTTTTTATTTTGTCTACATTTTCCTTTATTAAAAGAGCAGTTTTGGAGTGGTATCATATCAAGTGAAAAATAGGTTTTCGTTTTTGCACTGTTATAGCCTTGCAAAATTTATAGCTTTAATTGACAAACATCTATTTTTATTGGTACATTCCTTCGCTGTCACTACAATAAAAAAGTTTTTATCTTCTAGATTAAATCTGGCTAGCTGTTGTGTCAGGACCAGGCTTTCTCATAGAATTAGCTGCCTTTTGTTAGGGAAATTGTGGTTTTGATATGAAGAATTACCTGTTTATTGCATTCCTTAATTTCCAACTCTGACTTCTCTAAACTGCACTGTAATTGAATTATTTGTTGCTCCATTTCTCCCTTATGCTCACGAACTGTCATATCCAATTGTGTAATCTAGAGGTAAAAAAGGAAGACAAGGAAATATTTTAATTTGAACTAATATGCAGATTCTAAGAAACTATATTACAAATTATGAGAGCAAAGTGAATGAAATTAATCCTTTGTAACTTCAAGAGTATTCTCTTGAGTAGTCAATATAAAGCTACACGCTAGCTATTTCATTTACATAGTGGCCAAGTGTAGAAAGAAAAGGGGAAAATGGGGAAAATGTCCATGACTGAATATGTTAGGTCCTCACATACACACAATGCAAACCTAGTTCTCCTTTAAAAGAAATTTGTGTAGTTTATTATACTAATCCACCTTGTTAGGAAGTGCCAAATTTTGCCAAACCAAAAAAATTCAATTTGTCAAACGCTTTGATGATTTCCTGGGGCAGTTCACACGGTACTGTGGCAAAAATACATTGTAAGATCTGACCTCCTTACAGTGTCAGTTCTTTAAACAGATTTATTCAAATCCCCACTCCTTCTCTCTGAACCTCAAATATTCTTAAATACAAAGACTGGTAACTCCTTCAGGAAGAGGCTTATAATAAAGTGACAGAAGCAGAACTTTCCCACGATCGGAATCAAATCCTGAAGCCAGACCAAAAGACTAAAAATATTTCAATCGAGCTACAGAAATCTATTCATAACAAAGATACCATTTCATATTTAGAGGCTGCTTTAATATGAATCAAATATGCTCAAGTGCAAACAAGGAAAGGAATCTATCATCTCCGAGCACCCTTCAGCACAGATCTTTCCTTCCTTTTAGCAAGCATCAAGATGAGAACAGCTGTCCCATAACTTTATCACTCATGAAGAATCCTGGGACAGGTTATGGCAATAAGGCTTCTGATTTTCCTGCTACAGAAGGCTTCAGCAACATACAGCTGGTCTGAGGCTGGCACTGTGACTGTAGTAACCAGTACAGTTTAAGAAAATACATCAAAGTAAACAAACCTACCACGCTTTTTATAAGTTACCTATCATTATAACAGGAATATTAAAAATTATCTGACCTGAGCTACTCTTTGTTTCAGTTCCCAATTCCTTTCTTTCAGGGCTTGGTCCATATCAAGAAGTTCCTGCTTTTTGTCTTCAATTTCATCCTTGCAATACCTGAAATTCTCATACTTTTAAGTGTTTAATGCACATTTAGCTGCTTAGCTTCAAATATCCAGCTTGAAAATCATGAGATCTATTACCTACTTAAAGCATATTACCCTAAAAGTGAATTGATTGCAAGGAAACAAACCCAAATAGACTTATTCTTTTAATTATATTCCAGGTGGGGAATTCCTAATAACTTCATTATTCAAGTTATTTAATTTGTTATATCAGGATTCTTTAAAAAGAAAGCATCATTCATTTGTGATCAGAAAGACTATTCTTATTACTTCACAGCTTTAGGATTCAGAAAATAATTTCAGCAGATTTTAAAATAGAATTCCCCAGAAAGAATTCAGCACCACTTGTAGAACTTAAAAATGAGCCAAGGATCTCAAGTATCAAGTTATCTGATGGCCACAAACCACCTAAAATTTTTCAAGAGCTGCTAAGAACATTAAAAATCCCATCCAAACTACTTGCTGTTCTTAAGGAATAACCAACATAACTAAGTTTTCATGATGGAAAAGATACCAGCTCACCTGAGCTCAGTAGTCAGATCCCTGATAGCAATGTTCTTCTCCTCCAAAGAGGACTGTGCCTTCTGCAACGCATCTTGCAACTCCTGAAGCTGTGTTAAAGTGATTTTTAATTCTCCACAGGCATTCTGTAATGCAGATTCCAGTTCTGCTTTTTTCTGTAAGGCTTTCCTGTAGCAAGTCTCAGTTTGCAGCATCTTATCTTTGAAATCATTCACTATTTTACACACACACACCACAAAAGAGAATATTTAATCATCAGTACATCAGGATCTTCGTGCAACACCACTACCTACTAGCACTTGTGGTCATAATAAATTTTCAGTATCACTATTTTCAAGGACAATCTAGAAAAACAGTGACTACTCATAAAAAAGGTACCTAAGTATTTGCTAGTTTTATTCAGTTTATAATCAACAATTGACCTGAAACATAAGGATATATCTGGAAACATCTTGCCAAGGAGACAGTACAGACACAGTATAGTAACTGAACATGTAGTGCTAACAAAAAAGAAAGTAAAATTGTTAGTATTTCTCTAGCTTAAAACAATGGTACAATTAAACTAAATGGAAGAAGATGGGTTAGAAAGTTATTTCCACAGAGTTGTGGGGTTTTCTGTTTGTTTCAAAGAGCTGCATTTTTTGAATAACATATGCCTTTATTAAAGCTAAGTGTCTCATTTGACTACTACATTAAGAATGTGCATTACCAATTGACAGGGAAACTACTTAGACATTTCACCTGGGGTGAAGGTATATACCACAAAATTTGCAAAAGTATGTGAAAAATTTGTGATTTTTTTGGGTTGTGGGGATGTTGTTCATTTGGGTTTGCTTTTGTTTGGGTTTCAAAAGATTATCATCTTTTGATTCTCATGTACTTGATTATGAAAGGAGGGGAAGGAAAAATGTCTAATACACACTGAGCAATAGTTTAATGAAAGGAAACAAAATAGCCAAATTACCCTCATTTGCCTTTTTATTGAGCTCTGATCTTGCCTCTTCCAGAGCAGTATCCAACTGATTAATCTGCAGTGCTTTGTTTGCACCATCTTGTTTTAATTGCACTACTTCTTTTTCCATGCCAGTAAGTTCATTCTTGCACTGATCCATCTCCAATTTAATCTGTCTAATAGAAGGAAGAAGAACAAAATTCACAAAATGAACAAAATGAACCATGAAATAACACGAGCAACACGCTCTAAGAGAAGTGTTTGTGAATAAAATAGAAATAAAAGTCATATTAAGTAGGCTTTTCTTGTAATCAAAACTACATCCTTTAAGACTAGCAAGCTCCTGTAGAATGTACCATCTACAATTACAAGCAAGCTGATACGGGTATGATTTGAACTGCTTTATGAAGTGCTATTTAAGGCTAAATAGGTTGCCAGGAGATGCAGTAATTCCATTGGAAAACTGTTCCAGAAAATCATGCCTCTGCTAGCCAGAAGCTTCCCTTCTGATTTCCAGTTGATACTCACAGAGAGACTGAAGTGTAAGCACACAGCTGAACAGCATTTCAGACAGCAAGGGTTCTGATCCATATGCCAATGTGCAGAATACACCTCTCACTTGTACTAAACCTACCTGATTGTACAATTAAGCTCATCCACCTTCTGTCTGTTTAAATCTTCTTCCTGAGCAGCTAGGCACAGTTTCTCCTCCACCTTTCTCAACTCATCTTCTGCACATGCTTTCTGCTTCTGAAGCTCTTTTTCCAAATAGGATACCTATTTAAAATGTCATTTAAAGAGTACTTTCAAATTGCATACCAAAGAAATACATATTCTTGTCTTGCAACTCAGATAGGGAGAGTTTTTACACAACAGATTTCTTAACAGTATGTATGTAATTTAAAACTAAAACTGCACATTTGAAAGACAAATTGTTTCTATTTTACAAACAGTAAATATAACAAGATGCAACTTTCTGAATTTTAAAGCACCTCTCCTTAACTGCAGTCTAGGGCCTGATTTCCCAAGTACCTAGCCACCCTAATGCTAACTAGAATTTTCGATAGCTCAGAACCTGGATTAAGATAAAACAAGCCACTAAACTCTTTATTTTAGATCTAAATAATAATTATCAACTCAGTTATCAAAAAAAATTCAGATTTTACAGGTATTATGAAAACATATATAAGGCTTTTAATTTTCTTTATATATGTAGACACTTCTCACCATACTGTACCTGCTTTTCAAGTTTAATTTGATTGTCTTCCAGCTCCCCATTTCTAATAGTTTCTTGCTGTAACATTTGCTGCTGATGATGCAAAGTTTGTTGCAGGAGAATATTTTGTTCACTCATGTCCTGAATATTCTGACCTTTTATTTTTATTTCTTTCTGTAAATAATTAAGCTGAAAAGACATTTATTTTTCATTACAATAAAACATTTTTATTTGCAGTTGCGTCACCTATTCTCTCTTAATGAGCACACAATCACACTTGTGATTCAATAAAAATTTTGGGTCTGAATTTAGTTTAATTAGAGTTTCAACAGTACATAACAGACCTCATAATTCATCATTGAGTTACGCTCTATAAAGTAAGGAAAGTAGTAACCTCTCAGTCAGTCCCAGGTTTTGATTCTTGCTTGCTAAATATAACTTGTCAGTATTTTAAAAACATACATAGCAGATTTTTAGTTAGAACTACTTTTCCTTCTGCCAGTCATCTTTATTTCTCAGAAAGTCCTGGTTTTCCCCTTGAGATTCTGTTTTCAGGCCTCCCCTTTATTTCTTTTTGCCTATATGACAATAGTAATTCCAATTAAAAAAAAAAAAAAAGCAATTTTGAGCACCTAACTTTTTTATGTTGAATAGTTTGGTTTCTCAGTGTTGAATGCCAGATGGAACTGTTCTGAGGAGAAAAAAAAAAAAAAAAAAAAAAAAAAAAAAGGGAGGGGAGGGGCAGGGGAGAGTGTTCTTGAAAAAAAAAAAGAATCAACAAGAAATCACCAACTGCTCACTCCAAGGAAAAATACTGACTGGAACTTATTTATGAAAGCAGTGGTCACAATTATAAAGCCTCACTTGCTACACTTGATGTTTCACACAGCACCCCTCCCTTCCTATGCAGTATAAGAACAACAGTGTTTAGGGCTTAGGAAGCAGCAGAAAATACCAAAGGTTTGTGTGTGACACAGACCACACAGCTTCCATCAAGCTAATCCTGGACAGGGTCCAGCAATCTCCACTTGACTAAGCCTCTCTCAGCAGGCAGGCCTGACATGATCACCCTGCTAGATAACTAGTTCACCAACAAGTAAAAATTCATTCTAATATTTAAAGTTAACTCTTCCTTGCTTTTAAGTAATAGCGGAAAGTATGATAAAACTCAGGGTCTAGAGGTAAACTTTTTTTTATGCCCAGGACTTCTTCCTCATTAAGACAGTTGAAAAACAGTTCAATTTTGTGCACTTAAATTTATACTGCAATAGTGCTCTCAAAATTTTTTCCAAGATAATGCTTTGTTTCACATTATTCTGATTTTGCTAGTTCTTTCAACAATTCATTTATCTTAATGCTTCTTTTCCCTTAACCTACTCTCACAAAATGTATAATTTTTTCCCACCTTACTTCCCATTCAAAAGTACTGTTGCAAATTTTAGCTGTCATTTCACAAACTTTTAGCTTAAATCAATCATAACAAGTGTTCTCTGCAATACAGAAGAGTTGTAAAACAACCTGTTACCTCTTCAGACCTTTCTTTCAGCTGATTTTCAAACATCTCCTTGTTTTCTTGTGACTGACTCAAATACAATGCAACTTTTTCCTTACATACAGTTAGTGCTGACTCAAGTTGTCGTACCTGGGTGAATGCAATAAATTATTGAAAATTGCATGGCATGGTTTGTATTAACTGATCTAAAAATTGTATTAAAAGACAGCTTTGTGTAAAACATCAGAAAAGCTACACTTTATCATAAGAGTATTAAAACAGTCACGGCAGATTATAGTAAACTTTAAAACTGAAATAGTCTTCAAAAATTAAAATCATTTGTGAAATTCAAAATTATAATGCTTTAGACTGTGTTTATATCAGATGAGACTATCTGTTATGAAAAGATATGCCAGCATTTGTCGGTAGCTACAATTTAAAAGCAAACATAGGGTCAATACCCAGTCATTAATCCATCATGTTCTATTATACATGGAACTGCATAAATAAATTTGGAATTATCACCATAGGTGAGTTGACACACATTTTTCAAAAAACCCACTCAGATCTTAATACAATCCTTTTCAAAAAGTCAGCAAGCAGCATTATTTCCCTTTCTGCACTGAGACAGAGCCTGAGTTTCACCTAAAGGGAAAGGAAGAGCTTTGAGCAGTGTCTACACTGTCAATCTATTTTACACTTTTAACGTTCATTCAGGATTGAGTAATCTCTAACAAATACCTTATAAACTTGAACTGATAAAAAATATAACAAACAAACCCTCAGAAATCTTAAGACACAGTAATTAAGCTTTTCTTAACCATTTGGTTTCAATGCTAGGATTTCTCATCCATGGAAAATGTTTATCAGGCAAACACAAGGAAGAGCTAGAGATGGCTAAAAACATAATCAACATTATAGTATCACATGTATCTAAAATACATGACATATGGAGTCCAAAAAGATATATAAATTAGCTCTATGAGACCGTGTTGGACTTTTAAAAGAATACAATAAGCACAATTTTGCCCTATTTGTAACTACAGTAATTACATTAAGCAATTATGTATTGCATAATATCTTACTGTAGGTTTCATCATATTTCTTTTAATTAAAAAAAGAAAACAAAGCAAAATGAAGCAACAGATAAAAAAGAAATACTTCAGATAAATGACTTCTGGAATATTTACTTACAACAAATTTATATAAAACAGGTTTCTATAAAACAGTTTTTCTATAAAAGACAGAAAGAAATGCACTGTTACTGCAAACTTTAAAACCATTACTTGAACATTACAGAGAGCTTACTAACTTTGATTTTTTCTTCTGTTAACTGACTTTTCAGCATCTTCAATTCTTGGTCTTTCTTGACATTTTGATTTTCCATTTCCTGTTTTGACAGATATTATTATTCAAGAGAACCAAATATAAATATTATGTAACATTAATGTAATGTCATAAGCATTTTAATAAAAGCTCAGAATCAGGAAAAAAAGCAGATCAGTGTATCTAAATTGCTTGCACAATGTATTTCTGCACATGATACTCCAAAGTGATTTTTGTTGCTGAGAGATGTCTCTTCACATTCTGCAGCAGCAGGCATTATTAAAAGGAATAAAATACTATCATACTAGAATATTACTGGTTTTCCATAAAGTGCAAGATTGATGCAATCATTCTTTATCCAGATCTCTTTCCTCTCATTAGGGAAAGAAGCCCAAGGGGCAATCCAGAGGCATAAAGGGAATGCTAAGACAGAAAATACCTAAAGGTCATTAAAACTTGTACAATATATTGTAGCAGTAATTGGTGACTACAACAGATTCAGTCAATTACTCAAACAAGAATTAAGATGCAAAAACATAAACATCTTTCATTTCCCCCATTTTCCCATGTATTTATGGATATGCTTTTCGTTATTTTTAGTCACTTGTTTGATTTGCATTTAAAGTTAAGAGCCAACCTTACCTCTCTGTTTCCTATTAGCAGCCCATCCAATGATTCAATCTGATGCTGTTTATGTATAACCTCTTGTTGTAAAATAGATATTATTTTCTCTTGTTCAATGAATTGTTGATGTTTCTCCTCCAGCTCTTTCTGAAGCTGTCCATAAGTAAATAGTAATTTATTATTTTAATAAGAATTTGTTAATCTAAATATGTGATTCTGTTCTATTCACCCATCATTTTTATAATGAAAATTAAATACCTTACTGCCATCAGCAGTATTGCACAGTCTTAAAATTATCAAGAGATCCCCAGCACTTAATATCTTAAATCCAGAGGAGAATGAGGGCAGACAGTGTGTAATTGTCTGTCACCAGTCAAGACAGTAAGACATGCATAAAAAAGCTTTTACTAAAAGATGAGAAGCTTTAAAACAGCTAGAAATAACCACAGTTGTATTTCTAATCACATGGAGAAACACACTTCTTCTCTAGAGACTGAAAAACCCCCAACAGTTCTCCCTGAACACAGATGCTCATAAGGCTCAGATTGGCAGAGATTCAGCCAATGAGAATATTTTTAGAAGTTGTCATGCTTTAAACCCAGTAGAAACTAAAGCCATACATTTTTTCTGTGTGTTTGGAGCAAAGAACAAAAGTACATTTCCTAAGTCCTTATTTATTCATTTATTCCTTTATTATTCAGTTGAGCAGGATATGAATATTTCAGAGGGAAAGTTGTATAGCTGGTTAGATGGAAAATGTACTAAAATCAGGGAATGTAGGGAGAAGAAAGAGCTTTTAAACATAACTTTTTAAATGGATGTGTCTCAAAATCACAAGACTAATACAGGAAAAAGTTACTGGGTAGAACACTCATACATACTATCACACAATAAAGGTCTTACTAGGCCAATCTGTTTCTCCATCTCTTTGTGCTGCTCAAGGTGAAGCAACTTTTCATTTTCAAAAGCAGAAGTTTTTTTCTCGTGTTCTTTACTGATAGTTGTTTCCAGCTCATGAATGCGTCTGTCTTTTCCCTGGGAAGTTACAACAATAAAAGGACTTAATCAAAATGTTTGGCTGTGATATTAAAGTTTTATTTGATCATCTGGTTTCTAGATTTCATAAAGGAACAACAAACAAAATTCTGAAGTTACACGGAGCATGTGTCATCTCAAAGGATGTTGCACCTATACCACAGGTACACAGTGTCAGTAAATGGAGCCACTACAGAGACAAGATGTCTGCCAAGATGGATTATGGCACAGATAACTCCTGACAAAGACAAAAAGAAATTCTGTGTCCATATGGATAGATAGAATCTTTAAAATACCATTTTAAAGACTTTTTTATTTAAAAAGCTACATGTATTTCACTGAAACAAATGGCAATTCAACAGTACTTTCATTGCATATGTGACCACAAGGAAAACGTAACATGTTCATTAATGACTTACCACTTTCAAGGGCAGGGAAAAGAGGATGTTTTATTTCAAACAGGATTCCATTTTTAAAACCTGTGTTCCTAAAATGTACACCAATTACTTAAGCAAATCTGGAAGTCCACACATTTTGAATACAGGGAATTCTACTGTCAAGTTAAACTTTTAAGTCTTTTTAAATAAGAGTGGTTTCTCACTGAGAACATTTTACCATGAGTTTGTGTTCCAATTCAGCATTTCTTTCTGCAGCAGTGGAATAAGCAACAGTCTTTTCTTCTAGCTGTTTCTCAAGTGCAGAAAGCTGAGAAGATTTCTTTCTTATCTGAAATTAAATATGGCACAAAACAGCATGTAGACAAGTGTTTCAGTTTTATTTAAATATTTGTATGCGCTGTCTAATCACCAATTCCATTTTAGCTACTACAGTAGTATTTCTAATAAATTGTTTGATTTTGCTGAAATATTATATTTTATTGCTTACAGAGAAAAATTCAGGACCATTTACCTACCAATTATCCAATTAATTATCAGTGAAATAGCTTTGCATATTTATAACATTTACATTCATTATTAGGAAATAATGAACGTAAATGCTGAACTCTATAAATACATTAGCACCACAATGGAAACATTAGCAATTTAATTTATTCACCTTGACAAAAGCTGAAACTTAATTTTTTTCTTTTGTGACTCTCTGGTAATAATGTTCATCTCTGGCAACTACAGTAACATTAAATGAGGAAAAATACAACTGTTCCTTCAGCCTGTTTCCTCAGATTACCCATTAATTCAACCACACCAAAGCAACAAGACTGTGCATATTTTCCACATAACAAATCAAATTGTAGCAGAAAAGCCTACTAACACACCAGCTTTAAAAGAGTATTTCACACAACTAACAAATTAAGCCTGCTGAATCTTTCTGCTTGCTGAAAAGTTTAATTTGAGTTTTTCTCAAATTGATCAGATTTTAAAATTATTACGGCAGTTGCAGCTTTTTCATAACTATTGTCTTCACTACCTTTGATTACTGAACTGAAGGAAAAGTGGCATATTCTTTTCAGTGCTATTAAAAAACTTACTTCTCTCTCTAAGCTACTAGTTTTTGAAGCCTTCTTCAATAGGTCTTCCTGTATGATTTGAAATTGACTGGTTCTTTGAGCCATGCTGGTCCTCAAGGCAGAATTTTCATCATCTGCTTTTATCAGTTTAGTGCGTAGCTCCTCTATCTCTTTCTGGAATTTTTGCCTCACCTTTTCAAATTGTTTGCTTATAAGCTCCAACTGTTGACATTTTCTCCTCTCTCAAAGTAGAAAAAATAAATTTAGGATTAATTTATAAAAGAACATGCAAACCTATAATGTAACTGAAAGCAGTGACTCGTGAAAACAAACAAAAACCCCTACAAAACCCCAAGAAACAAACAGAGTAAAGACAGTATAACCATATAGATGCCCTGAGGTAATTTAATGGAGCAGTCCTAACAGTAATGATAGAAGCAATCAGAGAAACACTGACAGCAGGATACAGAGAAAAGAGTCAACAAAAATACAGAGACTTTAGCACAACCTGCATAACAAAAAAACCCCATGGTTCCATTTCAACACATCTCCTAGCTCAGCTATTGCTGAATGAGTAACTTAAGCAGCAAAAGAAAGAAATATAGTGCCTGGAAAACGTGACAGTTTCCAAGGTGGCAAAACATTCTCTATTCAACCAAAGCACATCTGCTGTAAAACCAACTTGAACCTTTGCAGAACATTTCTGTTCTCTGGATTAATGAGACAGAACTGCACAGCTATTTCAGCAAACTTACCTCCTGGATTTCTGATCAATTTGACAGGCTCTGTTTCCAGATCACATAACCTGCTGTTTTCTTGTCCTTCACTACCATTAGAAAGATGCTCAGTTCCAGTACAGACAGTTAAGTTTGCACCAGGCTTTTGAAGTTCTGCTTCTTTCATTGCCAGTTTAATGCTATTATAAAGGAAGAGACAGCTATTTAACATTCCTTCTACATGCTAGTTCTAATAGCACCTTATTATTTGCCTATTCTTGCCATAGTTCAGTAACCAGAAAGTTATACCTTAGGTCTGCAATCAAAGGTTTACTTGATTCACCACAAGATTCAGAGGTAGCTTCTTTTGTTGAGGATTTCAATAGCTGGTGTTTGAAATGGTGCCATTTAAACTAAAAGTGAACAGAAAGCAAAGGTCAATGAAAAATCAACCATTTATTGTTTCACAGCATTAATTCATGTGTTATACTGGCATATACATTTTAAGACACATATATCAGGATATTAAAAGTTTGGATAACTCAATCCTTAAAATTACTCAAAGCATAATACACTGTTAAGACTATATCAATTACCTCTTCAGATGTATTTAAAGACAACTGAGCAATAATAGTTTCTAGTATGCTGAGCTCTTCCCTTGAATCTTGTATTTCTTGACGACATAATTTCAAGTGGTTATGCTGCTGTGCAGTAAGTGCTCTCAGCTCTTCATTTTCACTTATTAGATCGTTTTTCTCCTCAAGCACTATTTCCTTTTCAGAAAGTTCACTCTCAAGCTTGATGATCTTCTGATCAGACTGACTCAGCATGGATATCATTTCAATGTTCTTTGCCTCTAGAGCTTTAATTTCTACTCTTGCACTGTGATTCTCTTCATTTAATTGTCTAAAAAGACATTTAAAAGGCATCCTCATTACTAGAAGCAGAGACTTACTAAGGAAGCTCAAGCTAATGTAAGGGTGTTCATACACTGCCCACTCTTGCCTAAAGAACAACAATTAAGACAGGAATGTGAGTGTGGACAAAGCATGGAAATTGAATAACCCCAAAATATCTGTGCCTCATAAAAATCAATTAATGATTTACCAAAAAACTTCTGAAAGAAAAGGGTCTTCAGCTTGAAATGAAATATACAAGAAACATAAAAGCTTGTAACAGTTGGAGTTGGGACAGAGAGCAGTCAAAACCCAGTTTGACTGTTTTGGTTGTGTGCTGCAGCCAGCATCACAACCTCCACTGAGGCCTGAGTGCAGCCTCCCCATCAGGTGCCCAGAGTACCCCTCATTCCAGCTGCAGGCAGGGAGCCACAGCTGGCAGTGCAAGGGAACCTCCAGGGCAGTGCTAACAGGAGCAGCCAGGGGCAGAGCACACGCACACAGCAAACCAGAGCAGCCCATGGCCCTCAGGGGCAGCCAACCACCCAGGGAACCAGTGCCCCAGAAGGCTTGGGGGGGCAGCTTCTTCCTGGGAATGAGGGTAGCATGTGGGATTAAAATGCTCAAAAATTAGTTACAGAAAATAAGTAGAAATGTATTGGTTTGAACTAATACGAATTGAGCAGAACATTCACAGTGACAACTGCAATATGCAATTTCTTGTAAAACAACTGCGTAGAGAAATTTTAAATGCCTTTGTGATACCTTAGTTGCTCTTCTAGGATGTCTAGATCCTTTCTGTAGCTGATACACTTTTCATTCAACTTCTCTTTTTCTTTTTCACAATTAATTAAACGTTCTCCCAAGACTTTTTCTTCAGCTTTAGCCTTAAAAAGCAATTTTTTTTCATTACTGTACAGCAATAAACTAAGCTTCTATGGTCAAGAGATTATTTTCAAAAGAATATTATGAACACTATGCTCTTTGTGGTCAGTCAGTAGATAAAACTGTTGCTCACTATTGTGAAGAGAAGGAAAGAGGCAAAGAAGTTTTCTTTTTCTGTCATATAGGAAAAAATTAACATAATATTTTAGGGCATATTTGTGGTTGGCAACCTTGTTCCACAGGGAAAGAAGAAGAAAAATCTCTGTAAGAGCTAACTGTATTTTCTCCTCCCACAAGGCAGGAACGATTAACAATTCTGATTGTTGGAACTTCAGGAGGTGACTTCTTTTTCATCTTAGGTCTTCTTCAGCACGTTTCACTGAACAGCTGATACACATGGAGGAAAAAGCTTTTAAAAGGATGTTGTATTTTTAAAATGTAAACTTCCCAGCTGGCAAGCAGGAGACATAAGAAATAGCAGCAGTATTAGGATACGCCAAAGATGCAGATTCCAAAGACACAAACTGTGCAAAGACAGTGTAAAATTATATAACTGAATTTGTCACCACAAAAAGTTGCTTACCCTGTCCCACCTCTTTTAGGACTTTGCCATCCACAAGTGGAAACGATTGACTCACTAATGAACCTGTTGCTATTAGCTGCCTGGCCTATTGCAAGAAACATCTTAACACAACTGCAAATACAAGTGAAGAAAAAACTCCCACCTTTTCTAATTTTTCAGTTATTTCTGCTTTATACTTTGTGAAAGCTCTTGTCAGCTCCTCCACATTCAACAAAGCTTCATTTCTTTGCTGTTGTGCTCTGCCAAGCAAAAGATGCAAACCAATTTTAAAACCCACAAACTGCAGATAGTTACATTACCTACATTAATGTAACTATCCTCTCCAGTTACTAAAAACAGCTACTATAGTAATTGCTCCAGGTACTTCCTTTCTTCTTCCAACTTTCCAAGCCCCGGATATCACATTCTGCTCCAAGAAACAACCCAGACTCTCCACTGCTTCCCTCTATCACTCCACGCCCTGCCCCTTCCCCTGTCATTACTGCTTAGGGAAGAAGTAACCTCAGCACAGCTCAGGGGTGCAGTCTGTTCAGCCAACGCAGGCACACAAGAATTGCTGCTGCTCAATAACATCTCTCCCTCCCACTAAGGGGGCTGGGGATGGGGCAGTGCCTCACCTAAGCACAGCCCACCCTCAGATCAATGCCTCCCAGCATGAGGAGCAGTGTCCATTTGGAGATGGCAAAAGTATTCAGAGAAGGGGATAAAAGCACTTCAGAACAACGAAATAGCATTAGTCTAAAGCACTTCAGTTCCCCTGGGTAAAGAACAGTAAGTTGTTGCAATTACTGATTAAAAGTAAACCATAACAATAGTTGATACTAACCATAACATCATACTTAACACCTGGCAGAAGCTCAACTTTTCTGAAGTACAAAAATATTTGCATTTACAGCTAATTCCAACCCCACATGCTCTCAACGAACGCCAATCATAAAGCAAAACATTTCTTCAACCACCACTGCAAGCCCCACAGTGTTTCAGGTTTTCTTGCCATAAGGTTAGAGTCAATTTCATGAGTAAAGGCACAAGTCAAACAGAGTTTGCATTTAAAAGGTTCAAGAAATGCTTTATCAAGCCATTAATTCAGGTAATTTTTTGCCCCAGGTAATGCAGTGACATTAATAGGGAATGTAGGGATCTTTTTATTTATTCCACTCACTTCTTGAAAATTACATTTTGCAGGTGATAGGAATGTTCATAGCAATTTCCAACAGTCAAATTCCCTAACCCTCCCAGTAGTGACAGGGCAACTAGGCTAAAGGAGGCAACAGGAAAGGGAAATAGGGATTGAGATGGCATTACGACACCTTTTCAACAGTATCATATAGACAGGTGAGATTAAGGATAACATTAAAATGTTCTCTTGATTATGTTGTTCTTTTGTCATTTTCCTCACACCAAGGAATACTACTGAATACCAGCTACTGAGAATACACAGCAGGTTCTAGCAAGACAAAGACAAAAATTAATTCAGGAAAAAAGATATTCTGCACATTGAGACTTTCCACTGCAGTACATCTATTCTGAAGGAAAAAAACCCAGCTGATAAACTGGGTACTAGTGTGTGCTACCAGCCTGCAACTACTATCTGATTTCAAGATTTTACACATACACATTTAAATACTCAGTACCTTCCCATTGAATTTCTCCTTTTTTTAAAAATAACATCCTTAAAACAGAAAAGTAATTTGATTTCACAAAGCAAACAACTGCCAAAGGAAATAAACACTTATGCTCTATTATTCTATGCTCCATTTATTAAAATTAATTCATTACCTCTTTCCTTGCTTGCTTTGTTCAATTAACTCAATTTTCAGATCTTTATAGCCCTTTTCATATCTTTGCAACATGTGTTCTCTTTCCATTGCTGTTTTCTGATTTTGATCTAGTCTATCTTCTGCATCTCTAGCAAATAAACAAATAATAATTAAAAAAAAATTTTTTGCAAATAAAATAGATTTCTGTTATTCTTTAGCACACACAATGTTCCAGAAGTGATAAACAAACATGCTATAATTCAAAACTAAGTTAAGAACACCCATAGTCTCCAGACTCCCCAGGAGTATGTCTGCAGTCTGGAGTGGTGTCTAAGACTTATCAATAGGCACCAGGGGTCACAACTGCCAAGGACCCAGAGAGCTGACTTAGCGTCATGAGCTCTTATCATAGAAATCATATGTTCTCTGCCAAGAGTTGTGACTGGGAAAGAACACTAAAATATAAAGTTAACGTAAGTATTTTTACTTTCTTTTTATGTCTTCCTGACACCTCTGAACAGCATTTACATCAGCTTTATTTGGCCATTTGCCTTGATTAGTGCATTCATGAAGAAAGAATCATTTATGTTACAAAGAACATGGTCATGTTCAGAAATACGTATGCTTGTTACAAGAGAATATGTGGTCATGTAGCAAACAGTCACCAAATCCAGTTGTAAGGGCACATTCCTATTCAGCCCACATTACAAATAGGTTTCTTTTGCCAGTGTTTATTATTTTTTTCTGTTTCTTGAAGTACATTCAGGGCAAATTAACCACTTCCTTCCTCCTATAAACAGCTCTGAAATTAAAATTTCAGACCCCAGATTACATAACCCGCACAGTACCAGAAATTATTCATCCCTAAAAAGAGATTGGACTAGCAGGAAGACAACAATAAAATATTGATTTCAAAGTACACATTACTTCAGAATTTTATCTTGAGCTGAAACTTCTGCTTCCAAATTTACAATCTGTTCTTTCAACTTCGGAATGCTGAATAAATGTGTAGCTAAAGCGGCCTCAAGATATGAAATCTGAAATACAAACATATTTGAGATTTCATTAATATCTGCATATAAGATTAACATGCATTAACATTTGCAGGTGAGAAACAACAGAACAATCTGCTTACTGAATGGCAGTGCTCTCAACCCTACTGTAAATTATGTTTGTTCATCTACACCACTTTAATTCCATTGTTCCTTCCAGCTGCAGTGTGATATCCTGTCTAGCAAAACGATTTCTTTATAGGCTGATATTGTCTCTCTCCAGAAGATTCTGTCCAACTATTCCTCCTTTCAGTGCCAGGCAGTCAAACATTTCGTTTATCTATTTATTTGTTCTGTTTTGGAGATAACATTTCTCAAAAAAAACCCCACTAAGCATACCTATGTTTTGTTAATATTATATATAAACCAAATAAAACATAGTCCTGAAACAAAACTGTACAGACAAGTGTACACTAAATCAGTAATGATTTATTAGTTACAATATTCCCTTCTAACTCACCTTCACTTTTTTCAAATTAGTAATATTAATCCAACCTGAGAGATGAACTATTTTCATTTCCTAGACAAATTACTACTGTGCCATTGTTATTCCTATTAATGTCTCAGACACGTGAATGTACAGTACTAAATGCATTACTGAACTATTTTCTTTCATGGTGTATTTTTCATTCTATGTCTTACTGTCTTTAGACTAAACTTTGGAACATAAGTAGATGGAATTCTTAATTAATATAGTTGTTTTTGCCCATGGAGAAACAGATTACAAACTATTCTGTCCAAGATTAATATTGATTATTTAATATATACTAAATATTAAACTTATACAGATTAAGACAAAACCCAACACATTCTGCTTGGAATTCTAAGCTCAAAAATCATGGTCACTCGGTGTCTTGGGATTTGTGTTTCTCTTTGATGAATACACTAAAAATACATACTTCTGTTTTTGACTGCATCAATTCAAAGTTCATTGTTTCCACTCTGTTCTTTAGGTAGTGGTTCTGAGAAGTCAAAGATGCATTTTGCTGATGAAGGGCATCCAACTTCTCCTGAAGATGTTCATCTTCTTCCACAGTTTTATCCAAAGTTGTGGATACTGAGCAAGACTAGACATAAAAATACATTTGTTTACACATATATATACTTACGTAAAAATACGTCATAGAATCAAAAACAGTTTGGGTTGAAAGGGGAACTTTGAAAGTCATTTACTGCAACCACCTTGCAATGAGCAAGGACAACCTGAAGTAGACCAACTTGCTCAGATCCCTCAGCAGCCTGACCTTGCATGTTCCCCTGGATGGGGGATCTACCAGGGCTCCAGGCAGCCTGTTCCCGTGTTGCACCACCCTCACGAGTAAAACACTAGTTACATCTTGTTACATCTAATCCAAATCATTTGAAAATCGTTACCCCTGTCCTATCGCAACAGGACCTGCTAAAAACTTCATCTTTCTTACAAGCCTCAAGCACTGAAAGGCAGGAGCGGAAACTTGGCGGAAGAAATGTACTCAAGTGAAACCACGTTTAATAGTGCCCACTTGATATCATTGTCAGATGCTACAGTGTATCTACTCCAAGCCCAGCAGCCAAAAATGCTCCAAAACACAGCAAGACTAGAAAGACGCAGTAATAAAAAGAAGCAACAAAGAGAAATATTTACTTTGGATTTTCTTGGGAAATCCTGGCGAGATGTTCTACCAGAATTATTCTTACAGCTGCAAAAGCCTTGACAGTTGTACTTGGGCTGTGCGAAGTCCTCCAGAGGCACGTCTATCACCTCATCGAAGCAGTGGCTGTAACGTCCACTAGTACTAGTGTGAGGAGGGAGAGCAAAGAGTCACTACTCCTTTTATTTATTAGGTTGCTCATAAAGGCTATTCAGACGAAAAGCACAAAAGGAGCTAATTACAGTAATCCATCACACAGAATACAAGAGTCACACAATACAATCCATCACACACAATACAAGGGACAGGAGGGTCTCATTCCCACACACGCTCATACCTGGAAAGCTCTTTCTCTACAGTTTGTAGGTTTTTTTCAGTTCTCCTCAGCTGAATCTGCAATGACTGTACATTTGCCAGCAGGTCGTCGTCAGCACCACTTTTAGAGCAACTCCACATACTACATTCCATTGGGAACATGCATAAGGCTAAAGCAGTATTTAATATTAAAACACTGTTAAATAGGCATGAAAACTGTTTGCAAAAATTTTTTTAATAAAAGGAAAGAAGAAAAAATACTATAAAGAAAAAACTGAATTTCGAAATGTAGACGTACATTTCACACACTGCTCCTTCCTGTGTTCACTAGATAAAAATAACAAGTTGTTTCTTTTGTGAGGACTTCTGTATGCATTCATGAAGTACAAAAAGCTTCATGACTTGCCTTATATGAAAACTGGAAAAACCTGCTGCACATTATTTGTCAAAAATCTCTCACACGGCGTCTATCAGAGATCGGGCAGTCCTGTGCACCCGGCAGGGAGACCGAGAAGCGAACGGTGCACACGCGATTGCGCAAAACTTGCCTCGCTGCCCGTGACCAGCGCAACGAGAGACGAGAGCGAACCGGCCCCGGGCGGACGGGCAGCCTCAGAGCCGGGGCGGATAGCGCCGCGGGGAGAGCCAGGGGCCCGAGCTGGCGGAGGTCTGCGGCACGGGGCGCTGGCGGCGGCGGTCCCTCGGCTCCGAGTGGGTTGGGATTGGGGTTGGGATTGGGATTGGGGTTGGGATTGGGGTTGGTGCCGGTGCCGGTGCCGCTCCGTCCCCGCCGCTCCCGCCGCGCTCGAACCGCGCGGGGCCCTCACGGCGCAGGCGCGGCGCGGCCGCCGGCGCGCTGGGGGCGGCAGCAGCGCGCGCCGCCGCGGTGCAGTGTGGGGGGGCGAGGCGCGGCGGGGCCGGGGCGGCGATTGGTGCGGCGGGGCGGAGGGGGCGGGGCGATGCCGGCCCCGCCCCCCCGGGGCGCTCGGCGGCTCGGTGCGTGCGCGCGCGGGGGCTCCGCGCTCCGAGGCGGTGCCGCGATGGGCCCGCGGCTGTTCCTGGTGCCGCTCGGGTGCCTGGCGCTGCTACTGCTGCCGCCGCCCGGCGCCGCCGAGTTCAGCCCCTCCCTGGACAGCGACTTCACGTTCACGCTGCCCGCCGGCCGCAAGGAGTGCTTCTACCAGCCCATGCGCAAGGAGGCCTCGCTGGAGCTCGAGTACCAGGTCGGGAGGGGGCGGCTCCCCGCGGGCTGTCCCGAGGGGAGCTGGGGTCCCGCATCCCGCCCTGGCGGCGGCGCTGCCGTCTCCGGGCCGTCTGCCCGTGCCCCTGGACGGCGGCTCCCTGCTGCCGGCGGCTCCGTCCTGCCTTCCTGAGGCCGCGGCCTCGGCCCTGAGGGGCAGCGCCTGCCGGGGGACGCGGTGCCCTGCCCCGAGCGGCGGCCGCGGGGCTCCGCCGGGAGCCCAGCCCTGCCCGGAACCTTGCCGGCCTCGGCAGCGCCCGCAGAGCCACGCTGGAACTGCACGCTGTTAGAGGTTCTGCGTTCGGGAGTTAAACATTAACTTACCGGCCTTTTCAATTGTTCTAATACCTTCTTTTGGTGGTTTGAGGGGAGTTTTTTGTTTCTACTTTAGGAGAGCTCAAGTCGCCATCCTTTAAAAGGGCAGAATGTAGAAAGTTCACGGTGGTGACCTTGTGTTGTAGCTGTAAAGTACAAGGAACGTTGTGCTGATGAGAGCCCGAACTTGCCTATCTTTGTGCTGATATTAAACACCTTTCATCTCAATGGTGCAAGTTTTACAGAAAGAGCCCGACTTAACAGACTGTCATAAAGATTTTGGTGTCCTTCTTGAGAAGAGTCGAGTTTCCCAGAGATGTCTGCGGTAGATCTCGATCTCCGACTATTCTTCCTCTTTAAAACAAAGATGTTTTTCAGTAAAATAGATATATTCAGGGAAGCTGCACTGAATATTCTCCCACCCTATTAGTGTGCCTGGAAGCGGGCCAGGATCTGTCTCTTTTCCCCTCTATCTGTTTTCCCGTTTCCCAACTGAAAGACGAAGCTGAAATTCGTGGAGTTTTTCTCATTTCTAATACCGTTACATGCAGAACTGAACAAGAATGAAAGAGAAGTGTTCAGGCTTTGTTTAGAGCCCTGTCAAAGCCAAACAGAAATTTATTCTGCAGAGTAGGATTTTAGTTTGATCATAAGCTAAGTAAAAACATTATTTTAATGAGGACTAATGGGTATAACATTATATATGTAACTTTTCTACTCAGGCATAAATTTTTTAGCACTACTGTTAACAGTAATGATTTGTCTGCCTATTTGAATATGTAGAAAAGGAGCTCTGTTTATTATTGCAAATAGTTTCTTTTGTACTTAATTTTAGTGGCTAAAGCATAGGAATATTTAACATAAGATGCAGGGCATTCTCCAAAAACAGAAGGTAAATACTATGCTAATACAGAGGTTCTTTTCTGGGTGTTTATAGACTGGAGCATAGCCCTGAAAGTATGTCACTATTTATGTTGGGGTTTTTTGGTAAGTCTTCGGTGTCATTTTTAGCAGACTGCTATATTCAGAAAGCTTACTGGAAAACAAGCAAACAAAATCTTCCCTAGCATGGACTTAAGTAATGTCATAAAAATGATCCCTCTCCGCCCCCTTATGCAGTTACTACCTTCCCTATAAAGAATTTCTGCAACACAATAGGTGTGGTGATACATCTCTAGCTGTGTTACACAGTTTTGTAATGGTGTAGACACTCCCTGAGAACTTAGGAAGCTAAATGCCTTCAATTCCTCCTACCTTTGGGAAAAGAATGCCCTGGCAGAATTCAGACCTTAAATTTGCATCAAAAGGTGAGAAGGTCTTGGGGTACAGCTTTGATTGGCATAAGAGGTTTGATCCTGTGTTCAATACTGTTAATTCACCCAACAAAGAGATTTTAGGGGTGACAGCACATAGTGTACAAATATGTAACATGTAGATACAGAAGAGTGACTTGTTAAACCATTTCTACCACTGAAAGGGGAGTAGTGCAGGTACTTACCAATCAGTGACATCTGCCATAGAAATACCAGATTTAGCCATCTGTTGTTGGTATTTTTACAAGTTGTCTAATCCTGCCTGTTGATAAAACTGCATACATTCTTAAAAGCAATTAGGGAATGGTTAATATAATCCCAGCCTGGCAGGTTTAGATTACATTTAGTTTAATATTCTGAAATTGCTAAAATACTTTTAGGTTGAGCCATTTTTTAAATGTTTCCATTTAATTCGGTGTCAGCTCATCCAGACAGAGTAATCTTTCAGATTCCTTATTTGTCTGTTCCCTTACCTAACGACATTTACCTTCCCTAAAAATGTTGCTGTCAACAATGCAAACAGGAATTCCACTGGTCAGAGGTTGGTTATTATTGTTTGTTTCACAGGTTCTGGATGGAGCAGGATTAGATGTTGATTTTCATCTGCTGTCCCCAAAAGGTGAAACTCTAGTTTTTGATGAAAGAAAATCAGATGGAGTTCATACGTAAGTTTAAAATCTTCAAACTCTGAAGTGTTACATAAAGAACTTTACTGGTTTCTTTAGCAAATACAACTAAAGAAGGTTAAGTACTTTTTGTTCCTTATTAGTACAAAAGACTTTCTAATAGGGCAGTTTGAGAATGCCTTTTTTTTTATAAACACTGAATGCTTTTTTACATGAAATGAAGGGTATTTTTGTTTTAATGATAGCTATTAATGTTCAGTAGATAAAAATAATTATTATGAGGTTGAAAAAGGTCACCATATCTAATATCAAAAGATCATGTGAGTCATACAAAGAAGAAGCTCAGAAGCCCTCTATTTTTCCAGTCCTTTTGTCAAAATATGTAATATTTGCTGTAATTTTACTCTACAGCATAAGAATTCCACTTATTGTGTATTTTTTGGTAATGATTAGCAATGAATCAAAATCCCTGAAAAGAAATGAAAGCAAGCTGCCATTATCATTTTGAGCCTTTGGAGTCAGTGGGATTGTTTTGCTGTGACTGTGTAATCTATAAGGGGTCTTTAGAGTTCTTATTTCTATACAAAAAGAAGATTTCATTATTTCTAAGTGCATGATTGTCAATCTTAAAGGGAAAGGTATGCTTACAAAAACTGACTTTTGGAGAACCAGCACAGAAAGTGTAGTTAATCGTGTTTTGCTTATATACACAGGGTGGAAACAGAAGATGGGGATTACATGTTCTGCTTTGACAACACATTCAGTACCATTTCTGAAAAGGTGATTTTCTTTGAATTGATCCTGGACAATATGGGAGAAGATGGTCAAGATGAGGAAGATTGGAAGAAGTATGTTACAGGCACAGATCTCCTAGACATGAAATTGGAAGATATTCTGGTCAGTATTTGGTCTTTCATTCTGTTCAATGTAAGAGCATTTGGAAAAAACTCAGTGTTATGTAGCCATTCTGCCTTGGTCTGTTGTGTCATCGTGGAATGTATTCCAGTTCCATATATTGCTTTTACTAATACAGGAAGTCTAGCACCATGGATGTCTTGTTTACACACAGAAACTTGAAGATCTTTTTAGAATAGTTCCTTCTTCAGCAAGAAGAAACTGCCTGGCTCTCAGTCACTTGGTTTCCAATTCAGCTTCCTTTCTTACTACTGCTAAAATGGAACATTCTTCCCTAGCAGCAATGAAATTAATACTTTGAGCATTAAAGTGTTATTGAATCCTAATCATGTCACTGGAATTACTGCAGAATTTTTATCAATGTTTAAAGATAAAGTACTGTGTTAGCCTCTTCATCATTTCTTTGCAGAAGTATGGCTTACTCTCCCTGTCTTCAGTAAATTATATATTACTATATTAGGGGGTTTGCCCCCAGATTTTATTACATCTTTTCAAACTAATAAACAGATTGAGAGTTAGTTTGTATAACCTACAGGTTCCTCTTTGCAGACATTGAGTGGTTATGTTTGCTTAAACTGTATGCTCCGCCTGTTTGATGTGAGATTCAGACTATTGCTGAGTCAAAGCTGTTATTCTCTTTATGATCATTAAATAGTGAGATTACTCTAGAAGGAAAGGATTGCTTAATGCTCCAGTACCACTGCTCTTAATGCTTGGTATGATGCATGAGCTATTGTTTGATTATAGCTACAGACAATAGGTATCTTAGAAAACCAACCCAAAAACCCCAACCTCTGCACACACTTACTGAATACATTGGGTAGAAAATTACAATGTATTATTTATTGCCATAAACAATGCAGCTTTTTAAATAACAAAACAATATTTAAAATATTTTATAGGCATATGATACACTTTTAAATAATAATAAAACTAAATACAGAATCTGAAAATCTGACCAGATCTTTAAAATTGGCAATCAAGAAAAAGGCAAAACTTATGTGTGAAGTTCTGAAGAAAATCTCACTCACACTTACCACAAGTAATACTTGAATGGATTTGATAGATACTCGTTTCCATACTGGTATCTCTTCCAAAAGAAAAAGAAATGTAGAACTTATCTTTGAGAGCCTTGAAAACCTTACAGAGTAGGTAATTTTTGTAAAGATTAGTATTTGATCCCATTGTTTACTTAGCCAAGTATTACCTTCCCTGTGAGGACTAACAAACACTTAGTAGTTTAATTCCTTAATGAGAACATATTTTCTGGCAAAAATAGGGAATTAGGTCTTATGTTTAAAGCTCTTGTGTGGTGTTCATTTTCCTTATTGTGTAACGATGAACTTTATCATCATAAAATTATTTGGCTCCCCAGAATAACTATTTTGAAATATTTTTGTTAAATATGAAACAGAGAAAATGTTACTTCTGGGTTTAACCTTATGGTTTTGGATTTGTATTTTTTTTTTTTAATTAAGAGCCTTCTCTCACTGCAGATGTTACTCTTCTCACTAAAATTTACTTCAGCATCCATAATTATATCAAGAACATAATTCAGCACTTCATGAGATCAGCTCTTATGTTGTCAGTATCTATTATGTGGTGGATGAAACTTCAACAGATCATAGCACCAGATGTTTACTTAGAAAGTGCAGAATAAGGTGTGAATCTTGAGCTGCTGTTGTCATGGCTGGAGTTTCATGTACTTCCTCTAGTTCTGGGGTCACACACTACGTCCTTTCTAGGGCCTCCAGTTGTCCTATTCAAGATTTATTGTCCAAATTCTGCTTTTGTATCAAAGCTGAAGCAGCAGTTTATAGCAACTACAGCAGAAACACCAGAAGCAGACAGGAGTGCACATTATTGTACTTTTCTTTTGCCACTACCCTGATGGTAGTTTCCATTTTAAATCTCCTTAATTTTATTATGCAGCAGAAAAGCTCTACATTTACTTGCCACGACATAATTTGTTTTGAGACTAGTTCTACAGATTGACTATTTTTATTTGTCCTAATAGGTTTGATTTCTCTCTTACCTCTCTACCTCTAAAAGAGAAAAAACAAAATCACTACAGAACACTAATGCTACATAACTGAAGTCTTTTTGGGTGATACACAATAAACAGGCTAGACAAATTAATGAAAACTGATGATGTGCATATTTTAAAATGAAATTAACTCTTCACTTGTCAAGAAATTAAATTGCAGGTGGTAATACAGTGTTAATAATTTTGTATGTGCTGCAAGCTATACATTTAATTCAGGTGATTTTTCTCTAAAAATATTCTTTCATTACTTACCAGGAATCCATCAACAGTGTCAAAGCCAGATTAAGCAAAAGTGTCCAGATTCAGACCCTGCTCAGAGCATTTGAGGCCCGTGACCGAAACATACAAGAAAGCAACTTTGACAGAGTGAACTTCTGGTCCATGGTCAACTTGGGAGTAATGGTGGTGGTATCAGCTGTTCAGGTTTACATGTTGAAAAGCCTCTTTGAAGATAAGAGGAAAAGCAGAACTTAATATTCATTAATGTTCATACTACAATCCTAACAATATAACAGGTATGGGAGAGGAGGGGAGCAGTATACCACAGTAAAGAAAATAAAGACCTTTCAGAATCTTTTGAACAGACAGTAAAAATCTGGTTTTCAATTCACGTTGGGCTTTTTGGATGTGATAGTGCTGGTCTTGTTTGTGTTTGGGGGTTTTCTGTTGGTTTTTTGTGGTGGTTTTTGTTTTTTTTTAAATATGAACATAATGCCTTCTCCCAAGCTCTCCCATTTTTCCAAATGCTACTAACTTTTTTTATACTTGTAGGATTTGTTAATGACTGTTAATGCCTACCTTATGCATAGCACACCTGGTGCATATGCAAAGTAATGTTAATATAACTGTCATTTGCTTAATTTTCACATAAAAGTTTAGGTAGTAACTTAGACATTGGTTTAGTTGCTGTTAAATGCTGAGTGAACTTATATGTGCCTAAGTTTACAAGATTGGTAGTTAATGTCATTTTTCTTTAAAGTTACATGTTTTTAAAAATCTTCAGTTTTTGTTCTTTGGCATCATGGAGAAACACTGGGCTAACTATGTAAAAACAAAAGATCTCTTTTTATAACAGATGACCAATATCAGCACTTTAAAAAAAGCACCATCAGTGTGAAATTTAGGCACTCTTGAAAAACAGTTGGAGAAAATAGGTACAATTCCTGTTCATAAGTCCTTCTGTTCTCTACCTGCACAATCCTATTTTCCTCTTTGGCTGTTACATGAGACAAGTGACTACAGGGATACAAACAAACACAGGCACACTTTGAAGTATGATTTGCAAATTCTTAGCTACTGCAACCTCATGTAATGGATAATTTTTTAAAAATTAATTTCTCATGTTTTTTCCTTTTAATAAAGGCAGGGGGTGTCATAGTATGCCAAAACAAACATTGTAGTTTCAAAATCCCTCTTATTTTCTACTCTATTACAACTATGACTAATGTAACAGTCAGGTGACTTACATAGACATATAAAACCAAAGCTGTTCACCTCATCTTTCCCTTTTTGCTCACCCTCCCAAGTCTTTCAGCTGTCTAAGTATATTCTTCATATAACCCTTGTTTCTGTACCTCGCTGTTCATCTGAATAAGGCACAAATCACAGGAGCAGTAAGTACAGGCTTTGAGTTTTACGATCAACTGGATATGTAGTATCACTAAGGCAAAGCTAATACCAAATCAGAAGTTTATAGTAGCTGGATGAAGTGGCTTTTAACAGTGTAGTGAGGGTACAGAGTTTTTGCCAAAACCCCTAGTGCATGAGAGTTAACTTTTTTTAGTAGTTTCAAGTTTGTAATTTTTACAATGGGCCAAGTCATTGGAATTTCTTGTACAAATATGTTAGCTACATTTCATCATGAGAGTTTTTAAAAAACTTTATTAAAAACACTTTTTTAAAAAGTGTTTTAAAAAAGTATATGTAGTAGTGTTGTGTCTGTTGTGGGGTCATCTGTATGAATGGCAGAGTTGCAACTTTGAGACTTTCTGTGATTAAATATTGTTTTAGGAATAAAAACAGGGTTAATAGGTACATTGAAAAAATACATTGTTCAAATTAAACAGATGCTAGCAAGGGCTAAAGAACACAGAAACAGAACTTCAGACAAGAGGACCTAGCAATAATGTTTTTAAGTAGTTTTTATAAGCAAAAGTATTATTATTACATAACTTGTTATAGAGGGCTCCAAAGGCTGTTGAGCTACTTCACATTTCTGCAAAGCTGTGTCCAAAATAAGACTGTACCCCTTTAAGGTTTTGTATATCTTACTTCCATATGCTGCTTTCTATTCTAAACTGCCTGGAAGTAGAAAGCTTATTTCTGTGACAAGAACAATGTCTAAAAAAAAGTAATTCTTTCAGCTACAGTAGCAACCAATGCTTTCCTGCCATTTCCCTGTCTCTCTCCCAGTAGCACTATACCACGTTGTTATCTTTGCTTGCATCACCATGTGTGAAGCTCCAAACCATCTGCAAAATGCTGAACCAGCTGTGGGAAGCTGTGACTAAGATGTCTACCTCCGCTCTCCAAGCTGCTAGAGTCGAGATTTCAGCTTAGAATTCCAAGAGATAACCTCTGCCAAGTTTTTCAAGAGCACCTTAAGGGATTGGGTTCCCCAGCTGCTCTGCTGTGCCTCTCTGTAGCTCCACATCAGTGGCCAAACCGTTTGGTGTCCCAGTTTAACCTGCTACTGGCTGCAGCCTGCTCTGATCAAAGACCAGGACTGCTGCAGCTCAGTGTCTCCCGTTACAGTGAGAGAAGGAGAAGGAAAATGCAACCATCCTCAGCAGAGTTCATCTGGAAATAATTCTTGTTTTGCAACTAAGAGCTCTGACTGTATTTGCTCTTCATTCAAGGTCCACTATAGAAAATTAAAGAGGGAATAACTAGAAAGGTTCATTGACTTTGGCAGCTGAAATATGTTTATGATAGGTGAAGGATTAGGCATTCAAACTTGCATTTAAGTAACATTGTACTTGGATTCTGAAGAGTAGATTGCTTTTGACTGTATAAAATTTACAAAGGAGAATATAAATTACATTTTTTTTCTTAATGGACTTTTTATTCAGAATTAAGTGTTTTAAGACTTGCACATGTTGAGTAATTATGCAAAACTGAGATTTTCAATAAATCAAGTTTAAACCTGTGTCTGTGTTTTTTTGTAATGAAGGAAGAATGCTATGAATACCTATGAATGCTGCTAAAGATCAAGGATGCTACTTTAACAGGAAGTTAAGTTTGAGTAACGCAGCTTTTTCATTTATTCCTCATGCAGTGTTCAAATTCTGTTCTTATTCTCTGTAAATATCAACTTAAAATTTACAGTCATCAGATCAGAAAGACACCAACCTCTACTCTAAGAGAAAGTATTTAACATATTTAACTGTCTATTTCAGCAGCAAACATCAACAGGAAATAGTATCACAATCTCAAGCTCACAATTAAGAATCTTATAATGTAAATTACTACTAGTTATTCATATGTAATATTTTTGCATTATTTATAAAATCATACTCAAGATCCCAAGAATAAAGCTCAAAATACTGGAGTATTTTTTGGGGTAATTGAATAATACACAACAAATCCAAGCTCGTTTGCCATTTCATAAGGCTCCTGAGACACCCAGGCCTGTCCGGAAGCCTGCAAACCACATTGTTCAAGTAATGAAACAGGAAGTTCCTGTGCTGTGTTTTGAATCAATGAAATAGATCATAAAATGCTAAGCTGCAATGGTGTGTTGTCAGACCGGGCAGTTAGTGGTAGAAGAAACAGTGATTTGACTTGAAAAAATACATGAGCAGTAAAACCCCTCAAGAGCTGTTTTTGGACACAGACATGAGAAATACTTGGTAAAGTTCCCTTTCCATGAGAAATGACACCTTCTGCCTTCACTTCTCCTGTACAACACAGCACAGTCTTGTGCTTCAGACTGGCATATTGTTCCTTGTGCTCAGCAGAGCAGCACAGCATCCTTGAACTCCACTTGTTTGTCAGGTTGCAGCACCATCCTCATTCCATGATCACGTGGTACAGTGCTAAGACCACATTTTTAAAGATTTCACTTTTTAAGATTTTCACTATTAGACACAACAATTACTTTTTTTCCCTTTCTAAAGTTTTGGAGGCTTTTTAACATTTATATGGCAACCTGTTCTAAAGACTCATTATCTCCAAAACTTAATTAAGACAACCTGAAACTAAGACTGAACTATATCTGATGTCTTGAAAAACTAACAGTTCCTTTCCTGTGTTTCAAAGAACAATTCTCCAGACTTTCATTTGAGAACTCAGCAATTTGTGGTGTAGACAGGGCACATACAACTCTTAGTTACTGCTGAGAAATTGTCCTTGGTTTTCCATGCTTTCCCTGGTTCCAGCAGTACTCTCTAAAGTAGTAGTAAGCCCACCTACACTGCCAGAGTTTCACCAGAAGCACTGAATTACATCTCTCATGCTATCTAGTGCTGTTGACAGCAGTTAATGAGACTTGGAAGAGATACTGTTCACAAACTCCTTTCTTTCCTTGGCGCATACAACTTCCAGAAACTTGGTATCTATCCTCACCTTCCATCTCCTACCTGCTAAATTGGAACACAGCTGCATAAGGCAGGCATAGAGTTGCCAAAAGAAAAGTTCTAGAAGCATACATCTATACGTTTCAACCATATGTTGAAATTAAACATCTAATAAAAGTCCTTTTCTTTTATGCTTAAGGATTTAATGGAGTTAAAACCTTTCCAGTTGTTCATTAATTCCCTTTCCCACTATTTCCAACTATTGTTGATGATCTTTAGAATTTTACCCTTAGTGCTTTCTGGTCTCTGCTATCATGCAACTGAAGTTATGAATACCAAATCAGAGCAAGCAAGTGACACAAAGCAGGTAACCTTAGTAATGTTCATGAATGAGAAAAAAAGGTACATGGCAAAGCAGTAACTATCCCACTGTATGATGACACATGTGAATGCAACAATAGCCAAGTTTTGTGAGTATTCATTAGAGAATGGCAAAGTACAAATGAAGGACTTGTGAATGGTACTTGCAGAAAAACTTTATTTAGAGCAAGATAGAACTATTAATTAGCTTTCTGCTTTAAAGCAGGTTTTGAAATAAATGAGCTTGTTAAAAGTAAAACTGCAGATGTCAGGATTGGAAGGTACTGTTCTGAACATTAAATAAACAGAAGACTAGGAAACTAAAACCACATGAAAGCTGATCAGTGCCAAAAACTAAGTAGCTAACAATGGGAAACAAACTGAATATTGTCAAATTTGAGAAGCTAGAAACATAAATTAGAACAAGAAAAACACACACTGGTGAAATAGTATCAGTAAATAGATTAGAAGAAAGATTGTATTAAAAGAATGCTATGAACTACAGCTGTATTTGAAAAATTAGTATCTGCAGGCAAATATTTTGGTACTAATGAAAACCAGAACAACTGTTGATATTGTGGTGTGTAGATCTCAATGCTGAAATATGTACAAACCTGATTCAAAAAATAGCAGAGATGAGCTAGCTGAGAACATTAAGGGATTTAAAAATGCCAAACACTAAAACATCAAGACAATACAAAAATCTTGTTTCATTGTTGCTGAATGATAAAACTGAAAGACAGCAAAAGCATCATATTTCAAGCTGATTCTTGGACTCCGCACAGCTAGTACTGGTACTTGTCTTCTGCTTTTCTTTCTACTATCCTGCACTACCTTTGCTAAAAGACAGTTGTTTCCCCCTCCAACTTCCCTCAGGGACTCTAAGGGTGACTCTTTTTCCACATCTTTCTCTTCATTACACCTCACCTATCAATGATCCAATATCCAATTTACAAAAAAAAAAAAAAAAAAAAGGCAAACTTTTCTACAAACATTAACTACTTCAAAGTTTAACTCTTGCATTAATATGTTTTTCTAACTAAACCAGGATATCAGTAGATCTGACACCTCCATATGGGTATTTAATCATCAGTTCAGGTTCAACATTGACTGAACAAAACTCAGCATCCTAAATCCTTTTCTATATCTCTGTAAAATGCAATTTCTTCCTATCATGCCCTTAACTGGAGTGTTATTTTTCATTCAGACAGATGTGAGTCAGCTAGAGACACACCTGAACATATTACCTGGGTAGCATTTGCAAGACTCATCCTCTTCCCTCTGTGCACCAAACTGATGCTTCTGTCCAGTTTATCCTTATCACTGTTCTGACTATTGCTCCATCAGCCTTGCTATGTTCCATATCAATTCACCAATTTCCTTTTAAAATATAACACTAAAGATCGCTTTAGTACGATGTTCCAAAGACAAACCATTTACTGTTTATTACATTATCTTCCCCCCTCCCCCTAGACAATAAAGTGCTTGTCTTCACCTTAAAGGCCTTTTAAAATTTATTTGTCTTCACATTAAATCAAAGCATTGACCTTCATTTCATGTATCGTGCTCAGAGGTTTTTCAAAATTCCTTCGCAATCTCACTCAAAATGCCTGTTAAGCATAGAAAAAACATAGTTTTATTCAAAATTCCTGTTGAAGTTTCTGTTGAGAACAATGATTTGACAAAGTTTGCTATGGTGCATATTTTACAGTTCTGACCAGTATTGTGCCATTACTTCTTTGCTGTGTTGTTCATGCGATACCTATATTTTTAGAACGGTCACGAGAGACTTCTCCTACCTAAAGACTACTGTAATACAAATAAAACATAATGGAAAAATATTAAATATACACATAGAAATGGTTCTAAATCAGTGACCACAACAAAGTTGAATTACATATATTTACACACATGCATACATACAATGATCGAGTTATACCAAAATGAAATCATTACATACAGCAACATTTGTCTTTTTCCTTTAGACACACCACTACTACATACAATGAAATTCACATAAAATGAGAAAGGCATTTGTAGGTGTGCTTTAATAACTACTCTAGCTCTATCTTCAGCAGCACTATTGCAGCATTTTCCAGTACATGACACCTTGTAACAAAGCATCCCTCAACCATAGCTGGAACACCAGTTAGTGTCTATGTGCAGGGCGAGTGTCTCCAGGACAGGAACAGGAAAGCTAGAGATCAGGAAATGATGGATGGGAGGATGCCACCAAGTATGTGCTTCACAAGAGTACAGAATCAAAACTCATTCTTCTCTCTCAAAAAATACACACATTTAATGTTGGTCTTTTAATTCTAAGAGAAAAGCAATTCCAAAAATACAAACTGAACATCAGAGTTAAGTTAACCACCATAATAAAATGAAATGACATTCACAATAGTTAGGTCTATGGACAGCTGAAGTTTGACAAGTATTTTCTCCCCATACCTCCCCCACTAAAGTCCCCAAAGTACATTCCAATATTTATCGTTAAATGAATCTTTATGAAAAATACTGCTGGTGTTCAGTTAGAATTAAAGGACTTGAATAAAGTGAAACAATAAAGACAAATACAGATGGTGTGAGTAAGGTTACAAAGGCTTTACATTTTGCATTATCTCAAGATATAAACATTCAAAAAATTAACATGAAGTTGCTGTGTTATCAAAATATTGCAGCTATAGGCAAGGCAACATTAAATTAATAGCTGAGGGTGTGAGAAAAAAACCCCACACATTTTAGTGAAGGTAAACAGAAGTGGGAGCTTTTAATTAGCATTTTTATAAAGCTAATATAACCCAGCCAGCCATAAGCCAAGACCAGGATAAAAAGCTTTCTCTGCTTCCTTTGGCTATAAGGTGACAAAAAAAATTCACAACAAAATCACCTTTTCGAGATGTTCAAGACAAGCAGAAAAAGTCAAATAACCAAGTAATGGAATGAGTAAGTACTAACTCAGGCAGTATACTTTAAACCAGTCTGTCATTTGTTAATGTTACATAATTTTATTTTGGTGGTAAACTGTAAGCATGTAAGTAAACTAACATTATACAGTACAGTGAATAACCACCAAAGTAAAAATACTCTTCTGTTTACTCTTTGGCTAAAACCCCCTCAAAAGTAGCAGACAAAGAAAAAACATCTAATACTGGCAAGAGACTTTTTGACTTTACTTTTTAACAAGTAAAATATTCTCATCAATTTAAAACTTGGTACATTTTATAAACATAAGAGAGGTAAAGTTGTAATAAAATCAGTAATGTTACTTCAAATGGCAACATTTGTTGACCCTGTGCAATAATACACTTCGTTCATACTACATTTATCAAAATATGACTGTTTCTACAGGTATGTAGAAATCCTGCACAACTCCTGTCAATTTACTTTACAACTGGGACATGAAATTTACAATCAGAGTGCCACAAGAACTTGCAAATTGTGATTTCCAGTAGAATTAATTTCAAAATCATCAGATCCTGCATTATTTTTTAACAGTTAATTCAAATGGAAAATAATGGAATGTAGAGTACATGAACACCAATGACTGCACCCATTGCCAGAACACGCTGCACTGGTTGGACACTTTTCCTTAGTACATAAAAAGCAACAGCACCCAATAAGCCTGAGAAGAAATGCTGCTGTGTAAATACTGGCAACTATTCCTGAAAAAAGAATTATGGGATGTGTTCTCAGAAGCTGACCGATCCCATAATCTGTATTGCATAGGTCACAATCACACATCTATATACAGCCCAGGTCTGTGTGTGCATACACAGCTCTGTGTATGCGCACACACCCGCACACACACACAGAGAATATATTAAGAAGACAATGAAGTCTGGTCACAGAGCAATTTACAGGCTCAATATATTTTTTTTCCTTTTTTTTTTTTTTTTTTTTTTACACTTTGTTTGAAAGAAAACTTCAGTATTTTACAGTCTTCAGTAGGCATTATATACACTGCACTTCTGAAATCTAGAAAGTATTGAAATAGAAATACATTTCTGCAAACATTTGGGTAAGAAAACAAACCAAGATTTTTCAAATATTTGTGCTATCTACATAATATTTTCTCTAAATCACAATAACTGTATCCATGGAATGTTCTCTAGAAAATGTCATCTTTTTTTAAACACCATGCACATTTTTAAGCAATTGTAACCCAAAATATCCCAACCTAAAACAATCTAACAATGTTCAGATTAAAAAATTTAAGTCTCAGATCAGATTTTAAAAAGATAAGTCTTTATCACAAAAGCTGCAATGATAACAATTACATGTTAAGGCTAAACTGGTTTTGTTTTGTGGTTTTTTGTGTGGTTTTTTTTCAGAAACACATTTAAAGACCATTTCTCTTGTGGCTCTGCATTATGAACTGTACTTACAGATGACAGTGCAGTGAACATAATGTTCAGTCCTACAGTCAGGATGCAGTTGCTCCTTCCCACTCCACAAGATACTGCACCTTTCCATCAAGTGTCACCCGACGAGCCAACACACGGTATTTTTCCCCACAAGCTATTCTACCTGCTGCACCAAAATAACTAGTGATGGAGTTCTTCAGATGATTGAGCTGTAACTCCTGATCTGCTAAGTTGTTAAGTATCTCTGTATTGAGTTCATCATACTGGTAATCTTCCTTGCTCTCATCATCTTTCACAATTTCTGAATTTTGAGTCTGGAGTGCTTTTCGTGGAAAGCGGCCTCTCCTCCTCAAATGTGGTATTGCAGCAGGCCAAGTTCTTCCTGTACGAGTCCTTTTTCTCGAGTCAGATAAACTGTGGAAAATATAATCCCACAGCATTAACTCCATGGGAATTCAAAATGTATGCTGTATCATTCATTATTTACATGCCACTCATGTAATAATTTTTGGGTTTTCACTTAAAAAATACTTATTGCCTACAGATAGGTAACTTGTAAGTGTGACACTTAGGTAACACTTTCAAAACTCTAAATTAAACATGACCTTTTTGAAAACTGACTATTTACATCAATAATGCACACAAAAATGGCTCATGAAAGCACTCAATAGCATGAACCAGAAAGGGGAGACAAAACAGTAGAATCCATGTACGTCAATAAAAGAGAAATTTCTATTTGCTGAACTTGAGAGGGAGAAAAGTTCAAGTAACAATTTGCTTGCAGGAAGGCTGATTATAGTTAATAATTTATTTATAAACTCTGTGCCAAGATTTCTTCATGTCCTATTGACTGTAGAAAATCACAGCATACTTAGTATTTTATAACATGAATACACAAACCTACAAAAACAAAAGCTGTTAAAATTAATTCAGGTACATCAACTAGTAGATGTGACCACTAGTAGAAAGCTAAGCTCAGCGAATGCTAATGCAGTTTAACTCTCTTCAGTAAATGTCACTTAGCCACATATTTAACATCAAAGACAGTGGTTAGTGAGCACCAAAAAATCCTCACCCTCTGAGCTGTAAGCAAAACTATTAAAGACAAATTTTCATTCGTCCTATTTCTTTGTATTCCCCCATGCTATTTATAGCTCTACTCTAAGAAAATGCTATTAAAATGAATACAGTGCAAATGTTCATCTTTACAGCAGATAGAGGAACTGAGTAGTTACCTATAATGTCTGGAAATGTTAGATGAGGTAGTTTCTTTCATACTGGCAGCACCTGTGGATTCCACATCTGAGGTATTGGATGAATGTGCAGTTCCATCAGATTTCCTGTTTAGCAAGACAACAGGTTTGCCATGTAAAAAAATAATCTTACATTAAAAACTGAGCTGACATTTCAGAAGCAAATAGATAAATTACATGGTGTTATAATGTTTTATGGGAGGGTTGTTTTTTTTAAAATTTACCCAACAGTGCAGGGTAATTCCAAGGCTGGGTTCTCTATCACTGGAACTGGTTCATTATCCTAAGGGGTGGAAAAAAAAAAAAAAGGTACTTCAACTTAATTTTTTTAATTGATTTTATTTGAGAGAAAGTGGGGGAATATAAATTCATATTAACTTGTTTTTTTTTCTTCAAACATTTATGATGCAGTTGGAAGGAAGGGGGAAGGGGTAAGAAATATCCTTACCAGAGGAGATGACTCTGGAGTTTTGTGAATCATTTTTCTTGTATAGGGACCAGGTGGACGACCTACTGATTTTTTTTTCCCCTTTCTTTCTATACCATTACTTAATTCCCTAAGGAAAAAAAATATTTTTATTCTGTATTACTGATGGTAATTTTCATTGAATACATGTTTTCCTTTGGCAATGAATATACAATTAGATGTTTATTTCTAAAACATTGTATTAAATTAAGTCATTCTGGCAAAGCAAAATTTGCAGGTACAAAGCTAGGTGGTTTTATCTTCATAGTAACATAACAGAGTCAATGTATTTCTAGGGACATTACTGATTCCCAAATGTTGAAGAGGAATGAACAAGTGTTGAATATCATTTACTCATAGGATCACTCTTGGTGAAAAAGATTTACCAATACAAGTTACTATTTCACAACATACTTTCTATTGAGAATTCCAGTTAGATTATTGCCTAAGAGATCCAGTAAGGCAAAAGGTTTTGTTTCCCAAATGACAGAAAGGTTGGGATATGTTCTATTGTTCTTACTGCTAAGTTTTATGATGACTTTTTAGAAGAATCCTAATAGTTAACTACCTTTGTTCTAAGACCCCATTCTCACAAGTAATCTGCCTTTACAATTATTTTTAAAATAAACCCATTCTACAAAGAAAAGGCCTTTTTTGTTGGCATCGAAAAAATACCCGAAGTAGCCCCAATTAACCACAACACCGCTAGAATGACTGGGTTATTTTACCTCACATCAGGGATTGGTTTAGACGACTTTCTGCCTTTAATTTTGAACTCATGTGAAGTTCCTTCTGGTTCTTTATCAGCCTTAAAAGCAGCATTCGGTGGCACAGGAGGAACTCGAATTCTCAAGCCAAACAAATGCTTCTTTTTCTTTATTTCTTTTCCAGACATAAACCTAGATGATGTTAAATTAATTGTTAAAATTCTGATCTCAGGGAACTCAACTTTTAAAATAGCAGGGTACATGAAAAACAAAATTATGCAAAGACAATATTAATTCAAATGCTACTTTACTCCCCTCTTTACCCCATCAGAATCCTCCTTCTCAAAAACAGAATGTGAAGTGGAAGGAGGATGGAAGTTCAAACAATTCTCTCTCTTGGTCTTGGGGTTACAATCAAAATAGTTATGTAATGTTACAGTTTGAAATACAAACATTATTTAAAACTTAAAATGTTACATACAGCCAGAATGATTATTACATAGACTGAAGACTGTAACCTAAGTCAGATCAAACAGGCAAGCAACATTTAAAACAGAAGTACCAATAACTTACATAGTCTTGTAATCATTTAATGCCTCCAGGACATGCTCATATCTTTCAGATTTTGGTGTGTCTGCCAGCTGTAAAGTATTAAGAAATCATTTAACCTCTCAAATTCTTTAGTAATAGAAAGATTCCAGATACTCTGACTCATTGTAACTACAGATTTGAATGTGATGTCCATTAACATAAAATTAGCTGTGGGTGCATATTAACCATAATCCCATATATTTCATGATTTATATCCACAGAATTAATGCCAGGATCAAGCCCAGGACATAGAATGAGTTTCACTTTTAAGAAGCACAAGAAAAGTCTCAAAAACATTTAGTAGAAAGAGGGAACATAACACTAGATTGCTCTCTCAAGACTCCTAACTAAAAATCTTCTACATGTACTCCCAAACTGAGGCTGCAATCAGAGGATAACTATATAGACAAAAGAACCTAATTGTTTATGATAATTACAGCAAAATCCTGCCATAGGCCCAATTTCCTTTTTTTTTCAATACTACTCAATACAAAAAAAGAAAGGAAAACACCCAGAAAAATTATTAGAATTAAAAAAACCCAAACCAGTAGATCTATTTTCATGCCCCTTTAGCCAAAACCCAGTCTAATCTCCCTCCATTCACCAAAGCCTGAAGTAACTAGTCCCTACTATGCTTTCAAAACATAAAATCTCTCTGAAAAATTGCATAAATAATTACAGAGAAAAGCAGAACAAGTATGGTGGCGACTATCATGTAGACACAACATTTACGTAACAGAATCCAAAATTATGTTGTTTACATTTATATTTTTATATGAACTTTTCAATTCCAGCAAAACTACCGTTATTTCCAGTTGCCATGCCAAAACTTGTCAACTTATCCTTAATTATAGAGCTGACAGCAGTTCCTAAGTGTCATTACTAATATGACTACTAAGTACCAGACTGTACAACATTTGCAAGTCAAAGAAACCCAACAAAAAACACAGGATCAGACAATTTCTAAAGAATAAAATTCCCACCAAACAAGACAAAGAGAAAAGGTCAAAGAATTCAACATGCTAACAGAAAAAAGATAAGTGAATAAATAGACTCAAACACCAACCTTGTAACATGATTTTGGGCAAGATTGACAGTCTACCTGACTACCAGAGCTAATGGAGGTGTTCAAGTGGTCTTAGCCAAAGAAAGTAACAACTTGTTTTCCATCTTCACCATATGCATTCGATACAGTCCACTGCCATCTAGACGTCTTGCAACTCTGCACCACTAAACTACAGAAAACTGCCACATATTTATTGCTTTCTAAATAACCACATGTTAAAAATTACTGGCTTAGGAGTTTCTGATAACTTTACCATTTACTACTGCCTTACCTACAGCTAAAACCCTTTTCCTCTTATTCAAGTATAAATAGGTAAAGAAAAACTAAAGTGCCGTTTTTAACAGCGCCAATTTAAGATTACAAAACTCCTAAAATCTTTATATTGTACATGTTAGTTATGTCTGGGATTAATTTCTTTCCCTCATTTCCCTAATTAACCGAAGTTTAATCAGATTTTTCAAGCCAATTTTTGCCAACTTCACGAAATACATTTAAAATCTTTGCAGAATAAAGTATTGAAATTTCCTAAATACAGCTTTTATGAATTTATTCAAAACTAGCGCTTTAAAAATGTAGCATTCAGACTTCAAATTAGTTTCCTTAAAGGTGTAAAAATATTAAAGAACGGAAAATACTAATTAAAGAAGTGAATTTACTTATTTTGGCTGTGCCTTTCCTTCCTCCCCCTTAGTTATGTGTTTTTCACAGACTGCGCATGGATGGTTTAGAAGCAGAAAGGAGAAGAGCACAGAGAGGACTGCAGACATTCAAACTTCTTCAAAATGGCTTATGTGCTCCAAATCAATGACAGCTCCACTCTACTCATCCACTGCTCTGACCAGCCAGTCTGACATCAAACTATGTTAATATAAGGACTATTATGTTAAATGAACAAATTTATTCTACATTTCCCTCAATACTAAGAAAAACAAAACTCAAAATTAAATACAGCTTACATACTTGTTGACCTATACAGTAAAATAGATAAAATATTCATTCTGTGGAAAAGATGGTGTGAGAATTACATTTTGTGCAGCCTTTTTTTTAATCAAAGCTCAGGACTTGATATGACAGACTTACTTAGGTAAAAGATGCCATACACACCAAAGTAAATCTGATATATATTCATGACTAATTTTTAGTAATGCTTAAGTGTTTTCTTGACTTTCTAACAAACTATTGACACTGATATTTTAAAGTACATATGCTTAGACTATTTTCCATTATTTATGAAAAATAGTTACTCACTTAAACCAAGAACATACACTTGGTTCTCAAATTGTGTGTGCTAGTAAAAGTGGACTACTGTTGTGTGAATTTCATGAAAAGTACAAAAGTGAGATGTACCGATAGTTAGAAAATTTCAACCCATTATATGCCAAAAATTAAAAAAAACCTTTAAAACCCTAAACAATTTTCATGCACAAGAAAAAGTACTTGCTCTACTAGCAGTATGCCACTTTGAATTTAAATCATAAATTTTTGCATCTAACCTCATATACAGAAACAAAGATCAACACTGGTCCTCTTAATTCAATATTAAGTCAATCTGCTTGAGTAAATGGATTTCCTTTAATGCTAAGATAAATGCTCAGTAATCAAATAGCTGGGAAAATAACTAGTATAGTAGTGAACTAAAATCAAAATATCTTGACAAGTAGCTGAATCTGACTGGAAAAGGATCAAAACCAAACTGGACACAAACTGACCATCCCCACTGTAAGAATTAGGAAGGGAAGAAGAAATTTTTGAGTGCAATATTTAACATAAACAATGGGTTACACCTTGAGAGATACTGAATGCGGTCTTCACACGCAATACACTCTGCCTTCAATTCTACATTTAGATTTTTGGATAAGAGCACACAAAAATATCAAAAGAATAAAAGAATTATGAAACTAAAAGAGAATGTAGATGTGCAACAGAATAAACAGTTAAGTAATGAAAAGTCACCATGCAAGTAATTAGTTGCATAGGTAACTTGAAGAAATTTTACAGTGCAGAAAAATATGTACCACTTAAAAAGCATTCAATTTCTGCAAGAAATCAAAAAATTATTTCATTATTTGGGATTACCAGATTTTAAGGTACTAAAAGACTAAACATCCAGAATAAAACAGTTCACAGGTTGTCAACTTATGACATAGTATGCACTGTGATTTAAAAACAAGAAAGGGTATTCTACTTACTTACCTCACCAGGATGCAATCTATCCCAGTTTTCATTAATGTAGGCCATAAGTTCAAGCTCCGAATCAAAATATTTCTTTTTATGAATAACACTTAGGTTGTAAAGGCATAGATGTGCTATATCTACCCTAGAATATTTGAATAAAAAAACCAGAGAAAACAAGTATTTTTCTTCCAAGTGCTTTCCTTTGAAACAATTTAGTAGAAAATATATTAGCATTATACAGGTGGAGGAACACAAAGCCCAACTTAAGACACTCAATCCAGACAACACTATGAAGCCTCCTGCATTTTCTCTTCAAGTGATTCCTTCTGCTTTACATCTCACTTTCATTTCTGCCTCATCTCATTGTCGTGGTATTTTTTTTAAACTCCAAAACTGGTCTGGACCATGGGATATGTAAGCAAGTCTGAATTCATACTTGATTTTATCAGTTCTGAATTCATGCAAGTATTCTGGTGAATTAACATTTAACAATGTAAATTTCCACCACATATTTGTTAGCACCAGGTATATATCCACAAAATTGAATATAATTTCTATTACAGATTAGTTCCATTAAGACTATTCAAGGAAACTATCATAAAATGTATCAGGATGTGTGCTCTGCTACTTCACTACATTTGCCTTGCATAATACAACAGGATCCTAAACCTGCAAAAAAGACTTAATTTAGATATCTCAATCTTCACATACACAAGTGAGTAGTTGCTTGTTACTTCATTGAATGATCCCAGGATTGAATCCCAAAAGCATGCAACCACAATATATCCCTTAAAGATAAACTTTGAAAGAAATTTATCCCTGATCATACCCACAGCAAGAATACTTGGGAAACAGCTCAAGCTGACAAGCAGATTTCGTTTTTAGCAAGGAGAACCAAAACACCAAAAGCAAAAGCAGAGTATGTATTCAACTCACCCTTCTTTCAAAACTCATACTTACCATCTCAAGGGTAAACGTTTGAGGTATTCTGGTCCAGAACTGCAAACTGAGCAAATGAACGTATAAAACCTAAAAATATATACATATGTATATGTACATGTGTCTGGGTGGTGGGTGTCCATACACACACACAGTGTTTAAACATCCTGATTACAAAAAAAATTAAAGTTAAGGAAGCTAGAAACTCAGCCATATGATATTTGTGAGTCAATTTATCTTACTTTAGTAAGATTACTTTCTGTAATCTGGGCTGATACCTACAGCCCAGATACAAAGGATTTCTTCAATTTCATCCTGCTACCACCGTTTCATTCTGCCTGAGAAAGTCTCTCAACCTGTGACTATATCAGTGAAGACGCTCTGTAAATTTCCTCACCACAATCTCTCAAATGCAAAAACCTGGGCACCAGTGTAAATATGCATGTGAAGGACCCATATATTCCTAACTCAGTTCCTTCATACAAACATTCCAGAAAAATTCCCACATAAAATTATAATAAATAATGAATTAAATGCTCTTTGATTATCTTCTCCAGTTTTCCTCTTTCATCTGCTACAAGTGCTCCAAGTTCCTCTTAAAAAAAAACTCCACAGAGCAACACTCTTTTTCATTTCTTTTTGTCCTAACTCCTCACACATCAACAGAGTACGTAGAGTTGCACCTATTGCATAAAGGATTTCCACGCAGTGAAGGCAGTAACAGCTGGAAGCTAACTCTCCACTGGTCACCACTCCACCACCCACTGCTGCATCCCCTGTTCAACTGAGAAGAACTGCATTTTCCTGGCACCCAAACACAGGCTGCCTTGTGTTAACTACTACTCAAAATTCAACTCCTTTTTCAGAAATACTGTGGTGTTATGGATGCCCTAATAAAAGCTCATATGTGAGACTTCTGTCACATGTTAAATAAATACAACCACAAAGTACAGTTTAATTTTCTTACCTGTCACCAAAAAGCATTGGCTTTTGGAGGCACTGCACACAAGCCTCATGAAACCACTGTTTACATTTGCAGCACTGCAACATCTTTAGATACCAGCTTCAAAAACAGAAAGAAATACAAGATGTGTTAAAAAAGTTACTGAGAATTGTTTCTTCATTATGTTTAAAGTAACAGGAAGAGATCCAAACTGATTTTCAGTTTGTAAAACAGTCATCTCAATGGATATTTCAGTAAGGCTTAGTTCCATAATGAATTACTAGAAAAGAAACTAGGAATTATAAAAGATAGCCTAGTAAGGGAATTAATTATGTTATTAAACTAAGAAAAAGAACATTTAATTTACTCTGACATCCACCTTTTAATTCTCAGTAAGAATTCAGGAACAAGCTCCTTCTGACATACTTGCTTAGCTTCCTCGTTATTTTTTAAAGCACAACACAACTGCATTAAGTCACAAACATTTGTTCTGAGGATCCAACTACTTAAATCCTCAAAAGAAACTTCATAGTTTACACCTCTTTTTTTTTTCAGCTTCTCCCTTAAGAAAAGGAACCATGCAAAACTGACAGCCATGTTTGTTCAAGTCTCAAAAGTCTCAAATCAGAGCTCTGTCCTGGCCTCAACCTCCAATCTTCAACAGTATCTTGTTCATTCACTCATTCATGCAGACACCAGAGTACTCATCTCTACCTGCTTAAGAAGTCCTCTTCTTACCTTTCTTGTAAAAAAGAACCAGCAGAGGACTCTGTAGTGTCATAAGAGGAAAAAAAATCTTTCCCCTGTCAGTGACTGAAAACCAGGATATGATATTATGGTAGAATCAGACAACCGCCTATTCCAACAAAATTTAATAAACTAATCTCTAACTACATCTATTTTCCTGATTTATGAGAGAGCTGAGTTAACATCAGAAAAATTCTGCCTAGAACTGCAAGATCATCAAAAAACAACTCCATCCAAACTCAACACATCAACAGCAGCAGCACAAAACAAATTTTTTGCTCATTACAGAATGTACTGCAATGATCTGTGATGGTCACATAACAAAATTAAAACAAATCAAAATATTTTATGGGAGAAGAAATTAATCTATTTCCCACTATGAGACACTTCAAAAACCTATAGATAATTCAAAATCCCACTTTGCATCCAGTTTCTGATACGCACACACAGAAACAGAAATTAACAAGTTCACAAGAAGTCTACCAGAAAAGAGTCCAAGTTTGTAGCTGCAGTAGAGAAAAGTTCTTACACATTATCCATTTACTTACTCTCCAGGTCCTCCACAATAGCAGTAACACTGCTGGACATTGGTTTTATGACCTGCATCCCACTCAAGGTCTGTTGCATTATATGGTAACGTTTGTTTCATGACTTGCAGTGCTTTGGCATTTGGTCCTTTCTTAAGCGCACCACCTCTCTGGGCCAAAATAGATACATTAGGTTACAAAACCAATAATGTATTTCTGAAACTTTCAAAGCTTTTCATTTGATTGTAGAAAAGTTTTCATAACTTTCAAGTCAAATTTTTTCAGGTGTATTTATGTTTTAATAGTAGTATGTTTGTTTAGAAGTGAAACATGGTCAATTTCTAAAAGCAGCATTACTTCTCAACATACAAAGTTTGCATTCAGATCAAAAGGAAAACAAATCACTGAAAAATATCTTTTTCTTGTTTCAATTTCAAAAATAAAGATGCACACAATATGAAATGCATTAACATTTTTTTCTAGAAACACACCTTTGTCGTTGTTGCAAAGACACACTGTCGACAGAGCCATTTATCATCTGAATCAATCACGCTGGCATCAATATTGGGTGTGTGACACAGCTGATGGTAACCTGTATGAAAAATGATCAGCCAAACTTATTAAAAGGACAACAGCTTACACAGAATTAACTACATGTAACTTTAATGCAACTATAAGGCACTATCCATCATTATGTGCCAAAAACCTGAACAAAGATTGGTAAAACATTCAAAATTGGTCTTTTAATTTTTTTTAGTAGAAAAAAATAATCTTGACTTACAGAACAGGTGTTAGTGACTTTAACACGGATTATCATCTTTCACTGAGCTGTTAATAGCCACTAAGGGCTATAAAATTTAAGATCAGCTGAGCAGTCAGTCATAGCCAGGCAAATATCCTCCTTTGTGAAACAAATCAAAACACCTTTTAAAATGCAGTAAATAGAAAAAAATCTAGTTACCTTGCCCACATTTATCACATATAACCATTTCATTTGGTGCTTCTGAATACTCTTCCTGACATATTGTACAGACCATTTCCCCACTCTCAGTGGCTCCTAGACAAAGATGAGATTGTGATTTTTTTCAGATTATATCTGCAGTTGGAACAGTTACATGTATAGCCTTCTTCATAATTTCACTTACAGATGCATGCATTGTAGAAACACATTGTTACAGTGCCAAAATTCTTAATAAGAACATATTCAGACATTTTGTACAGACTGTGTTATAAATATTTATATCACTTATGACAAGCTATCAGATATTTATAGGCTTTATATTGCCCACTGACTATGCAACCCATACTCAACATCCACAAGAAAAATTCACTGACTGAATAAAGAACGTAAATTTAGGCTAAACACACCTACAAATAAATACTAGCTGGACAATTAATAGATCTTTCGTATTTATATTACTTTGCATTTCTTTCCACATAAATACAGACACTTTGCTTATCTTTTTGACAGATCTGTCAAAGCTGCTTTGAACTCTAACTTTACTTGAGCTATTACTACTTGTACATATCTGCAAGCACACAAAAGCATAGTTACGGTAGAGGAATGAGAAAAAAGTAAGTTTGCAAACTGGAAACAAAACTACATCTTGCTCCATTTATACTGCCTACAAATGTAACAGTTGATTAAAATGCAAGTTTCTTAATTAGTGAATATTCTGAGTTGGAAGGGACCCATAAGGATCATCAACTTGAATTTTTTAAATATTTATTTATTAAATTTTGACAGGACAAATAAATCAGAGATCATAAACTAGTACTATACAGAAACAGAACAGCATTTTTTTTACAAGCTTCAAGAAATAAAGCAGTTGATTTTTTGTATTTTTTGTACAAATACAAAGCTTCTCCTTTAGGGAGACAGTGTTTAGCTTAAACATCAAGAATCAACGAGAGCCAGAGCAGATTTCCATTCCTTTTGTACAATGAGAAAATTGTAACTGATTTTCAGAAGAAATTATCATCTGTGCTTCATTAGAATTAGGTTATAAAAACATTAACTACTATCAAAACGTCTGGAAACCAAAAAGATACTATACAATAGGTGCCTCACTTGATAGCTACACATTTCTTTATATCACATGAATACTCCAAAACCTGTAATGGTTGCTTATGTGCAACAGTTATGGTGTTCCTTTTTTCAATGTCAAAACAATTTTTAACATCTCTGTTCAAACATAAAATTCACCAAGCTTTAGTTTCTTTCCATATTATGTTGTTTCAACTGAAAATAGTACAAAGAATATAAACTTGGTGTAAATTAGGGCCTGAAATTTTCTTTTAAGGCAGAGAACATAATCTACACCCACCCAAACTAACTCAAATGTGAGTATTTTTAGATGTCTTCACCTCACACATGTGAAAACAAACAAAAAAAGCCCAAACCAAAACAGTAACTTCAATGACAGATTTGTTTGACCTTTTTTTTCTTATTTGGGTAATTTTTGTTCCTGGATCATATTAAATTATATTACTTTTTAGAACAAAAGACTATAGTATAATCATGTTTTTTAACAGATAACAGTAATCCAAACAAATAAGATACCAAACAATGACTACTTCATGGAAGTTCTTGCCTGTTTGTATGTCCTTCCAGAGAACCCAGGATTTGGAACTGTCTTCAAATATAATGAAGCAGTTCTGTTTCAGTTTGTTTATCTGAAAGACAGAAACGCAGTGCAAGCCATGAGTAAAAACACCAAACAGAAGAATGTGTTTAATACTACAGAATAATACATAATACTACAGAAGTGAGAAAACGATACTGCAATTTTCAACAGCATGTGACACTTTAAGACTCCAGTGAAGTCAAAAAATGTGATTACCTTTTTGATAGTTCCAAGATAAAACAAGCCATCTGACCATCTAGCTAGGACATCCTGACCTTCCTCGAATTTACAAAGTGGCTTTTTGGCTTTCTGTCCATCACGGATCGACAGCTTGGCCAGAGATGCTGAGCTCTTATGGCTGCGACGTAAAGGAGACCGCTTATGGACCAGTGAGTTTCCCACCGCTGCGGAGTCTCTAGGGGAGGCAAGCAGGAGAAGAGGAAACCAGAACTGGGTTAAAGGAACATGGACTGGAAATACCAGCAGGAGCAACTCCAGAACTTCAGGGAACAAAAGACCTGCTCTTCTTTTCTGACTTTACACACCTTTAGCAGTGGTGCCTCTGCTACTATACAAGTGTAGAAAATCTGAAACAGACAAGTTCATAAAAGAGAAGTGTTCTAGGAAATCAACTAATATAAATGAGGACAGGGATACACAAACTTCCCAGTCCAGTGACTCTCCATAAAATCACAAGAAGCACTGAAAAACACATCAAAAACATTCAATCCAGGATTACTTATGCAAAGGTTTAATCACTGCCAGTTTTCTAAAATGCCAAGGAAGCTAAAAAGGTCCTAAGCCAATTCTAACTGCATTACCTTGGTTGGGAGAGTACAGGTTGAGCATTATCCTGGCTCCAAATAAATACTGAGGTACCTCCAACACAAAATCATGCAATGCCACTAACCATAGCTTAGAACTTTCCAGCACAGGAAGAATTCTATATGTTGAATTTCTTATGTAAAATAATCTTTCCTCTCTGTTAAGAGTATGAGTAGAAATTAATAAGGAAGGAAAACCAACAGATCTTGTAACCTTTCTTCATACATGAAACCCAAAATGGCAAGTTATTTGTATCAATAAGCATTTTTCCTCATACATTCCACAATATATAGCCTATCTACATGTAAGTGTGGATATGCTTTTATGTCAGACTAACTGTCAAACACTACACTTCAATTAAAGCAGTAAAATATAGAAAATTATAAAATAGGACCAGAGAGTACACAAGGAAGAATTTCATAAGTAATACCCAGAATTTGAGACTATGTAAAAAAGTTACCATTTGTATATCCAAATGTATTTTCTCTAGAAACTCTATGTATGTGTAACTAGAATGCAAATACAATTAGGGATCAGGGAATTAAATACGATACAGTCAATTGAAGAGCAGTTTCACCTCACTCAAGATATCTTAAGTCCATTATCAGCACCAGAAACATTAAAACATTATCAGCACCAGAATTAATCACAAAAGCAGTAAACTAATCAGGTCTCATATAGTTTTAGAGTTGCTATACAGGTATTTGAGAAGTTGCTGTACAGCTTCAAAGAGAAAGGAATCTTCTCTCTAAAGAATTTACTACTCAAAATTCATATGACAATAAAACTGGAAAGGTAATGGCTTAAAATATCATATTAAGCAGGTTAAACCACGAAGGTTGGGCACTAGAAAATTAGCTGCTTTAAGCATATTTATAATCAATGTGATATTTAACAATGACATGTCAGTAAGAGCAGCTATAATGGGCCTCTGGCATCCTCATGGACAACTGGGTCACCAATTTAAGTCCTGCTTGATCCCAAACACAAAAGCATTCAGATGGGTGACTAGAGAAGACCAGAGGAACAAAAAAAAATCCTTTGGCTTGCTCTACAGCTGACACCTTGTCACTTCATCACTGCATCAGAAAATCAAACTGTCATTTTCCATCTTCTATCTTCATGGTGCAAGTAACAATGTTCAGACCCACCACCCAGTCAGATTTCTCAGATGAAGAATCTTACTAATGCTGCTGTTTCTTACACAAAAGCTGATTCAAGTTACTGCTACTCTTCCTCAGCTCTACTGTAACTTCTGACAAATGAGACAGGATACATGCAGCATTCAAAACAGGTTTACAGTAACAGAGTAAAAGTGTGGCAGCCCAGGACACTTATTTTCTGCTTTCTCAACACTAACAAGTAGTTGTGGTTTACAAGTAGTTTGACAGAACTACTCTCAGAGAGGTTCAAAGACTTACTTCCCAAATTTTTTCTGGGGTTTAAGACCCTAGAAGAAGCTAGGCTAGCCAAGCTAGGCTAGCCTAGAAATAAGCAGCTATTCCTGCTGCAAGGTAGGAATGTTTGCTCCTCTTTTCCAGTACTTGAAAAAATGTGTGAAAGATCTTGTACCAAATACATAAAAAGACACAAAATAATTTATCATAAACAGTACAGATTATCACTCAAAAAACAACTGACTTTTATATTAAAAGAAGTCTTCAAAAGCATTCAGAAGAATGCGGTACAAAAATACAAAAGTTTGTCCCACAACACCATTAAAATCACAACCAAAAGAAGTGTGAATCATTTTCTGGCACAAAACACTTAAATGGATCTATACATTCACTTACACAACAATGTAAATACACAATAGCAGCTTCACATCCTGAAGAACCTTGATACACAGTAAAAATGTGAGCCAATAAACCAGACACTTCACCATTGTCCACACTGCTCTCTTTGTGAGTGATGGCAGTGCTGAAGTGACAACTAAACAGCTCATGAAGCAGCTCCTGCTGTGGCAGTTTATGGTTTATCTCAGAGACTGAAAATAGGGTTAGTTATTACAATAGGCTGACAGTGACTTAGCAGGTGCTTTCCACATGGATAGGAAGTTTCTCTCCAGGGAAACCTTCCCTCAGTGTTTTTGACTGCGATTAAGTAGGAAGTCAACTGTTTTAAGAAGTTGACTTTAACGAACAGGATATAAGTGACTTAAAGTAGGTGTCTCCGAGGTATCTTCTGGAACCACTAAGAAATGTAAAAGCCACATGAACTCAATGTTACTAACTTGTCCATCTGTCTAGTCACAGCTCTAACTGTTGTAGTGGAATGCCAGAAAGTGACCATTACCATTAAAATAAAACTTTTGTTGAAAGCAAAAATGCAAACTGAATTTCAAAATTGGAAAGCAAGAACGTAAAGGTTCCACATTTTCCAGCAACTTGCTTTCCAATCTTCCTTAAAGTTAGCTTCATATCCCCTTCCTAACATATAATACGGTTACCAACAACATTAGTAACCTTTAAATAACAATTTCCCCACCATCTCAAACACTTCACTCCAAGAACTTAAAATTGCACAATATCCATCAGATGCACTGTTTTTCAAAAAATCTTAAACAATATAAAGATCTATATTATCTCATCTAACTTTCACAACCAAGCTACACTATATCATGGAGCATGTAAGGTTCTCATCGATTACTCAGCGCAAAGCATGTCTCAGTTCACTGATCAGTTTCACAAAATGGTTTGTAAGCACAGCTGAATAAATGCAAACAAGCAACTCGGGACACAAACTCCCTCAACTGGCACTGCCAGACAGCATGACTGAATCAGTCAGGTTCACTGACAATCCATACAATTTCAGGAAACTTTTCCAGAAGAGCTGCCTGATTCACAAACGCGGCAACGGATGAGAGCTGCTCTATGAGCACAGATAGTTTCTTTAGTGCTTCCAAAAACTAAGTTTTAACAACAAAGTACCCAAAGAACATGAAAAGTTTTAAACCACTGGGGAAACTCAAAGTGGAACAAATAGCTCATTTATTCCTAGTAAATACAAACCACCGTGAAGAGGGGGCTACTTTAAAGATTTATCAGAAGGGAATTCAGAGAGAAATCACAAACAGAGCATTCTACTAAGACAATCCACAGAGGTTTAGGATCCATCTCAAAACTGGAAATGTGGTATCCCACAGGAAAGTAAAATACAGTGAAAGAACTTATAATAACTGGAGAAAATCACTTCAGATTGTGGAAGTATGATGTTAATGCTGATTAATCACAATTTTTTTTTTTGGTCTGAAGTTGAAAAATAGCCCCTTATTACCCTTTATTGGAGAAAAAAAATGAACTATGAAGAAGTTGTAAGATGTTGTAAAATACCAGTAGTCTGTTCTTCTCTCCTTAAAACAGGAGAGTTAACATTCACATGGAATGAGGGGAGTGGAGGTATAGCAAGGGCTCAGAACACACAAAACTCATGGCAGTTTCACACATAACTTACCCAATACTGCAGCTTGCTCCCTTCCCAGCACCTCTGGAATAACAAGCTGGCTTCTCCATTAGCTTCCTATTCAGTTTTCTTTCCCTTAATATGGGATTCACTAATTGATATTTAAAACAAATTAAAGTCCCTCATAGAGAGAGCTGGTGACTAAACAAGCCAGGTAAGCAACAAGTGCTCACAACTAGAAGACAGCAGAAAAGGAAAATTAACCTCATCTGAGAGTAATAATCATAGCTTGTTAATCCAGCTCCACATAACCAAACTAAAGCCATGTGGCCAACATTGCCTGTGACTTGGATCTGGTACCTACATTAACAGCTGGAGAGATGTTGGATCCTGGCCACATTTCTTCCTTTCAGCTTCTCCACTGTTTATGAGATCTCATACCAACCATTATCTGTTCACTTTGGCAAACATACTTTCCTCCCCTAAATAAAAAGATTCTGCTGGGGCAAGAAGACAGTCCAAATTAACAGGATAACAAGCCAAACTTAGGTTAACTTCCTCCACCCCAACCCAGGTCCAAACTGCAGATCAGATTGATTCAACTGGTAACAACAACAAAAAAATCACTTTGCTTTTCATAATACCAACATGGCAACAGTCACTTTTCAATGATACATAAACAGGTCATTATATTAGTACATCGTCATTAACTTCTATTCAGCAAAGGGTCAAGTACAGATCCAGATTATAGTCTATCCTCCACACTACTTTACAGACTGAAATGAATATTGCTTTTCCAATGTACCAAATACACTTGAAGCTCCTTATTTTTACAATATTTTGCATTCTGGTACAATCAAAAACCAACTGTACCAAAGAAGGGCAAGGGGACTCTAATGTAGGGATCCCTCAGTCTAGAAAAGTAGAGAGTAATGACTGAGGGATAAGAAATACATTATTAAAATTACTTTCAGTTTAAGTGTTGTTGAGGATAATACAATAATTCAGGGTAGAAAGGTTCTCAGGAATTCTCTAGTCCTGCTTAACATAGCACGAGCCATGAGGCCAAACCAGGTGGCCACACAAGCACCCTGGGCCCGTTCCACTGCTGAGCTGGCCCCTGGCAGGGCAGATGTTCCCTCCCCATCAGAATCTCTTATTCCAGTGTAGGCAGGTTACCTCTTGTCCTCCTGCCATGCACTGCTGTGAAGACATCAACTGCATCTCACTAATCTTCTCATAGGAGCTGGAAGGCTGCAGCTGTGTCTCCCCGAAGCTGATTGAACCTGGTTCCCTAAGGCCCCTCGCACAGGACGAGTGCTCCAGTCCCTGACTGTGCTGGTGGCCCTACACTAAACTCCTCTAGTTGGATGTCTCCTGCAGTGGTAGCACCAAAACACAGCATTCTACTGAGATACTGCCTAATGAGTTCTGTGTAGAAGGAAAGAATCACTTCCCCTCAGTCTTCCACTTCTGTTATTACAGCCCAGGATACCACTTGCCTTAGCTTACAGGACACAGTGCTGGCTTGTATTCTGCTTTGTATCTGTCAGATCCCCAGTCAATCTGGCAAAGCTGAGTCCCAGACAATCTTAGCCCGGAGTTCCTTCTTCAGATGCAGGACTTTGCTTTTTCATCTGTTGAATTTAATGAAGTTCATGTTCCATCTCTTCCTTCAACCTTGCTGAAACTGAGGTTGGATGAGGTTCTCCCCATGTTCAAAACCACTGCCAGTGTTAACACAGAAAGTGGTCAGGTTGTTCAGGTCAGGATTTAAATCTTTGGTGACTGTTACCAGCCATCATCTTTCCATGCATGCAGAAACATCCTCCAGGAAGACTTCATGACTTGCCTAACAACCAAGGGAAGCTAACCAGCCCATGCTTCCCTGGGTTGAACTCCCAGCTCTTTCCAAAGATGAGTGTAACATGTGCAATTCTCTAACCATTATTGACTAGCCCTGTTCTTCACAACCTGTAATAGTGAGCAAGAGCCCTACAAGAACATCACAGTTTCCTTGGTGCCCTTGAAAGCAGCCTGGTCCCATGGGCCTACATGAGTCAAGTTCCTGTACTTGTTCAGAAGTGCAGCAGGCCAATTCATAGGACACTCCTGCAAAGCTTAACAAATCCACCACGGATAAAAGTAAAAATATCACTTGAGGCAGAACAACTCTGTCCTACCAATGATTTCAGGGCAACCGTTCTATATAAGCTGCTCCTTGTCAGTATGATGAGAAATTGTAACCTGCTTATTTTCAGCTTTACCCAGTCAACCCTAATATGATGATCAAATGTGATTTCACATAATACATTACTATCCCAATAGGGTGGTTGGCTTTGGTGAGGGCTTTAATTCTTTCAAAAGGCTTTATATTTTGGCTATGATTTTTTTCTCTGAATTCTTCTGTCTGGTTAGACTCTTCAGGGAACTCTCTAGTTATCACAGAATATCTTTTCATTAATGAGTTTTTTAAGTAGATCCATGCTTTCAAAAGTATATACATCACATTACCTGACAAAAGTAATAAATTTTTGCTTCTAAGAAATAAAAAACTGCTAATAAAAACTGTGTAAGGCCCAGCAGGCTAATAATCTGATTAACAGTAAGGTCTACTAATCTGTTGCATATCAGAAAGAAGTTTAGCCAGAGGACTAAGGGAAGTGACTGTTTGTGACAGAAAAGAGCATCTAGATAGAATACTGTGGTTTTGCTCTCAGACTCTGTGAAATATGACTGTCCTTAATAAGATTGGTGCATATTGTTAAAAAGATGTGCTCACCAGGATAAGTGTACTTCCATGTTCATAATACTACAATAACTTGTGATTTTATTTTTGCTTACATCCTCCCTCAAGAAATCTTAATTAGGAGTGGTTTAAATCTATTTGATATAGATAAGGAAAGTATTAGAGTTTAAAAGATCATTACTGAATAACATATTTAGTATGTAGGTAAGTAGGACAGGACAGTCATGTACAGCAAGAGCCATTTGTTTGCAATTGATCATGTGTTTGCACATGAAGAGGCAGAAGGTACAGGGAGAAAACAATGGTACTGGGTCACAAGACACCTTTCCAGACCGAAATTCCCCTTAATTGTATCTTCAGCAGCTCGGTGAATACAGCAACTGCCTTTTGGGTTTCTACGGTATCCAAATCCAGTACATGCACCAACACACCCTTCTAAGAGAGTGTGAGCAAGCACACCAGCAATGAAAGAAACAACAGACAACATGCTACCTTGCTCTGGGAGAAGTGGGGAAGAAAAAGGATTTCAGAGCTGACCAAAATCCCATAATGATAAGTTTTCTTCTTCAAGATCAGTCTGCAAGAACAGCAACCTACATAAGCATTCCACAGAATTTAAAAAAAAAAAATAGATCTGAAGCATAAGTAAAGTAGTATTATCCTTGAAGCTATTTAGTGAACGAAGTAGGTCCAGACTCAATAGGAATGCTCTCATCATTAGCTCTCCTTCTCCAAGAAAGTTAAGCATCTTGATTTCACTGTTCCATGGAGGTTCTCTCTCCAGCAATACCTGTGGTTTCATAATTCTTCTCCTGCTGGGTTTTGCTCAGACACTTCCCCTCCGTTTCCGGCAAGGAAGGCATGTGAAGGAGGTGAAACCAACTCTGCAGCGAGGCCAGCGGCCACTCAGGCAAAAAACACCATTCACAAACCAAGAGATTCATGCTGGCTTCTGGTCACATGAGCTCCCAGCTTCCTCCTCACAACTCACAAGAGGAGCACAAAATACACTTTAGTGCCTCTGCATTCACATCCATCTCCAGGGAATACGTTAGTCCACTGTCTACTGGGAAATTAACTGGAACTTATTTGTTACAGCTGCTCTTCTCATAAATTTTTCCTGATCTCCTGGTGCAGGGAAGGACAAACATAACTTCATATTAACTACCAATACATGTCTCTTTCACTTATTTAGAAAATATATATACCCTGCTGACTAGCCATATTAAGTCATATGAGAAGCATCTACATCTGATTTTAAATTCTTTCCAGAACAGAAAAGCCAAGTTGTTGAGAAGTCACACACCTGTATTTGACAAAATAAGGGTTAACTGTGGAAAACTTTACTACATTATACTCTCAGTACAGATCCACATTTCACAGCTTGTAGCTCCTTGCAAAGATCCTTCTCATTTTCTCATTTTCACTATATTATGCATTTCCTTCCATATGTTCAGACTCTGTTTTTCTTTATTCTCCTTTAAATGAAAAGCTATGAACTCATTAACCTGTGTTCTAACAACACAGAAATAAAACACTTTTGTCCCCTCTTTCAATCTCAAATGCTTTCAAATTAAATGTAATTCGAGCTCTCAAGAAAAGGGACAAACATTACCACGTTAACTTTTACTAACCTGACTAAGGATTAAAAAAAAAAAAAAAAAAAAACAACCGAGAGAAACTTTTTTGTTACCATCCAACACTTTTGGCAGTTTCAGTGTATGTCATTGATCACATTCCCTTACACTAAGTCAGGAGAAAACCATGTCATTATCCACTACTACGTTTGACCTTTTAAAGTTATGATAAGCTGGGCCTATCGCAAATTCCAGAAACAACCACAATGCTACACTGCTTTCCTGGCAGAGGCTTTCATTTTAATTCTGCAGGCCCTCTACTTCCAATAGCACCCTGATCCTTCATGGATGAACGACAACCCCTTGTATTTCAACACTAATATCAGTGTCCAGAGCATCTAGCACAGAACCATATTGTTCTCCTTCACTAAAGGAGGTATCAGCCCATTCTTTACACAGAATTAAATATTAAAAAAAAAAAAAAAAAAGGAAATTACATTACTGCATTTCCTTTCAGCCAGCAACAGTTACCACATTTAAGTGGAAACATTCAAATCGTCAAGCCCGACAGAAATTAACAAGTGAGGCATTGCAAACAAACAAACAAAAAACCCAGAAAGGAAAACAAAGCCACACACGTGAAAAAAAAATCCCAAACAAACAAACAGAAAAAAAGAAACAAAAAAACCCAAAACCAAAGTTACCAACGGGCACCACTACCTCTTTGTGCTGCTCTCTTCGCACTCGAGCAAACGCAGCCTACTCGGACAATATCCTTGAAGGAGAAGATGAAAATACAGCTGGCGCGGGGCTGATGGCACCTCACCGCTGCAGCCCCCGGCCCCGCCGAGCGGCCCGCTGCCTCCCTCCCTTTGTTTTGGTCACCGAGGAGCACCACTGACCCCCCACACCGGCCTGCCAGCGGCCGCTCGGAGGGCGCTCCCTCGCCTCCCCCAAGGCCTCGGGCCCCGGTGCCGGAGCCGGCCCCTCGCAGCGCTGCCCGCCGCGGCGCTGGATGCGGCACCGGCGGCCCGGGCCGCGGGGATGGCTCCCGCCCCACCGCGCGGGCCCGGCCGCCCCTCCCTCCCCCCCACCCCTCACCTCATTCGGTCTCTCCAGTGGTGCCAACCGCCTCATACAGGGAAATCGGCGAGCTCGGGAGCCTCCCCCGGCGGCGCGGCGCTGTGCGGCCGGGCGCTCGATGCGCGGCGGGTCCCCCGTGCGCGGAGCCGCGGCGGAAGGCGGCGGGGGACGGTCAGACCCGCCTCACGGGCAGCCCGGCCCCGGCGCAGCCCCTCGCCATTTTTGTTTCCCGCGGAGGAGGCGCTGGTGCATTCTGGGAGCACAAAGGGCCGCGGCCCCGCCTCGGCGGCCCCGCCTGCGCCGGCAGCGCCGGGGGCGGGCGCGGGGCGCCGCGGCGGAGGGACGCGGGCGCCGCCGGCCCTTTGCCGCTGGTGAACAAAGAGGGACTATTTTCGGCGTGCGCGCCCGGCCGGATCTGTGCGCGCCGCCGGGGCTCGTTTTGACTGTGCCGCTCATTGTTCCCGCCGCACCTGAGGGGATGCGGGAGCGCTCGGGCATCGCCGCTCCGCGGGACCCCCGCCCGGCCTCGGGGGGAAGCTCCCGGTTTGGTGGGGTCGGCCCTGCCGTGTGGAGTGACCCTGGGCCGCCTTCTCGCCCGGGTGGATGGCGAGGCGAGGCCCGGCCCAGGTAGCGGAGGCTGCCGCGGCCGGCGCCGTGCGGAGCGGGCTGGACAGTGTGCTCCTCTGCACTGATACCGCGGTGCTGCCATTTTAGGAGATGAACTCAGTTCCAGTTTTTAGCAGCAGCTGTATTAGCTAAGCTAGTGGGACAGGCTGCACAGGGAGGTCATGGACTGTCCCTCTGGACACATTGTGAGTTACCTGCTCTAGGTGACCCTGCCTTGGCAGCGGGGTTGGACTAGATGATCTCCAGAGGTCTCTTCCAACACCAGCAATTCTCTGATTCCGGAAACACCTTTTTGTTTTCCATCATTGTGTTTCACAGTTGTTCAGACTCCAGTATGGGCCGGTCTCTATGGTTAAGCACAGCAATTGCCCAGTACCGTGCCAATAAACAGTACAAAGCTGGTCCTGAGCATGTAGGCGCCTTTGCTGTGCGCGCCTCAGCCCTGTGCAGCACCGGAGTGCGAGTGCGCCCTGCATCAGATTGCACCAACAGGAACGGCTGAACTCAGGAGACTGCACGGTGAATTTAGGATTCCAGTCTGTGTCCTGCTCAAACTGCCCAAGTTCTCAAAGCCATCTTCCCTCTTGGGATAAGCTACTGAAACTAAGGTACTGGAGCAGTTTCCGATCCCTGGAAAGGGGCACAGGGAGGGAAGCCTGGGCAGAGCACTGGAGTACAGCTTAGTCTGGCCAGTTCCTAGTTACATCAGAATAAAGTAGTGTTTATGATCAAAAGCCCTTGTTCAGAGTTGTTTTAAATACAAGTTTGAGGGGATAGTTCTCCTATGGATGCACTAAGTAGCCGCAGTTCAGGAGTTGTGATGGTCTGCTAAAAGCAGATTGGACAACACAAAGGGCCCTGTTTGCTCTTCACAGATTTTCATATATGACGAACAGCAGTCAAGTACTGCTAGTGCTGTAGGCAAAGGGTCACTAGCAGGAGAAAAAAATTACTCAACTATATCCACATACCAATACTTGTTTTTAAATCACAATGGTTGTGTGAGAACCAGTGTTCAGCTAAGTTAGAAAGCAAACTTTCTAGTCAGCAACAGAATAAACATCAATAATTGGCTCCATCACAGCTTCCTTTTTTAGTGTCATACTTGGAAGGTCTTAACCAGCCTGTTGTCCTGCTGTATCTTTAAAATTAATTTAATCAAAATTTGTCAAAGTAGAATCACTCACCTAGAATGTAAATTGTTCGTTTCACCACCAGCTCCAAAACCCCCACAAACTCAACACAAAATCTTGTGACAAGGAAGACATGTGCCCTCTCTACACTCCTTGTCCTTAAAATATTGTTCCCAGCAGGAGTTTGCAGAACGTCATTGCAGAATTGCAGAGCTGCATGGCCCCATCCTACCCATAAAGCATCACTTTACACAAAGCTAGGAGCATCTGCTGGAATGGCATTATGTGAGGGCAGCACAAAAACAAACTAAGAATCCCTCCATTAGATAAGAATAATTAGGATTTGTTAAATCGATTTATTTGCTATTATGTGATTTGCATTAGTTAGGCCAGAATGTACCCCATAGCTTGTTACCTTTAGCCTTATTACTAAATGGAGCAGACGATGAATATTTTTGCTACAACTTCGATTCTTTGTAATTCTCCTGTAATATCCAAGAAGAATGATATGAGCTCATAGCCAAACACACACACATACAAAACAAACAAACAAACATCTAAACTCTGTTTCCTCTAAATTCAGCTATTACTGGTAGCTAGAAAGATTCCAAGCTCTATACCTCCCACACAGACACCTCATCCCCCATTGACCTGATTTAGTAACTCATACTATAACATCCTTTTTGATCACTTTATCAAGTCACTGAATTTCCATCTGACAGGAAGCCCCTTTCCAGAGCAGAAGGTGTGTGACTCCTTCCCATCAGCTAGATGAGGTAAACCAAATGGCTGAGGGGTACATAGACACAGGTGACTTAGTTCAGTAACTTGTATTCCAGGACAAGAAATATGCACAGAAAGTGTAACATTGATAATCCCTCCGCACAGCCTGACCAGATTATTACAGGCATGGAAATCTTACTGGAAATGTGCAAATACTTCTTTACAAATAGTTTTCAATTTAAAATGCTCAAACTGGCAAATCTATGTTTGCAGGAGGAGGATCTTTGTTAATATCTGATGTATGTGGGGCAAAAAAATCAACAGCAGTAGTAAAAAATACTGGGTTTAGCAATTTAGAATGTTTAAACAACTTTTTCTAGCATTCCTGTTACTGTACCATGAGATGTGCATGATTAGTCTGATTTGGAGCAAATTGGAATCTTTGTCTGTTTTGTATTCAGTGCCAGTAGTAAATAAAATAACCAGTTATTTCTTCTGTTCATATTCGACAAGACTGTGTGTCATGCCTTTAGATGGAACTTCCTTGACTTACTTTCTTTCTGTCTTCTGCTAATATCTCAAAAGTATTTCAAAATACAGCTTAAGCAATCTTTCCTTGTGTGTTTTCAATTCCACATGTATTATGTCTGTACTTTGAGGCACAAAGTGACCAAAGCGAAAAAAAATTACTTCACCTGCAGTGTCAGTAAGGGCTTTCTTGTGTAGAAGTTTTGGAGAAAAAAACACCCTTTTATTATCTGTCATATTCTGCTTAATAATAGGTATGTTCAGCTTTATTCCACATCGTCTTATAAATAGCTGTGTTTTAGAAAGAAGCTAAATAATAACAACCTAGCGCTGTCTTTACCTCTGTTTATATTTGCCCATATACTGTTGGGCAATCTCTTGCCATAAATACATGCAAAAGCAAAGTGTTGGATTTAAAAAATTATATCCTGCTGGCACAGCAGATAAAAACTAAATTTCATATTCAACATGTAAATTCCCTGGTGCCCAGTGGAGATGAAAAAATTTAAAGAGTGAGAACAATGGCATTTCCCTTAGCCCTTGTCTCAAATGTTAATGTATTTTCTGCAAGTTAGGGGTTTTTTAATACTTTTGTTGCCCCCAAGTCCACATAAATGTTAAACAAGCAAACCAAAATACACAAAATCCAAAAGTGTAAGTCAGCAGTGTATGTCCATGAGAGCACCAACTGCTGCACAGTATTATTTGCCATTACCTTATTGTATCACACAACATAACATCAAAATGATACCCTTGAACAAGACAATACTGTGAAGCTTGTCTTTGTACAGATGGTTGTCATGACCACAATTCAGCAAGGAGGGAAAATTAGATCCCAGGACATTTTCTCTGCATTTTTTAAGCACAGCAACAGCAAGGAAGCTCATCTGGGATCTTCCTATCTTAAATCAAGATAAATATGGTACATCCACTTTTACATAAAGATACTAATTAGTAAGACAATGCACATATGCTGCATTTATTAGAGCTCAACTCAGAAAATAATCTTCAATTTCAAAATTTAAAAGATAGGCAACTGATAAGATATGAAGAATTTTGTATTACAACTAGCTGACAATTATAGTAATTATTCTCTCTTTACGCTAAAGATATAAAAAAAGCACTGAAAACATTTTAAAATCAACATCTTTTAATATTTTTCTAGATAGACAAGAATATTAATAATTTTTCATCCTCACATAACATCAATAGAAAATAAATTAGTATTACGGGTGGTAAGGTACCTTTACATTGGTCTTCACACAAACCCATGTTTTTCCTAGTACAAGCACTTCGCCATTTCTTCCTTTTTTAACCTTCTCAAGGATCAGGAAATTTCTGTTAAATTCAATGTATAGAAAAAAAACATATTTGCCCCACGAATCCTAAGCAATTATTTTTCTATTCTTAATATTTAAAACTCTGCTAACTTTTGAAGATAGAATATCATGAATATTGCAGTCCTATTTTTTATTATTAAGTTTCTAAAGGCCTTCTGCAATACATACATTAAACAGCAATTACTGTGTGGGGTAGTATATGATCTCCTTATATCACAATCTGTATTAGCCTTTGAACTAAGCCACATTTAGACTTGAAAATCATTAGAGGGTTGTTTACCTTCGAAAAATTAACATTTAGCAATGTTATAATTATTCTTTAAATCTCTCTCTGTGTCACTATTACTCAAAGCACCACAGACGCTTTAAGAAAAAACCAAAACAACCAACTCTACTAGCTCTGTATCTAATAGCTCTGTATCTAATTTCAGATGCTTGCAAAAATGTCAAACAAGCTGATACTGAAAAGGTCCTTAATGTTTCGTTCACTTAATATTTTATTCCAGGTGTGTAACCTTCCTGGAATTAGTTATAAAACATAAGCCAAGATTTTGTATGACTGAGTAATCTTTGGTAGGTGGATAGATAGTTCTTCAAGTGCTCTACAGTTAATTATTCAAGGCACTCACAAGCCATTAAATGCTCGCATCATTCTGCTATAAGCCCTTAGTTATTCGTATTTTGTAATTCATCCCTTGCCATGGCTGAATTCTTTTTCCTGGAAGTGGCTGAACAAGAAACAATCCCTCAGTTCTCATATGTGTAACAGTGCAGAAAAAACCCTAACTACTTGTGCACTGAGATACTCAAGGAGAGAAATAGTAAGGGCTTGAGACACAGTGTTTCTACATTATTTACAACACCTTCGGGTATGGTAGTTAAGAGCAGGAAAGGCTTTTATTGTAACAGGTTTTGTCTCGCATCTATCTTAGTTATGCTAACACTTTTTTGTACCTGAAGACAGTGAGTGAGTCTGAAGAAGAAAAAAAATAAGTGTTTGAACTAGGTATGGCCCGGCTGAGAGTGCTTCTGTATGAGTTACTGTGTTTTTACTGCTAATACTGTTTTTTCCGAGTTGAAGACTTATGAGCAAATGTAGCAGTATTTTAACTCCACAAAATAGCTGTGGGTGAATTGCAACTTACTGCTATTCCAACTAGGAGGAATTTTGTGAAGGTATGCAAGTGTGGTTCTAAGTAATATTTTTCTCCTTTTTCTTGTGAGACCAGTTCATAAAAATCTGAGCTCATTATTCAGAGGTAGAATTTAAGAAAAGTTTACTCTCTGCCTGCACTGTCATTCTGCTACTGTGGTCATATAATTGCCTCCTTTCAGAAAATCAACAGCTGCCAAGGCTTGAAATTTTGGTTAATTGCTTGGACCAGAAAGATATTCCGGTTCTCAAACGCCCTGAGAACTCAGTCATGCACCAGTGCGATGCATTCCTTCCCCTCCTCTCTACGCACAGACTTGAAAGCAGTTACTGAAGCTCCAGCTAGTGACTAAAGTTAAAATGCAGAGTCAGCATTTCAGAGCTAAAGCCTAAGCAAGCATTTTATTCTTTCACTTGAGCTCTGCTCTGCAGATTTGCAAAAGTAATTGCAGTCTCAAATATTTTACATTGTGATGGGCTGTGTCATAACTTCTCGAGGACTGGAGCATCATGCTGTTTTACAGTAAGGTTTTGTCTGTCAGCATCTGTGCTCCTTTTTGGACTGTAAAAATGTCTGCTAGAGAAGAATTTCCAGCTCTTTTGTGGTTAAATTTTGTAGCAGTACAGACCAGACTTACCTCTTAACTCTAAACTGATGTTGAAAAATGCTTAACGGCCCCTCAGGACACAGTTCCATGGCAGAATGTTGCCATTTCATCTGCGGTGAAAAATCTGTTCTGGACATCAGTCTGGCTGGAGGGAGAATTAGTACAGCATTCCTTCTGCTCTCCCACCACCTGGAATGTGGTATGGCCCTTCAAACAAGCTTTCAGCAGGTCTGCCAAGTCCCACTCAGATGGCAAATCCCTCACCTTTTTTTTTTTTTTTTTTTTTTTTTTTCCCTACCTGATAGCATCTCTTTATTTATGAAGATGGAGACAAAATGCTTTTGAACAGTGCAGCGTGACTGCAGCGTGACAGGACCCTGCTATCACTTAGTAGGGGCTGAAGAGCTGTTTGCAGCCCAGAAAATTCAGCTGTGGGGGCTGGAGAAAAGGCAGTGGCCCCTTCTGCTGCCAGCCCCAGGGGCTGCACAGAAAGAACTGTAAGTGGTCCCAGGCTGACACACCAACCGAGTCACTAGTTGTATGCTTCATTCTTGCAATGCTTATGAAATTATGACACTGTTACACTTGTTAACTTTGATATGCTTACTTCAAAGGTACAATTAAGTGTCATTGTTTCAGCTAATCCAAATGTAGTAGCTGTTTTCACACACATATTTTGATGACACTGATGACATGTTCTCTCACCCTGACAGCCCAGATTTTGTTCTAATACAGCATTGCTTATCTGCATTCAGCTAAAAAAATATACAGAAATAGGATGAAAATCAGTTCTTATGACATTGGTCACTTATTTTCTATTTTAGCTTGTTTCATACCAGCACTGAGGCACATCCATATTTACACAGTCCTAACTCTATCCCTAAAATCTGGGGCTGCTGTGACAGATTTTCCTTGTTTGTTTGTTTGTTTGTTTGTTTACTTGTGCTATGTTCTTTTGTTCTAAATGTTAAACATCCAGTTATCCCCTCTGCCAGCTTTTGTAGTGAGGTGGAAATGTGAATTTTACAAAGCAGCAGTCAAAAAATCAAAAGCTGGCAGTCCTACTGCTTCCCTGCCAGTATGCTGCCATGGCTCCCACCAAGCCCATGGGGTGCTCCTCTGACCTGCTCCATACCCTCAAAAGTATAAACTGAGCCCACAACTGTGCTTACAATGTTTTCTGCTGGTTCAGTCCCCTGAGCCTACTCCTCCCAGAGGCAAGGGAGGCCTGGGCTGAAGAAGGGGATAGGGAGCAGAACACCAGCAAGGGGATTTAAATCCATCTCTTCTCTGCAGTTGTAGCTGAGGGTACAGTTACCTGACTCAGCCACACTTGTCCAACAGCTGCTGCCATCTAAGGTTGCACTCACTTCTGCTCAGGGACATGCTGGCTTTCCCCTGTGCCAGGAGCCATGCAGAGATGGCAGCTCAGTGAACTGCTGCTGCTGTAAAACATTAATGTATATATAACACATACATGTATGTGTAAAAATAGGTTTGTTTGCAGACAGGTCAGCTTGCAGATTTCAGAGGGCCAGGAGCTGAGAGCATGTACATATTGAAGAGGGAGTACAGAACTGAGGTAGCAGAAGAGGTGATACAAATATTCACGTCAAAATGGAAACGCAGAGAGTAAAGGCTTATTTCCTCCTGTGTTGAAGTTACAGGATGAAACACCTACACAAGACAAAAGGGAAACAGAAACTGACCTTCAGTTTGATCCCATGGGTTGCCAAATGCATGTTCCGTGGCCATGCGCCACTTACAAAGTGAACAATTGAAGTATTTCTGATTCTGGGACAAATGAGCTGCTTCTTGGGTCAGGAAAGCAGAAGTTTGCCAGGCAGGACTGCCAAGCAGGCACACTTGGCCCTGTGAATTCACTGCTGCTGAGAGGTGTGATGTGATGGGCTCAGCCTGACTGCAGTCAGTGCCTCCCTCCCTGAGCAGCACCCATGGCTGTAGGGGGGTACTGCTGGCTTTGCTGTGCCCCCTTACACCCAGCCAAGGTCCAGCCTTCTGCCCATGAGAGATGCAAAAGAGAATGCCCAGACCTGCCATAAGCAGATGTGGAGACAACTTCAGGATAAGAAAGACCACATTCAAAGGGCTTATCAATATAAAAACACCCTAAGAAGCTGAGACAAATTAAAGAAGAGAATGTACAAATGGGAAGGCCAAATAAGCATGTGTGAGGATTATCTATGTCAGTTTGCTATAGATTAATTCTCCTTCAACTCACAACAGACTGTTGTCAGCTTGCCTCTCCCAGGAACTTCATCAGCTGTCTCAAATTTCTCAGGTAGGATCAATTCTAGAGCTGTACTTGCCAAAGATAGGAGGAAATGCAGGCAAGCATTGATAAGACACTGCACTAATGTGCAGGAGGTTGCTAAAAGTAGAACTGATTTTTTTTCAACCTTGCTTGGAATTCAGCAGACCAAGAGGTCAAGTAGTGATGGTCTCCAAGGACTTTTTAATTTACTGCAGGTTCTAGGATGTAAAATGCCTGTGACAGTGCTATCATGGTACTAAAGATCTAATGCTGTATCAGATTACTGGTCTGATTTAATTACCAACGGATAGCCTGTGGTGAAAAGGACACCCTTACTTGCTAGACCTGTAAATCCAGGTCTCATTTTAAAACTTTTTTTTTTTTTAATCAGCTAATTTATTGAAAATGTCATTTTCTTCTGTTTAGAATGCACTTTGAGTCTCGCATGTTGGCTGGGAAGATGGATTGGGGAAAAAAAAGAAATGGAAAAGTTGTACAGTTACCACTCTGTTCTAGTTTAAAACAAATTGTAACCATTGATTCCTGATGGGAAATTATATTTGTGGTTGGAGTTTGATTGGAAATAAAATGAGATATAAACCTATATCCTCAGTTGTGTAAATGAGTCCAGGTTCAAATAGTACTGTGCAGAAGGGTTTTTTATGTGGACAATTGCACAATGAAAACAGGAAACTGGGATAAAACAGGTAAAAGCTGGCATGTTAATACACAGAAAGTCTGTTTGTGTATAAAGAAGTCGTCACAAAATAAGCTGATTGAAAACTCTGTAAATCTCACATCAAGGTCAGGCTAAACTATGACAAATTATTTAATACATATCTAGACAAAACAGAAAATAAGTTTCTGTAGTAATTTGAAATATTTTCATAGAAATCACACTGTTTGTGTCAACTACAATGACTGCATTGACCAGCTACCACTTAATCCTTCTTGGAGGTTTAAAGGTCTGACAAAGACTCTCTGTGTCTTCAGAGCACCGTTCAGTTTACCTCACACACTACTTTTTTTTTTTTTTCAGATATACTCCCAAATCCCAAACCAAAATTGGTGTTGTGGCTTTGAAATGTGTGTTTGTGAATTGTTTCCTTTTGTTCAGCTACACTGTAATATAAAAGATCTAGAAAGAGTCTGATTGCCTGCTGTATCTAAAGAAAACACCTCATCTGCTACAGCTTCTGTCTGAGAGTTGGCGGTGTCATTTGAAAGCTGTGTTTGGAAAGAGGGCGCTGGACCTACGTACAATGAGAACTCAGGGCAGGCACAACAGTTGCAGTGTTCACCATGACACTGAATATATTCAGTTTAGCACAAAAGTTCAGTGTGTTTTCTATGAGATAATAAAAGATTTAATGAACTGCAAAAGTTTATTTCTTATATATTAAGACATTATAGCAATTTTTATTACACTTGATTGTATATAAAATGTAGCTTTGGTTTCTTTTAAACAAAAGACAAAGAATCAGCATGATTTCTGATGTAGATTCATACAGGGCAATCTTAAAATACATCTTTAAGGTCTGTATTCTTACAGATACCATTGTCAAATAACAAAGTTACTTTAGTTACAGTTCCATGATCCATTTTCTTTAGGAGTTGGGCTGCTTTAATAACTTCTGACCACAGTCTGCTTCTTGGGTGCCCTCCACACACCCTTAGTGCAGGTAAAAACTTTGTTCAGCCGTGCTGCAAATTTCATAATAGATACATTCTGGATTAAAAATAACCTCTAATTAAAAACAATTGAATAATATTGATGGGTGGAGGGGCAGAATGGTGTGTCTGTGATACAGAAATGAAATGAGCTGTGAGGGGGCAGTACAAAAATAACTTATTTTATTGTGATCTTCAGTGTTGCTATAAAAGCATGTAGCAGATCAATGAGAACTGCAACACTGACTTGTAGAACCTTGTAAGAACTGGGCATAAGCCTAGCTTGACAGGGTATTTTTTTAGCATATTGCTATGATGTGGTCAATTTATGGTTGCAGTGATACTTACATCGACATTTAATGAAGCATAGAGCTAAAAATAACATTGCATACTATAATAGCCTGAGCTTGGTTATTTTTTAGAATTTTATTTTATTGTATTTTAAACTATTACTGCTCCAAATTGCCTTTTGTCATTCATTTGAGGAAAACACCTTTAGAAATGCTGTAACTTGGTATTTATTGTGTTGCCATTATTTTACTATGTTGTATAGATGGACAAAAAAAATCTGTTGTTCAGAAATATGTACTATTACACAGAAAAGAACCCAGAGAATATATGTGAGACTACTGAATTTAATCTGCCTGGGTATTTTTAATGACGTAAGAAAATTCGTGTGTAAAGGCAACTCCCTACTTTACTTAAAACAGGACTTTTCCTTCCAAAAAATCAGTCTAAGAATAAAATGGTTTTACTTAATTCTAGCAATTATATTTACAGTGGGAACTCCAGCTAGGTAGTGTAGAAATTTAGATGTTGACAAATTTAAAATAATTCAATTACTACGTAATGCTTCCTGGCATTTTCAATCAACAATCCCACAGCACTTTCCATAAAGTAGGCTCCAGGAATTAATCAATATACAATCTATACCTTGCCTACTCCAGGGATTGAAAAAGGCATCTGATCTGTGTCAGGAATATGCTTGACTGTCTGATTGATGTTTTGTTTGTTTAAAGGGAAGTAAAAACTATTTTATCTAGGAAAAAACCCCCAATGATAAATACTTTAAAAGATTAACTGTACATATATTTAGTAAGAGGTTGGAATTTCAGTGATATAGATGCTGCCTTCATAAGCAGTGATAAGCTTTTTAAGAAAGTTTGTCTATTACAAATTACCTCAAAATTAACAACTTCAATAAGCTACTACTAAAAATACATTATTTTTTTTACCTAAAATTTGATAGAACTTACAATTAGACATTTCCTTAGAGGAAACACTTCTTCCCTAGAGATTTCTTCGAATCATTACTGCTTTTTCAAGGGTACTGCCAGAATCTTCTAACAATTCAATTCAAAATTTCTGGATTTCATGTATAGAAGTTTTGAATGTAGCCAAAAAAAGTAAGACGAAGTGTTATGTTTTGATTAATTTTTATCAATATGATGAAGATTGTTGATAAGGCATGCCACTACACTGTACAAATTCTTGCTTATGGGACTGGATTTCCAGCTTCATTAAAGCCTGTGAACTGAAGCAGATTTATTTGTGTATGATTTAAGGCCTGACACAATGATTAGCAGTTCAAATTCCTACATAACACAGTGTTTCATTCATGCTGCTCAACAAATCACTGGGTTGGAGTATGTATTATAAGGAGACATCAGTTTTAGGGCAGACTTGAACTGTTTTTCATCGTATCCCATTTTAAGTAGTTCCTGTTTCTGCCACTTCTTCCAAATGTCAAGCTATTCCTGTGTTTCTGAGTATGACACTCTGCAGTGGCATGCAAAATCAAAATGGAGAACTGATATGGCTTTTTTCTTTTGCTGTGTTAGTTTTAATTTGAGTTCAGCAGACAGTTCACCATTCAGCTACACAAAGAGCTGCGTGGCAGAAGTGAGAGAACAGCATGGGAGTAGGTATAAGTAGTAGAGGATGAGCGAGGGAAGGGCTTCACACGGCAGCTCTGCTATCTGTAGCTGTTCTGCACATTTTTCTCTTCTCTACCATAGCTGGCAGAAGGCAAGGCAGAGCTGTACCTCACTGGCTGAGGTTCACAGTCTAGCATGAATTGACTTCTCAGGCAATTAAAGCAAATGTGCTCGATTGTGAACTGAAAGGGTTCTGTTGTGGAAACGTCCTCGGGCAGAGGGGATGGCAGGACAGCTGGATGGCTGCATCCAGCCATTGCAGCTGTTCTCTGCTTTGTGCTTAGGTCAGAGCTCTCCTAAGTGCACCATGTGTTGAAAAATGCACTACCCTGCTCCATGATTTGCTGCAATACTATGCTTCCTTAGGAGCTAAAAATTAGCATCTTCTTTCTGAATTGAATTCTGCTCATCTCCTTCTCATCTTGACCTTCTTGTATCAGTATGTACAAGCTTCAGTACTGAAATCTACTATTTAGAACATAAGAGGATTTTTTTAAAGAGTGTGGGCTAGGACTTGGATTTCTTAGCTCTGTGAGCTATCTTATAAAGTAAGGAGGAAGGTGCAATTGTTAATTCAGGGGGATAAATTTTGGGAAAAGGGAAGAGGGCATGAAGAAAATGCCAACTAGACTGCTTATTGGAAAGTCCATAAATAGGAATTAAGACTACGATTTCTATTATATAAAGGTTTGTGGTTTTTAACAGATGACGACCACATAAAATAACGGAACAAAAAAGTTTTTTACTTCAAGTACAGCAAACAGAAGTTCAGAGTGGATTGTAACTTTATTTGCCTCTAATTCAAAGAAGGAAACAGACTGGATAATTAGATAAAATAACCATGCTGAAAATAAGTTATCTGAAAATTATAAAAGGCCTTCCAAACCAGAAATAGATTAATGCTAGCAAGTGTATTTTGACCATGCATTTTAACATATAACCTCAATTAATCTTGGGTAAAACTCTTGAACCTCATAACTCCAGCAATTCATAGAGGAAGTAGCCTTGAAAGCACAAATATGTACAAAGGAAACCTAATTTTATTGGTTGATTGAATCTGAACTTTGTTGTCTTTGTAGATTTTGACACAATGCAAACATAAATGCAAACTGTTGCTTAGCATTTGCTTACAATTGGCTACCTTTGAATCTTTTCTTCTCAGCACAAATTTTCTGGAGTTTTCTTAGTCCTCTAATGTATACAGGATTGTAACATGTAAATCTTTCTATTCTGGACTTTTGAAGACCTATTTACTCTAGATATGTTATGTTATTTAGACCTATTTATTGTAGTCGCTTTTAGTACATTTTGAATTTTAAAAAATATACCAGAATAAAAGAGTAAACATTGTGTCTCTCAAAGCAAAGACTTGTGTGTCAAATTAATCAGTATCTCTGAATGTTTAATAATAGTGGTTGTATCTAATCTCAGTCAAGAGCTACAAATGTATAATTATCTGATGGTAAAACGTGATCTTTTACAAGGATTTGTGTTTAAATAAGATAAAGGTTTTGGTGGTTACAAACAGCCCTTCTGCTCCCATGTAAGTCCAAGCCACCGACGAAAGGAATTGGAGTGCCTCTAACCTAGCTCAGAGGTAAAAAGATTCAAGATTAGTTTTTAGTTCAGATCATTGATCTAGTCCTTTATACAATGACAGAAATGTTTGTGCCAACCCAAGAGAGAAGGTGGGCACCAACAGCAAGAGGTGACACCATCTGTTTCAGCAGCAGCGTGGATTTATGTGAGATTGAAGTGACCATGTAAATAGAGCCTTGGAAATGAAACCTGTTGGCTGGAAGAGTCTGTTTCCTCAAATAGATTAATGATTTGTTTACAACAAGTTAAGCCACAAGGGAATCCTTAACAGGCTGTGCCTGCTTTCTGGGTTAGAGATGGCTCCACCTACTCATGCAATAGAAGCACTAGCATTTATAAGAATCTGAGTAGGAAATAATAGGAAATAATCTACTAGGATAAAATTAAAGGTAACACACTGATTAAGTCAGAGTTCACAGAAATTTGCAAAGGGGAAGGAAACAGTATCTTTCTCTGAAGGGAACATGAAAGAAAGTTTATATATAGAGGCTAGATGAGTGCCCAGATTTTCATCTTCATCCGCAAAGACAGGCCTAAGAAAGTACAGTCTGTGTAAAACCAGACTCCTAGATAGATATGTGAGCAAGTAGATGACCGAGTAGCACAAAAAGAGAGAGATCTCTAATTTTTTCTAGACTTTATTTTAGGAAATGCAGGTAATTTTATTTTAAATCATATTATATATTGTGTATATGCACTTACGAAATTTAGCTACAAACCCGGGCAATGGCAAATGCTAGGGCATTACATTCTACTGGTGCTGTAATACTTCAACACTGCAGTATCTGCTCAGGATCATGGAATATTTCTTAAGCATATGCAGAGAAAAACAGTAATCTTGGAAGCCATGCTAGGCAGATTGGAAGTTGGTAAAGCTGCTGTGAGAAGGAGAAGTCTTGTGATAATTAACATTAGCCAGAGGCTCCCTGCATATAATATGATGGTAGGGAGAGTTGGGTGAACCCTGAGGATTTCCCACGGAGTCTCTTATGACAGCATTTGAGTTAAATCAGTATATGGGTGCAGCTGCTTCAGGAAACTGAAAGAAGCAAGTCCAGCACCACTGCAATAAGTTACTGTTTAGCTTTCATGTGATGTTAAAACCTGTATTACTTGCTCAAATTATAGAGACTTGCCTTCAAAAGAAATTGGATAAAATAATTTATTATATTTTAAAGGGGCACATTACACTGACTATTTTGAAGAACTCAGTTTCTTCTCTGTAGCTTTTCAATATTTTAATTTGTCTCATATATTCATTCCTTGTATATCCAGAATTCCTGGATGCTTCAGTCTTTCCAACCATTTTTTGGTTTTTCTGAGTTATGTTCAATATGTAATAATTGTCATGGAACTGCAGGTGAATGTAAGAAGTTATAAAACCACATTTACCGTTTGACATAGTGAGTGACAAACACTGCATTGTAAAACTAGCAGTCGATTTCTATCTTATACAAAAACCCTGCATCACTGGAATAACAACATGTAGTGTTGTTATAGCTGGATAGGAAACTTAAGAATTAATAGGTAGCAATAAATCAGCATAACTTTTACTGCTTGGACATTTAGATATACCAAGGCTTTGGTGTGGGCCTACAAAAATGGCTGATGTGTGAACTGCAGAATGGAAACTTACGAATGGAAAGGCTGTACAGTAAATAATACATCAATATGACTTATGTTCTACCTTTTTAGTTTTTCTGCATCTGCCCCCCAGTCTTTAGAATATTTCCTTGCATTTCCACATCCAGTGAATACCAAGTCAGTGCACGTTACATGATTCCTGTTACTGCTCTGGCTTATGTGGCCTAGCTTTTCATGGGAGTTGCCTCTTCTGAGGCTTAACTGGGAATTTAACAGGTAACTGAAAAAGGCTGAAATGGCCTTATTTTTTAGCATTTAGCAAAGCCTGGGCACAAAGAGTACTTGAAGAAGAACTAAACATTTCAGTTCTGGAATAAAGCACCTGCTCTCACAGATGATGAAGATCTCATGTTCTAAGTGAAAAATATATCCCCTAATGAACATATGCCAGGAACTGTTTGGATCTAGATGTAACAGGAATGAAACATTTAGATCCTTGCCAGCCATATGGGACACCAACATTTCACAATTACTCCCAGCCTGCCATTCCAAGTGTTGGCAGAGAACACTGGATGAAGTAAGGGCTTGAGATTATTCAGCAAAATGTTAAAATATTTTGCGCTGTGGCCTCCTCTTTTGTTGCTGTTCTGTTGCATGCCCATAACCCAGCTAAACTTGTGCAAACCACTGAACTGTAGAGGGAGGTGATGCAGAAAGCACAGCCATCTGGGCCTGCTGAATAGGAAGAGAAGAAAACCCTGTGAGAGTCACTGGCTGTTACTAAAGCCAGGATTGCTTTTACAGGAGTGCCAAATCTTACTAATTAATTTTCAGATTTATACTTCAGGGTGACTCTGGCAGTGATTATATTATTCAAAAAACAGTCACAGACTGTTCTTGAATCTTCAAGCATAGATCTCTAAATTTTTTGTGAGCTGCTAACATTTGGTTTCCATACATACATCTTTCCTTAAGAGTAAGCCCTGCCAAAGAATAGCAGCTTATCCTTACAGTAGTATTTTGTGACTTGTCTTTTAAGGAAAGCAGTGTTCTTTGGTAAGTTCACTGAACACCCAAAGCACAACATGGCACGTTTGTCTCATTTTTATCCCACTACCTTGGCGTAACCTTTGTGCCTGAAGTTTCAGAGACAAAAAGCAGCAGGACTGGAGACTCTCAGCTTCTGGCTTTGACTCTGTTAACACACTGCATTAAAAGAAGTCACAATCAAACCATAAACACAAGAAGGCTGGATAAAACCCAAACCTTGCGTAAAACAAGATGATTTTACTTGGACTTAATAGTGTTCCCACAAATTTCAATTGGACTGAGGCTTCCCACAATGCCTGAAGGGCTGAGAGAGCCTCTGGTGAAGAATAGGCAACTTTCCCCCACTTCATGGCACTAATATAGAATTACAGAATGGCTGGTGTTAGAAGGAACCTTAAAGATCACCTTGTTCCAACCCTCCTGCCATGGGCAGGGACAACTCCCAACAGAGCAGTTTGCTCGAAGCCTTGTCCAACCTGGCCTTCAACTGGGGCGTTCCCACTTTCTCTGAATAGGGCAAACTATTCAGGTTGTTCTCACCAAGCCTCACGGTAAAATATTTGCTCACCTGTGTTCATATGGGTCCAAGCAAACGCTCCTTCCTTATTTTGGAGGAACTACTCCTTTTTCGGTTTTGTGGGGGGAGTTTTTGGTTGTTGGGGTTTTTTTTTAAGACTGTAAGGAGCTCTGCAGCTGTTTTTAATACCCTGCCCAGTAAATGACAGGAGCCTGTTCGCAATCAACGGCACGCGTTATTTATCAACAGATTTTTCCATGATTGTGCCCAGACAGCTCCCCGAGCACTTTCGGGCAGACACGAGGGGAACTCGGGGGTGGCTGTCGGCTCCCCCGGCCCCGGAGGGAAGCGGGACCGGGACAGCCCCAGGGGCTGGGGGCAGGCGGGGCTCGTCCCGCCGCCTCAGCCCCGCCTCGCTCCCCGCAGCTGCCGCCTTCGCCCTGCCGAGCGGCGGCTGGGGCGGGAGCCGCCCGTCCTGCCCGCTGACAGGCGCCGCGCCTCGCCGGTGCCCGAGGCGGCTGCTCCCCGCCGAGCCGAGCGGAGCCGGCGGCGCGGCTGCGGCCACAGGCGGGGGGGAGCGCTCCTCGCCGCTCCGCCTCCGACCGCCGCCCGCTGCGGGGATGTGTGATTGCCATGGCGAGGCGGCTCTTCCCGGGGGCCTGGCTGAGGAAGCCCCACTCCGCGCAGGTAGGCCGGCGAGGGGCCGCCGCCGGCGCCCGTCCCTCCCCGCAAAGTTCCCTCCGGAGCGGCGCCCCCCGCAGGGCTCTCGCCGCTTCCCCCGGCCCGGCGCGGCCGCCGTTCCCCTCACGCCGGCGCCCGGCGGCGGCCGAGGCTCGGCTGCGCCGCGCTGCCGCTCGGCCGGCGGGAGGCGGCGGCGCCGGGCACGGCCGGCGGGGCACCGGGAGCAGGTGGCGGCGGCCTCGGGGCCGCGGTGCCCGTCGCCGGCCGCCCGCCGCTCGGCTCGGGCCTCTCCCGCCGCCTCCGGGCGGAGCGGCCGGCGCAGGACCTGTTACGGGGCGGGCGGCCCGCGGCTCCCCGCGCGGCCGGCGGGGCAGCGACACCTGCGGCACTGCGCGGCCCCGCTGTGCGCCGCCGGCCCGCGCTGCAGCCATCCGCCCTGGCCGCGCATGGACCGCGGCGGCCGCGAGGAGTAACTCACGCCTCTTCTTGCGTGTCTTCTAAAACATGCATGTCGGGCGCTTTGCTGCTCCATGCATGTCCTTATATGTTCGTAGACACACTTTTGTGTTTCTGTATGCAGGTATACGTTTGCGTTACTTCAGGTAGATGTTTTGGTTCGAAGTGCTGTGGCTATCGTGTCGTAGGAAGTTCTGCGGTGAAGCGTTAGTCAGTCATGTTGTGGTAGCTTGATGGTTTATCCGCTGAGCTTTCCCTTATCAGCTGGGTTGTATTTTAACTAGATTGTAACTAAGGTGAGCTTTAGAGTTGAGTTGGAGGAGATAAATAATGTTTGCTTTTTTTATATATGCTGCCTATGTGTTTGTCATCTGTTGATATGCCTGATGATCATTGGATTAAAAATTTTTAAACTCCATATTGTTGCATTTTAAAATCTCGAATATTTAAATTTCTTCTCATCTGGAAAAGTTCCAGTTGAGGAAAAATCTTGTTCTCTTTCTGGAAGTACCTGAAGTAAGATGTAATGATTAGTGAGAGGCATACAGATAGAATTTTACCCTCTTTAATATTTGTTTCATGGTATGTATTTGCAACTCGGGTCCATATCACTTGGATTTTAAACCGAAAAAGATTACTCTAGATCTATTTACTGAAGTAGACATTTCTGCAATATTTGGATTCCCATGGCATCAAGCCTTCCATACAAATAAACATGAATTTGTAATCTGTACGCTACCTTTCAAATTAGGAGTCTCCAAACTGCCTCTTTTGCCTTGATAGTCTCCTTCTTTTCATCATATAGCGATATCTGATAACATTCTTCTCTATCTTTTTCTCAAAATTTAACGTCTTCCAACCAAAATACATTATTTTAAAATCTGCTAAGAAACAAGAAGAGCACAAAACTATGTGTTAGAAAAGCCAGATAAGTTAAATATTTGCTTCTATTGTAGATTAAAAAAAAATCTGGTTGTGCTTGCTTATACTGAGAGCTGATTTTGCATATTCTAGGGATTGTTTTAGGAGATTTGATAGTGGCTTTGTGAACATAAACATATTTTTCTGTTAGTGAATGTATGTTGATATTTGATGCTTCCATAGAATGGCAAGCAACTATCAATATATTGACTTACTTGTCACTGCATGTTACTGTTGGTACATGACAAATGTAGTCATGATGTAACTACACTAATTGCTGAGTGCTTTATTGAGATTTGTCTCCAAAGAAGCCCGTGCTCTCTAAGTGATAGACTCAACCCACTGAGGGCTAGGAGCAAGGTGGAAAGACTTGTGCAGTGTTTCTATGTAGCATTTCAAGTAGCACACGGGCAGGGAGATGCTTGTATAGTGCAAGGTTATCACTGAGTGGATTCCAGCCTTTGCTGGCTGGTGTTCCAGACTTCTCGAGCATTATATTGTGAAATGAATTGCCAGAACATCAGGTTCTGTGAGACAGAGCTTAATACTTGTTCCAGCATTTCTTGCCCTAATGGGGGCAGGATGTTATGAGCTGGGCTGCAACAGATATTCTATGGCAAATGTTCTTACTTTAGACATGCTTTAACTTTTGTGCAGAATGCAAGACCCACAGGTAACCAGTTGAGCCTAAAAAAGACATCCTGCCATGTGTCAGCTCATGTAAAAAGGGCTGGGCACACTCTTAGCTGTCTTAGCTCAGCCCAAAACTTAGTGTTAGGGCCTCCCTGAGTAAGTGTTAAAGTCCTGTCAACTATGAAGAATAGTAACTCTGAAGTACAAAGCTTTGCCATTGTTTAGACTGCAAATCATGTCATAATAGTAAACAAAACAACAAAAATACCCTAAAACCTGACAAACTTAAACACCACTAAAGACCACAAAAATAATTTAATTGTATTTATAGGATTTTACAGTTGAGTGATTTACACTGGGATTTTGTTTGACAAGGGGAGTTAGTGTCCCAAATTTAAGGGACATTGCCCTGAAGTTCTTTCTGATAGCTGTAGTTACCAATTGTATTGTGAGGCTGAGGACTAACCAGCAGGATTGCTTATGACAATAATCATGTAAAAAGCACCTGCAAGTGTGGAAGTTTGACTTTATAGATTTTGGACCAAGTTTACAGACTCTTTAAAGATGGCTCATGAACTTCAGTAATGTACAAGAGACTGAACTTGCTTATTCTTCGTCTCTTCAAAGACAAAGAGCCATAAAACAGAAATTTCCTAAATAATCTCTTTGCTCTAAGATTTAATCTCTTCTGCTTTAACATTTAAGGAGAGATGTCCCTATTTCCATCTTGGTCATTATTTTATTTCAAAACATACCTCAGCTCTGTTCCCTCACTTTGGTTACTCAGGATACAAAATAATTCAAGACACTGGCATAATCATAGGCATGCAGTGTCTGCTTTTAAAGATGTGAATGTGTCCTGTTCACGGCATCCAAAACAGTGTGGGCTAATGCTCTCAGACATCATGTCAGCCTACCTGAAATGCCTCCTGTGATAGACAAATCAGCCTCAACAGAGAACAAAACAAAATTGCTAACATGATTGGCCTACTTTTTTTCATCTGTCCTTTTCTATTGCAAGCATGTAAGACAAATGGAGTGAGCAACTCTGATTTGGAGATAACCACAGTGTAGTAATGTGTAATACTTTCCAGAATTAAGCTCTCTGTACTATTAAACAAAGAAACACTTTCATACTCTTTAACCATGAAAATGCTTTGAATAAAAAGTACACTCACCAAAAATCTGTCAAGTTATGTTGCATGTTGATTCACTACTCTCCATATGCTTTGGAGTGCATCCAGGCTTGAGTTTTGCCAGAAGTGGTTTTCCAGTTCTATTTCAGGGGATGAATGTCTAATTATTATTCAGTGCTCATGACTTAGCAGAGTATACAAGTGATGGAAGAAGTTTAATCTGTAACATCAAGCATTGCAAGTGCTTCCCTCATTCTTGTTTTTCTGCGCTCATATAAGTCTGACTGAAGAGCAGAGTTGAAAAAAGAAACTGTTTCCTTGTTTTGAACACTTTCTTCCTTTTTTTTTTATGATTTCGAATTTCTCAGTCTTTCTGTTGCCCTAAAAATCTTCTTATGACAAGTTTCCTGGCAGTTTGTCACAGTTTCAAACAGAGTCCATCTACGTGTGTTGTTCCCTAAATGCTGTCTGGGACTTCTTGCTCAGAACTGTTCCAGTGATCGGCACAGCTGCTGTAAGTCCTTGTGTTCAGGGTCCATCCCCTGTGTGACCAGACGAGCTCAGTAAAGCCCTGGCCCTGCTTTAGGACAGCCTGTGCATGTACCAGGTGAAGTGACCTTAGTGTGTCTGTGCTTACAGACCCATTCTGGGGAGAAAATGAAAATTTGGTAGGGCAGTGTATGGGAGGAAATGAAACAATGATCAGGCCTTTTGTTGATGAGGAAGTCCGTATTAGTAAACTAATTCCCTTTGAAGCAGAGAGTGGAACCTTGGTTGTCTGTAAGCAGTGAGCTGCTGTTGTCCATGCTCTAAACTGGCTGGGCAGCTTTTGCAAGTCCAAAGTGCACGACTCCTTTGGCACAGTGCTGAGCTCAAAATAAATCTAGCTGCTCTGGAACTTCCTGCCAAATACATGATGTAGTCAGATGGCATTTGGGGAGGATTTTTGGTCTCAAGTACATTCTCTTTCTGCCTAAGGAGGACAATATTTACAGTATCTGTACCATGAGGATGGTCAATATTCTGCAGTGGTCCTGAGGTCTGCAGGTTGCTGCTGGTCTCTGAGGTTGTATTAAATGTATACAATAAAACAAAATTTCGTTAAACAGTACTTTGGTTTAAAGTGTATTATAAAGATTCATGGAATGATTCAGAAAGAAACACTGAAGAAAGAAGAGGGTTTGTTGTCCTAGCAGCTTTGGTTCTCAAGCAGTTTTTACACATGAAACAGCTTTCCCTAAAATTGTCAATTTTATTTCTGTTGATCTTCCCCAGATTTTACCAGTAGTTTTCTGTGCTTCCTGTTCTGCTATACAGCAGAGTTACTAGAAATAGCTTTAAAAAAACCCAAAATTAGAAAACCTGTCTCTAAAAAAAATCACTGGAATAAAAAGTTAATTGTAGCTCTCTCATTTTTTTTAACCAGGTAGTTTTAAGGTTGTCAAGTAAGTGTGTGTGAAGGCATGAAGGAATAGGGATGCACAACTGGCAGGACCACAGCTTTATGGATTGGAATCACCTTTGGGTCTTTTGAAACTGACTTTTTCTGGATTTTTTGTTTCCAAGAGAAAAGGTAGAATGCATGCTGGTTGTTTGTTATATTTTAATAAATACTAATAAATTACTGCAGTCTTTCTGGTTAAAAAAAAAATTTGCTTATTTGCGTCTGCTGCAGTTCTGTGTATGTATGTGATGGCAAAACTGCTCATCATTACTGGCTTTCTTGGAACCTTTTCCAAACACATGGAATAATTTTTCTATGATGAACAGTCAAGTTAGGACCTGTCGATTTGGAAAAGAGATGACAACACAGGGAGGTATGTTATAGTGGCCTACAAAATCATGTCAGATGGGGACAGAGTGAACAGAGATTGTTCACTCTTCTCTTCCAATACATGAACTAGGGGGTCTCAAACAAAGCTAATATGAATCAGATTTCAGAAAAATAAAATCTGGTCCCTGGTCTTGGTAGTGGATAGTAGACTTAGATAGTTAAGTAATTGCTTAAGTTTATTGTGGATGCTGAAAGCTTATGTAGATTTTTAAGGGAATCTGGGTATTTAGTGAAAGAGAAATGATTTGAGATTTACTAAATATAGAATATCACATCTGGCTTAGCAAGTTCTTCTAGAGGTAACTGGGAGCACACTTAGTATATATAATAGATGTAATCAGTCTTCAATAGTATCTTCTATAGCTATTGCTGAAGATCTTATACTGACCAAATAGAGCTGCTCTCATGCAATTTCCTTATAGCCTGCTGCTAAAGCTGATCCTGATCTTCTAATTAGTTTCTGATCCTGATGTGAGTGTCAAAATCAACCTGTGAGCACACCAGACTCTGAGGAGGAGAAAAAAAAAAAAGGAAGGAAAAGTTCAAAACATCCCTCCTACTTTATAAGACACTTACCTCTCCCTCAGTTCTCTATTTATAAATTAATAAATTAATTCTGCCCCTGTGAAAACTCTGTATGTGAGGCCATAGAAACAACAGGAAAGTTGTGCAACTTTCTGTTGTGGAAAGTCCACAACAGTTGTGGGAAGGTTAAGGTGAGGCTAGTACAGAAGAATGTTCTTTGCATAATTAATGGAAGAATTTTATTTGCATAATTTCAAGGAAGGAGTGGGAGACTTTAGCACATGGAACTTGACCACAATAGCCATACTTCTCATTGTATCTCTATCTTACATATTTACACATTAACACAGATTTTTATTATTTTTTTCCACCAAATTCCTGGTCTGTTGGATTGAGTGGAACGTAGGTAACTGGTCTTAGAGAAAAATGCACTTAATTGAGCTCCAGTTTATGATTTTGATCAAACTGGTTCCTGCAGTCTGGCTTGCCCTGGGAGGGTCTGACACTTTTTCTTCTAATTATTTATATCCCCACTTTCCTTCCTCTTACCTCCCCTGTCAGTTTCACTCACTGAAAGAAGCAAGTGTTCCATATAATGCAGTCTGCTTATTTTATCACTGTGGAAGTCAAATTCCTTAACGATGGGACAGTAAATGATGTTTACTGCTGCTCAGTGAGTTACAAACAGTATTTTCTGTTTGTGTGCTCCAGGTCCGTCTGTCGTATGTGCGGATCAAATATCTCTTCATCTCCTGGCTGGTGGTGTTCATTGGCAGCTGGATTATGTATGTGCAGTACTCCACCTACACAGAGCTGTGCAGAGGACATGACTGTAGGAAAATAATAGTAAGTATATCTAGTATAGCTTTTTGAAGTGTTTAACTAATTCAGTCAGTGCCACATGTGATTTAATCAAATTCTCATATTCCATCATGCTGAAGTAGGATTACAACTCCAGTTTCAGATAAAACCAGTTGTGTCTCTTAACATTATTTTGGCATAAGGTTATTAAAATTTTTTCTTAGGTTTTTCTTTCAAGACTCAGGTGTTGGAAGAGATAGAGTTGTTGCCTCCTTTCTTTGGCAATTTGTTAAATATTTTTCTCTTTTTGTTTCAGTGTGATAAATACAAGACTGGTGTTATTGATGGGTCAGCATGTAGTAGTCTTTGTGCTAAAGAAACATTGTATTTTGGAAAATGTTTGTCAACAAAGCCCAATAACCAGGTAAGGCTTTACTCATCCAACCTAGTTTTATTATTTCCCACTGAAATGTCATTGTCTGGAGCATCAGGTAGACCTTAGTGTCGGCAAGTTGAACCTGTTTAATCCAGATTATTTAAAACTTTATTTGCTGTGACAGGCAGAGCATGTGTGTGAATGTACACACACACACACACACACACACATATATATATACACCCCCCTATACTGAGAATATATACTCTAATACAAATTAATATATCTAATATGCACCTATATACAGTAATATAAATTAGTCCTGTATGTAGAGGGGTATATGGTTATTTTATATGACATATATTTTGGAAACATATTATATATATTCTAAACCCTTCCACAGTTTGCCAGAGTGTGCATACTTTGTACAGCATGCTGCTTCTCTGCTATCCTGCATCACCAACAGAAGCAGCAGCCTTATTACAGGCCATGCAGAGGTGGCAGTGATGCCAGTGTGTTGTTTGGGAAGCTCTCTGTGTTTTGGCAGTGCAGTGTCTCAGAAGTGCCTGCAGCAGTGAGTCGTCTTTGAAGCTGCCATTGTTCAAATTGCCATATTCGTTGTCTGCACACAGGATTCAGCGTCTGATCTGTGTTGCTATTTGACTCTTGAAGCAGTGGTTGGAGGACAGGTGGTCACCAGATGGACTTCTACAGTGTTTTGTACCTTTTCCCCTCTTTTTCTGCATAGATCTATTTAGGAATCTGGGGAAATCTGCAAAGTGTTATAAAATGCCAGATGGAAGAAGCTGCTCAACATGATTTTGGTACTGACCCAGAACCAAGGAAGGAAATAGTCCTATTTGATAAACCAACAAGAGGAACCACTGTTGAGAAATTCAAAGAAATGGTGTATGGTCTTTTTAAAGTAAGTATATTTTTATTTGTTCTATTTTGACAGAAAGACTCATTTTCTTCAAGCTGGAGAGAATACCCTGTTGTATTAGCCTTGTTCAAGGGTATGCTAGAAAAATAATCAGCACAAAAATAGTTTTCCCCAGAAGTGCTTCTCTTGAAGTAACTAATTACTTGGGTTTTTCTTTACTCTTTAAATGATGGAAGCTGGCATTCATTTTGTATGTCTATAGATTTTCCTAGTATTGGTATAGAAAACATGATGTAAGGCTGATGTCAGTTGTCATGCATTACAGCAGCTTTGTCTCTTAACAGTGAGCAGCAGGTGTGTTAGGGTAGTTTTTAGGAAAATTTGGAAAAAGTTGATCTGCCTAATTGAAAATGGAACAGTTCTAATTCCAGCAATGGCTTCTTACTCTGTAGTCCTACAGAGAGGTAGGTGGAGGTGGTTACATCAAATAACAAAATCAAGCATGGAATTTGTACTAGTTTTGTCTTGGTACGCTTAATAATTGGACAAAATGTAGTTGATAACATTATTCCTCTACGTTTGTAAGGTCTAATCAGCTGAAAACTAAAACTGATCTAAACTTCTAAATTCTGAATACTTTTTCTTAGAGAATATTGAACAAGCTACTTGATACAATTTTCCTAAAGACTGATCTGAACAAGAATGGTGATTTTAATATTTGCATTTTGAAGTGCAAAGAAAGGTAGGGCTTTCAGGGGATTGTATGCTCAGTGCCTATGAAAACAGAACAAAAAAGACGCTTTACAGGCACCTGCTGGCAAGTCCTGTTAAATCCATAACCAATGAAAACCAGAACATACATAGTTATTTGTATTATTCATAAAAGGAGAGTTACAGGAGGAAGAGTAACAGATGGATTGGGAGTAGTTAAAGAAGCCATATTTAATCTTTTTCGTTTGTTGCTTTTAGGCAAAACTGGGTGAACAAGGAAATCTTTCAGAACTGGTTAATCTCATCCTGTCTTTCGCTGATGGAAACAAAGATGGAAGAGTCTCTTTGCCAGAGGCAAAATCTGCATGGGCACTCCTGCAGCTAGAAGAGTTTCTGTTAATGGTCATCTTGCAGGATAAAGAGCATACTCCCAAGCTGATGGGTTTTTGTGGGGATCTCTATGTGACTGAAAGAGTTGAATATACCTCTCTCTATGGAATCAGCCTTCCATGGATTATAGAACTTCTCATTCCCTCTGGCTTCAGAAGAAGCATGGACCAGTGGTTCACTCCATCATGGCCAAGAAAGGCAAAAATAGCTATAGGGCTTTTAGAATTTGTGGAAGATATTTTCCACGGACCTTATGGAAACTTTCTTATGTGTGACACAAGTGCCAAAAACTTGGGATATAATGATAAATATGATTTGAAAATGATAGACATGAGAAAAATAGTGTCAGAAATTAATTTGAAGGAAATAATTAAAGATCGTCAGTGTGACTCAGATTTGGACTGCATTTATGGTACAGACTGTAGAACACTATGCGACCAAAGCAAAATGAGATGTACCACTGAAGTAATTCAGCCAAACTTAGCAAAAGCTTGTCAACTCCTTAAAGACTATCTGCTTCGTGGTGCTCCTTCTGATATCCATGAAGAACTAGAGAAACAACTGTACTTGTGCATTGCCCTTAAAGTCACAGCAAATCAGATGGAAATGGAGCATTCTTTAATACTTAATAACTTAAAAACTTTACTGTGGAAGAAAATTTCTCATACAACTGACTCGTAGCTTCTCCACCAGCAGAAGAGAATATTGATGCCTGCCACTAGAGGTGGCCTAAGACATTTGATAAAAACATTCTGCACCTTTTTAAAGATATTTCTTTACTCAGATTTTATTAATGGTTCTTTCAGTCCTGCCCTTCAGTCAGTAACTCACGACAGGGCTTCTCAGAAAATTAACATGGCACTGAATGATCAGGCAGAGGCCACAGGTCCTTCTGGTGTTCAGTGATGTGTTACGGAAACAAGAACTCTGCATGCTTGACTGTTCTGTGCACTTTGTCAGATCTTGAACAGGATGAAAGTGTTCACTGTGCAACCACATCAGCTGAGGGAACATCTTCCATTTCTGTGACAAACATTGCTCACCTGTGAAATACCTGCAGAGGATTTTTTTCTTAAGCAGTTCCATGAAGAATCACCACTACTGCAAGTAATGTGTCCAAGTCCAAGCTGCTGTTTTGAATAAACTGAACTGTGAGATTGAAGTTTACTAATACCTTGGCATGGCAGAATTTGCACATTAAATAATTTTTAACTGCGGAAAATTAGAATTTTATTCTAGAACGGATAGGTTGTAATATGAGACAAATCAGATTCTGTTTACACATTGTTACCTCATGTTTAGGTCTTGAATGTTTAAGTACTTCCAATATTTTTAATTAAGTCATTGTACAGTGAGCCCTGTATTTTAGAATATTATTTCTTAAAGTCATCTGTATGGTTTAGCAGCAATACCAGCACCTGTTTCAAAAACTTCAGTGGAAACCTTTAACCTAAATTAAGCTGTAGCAAATAGTGAAAAGCAAGGACTTTGTGGAGTAAGCTACAGTATGAAAACTGAAGTTAATTTTTAAAAATATTGAATAGCAGAGATGTCCAAAGTAAGCATTTAGAAAGGAAGTTTGTGTAGTGTAGGAATCTGCTGTATGACATGAGAAACAATTAACAGTTTTGGATAATCTTGCCTCTTACTGTCCCTCCACATTTAGCTACAGATCTGTACTTCAATCTTCTTAACTACTTTCGAGGAGGGTTTCCTCACCCGAGATTTAGGTGGTTTAAAGTCCTTGACCCTCTAAAAGCCCCGAGTCGCATTGGTATAAAAAAGCAGTCTTCAAGGTTTGTTTTCAGGTTTCTCGTGTTGTTTATTATTTGGTATCTCAAAATTTTCTCTGCTCCCAGCTGAGGTCTGGACAGCAGCTGGGACACGAGGCGACTGCCCAGGATGGGACGTCCCCTAACATTTATACAGATAACTACATGTGGGTTATTTACTATTGTGTACCAATGCCTAGTGCCCACACTAAATGTCATTTCTACTTTGACCCAATCCACTCTAACTACTTTGTGCCATCACCACCCCAAAAGATGGAGAAGTACATGAGGTACCACCCAAATTCCACCATCTTTCCCCATTTATCTCTATTCTATAAACCCTAAAACTACTGAATTCTGTATCTTCTACTGCGCTAAACTACTGTTTTCACATCCTGGTGGTTTGCAATTCCTCTCTCTGTGTCAAAAACCTCTCCCATGGACTAAAATCAAACCTGCTGTTTTCGTGAGCTCTGTGCCAGGGTCTCCAAGCCCCCTGAACCGGCTCCACACCCCCCTGTCCAGGGCTCAAATTCCCTTCTGCAGGTCCCAGGTCATCCAAGGGGATGTCCTGGATTCCAACAACTACTGCAGGGAATACATAAGCAAGAGCTAGACCTGAATTTTAAGACAGAAGCTGGATTGTTCAGGATTGTACAATATTGCTCAAATGGGAGCCTATAAGAGATTTTTCAGCTCATTCCTAGCTGTTACTAACTGAGCTGCAGTGTGTTACTATTTTTTTTTTTCTAGTAGCATCTATGAGTCACTGTTAAGACTCAAGTCATGAGTAAATAAACATCACTTGATCATGGCACTCCACAAAGCATGACCACTCTCCCACCTTTAATCTGCACCCTTGTATCTTTCAGATTTACATCTGTGTTCATAATTATGCAGAATTGGATGCCCATAATACACCTGAATACATGCTCAATACTTACCTGTTGAATGTTTGATTTATAAATGCTTTAGGTATAAAGTTGTTCAGTCTTTATGATTTTAATGGCAGCTATCTGTATACTTCTGAATCCTGGCCCATTAATTCCTTTTCAGCAGAGGTAAGAACAAGCTTTAAGTATTTGAAAGGTTAACTGCTCTAGGTATCCTGTCTTAAATGCGTTCCTAGAATGACGACACTGGAGCACAGGATCACAATGAAGTAATTTCTCTATACCAGATGTAATAATATGCAGCTTGGGTTAAGATTGTTCTGTGAACATCAGCCTTTTAGTTGAAGAAATACTATGCTCATGCTAATTATTGTCTTGAACTTGCTAATGTGCTCCAACTATGAACTAGTAAGTATTGTAACCAGCAATGCACTAAAAGTGTAAAGTGGTCATGTTCTTGGTGAAAAAAATCTGACAGTGACTGCTATTTGGGCAGAGAGTACCTAAAATACCCAGCCTCACTGGGTATCTTAACAACTGGAGAATATGTTTAATAGTGCAGTTTGTTGTATAGAATCTTCATTTTTATTACTGTGGCATCAAGTTGAAGATTTCATTGGAAAAAAATACACTTTTGTTTACAATAAATCACAGGCCTCCTTTTTTTTTTCCCCAATGGCAGTATTTACACCAACCAGCAGTATCTTAGAGCAAAACCTTCCATGTAGCCTACTTGACTCATGTTTAAACTGTGCAAACAGTTTGAGTCTACTGGGAAACGAACGGGCACACAGAAATGCCTATGAAAACAAGAGGGAGGAGGCAAAGAAACAGGGCAGGACAAGGCTGGTGATGAAGGAATACTTCTCTTCCAGGTGGCTCAGCCTGCAAGCTGCAGAGGAAAACGGACTGGGCTCTGGGTGGGAGCTGCCCTGTGGGATAAGGGGATCAAAGCTGGTGATTGGGGAGGTGGATGGACATGGAGAGGGGAGGCCGGAGAATACTGAGGAGATGGAGACTGGCAGCAGGGGGAGGGGTGTGAGTGCAAGGTATAAAAGCCCAGGGGTGCTCCTCAGAGGGACCATCTCAAGTCGGTCCTGCATGAGGAATAAACTGCTTTGTGGGCTCTGCTAAGGGAACCCCAGGGGTGAACTGGAAGGGAACAAGGTCTGGCTGTGTGGTGAGTCAAGGGGAAAGGCTCTGGTGTGTAACTGCCAGGGAGTCTCATTCATATTTCCCTAACAAAGCCTCTGTACCTACCCCCATACATGCAACTTAAAAGTGAATTCTCTTATCAACTAAATTATGTGAAGTATTTAGCTCAAGACAGTACCTGTTTCAGTAGCAGCCAAAGCTTGGAGGTGCCAAGTGCCTGAAAGCCTTAGGTTACTTTTGGGCAGAGGCTTTAGAACCTTCTGTGACTACTCTTGGTTTTTTCCTAAGCTACATCCAGATTCCTAAACATGAAGTATGCTGAAAGAATTGTGAAGGACAGATACAGAGCTTTAAAAAAATTTTAAATCTTTCTCTAGTTAGAAGAAGCAAGCTTTTATACTTATTCCTTGATACTAACCACAATTAATTAATCACACTGATTAATCACACTGACTTACTTCTCCATCTTATAGAAGTAATTCTGATGCAGCAGCCTTGGTCTTTGAAGTGTCACCTCTCTTCTCTGAGAAAACTCAATTCACACAGTACTTTGAGAAGGGAGGAAAAAACCCTTTCAGGTACAGATATCTAGATCATAAAAAATATCCTGTTATTTTTATAAACAATATAAATAAGCTGGTCTTACACAGTTGCTTCCTCAATAAATTTATTGCTGCTTTTTCGAAAGCTTCACAGAAAACTGTGGAAGTTGTCTTAACTCTCAGTTCTGCGCTCCTGGGCCCTGAGGAAGCTGGCCTTCTTCTGAGCAACACGGTCCTTCTTCTGGGCAAGGGACATCTTGGGACAGTTCCATCTGCAATGCAAGCACAGTGGGCAGTAGATCCAAAGCAAACAAGTAGCAGTGCCTCACAACTGTGATTGAGAGTGCAGTGGAGTACATATTCCCACTTCTGTAACATGCTTTATTTCCTCATAATGATCTAAGGCTGTAGTTAGGGCACCACAAGAAGCATGGCTGCACAGTTTTAATTTCTCTAGAGGTAAATCCTGTACTCTCTGTGACTGAAGTACAGACATTATCAAGCCCAGTGCAAAAGCTGTGTCTTGATTTCTTTGCTCCCACACCCTTTAAATAGTTTGGTACTGACAAAATAGTCAATGAGCTCTCATCTGGAGAAGCAGCTTTCCCACTGAAAACACTGGGACCTGAAGGCAGACCCTGTTCCAGCTATTCAAGCCACAAGCATTCTTCACTTTGATTTTTTTAAATACTTAAGAGCTCTTGAATTTTATATTCCTACTGCTAAAGTTAACTTCAAAGTTATATAGAACTGCTTGTATCTCAATCTGGTCCAGAATACGTGGCTGGTTGACACAAGTGCATTACTTGTTTTACTGTAAATAAGATATCACCAACAGAAAAGTCTCACAAATGTTAAAAAGAACAAGAATTTTACCTCTTTTTCTTGACTTCTCTCTTGGGTTTCTTTTCATGGACTGGATTATCCCGTATAGCAGCATGGGCTTTTTTATACATTTCTTCCATCTTGTGGGGGGGGAAAAATTAAATTAATCATAGTGGTCCTGTTGTAGGATTATCAAAAATCCAAGATCCCTGTGCCTGCATTGTCCCCAGGCATGCAGTAATGCTGCTCTGTCCCTAAGGCAACTCTGGCTCCATAGTGGCACAAATGTTAACAATATTTTGCTGGTGGTTAATTAAGACCACTAGATCTCAGCTGTGTAAAACTTTTTAGATGTACAAAGCGCCAAGTGTCTGTCTAGTGACCCGAGTCCTAGACTCACTTCATCTGAATACAAGCTATAACTGCTGTTTGCTTAGAAAAGAGATGAAGTTGGCATTTATGTTACTTTCTTTTTAGAATTTGTCAGAAAAAAATAGTAACTAGTTAAATTTATAAAAACCTCAAAACCCCACTGAAATGAAGGGATAGAGAATGAAGTTTGCTACAAAGGGGATATGAAGGAGCTGTGTTTTAAAGCTCCAAGATCACTCACTAGGTACATCAAGCAAGAATATTACAGGCGGCAGGACAAGCCAACTGGAAGGAGTTTAGTACTTGGAAAAAGCAGAAGCAGCAGCTCTGTATTCTTACCCATCTTCTACTATTTTATTAATGATAAAATGAGAAGCAGTACTAAAATATAATGTTTTACAGTCTAGACTTTGATGAAATGCTACCTTGGGCTCTCTCTATTCACCTGGAATAGCACAATTCCCTTCTGGGTCACACAAACAGCACCACAGATTTGACCCACAACCACATGCTCACTCACAGTTACAGAGCATGACAAGCACTACACCTACAGAAATACAGGCTCTGGGGCAAGATAAAGAAAGAGCAGAGTCTGTACAGAAACCTCTAATTTAGTTTCTTTGTTGTGGAGAGGGGAAAGTGGTCCAGCACAGATTTAGGTCCTGTAAGCCTGGATTTATAGACAGAATATTTAAGTTTAACAAGTTTGGCAGGCAACAAGGTCCCACTTTCAGAAATTCTACACTATATTATAGAGCCCTTAATGAAGGAAAAAAATTTCTTTGCACAGGTAATATACCACATGAGTCACATAACTTTACATATCAAACTTATTTGCATTATTACAGAAGTCCCTATCAGCATATCTATTTAAGTTCCCGAGCTCCAGCTGGATAAATCTTACCCCGTCGGGTGTTACATTGTTCTTTATGTACTGGGAGAACTGTTTCTTGTAAGCATCTTCATCCTCCTCCATCAGGTACCGCATGTAATCGGCCACGTTCTGGCCCATGATGTGCTTGCGGTGAACCTCAGCATTGAACTCTTTGCTCTCCGAATCGTAGCCAGGGAAACGCTTGGTGCTGGGAAACCAGGGACAGTCACAGTAAGGCTCTAATTCACAGGCAAGATGCATACTGAGATTACTGATACATCAGCTTCTCCTACAGATAACTGAGGGATAGACCCTCTAAAGTTCATCTCAGCTGCCATCAGTCCCGTCTTGAAACTCTGCAGTACATCAAATACACACCATGGACCAACAACGGTGTGTTCAGTCACTGCAAGTATCATCATGTAGCAGCCAAGTCAAAAAAACTGGACAATTAGCCAAGAACAGGACAGCATGGGAGAGGGTAGGTAAGGAAAACACAGATCTCAAGATTTCTTTCCTCCACTGCTGCTAGCAGAAAGTAGCACTGAGCTGTAATGTCAGCATTACATAACAGTCAAAATATCCACGTGGAAATTTTAAATGAAGGTGGACTACTCAGACTGACTGCTGTATTGACAACTGTAGCGAGTTTGTACCTGGTATGTAGTTTTTTCACAGTGAAATTAATACCTGCACACAACTTGGTGAAGACTTAAACCAAGCAAATACCCTTTCAAGATCTGATGAGGGCATTCACTTGATTTTTAGTAAAAGCAACATGATAGCTCTTTAGTTTCTACAAGTTTCCTAACATCTCTTGACAGTTTTACAATTCCCAGCAGCACTATAAGAATTGCATTTGTAGATTAAAAACCAACCAACAAAACCCCTCCAAACCCAGAATCTAATTACATAACCATTACCATGTCAGTACAAAATTATTTCAGTATAAACTGATTAGTCTAAGTAGACTGTCACATATAGAGGCATCTCAGGCTAACCCTGAAAAAAAATCTTTGTAACACACATTACCTATGAGGGATAGACAGCCCCCCATCCACTGCACCCTTCAGAGCACCAAAGACTTTGTTTCCAGTGGTAGTTCTGGCAAGACCTGCATCCAGGTAGCATGTAAAAGCACCAGGCTTCCCATCCACACTCTCCACATTGTATTCATCACCAGTGACTTCAACTTGGCCTTCATAGATCTTATCGAGGCCAAATTTATTCAAAAGCTATGGGGAAAGAAAATGCACTTTTGAAATTCCCTCCATTAATTGATAATAATGTAGAATTACCACTACTTTAAAATGTGAATTTGCAGTAGAATCATGTTTTAAACAAATTTCTTTACAAAAGGTATGCACCCAATACTATTAATAAAGCTTTCTAACAACCACCACTGTAAGTGTGCCTGTTCAGTTCCAACCTTCTGTTCCTACAGGTACACCACTAAACTTACAACTTAACTCATGAACCCCTGTGGAAAATGGATGGCTGCTGTTTACAAGTTCTTGGACTCTACAAGGTGCATTTCTTACATTTTTGTCCTCCCTCTCTCCAGCAAACTTAAGGGCTGAGACATAAAAGTGAAGCTGAGGCTGCATGCTGTCATACCTCTCACCGTGACCTGACGATCACAAGACACATCAAATCTCTAATGGTAAAGAGCAGAAGTTACGATGTGGAGCACCCCCGAGCCCCAGGTGTGCTGACACAGGGCTGTCAGCCGTGGTCCCTCCTTTCCCCGAGGGGGCAGAGCAGCAGCCCCGGCCGTGCCGTACGTACCCTGCGTGCCAGGAGCAGGCCGGTGCAGTAGGCAGCCGCGTAGTTAGTCAGGCCAACCTTGACACCGTACTTGGGCAGCTCGTGGGCGTAGGCAGCACAGACGATCATGTCCCCCTCGATTCTGGCATAGGCGATCTGGCAACAAACACACAAACGTTAGTGCCCCACCCCTGGGGCTCCCGGCATTGCCCCTCTGACACATGCTCAGGTCAACACCAACACTGAATCCGAGCGTGCAAAAGCCTGCCAACCTCTGCGTGCAGGCTCAAGGAGTGCTGCTGCTTTGGTTTGTTGAGGGGTTGTTTGTTTGTTCCCCTCCCCTTGTGGTTTGTTTTTGCAAAAGAAGTAATCAACTCCTCAAATAAAGGTATAAAGAATTCAAATCTGTATTAGGCCAGCTAAAATGTTTGTCAGCAACAACCCTTTCCACACAGATCAAGAACCCAGAAACTGCCTATAAAAGCAACCTTTCAAAGAATCATTACGAACGCAGATGAATTCTGTCCCATTTCCTGATACATCTCAAAAAATACAAGAAGCATGCAGCACTTTGTGGTAATACTGTTAGTAACCTTATGGAATGATTTTATCAATCATGGTGTGAGGCCATCATCACCCCAGGGTCTCCTGTGGGACAATAGAACTACCAGATATGTTTCTGCTGCTCCTTTCATGTACAGAACCTTTTCCTTTTGACTCTCACACCTCCTCTCTACATCCAAACGTTGTCCCTTTTTTGCAGGATTCTGACATACTGGAAAGGCACTATCAGTCAGATGTAAGCCCCTGTCACCACTGATTTTCATTTTGAGTTTCAAAGATAAAATTACCTCATTAATGACTGAACTGACTGTTCTCAACAGATAACTACTCTATGAAAAAAGAAGCTAAACTTAGCTGTTTCTTTTTTGAGCTCAACAACATATACTTATGACACAACAAACGTTCCTAGGTTATTTAACTTCAAAATTAGTCAAAAAAATATGATGCTACACACAGCCACATAATTAATGACCATGAAAAAGTGCCTACTGTTCCTGTTCACCAGTCTCCTTTCATCTCACCGGAAAGCCATCATAATGCCTCAGTGCTTTATGTGAGCCACATAACATCACAGAAATAGAAGTCTCAAACGAGAAGGCACCTTCAGATACAGCACAAGTCAATGCAGGTTGACAGGTCACACTATCAACTTGGCTGTCTTCAGCAAAGCAAAAAAGGCCTCTTTTTGAAGCTCTTTAAATATGGAAAAAACTCCAAAACCAAGACGTCTTCCCTCTCCCAAAAATGTTCTACTTATCCCAGCACCATTAAAGCAGTACAATCCTACACCGCAAATAACCTCACAGCAAAAGTGCTAACACTTGTAAAACTTCTTTTCTACAATGCACACCGTTTCCAACTGAAGTTGTGATAACAATGAAGATTGTCCTCCTCTAAGGAGCTGTTTTACAATACAAACACTGTGCAGATCTGGCCTAAAACACCCCTGGTGCCCCCAGCCTCCCTCTCTGTGCTGCCCTCACGCAAACACCGCAGGCCTCACCTGACAGATGATGTCTCTGTTGGTAACACGCACAATCATCCTGTATTTAGGAGTGTTGTACTTGTTTTTATCTTGAATTACCAAACGTTTCCGAGCATAGTAATCAGTTTTCCCCTCTGAAAAACAACAGTTGCAGCGTGCAAAATGCATGAACAAAGTAGGAATATTCATCAAGGCCACTTAATTGTGTGTTACAGGGAATTTAATAATACCTCTCCTTCTCCTGAATTTCACTTGGTATCTCTTGAAGTACGCCTTATTCTTGACAACTTTCACAAACCCCTTGGATAAGAAACATAAACTACGTGTTATTAACATATAACCCTGTAAGCCAAGACCATTCTAACTAAACGTGCCGTGAATATAATTCAATCAGGATTTAAACAGATTTTTCTTGTGTTTAGATAAAAACCAACCGGCACATTAAATCCCATAAATTCTACCCCTCCCATAGGAACCAGTGTTTTAATAAAAAAACAAAGCGTATCTTTTACCAAAGTATCTTTGAACTGAAGGCCCGTCCGCACGGACCGGAGCAGGGACCGTGCTCATTTCCTGTCACTCTCGCACAGCCAGTGACTTCTCCGGCACGTTCTGCCACGGCGCCGCTTCCCCCGTAGCCCCCCGCCCTCAGCCAGCCCGACACGCACACCCCGGCGCGGCTGCCGCAGGGCACCGAGGGCTCTATCAGCCCCGGCCCCGCGGCTCGGCCCCGACCCAGCCGCCGCCGGCGGGACCCAGCGGGACGCAGACCACGGAGGCAGCGCAGCCGGTAACGGGGCCGGGCCGGAGCCCCTCGAGCCGCCCGCGGCGCAGCCCCGGCAGAACGGCAGCCATTGCCACGCCGGCGCCGGGCGGCCGCCCCGAGCCCGCGACAATCGGGCTTCATCCGTGCGGGCGGCGCGGTGCGGCGGACGCGGAACGACGGACGCGATGCCCCCAAACCCCCCCGTGCCGGTACCGACCATCGTGCCAGGCACTGTCCGGTCCCTGAGGCCGGGGCCCGCTCCGCACAACGACTGCTCTCCGCAGCAAACGGGAAAAGGCCGCGCGCCCCGCGCAGCCGCAGCTCCTGCCCTGCCCGACGGGGCGGGGCCGCGCGCCCGCCGTGCTGCCCCCTGCCGGCCCGGCGGACCGACCGCGAGCCGTCCGAGCGGCGCCGCCGGCCACGGGCGGCTCCCGCCGGGAGCGCTCCCTGCGCCGCCCGCCGAGTCCCGGAGCTCCCGGAGCACGGCCCCGGGGCCCCGCCACACTTCCAGCACTGCCTGCCGCCGGGGCCCGTCACTTCTGGAGAGACACTGAGGTGCTGCAGAGAGTCCAGAGAAGGGAAACGGAGCTTGGGACTAGTCTGGAGAATCGATGGATCCAGTGAGGAGCGGCTGAGGGCGCTGCGGTTTAGCCTGGAGAGAAGGAGGCTCAGGCGAGACTCTTTCACTCTCTACGACTGCCTGAGAGGAGGTTGTAGCAAGATGCGGGTCGGCCTCTTCTCCCAGGCAACCAGCAATAGGACAGCGGGACGCAGTCTAAAGCTGCACTCTAGGGGAGGTTTAGGATGGATGTTGGGGAGGATTTTCTTCACAGAGAGAATGATTCGACGTTGGAATGGCCTGCCCAGGGAGGTGGTGGAGTCACCCTCTCTGGAGACGTTTATGACTGGAGGTGGCACTCAGTGCCATGGTTTAGCTGAAAGTGGTGTTTAGCCTAACCTCTGACTCTCAGAGGTCTTTTCCAACTTAATTGATTCTCTGGTATCAGAGAAACACAATTCTGAGGAAAAAAATAATATTGCTATCATCTAATGTCTACACATAATGCATGATGAAGTCTCATTATGTTAAATGCCTGGGTAGTTATTAGCCAAGGATATATCACAAAGAAGAGGTTCTTAAACAGAAAAAATCAATAGATTTGGTCTTTTAAAAAGTCACCAATCACTTATATGTTACAGGATTTTAATTCCCATCATTTTCTAGGGAAAATTCTCACAACCAATCAAGCAGCAAGCAATTAAAAACATCAAACCAACCAAAATCTCAATTAAATACTCAATTATAGCTGCTTGGGATTATTGATATTTGATGAATTAAAGCAAGAGTATAGACTTGCACATATATACACACTGGATCAAACAGGTGAACTAGTATCAGGTTTCTAAACATTGTCAGACAATAGTGAATCATCATTCCTGATGTATTTGTCTGGTTATGCTCATTCATTTCACTAAAAAATACCAACAATCCACTTTGCTAGTGATACATAAGCCAATATTTTTAAAAAATATTAATTTGATAGAAATAACCAAGAAAATGAAAGAAAAAATAAATATTTACTGCATCAAACAAGTACCAGTGTGGTTGCTACTTGGCAGAGACCTGCTAGGTTCAGAAGTAATTTGGCTGTCTGAAAAGATGTTGTAGCAATATGGAGATTGGCCTCTTCTCCCTGGCAACTAGTGACAAGAGAACATAGCCTTGAGCTGTGCCAGGAGAGGTTCAGGTTCAATTGCAGAGAGAATTTTTTCACTGAAGAGGTGGTTAAGCTTTGGAAGTGGCTGCCCAGGGAGTTGGCATGGTCAAGATCCAAAGAGGAGTTCAAGAAATGGCAGGATCACTTAGTGCCTTGGCCACATCGACAAGGTGGTGATCAGAAGTTGGGCTCAATGATCTTGGAGATTTTTTAACCTAAATGAAAAATGATTCTGTGATCTAAGAATGAATTTTAGAAAGTTCAGAATTCTATGTGCTTTTCAATTTGTTCAGTAAGTATCTCTAGCAGAGCACGTTGTTTTTTCTCCCCTCTGGTATATAAATCCATGGTCTTCAAAAAGTCTGCTGCTACTACTGGGCAATTGCTTCCATGCCAAATGCCTCACAGACAATGGTATCATAAGCAAGACTTATTAGTCTTTTTGTTAAACAAGGAAAACCAAAATCCATTTCTTGCTCTCTGTAAGAAGACTTTTTACTCCTTAAATAGCTCACCACAGCAAAAATCAGCCTGTTAACCTACCACACCCATGCGCTCATTGCCACCCTGCAAAACGGAGACTCCAGCTGGGTTTATTAGCCCCACCCCCAGCCTCTCTTACAAATTCAGGGTGAATGGCCATTTCTCCCTCTGGCTTTTAGTAACAATGTTTGTTGGAAGGGTGGCTGCTATTCATGCACACTCTGAACACGTTAAGGTAAAAGCTAGTATTTTCCATGCTTTAATGAAGTACCTTTTATTCATGACACATTGATAGGGGAAAAGTACAAGCCTTTCTTTTTTTCCTTTAATGCTATTTCTCAATTTCTCTTGTATGTGGTACTTTTACTTAGGTGTGTTCTGGAGAGCAAGGTATCAAGCAGGGGTTTTAGAGCAATGTCTAGTACTTGTGAGTCTCTTGAACTAGCAAAACTGATGCTTGAGCAGAATCTCCTGCAAGCAGGGACTCTCCCTGTTTGTAGAGGATGCAAGGCAGCAAAGCTGTTGTCTGTGATGGGACCGACCCATGTTGTCACTTGTAGAAATTGTTTTGGACTTTTTTGCTATTGCTTGCAGGAGTGACAGCCTTACTTCAATGGAAAAGAGTTTGGCTGAAGGTCTGGCGATAACCTATTCCTGCTATTGCAGTATGCTTTTTTAAAAGGGTATTCTTTGCATACTTGGCTATAAGGCAGTGTTGTAGAGTACTGTATGCATTCTGGTAGCGTTGGAATAATTTTCATAAATATTTTTAAAATAAAAATTATTTATTAAAGCTTTTGTTAGAATTCTCCCAAATAAAAATTTCTGGATGGTTTTGTCTAGGAGTCTCTACTCACTGTAGAAGGACAATGGCGAATGTGCTCATGATTAGATGGGGAGCTGCTCCGGGCAGGCAGTCTCTCAACTGTTTGTGTAACCTAATCGGCATCTGGCTGAAACGTGTCTGACAAATGTGTGCAAGGACGAGCCCGTCTAGCCCGAGGCGGCGGTGCTCCCGGAGAACGCGTTACTGTACGCAGCTTCTAGCGTCCAGACGGCGTTGTGGAAATGCCTGGGCAGACACTGATGACACCACATCCCCAGCTTTTCGCCGAGCAGGGGCTTCACCTCGTGTGGCGGCGGCGCGGTGCCTTGGTGCCGCTGCCGTAAGGAGCGAGCGCGGGCGGCGGGGACGCGGTGCCCCGGGGCCGTGCGGGGCTCGGCTCAGGGCCGGGGGGCGGCAGCGGTGACACAGCGGGCGACCTGCGCGGGGGCGGCACGCGAGCGACCCGCACGCCCCGGGGACGGTTCGGCGCCCGGCCTCCCAGCGTACGGCACCGGGACCCCCGAGACCCGGGGCGAGGAGCAGTGGCGGCAGCCGGGAGCGGCACCGGTGGGTTCTCCCCGGCGGGCCGGGGGCCCCGGCCGGCCGCGGGCAGCGCAGAGCCGCCGCCCTCCCCTCCCGGGGGGCCTGCGGGGCCGGGGCTGCCCCTCGCGGCGGCTGCGCGCCCGGTGCGCCTGCGCGCGGCGCGGGCAGGGACGTGGCCCGGGAGCCGGGGCCGGCGGAGCGGCGCGCGGGGCTCGGCGGGGCGCGGACGCCGATGCCCGCACGCGCCGCCGCTTCCCGCCGCGGGCAGCGCTCCCAAGGTGAGGCGCGCCGGGCGCGCGGCCCCGCCGCGGGGGGCGGGGGGCGGCCGGGCCCGGGCGGGGCGCGGAGATCGCGGCCGCGCCGTCCCGTCCCCTCGGGCGGCGGCGGGGCCGGGCCGAGCCGTGTCGGGGCAGCGCCGGCCGCCCCCGCCCGGGCCCTCCTGGCGCGGTGGGCGGCGGAGCGGGCGGCGCCGCCGGGCAGGGCGCGTCCGCGCCGGGCGGGGTGAGGGGAGGCCGCTGCGCGGCCCTGCTCGGCTCGGGGGCCGCGGGGCCGGCGTGTCCCGGCCCCTCCGCCTCGGCCCGGCGGGACGCGGGTGGGCAGCGGGCGCGGTGGAAGCGCCCTGAGGCGCCGGCCGCGGGAGGGGCCGCGGCCCGGGGCGCCTCCGGCGGCTCTGTCTGCAGAGGGCGAGTCTTCCTTGGCTTATCGGCGTACGCCGAGCCGGGAGCCCGCGGGTCTGTCAGGCTTGGGCGAGATAATTTTCAATTTTCAATTGCGAGAACTCGTGCTGCATCGGCCTGAACGTGATTATATAATGAGGGCAAAAAGTCGATAATAATGTCTGGATATTTGATATATATTCCAGGTTTAGTTATTCGGTTATGGCCGTGCTTCTGTGCTTCCATGTAACACCTGCTAATCGTCCGCATTGATAAAGCAATTTTGTAGCAAACGAGAAGTTGGTTTATACGATTTCAATTTCCAGACTGAGCTGCCATTAACACTGCCTGCATCAAAACGTTGCATTCCACATCAGTCTAGGATAGGTCTTTCTTTTTCATAGATCATATGCAAAAGATGTAGAAAGGAGACACTGATGCAAAGGAGGATAAATAATATTCAATATGTTTTACTTATCTCCAAAAATATTTGCAAAAAAGTCAATTTTTTTATAATTCACTTTGCTTCGCATGCCTAAAAGAGATGGCACTTTGCTCTTGTTTGGCTTACTGTAGATAGCATTAAAATATTTTGTATAAATGTGACTTTCCCAATGTGAGTTGTTAGCTTTGATCACAATTGTACAGCACTCTATGCTTATAAAGATTTAAGGCTTATCTTGAAATGCATAGATATGAGTTCTTTCTCAAGTAAGGATTAGAAGAGGAAATAGAGACAGCCAGTGAAAGAAGGGCATGATCAGGAGGAAAACACTCAGTATTATGAGTCAGCATTGCCTGAATTTTATCAAGTGGGCTGACAGCAGCTGTAGTGATTGTCACCGAGTGTCCATCCAGCCCCACAGTACATCAAAGAGGAACAGATGTTTGGAGAAGAAAGCTACAACAGAACAGTCCCACTTCCTTCCCAGATTTCTCCCTGCACTCCTGCAGGTTGAGGCTTAAGGACTTCTTGAGCTACAGCTGGTGACTTGGATATTTTGCTTTGGTTATGTTGGTTTGTTTGGTAGGGTTTTTTCAAATTGCTTCTCATATCTTTGTCTTCTGTGGACTTGTTTAATTGCTGTTGAACAAGTAAGCAAGAGGTGGTTGGAGTAGTTGAAAGGAAGAGTCAGGAGAAAAGCCCTTCCAGATTTATGGCAGAAGAAGGGATGGAGAAAGTGACATGCCTAAACAGTTACTGTCAGTTTCTTTTCTGGGTAAGACTGATAGTAAACAGAGAAGTTTTAAAAATGGGAAGACAAGTCCTTTGTCAGTGAATTTTGGAAAACAGAAATGCTTACTTTGCTATTTCAAGGTTCTAATATCACAATTTAGAAGGGGGAAAACAGCTGAGTTGGGGGTATGCATACTTAAAGTTGTTTAATCTTTCTTACTGTCAAGTTTCCTTAACTTGTAGAAAAAGGAAATTCTAATGCTTAAGAAACAGACAGAATTTAACATTTTGCGTGTAATTTTAAGTGTCAAGTGCATAGTTTATAAGAAAAAACATTTTCTGGTTGATCCAAGAAACAATAATAAAAACTAACCCTAAGTTTATGAGTGTTGCTTTCTAAACTAACCTATACCTGCCTTGATTGTAGTCTCTTATTTAATTCTTTTTCCTAGACCAAATTATAATAGTAATAGTTTTAGAAAAGGCAAATAGTAAATATTATAGTAATTTGTAATTTTGTGTTGTTAAATGAGTTCCCCGAACTTCTTGAATGTCACTGAAGTTAGTCGGCAGCATGCTGAATTCAAGCCTTCTGCCTTCTGTGTTTGTAACACTTGACATCACGTGTTGCCAGATTTGGATTCCTTTAAGCTGGGAATACTGTCTTGCTTTCATGGTGTGATCTCTGCTCAGGTTTCTGTGCAATGTAGTGCATCCTTTCCTTCTGCAGCAGGTGGTGGTTGCAAGAGATGGTCGTTGGTGCTGGCAGTGCCTGGGCCCTGCTCTGCTCGTTTTACACATGGTTGTGACATGGTTTTGTTGTATGTGCGTGCACAGGAACCGTCTGCTCAGGGCAGCAGAAAGGATTTAGTGAATTGTCACTTTTCCATAATTACTTTTAATGTCGTCTGACTTCTGTGAACTCTGGGAACTATTCAGTTTAGCCATCAAGTGGTGTTTTGGGAACAGCCTAGGAAGTGTTGAGGCTGCTCTAGGGTTCAGGCAATGGATCTCCTTTCAGTCATGATGACAGGGATGATGGTGACAGTGTGACTGTCAACTTTATTTGCTAATTGTCTGTAGAAGTGATCCTTCCCAGCCAGGCAGTTGTGTATTTGGAATTGAAGCAGAACACTAGGATGGGTTTTTATTCTGGACAAGAAGTAAGGTGGTGTGATAGAATGACTGTGGACACCTATTTTGTTCTAATTTCCAACCTGGAAAGCAGCCAAATGCCATCATCAAATATCTCTTTGTTCTTTTGCCTGAACAAACTTTACCTGTCTCTGATGGGTTATGTTACATTATCATCTGGTCTGACCAGTATTGCTTTTGCTTATATGGTTCAATCCTTTGGGGAGGAAAAAAAAAAAAAAAAAAGGAAAGAAAAATCCACACTTGGTGTTTTGGTAGTAGGCTGTGTTAATGTGTTCTGCTATATGGTAAGCTACTGATCTTCCCAAACTCCTGAGTTTTCTTATGGCCTATTGTCATGACTAAGTCTTAGTGATGCTTAGTATAGCATTAAATACCTGTTTGATGACATCATAACATGTTCTTAAAATTCTGACTTATACTGCATTTAACTATGTGGGTATCTTTCATTGTTTTCATCAGGCTCGTAGATGGGGTCAGTCTTTCAGTAAGATTGTTGCTGCCATAAATTAACTCTGCACTTGTAGCTAAAAAGATGTTAGAAGAGATTACTGTTAGTTTTTGTTATAGAAGGCTAAAACGGTCCAATATCACTTAAAATGCGTGTAAAAAATTATTAGTTGGCCAAAATCTAACATTTTAAACATGTACTGTTGATGTAACTATGGTGTAGAAGTTAGTTTTATGTCTCTCACTTTTCATGCATTCTTCTTGATTATACGTAGCTCAAGCAGTGAACTACTTCTAGGCATAGTAAAAAGAAATTCCAGCCTCTATGCTGTCTGAAACAGCAGAGCTAAAACTCAATATTCATTGAGCAAAGTAATTTTTTTCCTCCATTAGAATGCATTACTGGTGGAACTTTATGGATTTGGCTGAATTCTTCGTGTCTTAGTAAGTATTTCCCAGCCCTTTGAAGAAAGAATTTTGCTTGGTCTTTCTAAAGATAAGATTACAAAAGCAAGTTTAAATTCCATAATGAGACACATGATGTTAAAATGGACTTGGGATTTTTACATTAACTTTTTGGTTTCAGGCTGACACAAAAAATCATCTGTGTTTCGTTCATCTCCTCTGCCTTCTTCCCCTAGTAGGCTGTTTTGAAAGAAGTAAACAGGCCCTTATTTCCAAATAAAAGTGCAGAAGTCAGTGGCCAACTAATCAGAACATAACTGACTTCATTTGATGATGAGCAGATACATCATTTCTCTGAAGAGCCATTTCCCTTTTCTTTATTAAATATCTAAGGAATATTAGATTTCTTTGTGCTGTGCTCAAAGGCTGCTGGAGCTCTAATGTAGACTTGAATAGCATGGAGGGAGACCCTTCCAGAGCATAAAAACACACTTCATCCAGTTAAGCTGTGAGTGCTTCTGAAGGCAAGTCATGGCTAGGGTAAGTAAATTAGTGGGCAAAATGGAATATTTCTGCAGGACCACAGATGCTGGCATGGATTGTGTTAAAAGAATTGACTATTGATGTTTGCAGCTGTGTTTGTATCTGCTCTGTTTACAGGATGGATTGGACACCTTTCCTATGTGGAAATTACTAATTAGTTATGCTTCGTGCTGCTGAAACTTTTACATTCCATTTCTTGTCTGTCAGCAATTGCAGGTTGCAATGAGTTGTAGTTCACAAGGAAGGCTGGTTACCAGTCAGTCATTTAGAAATTGTTTCACTCTTGAGTGTAACTGATAGAAAGTTTTAGCTGATCATTTGAAGGAGAGGGATATCCTGAAGGTGAGCGTCTCACCAACCTCTGTCCTGTATTTTTTTTTTTTCCTTCTAGGAAGTAGTTAATAAAGTTTTAAGTGTTATCATATTGCATAAGGTATGTGCTTAAGTCCTTGCGTTTCTCCATTAAGTCTCATTTCATTCAGCTCTTTGGGAAGGGAGCTCTGCACAGCTTGGTAAATGAGAGATGAGCATTTTGGTGGTAACCTGCATGTTGTGACGTAAGTTTATTTGGTCTCTGTAGAAAGGAGAATTAGACTTAGAGAATTCTTGAGTTACTAGTACATAAACAAAGTTGCATGGAATATGTTTTCACGTGTCAGATCCTAAATCCTTTGAAACATACCAATTTAACTGCTTGTAAATTTTGTATCCTTTTTAAATGAAGAGTTGTGTTATAAACACTGATTTTGATTCAGGGTCAGTGAATGTTTAAAAATAGGACTCAATTGCTTCTCATTTAGAAAATCTAAAGCTTTTAGTAAATTTAACTGCATTTGTGTACTTTTGTGTATTTTTGTCCTAATGTAATGTAGATGCTAGACCTGCCTCCTTTCCAGGAGGAAACTAGGCTTTGGGGAATGAGTAGGGAAAAAAAAAAATCTGTAGAAAGTAGCTACAACTATAAACATGTGTGATACACTTTTGTAAGTGCCAGTTAAATAATTGAGTTGCATTTTACTGAAAATACAACCCCCCTAAATCTTCCAATCTATTGCATAAAAAAAACTTGGCATGGTTGATTTTATTTTAACTGATTCATCTGATTGTTTCCTCTGTTTTGTTAGCCAAGGGGATGGTCCTTCAAGTACATGTGTGTGCCATTGACATGCTGAACCTCACATACAAAGTTTTCCAGACTGAGGTTTAAGAGAACAAAGGAAGTTTTTTGTTAAAGGTTTTTACTGTAGTCCATTGGTATTTTCTCTTGCAGCTCTGAGGAACTCTCAGCCATCTTTTGCATAAAAGCACTGTATCTAATTCTTTTTCATTGAAAGAAGGCCTCAGTTTCTTGAAGGATGTTACATTCCCATGTCAGATGTGAAACTTTTTCTGATTTTCTGACCATCTCTAGATGAATAGAAGGTAGTGTCAGCAAAAGCACTGTAGTTTGTCTTCTCAGCACACTGACAATGCCTGACAGACTGTAAACCACATGGGACTGCAGAGGTAATTAAAAACCTGAAATTGGTATTGGAAAGAAATGAAATTCAGTATAATTTGGTCAGTAGTGGAAATGTTGCTCATATGACTTTGAGCAATGGTTTCAACCTTTAGTGGGTTGCTACAACATTTCTAATGAAGTTCCTCTTTAAAACTCCTCATATATTAGTTGTACATGTGAATGGCCACTTCAAGTTTCTCTGGGATCATCAAACCCCCATGACATGTTAATCAGATGATGAGGTTTAAAAAATGATGCTGTGCAAAGCTTTGATAGCCTAAATTTTATAAAATCTAAAATATTAGATGGCTTTATTTTTTTTTGTTCCAGAAAGACTTGGAGAGCCAGTATGTATCAAGTGAAATGGACGCCAGGGAATGGTAGCCCTGATATTCCTGACTGCTATTAGGTGATATTACAAGAAAAATTTGAAACATGAGCATAAGTGAAGACTTCTTACTCACGCTTTGGCAGGAATGAGTTATATGGATTTTTAGTGTAAATGACCCAAATGAAGTTTATAGCAAAGCCATGTTTGAGCCCTGAATTAAGACTTTAGCTTGTCAAGGAACATGATAGCAGGCTGACTCACCAGCTGCATCTCCTGCATGTGTCATTGACTGACTTGGTTTAATTTGTTCTACACATATTAGAATGCTACTAACTTTGAAGCAGGAAGGAGACTGGGTCTGTGGAATGCTATAAAACTAGCTTGAAAACCACATATACAATTTCAGACCCAATTATGTCAGACTTCTTTTTGTATGTTGAGTAATATGGAGATTACTTCCTGTATTCTGGAAGTTCCCATTTCTTTCTCTTTTCGTGAAAAGAAGAAATCGTTGGAAGCAAATGATACATACAGTAGTGTTTGTGTCCATGTGGTAAGAATAGTTGAGACAGTGTTTCTAGATAGCTGTATCTTTTGGGTAATCAAGATATAATTCTTTGATACAAACGTTCGTCAGGGAAATGCAGAAAAAAGGTAGTAAGCAAATTGAACATGTACAGTGAAATATCTTTTAAAAAGAAATCTAAATAGACTTTCTTCAAAAAAAACCCAGATTTTTGTCTGCAAATGCAAATACATGGAGTGCTAACATAATTAGGCCTTCTCTAAGGTACTGCACATTACCTGAGTATTCTCGGGGAAAGAGGTTTATATGTTTGTATGTAATGTGGAATGTTGCAGTCTATCTTTAGCTGGCCTTACTTAATATTATATATATAATTTTATATGCAGACTCATCGCAGTATTCCTTTGAGTAATTTGGAAAACTAAACACAGTATTGTAGTCCTCTTGATAATAAAACCCTGTAATCATCAGCTAATTAAAGATACTAAGCACAAAGTTGAAATCATGAATTTTGTATATTTTAGTTGGCATATATATATGCTGCATACCATGCATCTGTGTTTAGTATCAATATAAATACTTACTCTCTTTGTGATATCTTAGAGGATTTAGCAGACAGGTCTGTGTCTTGTCTGATTGACTCATTAGGTGGCCAAGAATTGCTGGTAGTTCTGTTTTCCCAATGGAAACTGCATAAGAGTACAAAGTCTTTGGTCATTAAGTCTTGTGCTTTGTGTCCCACTAGCTTTTTAAAAATCATTGTGTTCAAACTCAAGTTTCACACATTTCTTTAGGAGGTATCTGCATGACCTTTCAGGCAGGCAGATAGCAGTGAATTGTTCCTGTGCAGTGGCAAGGCGGGAGCAGTGTAGCTGTTAATAGGACTGGGAGCCTGAATGAGTGCGCCTGCTTTGGAGCTGGGAGATGCCTGCTCAGTTCCATGTGTCCTGCACAGGGTAAGGAAAATATGCCTCTGCCTGCTGGTCTCCAGGCCTAGCCATCTTCAGTGGAAGGGGTTGGTGTCCCAGGAATGAGCTACAAGTGGCATTAGTGTTTAAAATCTTGGATAAATTGGCAGGTTCTTGAGTGACTCCCCTCCAGAGAAAAAGCACATCTTAAAAATCAGTTGATTCTATTTTTAATCACACATCAATAATGATTAGTAATAGCTTGAGCATCTTGATGGTGTTCTTGATCATTTGGCATACATCCCAGCCAGTGTAGGTTACCTTTCATCCTCTTTAAAGGTAACTTGGATTTCAGCATCTGAAAAATGCTGGGAATGACAAGAAAACCAATTCTCTTTACAGTGTTGAAAAACTGGCTGAGGTGAGTTGAGCAAAGACTCCTGTTCACTGGGGCCTTCCAGCCTGGTTATCTGAACGGGGGTGGAGAGCTCACCTAGATCTGGGCAGTGTTGGGACTCAGGAGCAGCTTTGCGAGCAGGAGGGCTCCAGCAGTGAGGGGAGAGCGGCAGAGGTGCGAGAGTGACGGCAAAAATCCTGTCTTGTGTAGCTGGATTGACCACTGTGCCCTGGCTAAGATCAGAGGAGGGGCCCTGGTGTGTGTGGCTGTCCTTGTTACTGATGCAAACAGCTGAGCACATGGCTACAATTTCTTTGCCACAGCAATGAAGAGTAGCAAAGAAAAGGATGCTTTGTACCTAAGTGCAGCACACCCTTCTTGCAGGGGAAAGGCAGACACTGCTGCAGACCTGCAGATGTATCTGTTAATAATAACCAGGTTTTTAAAGAAACACTTGTTTGGGAAAGCCTTGAGGACACTGTCCAAAAAACCCAAAGATTAAAGGTTTAATGAGACTTGTTCTCTGGAGTCTTTCCAGAATATTGTGTTAAGCAAAATCACATCTCTGAAGAAAGGAGGTTAAACCAGATGCTCAAACAGATTTTCCTGCATTTGCTGGAGTTGGTGATGCCCAGTGAAACTATCTGTTGCTCATACTGAATGTATTCTCATTGCTGTCCCTGTGATCTGTAACTGGGGGAGCCCCAGTTTCTCTGTGAGGGCTAGAGTGAAACCTGTAGTTCCCTCCTTTGTGCTGTCAGAGCAGAGGTACATCTCTCCAGGGAGTCAGCAGATTCACTGTGCACTGTGTGTATGTATTCTCTTGGTGTGTGACAGATCTCTTGTTGCAGGGGTTGTCAGCAGAAGGGTGGGAGGCAGCAGTGGTGGTTTAGTGATGGCCAAGTCGAGCTGTGCTGTTGAGTGGAAAAGTGTACGTGGAATTGGAAAGCTGGTGACGTAGCGGGGATTTTCAGGCTTTATTGAGAGGAGGGTAAAGAGTTGAAAAGGTATACTCAATGTGTCCATAGGAATGCTGGTGCATTTCTTCACAGGAGGAAAAAAATGATTAAAACAAACTATAGATTTGCAGCTTAAATTTGGTAAAGTAAGTAATTCAAGTAATTGGATCTTTACATGTTAGTATTGGTATTCCATGTTTTCCACACCACTAGAATCATCTCAACAAATGGAACTGCTATTTCCATACTTTCCTGAAGAGAATCAATGTTACTAATAAACTACCATCAAAATAATTTACTGTATTGCCAGTGATTTTTTATTACAATTTAGACTAAGTTTTATTTGCATGTTAGTATTTGAAGGGAACCAAAAAAAAAAAAAAAAAAAACACCAAAAAAAAACCAAAACAAAACACCCCACCAAACCAACTTAAAAGAAACAAGCAAAACCAACCCCCTAAAATTACTAATAACAATATATACTCACTTTCAAAAATCCTGGTATTTTATAATTGACTTCCTGCACATTGTAATTCCAAATTAGACTATTTTATTTGCATTTCTCAACAACGTACCAATTTGTTCTTAGATTGAAGTAAAACTACACAGAGGAAAGAAACACTAAAAACTGTGCATATGACTTATTTTGCAATTAATGTTCTGATGCATACTGGGTTCTGGAGGGAGTTTGCTAGAGCCATAGATATAAAAAAATACAGAATTTTCTTTATTAATGAAGTATGCGTTTGTTCGGATCAGGTTTCTTGGGATTTTCTCATTTTCAAATTTCAGTGACCTGTTTTCTAGAAGATCTTAAATCACTCTTCAAAGATTAACTTGATGAAATCTTCTGTCACTGCTATAAATTTTGAAATTTAAGTGGGTGAAATGATGAAATATGAAAAATCCTATTACTGTATCCTACTTAGGGAAATGGATGATGAACACATAGCTAAATACCTTCATGTCTTGGTTCAGGAGACTTCACTGATGCTAACAAGTTAAGAGAGCTGGCTTTAGATATTTAGGTAACCTGGAAAAGCCTGGCAAAAAGGATGTAGTTGTGACCAGTTAGCTGTTAGATCAGTGTTGTGTTTTTCTTGATTTTGCTTGGCCCTAGGTGAAATCAATAGCTATTTTCTCCCAAACGAATTCTCATGTGTTTTTGATGCAAATTTCACTGTGAGCCTTTTGATCTTCAAATATTTGCTTTTGACAGTTGTACACTTTGCCTCCTGTGTGTGTCAATGTTTCAGATAGCTGGCTAGAAATGGTTTTGGGGTACTATTTCTCTGATACATTCTAATGCACCTCTGAGCTGCCCTGAGAAACAGTATTGTTCAGCACATTGTTTTGACTGACTTAAATGCTGTCTTGCATGGTTTTCTTGACCATAATTTTTGCTATTTTTCACATAATTGGCTTCTTCACACTTGTGAATTAATTTTTTTAATGCCCAGTAATATGTTGGTGAATGAATGTTGGCAAGATTCTTGATTTCTGTCCCTACACCACCTCCCTTCAGCTCTCTCACTGGACAGGGTAAAACTCATCATTTATAAGCCAGATTGACCATAAATTTTGTTTTATGCCTTAAGTCTTCCCAGTTACTTTAATTTGTTAAAAGATAAAAATTGAATGTATGTTTTTTCTTTCTGTTTGTACGACGTAGGGTATTATTGAAAATCATTACTTTTCTAATCCTTATACCTAAGGTTCTTAGAGCGGGTGACTCCTAAAGCCTGCTGCGAATGGCAGTAACTTTTACTGTGTTAACATTGGCCTTGTTTCTGCCAGCATTTATTTTTGGAATAGTTGCATTACTTGTGATATTTTAAGCCGTTTAAAGCCTTTGAGAAAATAATCAGTCTTAAGTGACATGTATGAGTTACCTTCATTATTATGTGATTTTATTCAAAGTAAAACAGCAGTAATTTATCCTTTCATAGCAATAGTGAATGAAGGATATAGACTGAGTGAAATATTAATGCATGTTTTAAACTTAGAAATTTGAAACCTCTAGCAATTTTCATTCCTTTCTTTTATAAAATATGGTCTCAAATGCTAGTGTTGGAAGCAATTTTTTCCCAAGATTATATTTAAAAGATATGTGTTGAGATTTTTGTGGTTTGGGTTGTTGTGGCTTTTTTTTTTTTTTCTTTTTCCTTCACTTTATATACCTGACTTTTGCTGTCCAGCTGTGACAAGAAACAACTGGAACCTTTCTGATGCTTATGTTGGTATCTTACTATCCCCAGCTGTGGTTAGCATCCCTGCCTCTGAAGACTTCTAGCAAAATTTGATACATTTTCAGAATGAGTGCTAAGCATATGGAAATTGGAAACTTCTTCTAGGAAAGCTCTTGGATGTCATGTTGTTGTTGGAGAGTAAGTGGGAAGGTTGAGTACAACTTGTTTGGGCTTGGTCTGTGTTGTTCCTTTTGTTTTCTGAAGGCATTCAGTGTGTCTTCTTTTTGATATGAAGTGAAAATAAAATACTGCTGGATTTAGTTGACCAGAAAGTTCTTTGTAGCATTGTATCCAAATAAAAGCTTCTGTTTCAGCGATCAGTCTACATATTCTGCTTCAGATAAATGCATAGTGTGATAAGATGGAGTTTTTAATTTCAGTTGAAATTTTGCTTTATTTGGGTTCTATTGGAGGATCTTGAGAAGGGATTTTTTTTTTCTCTCTAGCTCAGTGTCTTTAGTATCTTAGTAACTATTTATAGGCTGTACTGCAGAATTGTTTGTGGCATTGAGTAAGTCAGTGTTTTGAGGGAATCAGCAAAGTTCAAAATAAATAGTTACCAGCAATACCGCTTCAGAAGTTCCTCTTCAGCCTTGGTTTTGCCAACTTTTAACATTTGCTAGGTAGTTAGCTCTTCCTCTAAGGTGCATCTGGATTTCCTCTGAGTTGGGCTGGGGAAAGATTAAACTCTGAGTTACTGGGTGTCAAAGCCTCTTTTATTTTCAGATGCTGAAGGGAAGCTCTAGTGAGGGGTTCACTGGAAGATGCTCCCAACAGCTGCTCTTCTTTCCATAGCAGTGGTGAAGAAGTTGCAGCAGATAATGATCAGCAGTTAACCTTTGCTTTCCCGACCCCACTGCTTCCCTGTCTCTAGCAGCACCTCTTGCTTTTTCCCCCAAACCCTGGGGTCTGTCCAGACACTGGCAGTGGGACTGCTGGGGATCAAGGACACTTGGTGTAGGAGTGACCTGAAGAGCAAGTGAGGAAAGAAAAGAGGCAGCAGTGTGGTGCCTTACTGTGAGACTTTCAGGTGTTGTAGATTGATGGGCATAGATTCTTTGTGACTTTTTTCTGCTCACTCGCTGTGCTACAGGGTACTTTGCTTTGGTGTAAATCAGAAATGTGGTGCCCCTGCTCCTCTGTCCTGGCACTATAGGGACTAGTGAAGGTGAGCAGTGGGTGGTCTGGGGGGGTTACCCTGATATTCTGCTTCAGTTTCTATCAGTAGTTGATTGTTTCTATAGCTATATTTCTACAGTTTCTGTGCCATTATTTTAGTTTCTCAAGATGTTTTAAAATAAGCTTTTATTTCTATTTATTTTTATAATGAGAAGTCGGAGCTGATCCTGGATCCTGTGGTATTTCTGTACTGCAGAGATGAGCTCTGTGAGTATACATCAGGAGTTTCTCCGGGTTTGTCTTTGTGGATTAGCAACCTACTTGCATGTTACTTCTATAATATTGTATTGCTGGTGATGCTTGTGTTACTTCTGACAGCCTTGGGGTCCTGGAGAAATAAATAATCTCAGTGTTGCTTTGTGCATATTGTATATTTTTTCCTTTGTTCAATGCAGCAGGTTTGCTGGAAAGGAGGAGTTTATAAAGGACAACTTCTGCATCCTCTACTTTCTGTCAACACAGGTGGCGACAGACAAGGTTGCGGGCAAGCTGAGCTCCACTCTCTCATGGGTGAAGAACACGGTGTCACACACCGTCAGTCAAATGGCCAGCCAGGTGGCGAGCCCCTCTGCCTCCCTGCACACCACATCCCCCTCCACCACTCTGTCCACACCCGCCCTCTCACCGTCCTCACCAACACAGCTCAGCCCCGACGACTTGGAACTACTGGCTAAACTTGAGGAACAGAACAGGTGAATGGAAACCTTTTTGCTCTTCCAAGTACAGTAATGAGACTGAAATTGGTTTGTTGCGTTTGTAGCATAGAGGCTGTTAAAGGGGAATTAGTTAAAACTTCATGGCACAGCACTTCAATTTGAAAGCCCAAAGGTTTAAGAATTTATATTTTTGTGCTGTGTTTTTACAAGTTATGTTTTTGTGGCACTCTAAAAGGTGTTTTTCTCTCCTAGTTTTACAGGAGTGTTTATAGCTGCCTCTAATAGTGAAAAATTATACTGTGATTTTTAGTATCCAATTTAAAGTAGAGTATATCAGGGATGAGAGACTTATGTATAACTTACTTACCTTCTAAGATCATAGCTACAATTTCTAGTAATTTCTTGGAATCTTAAATATTTCTCAATTTTTTTTTTTACTTTTGTCCAGTTCTTGTTCCAGCTACATAATCTGCTATGTATCAGAGATAAAACCGTGTTCAGTTACTTCTTGCTGTTACACTAGTGGTGCTGGATGCATAATAGCTTAAATTAATTAAAAGTAAATTCCTAATCAGTTTTATTCTGTTCATCTTGCCTTTTTATGTATAGTAAGTAACAGTTTTCATGGTAGCCCTTCCATAAATGCCTATTTATCTGCATCATGTACAATTCAAGATGTGACGTGCAGGTGGATCAGTTGCTCTTGATGTGCACAGTGATGCAAATTCACAATATCACTAAAAAATGAAATTGGACTGTGTAATTTCTTAATGCTGAATTTCCACAAGCCATACTCATTTTCACTTTTGAGGCAGGACTCCCAAGTCATCTGTCCTTTTGCAAAATCTGGTTATATTTGACAAGCGTGTTTCAATAGTTTTTGAGAGGTTGGCCGTAAACAACTTGAGCTCCAAGTAGATTTTTAGACTTGGCAGGTAGCTGCAGGGCTTTGTTACCTGCTGGAGATGGCTATCCCTGAGCTGTAGTGAAGTGCAAGGTTTGATAATAAAGGTCAAACTAGCTTCTGTTCCAGCTTCTGACTGTATTGGCCTTTGCAGTGAGGCAGTTGAGGTACTCTGTTTTTGATTGGGCTGGATTTTGTTTGTTGTTGTTTTGGGGTTTTTTTTATTGGTGGGTCTTGGGAGAAGGGGTTGCTATTTGATGGTTTTCTTTCGGTGGTTTTTTTCGTGTGTGTGGTTTTTTAAAATATTAATCTTATTCTTGGTTGGGAGGGTTTTTTTGGTTTGGGGTTTTGTTTTTGTTATTGGTTTGGGTTTTTTTCTCTGCTGAGTCACTTCTGAGGGTAGTAACTTCCAGTGGAGAAAGAGAGTAACTGGGGGGAGGAGAAGCAATGCCTGTGTGTCACCTGGCATGTCTTCTCTCATGTCTGCATTCTGCAGCCTGAGAGCAGCACAATTTGAAGGGAATTTGATACATCTGTCCAGATTTTGACAATAGAAGGAAGCTTCTAGAACCACCTCATACGCTTTTCCTTGTCTTTGAAGATGAACTCCATGTATTTTTTGCTGTGCAAATGGAAAATTAACTTTTTTTTTTTTTTTTGCTTCTTTTGATAAATGGCACTCCTAAGAAAATGAATTTTCATTTATCTGAGGCTTTCTAGTCTGTTCATGACAAAGCAACTAACTTGTATTTGAAAAGCAAACTGTTCTTTGGACTGCTTATCTATGTTGAAGTGTAATGTCTTTACGTCTAGAGTCTTCTCATTAAGGCCTGCAGTCAGACTACCTGGCCTGTTGAAAGAAGAATGTGAGCTTGGGCTTTCTGTCTCAAGTCAGCTTTCTTAATTTAGTAAGTAAACTAGCCAATCTGGTCTGGTTTTATTTCATTTTAGCCAGACGTGCTGTTAGTCCCACACTAGTCTTGTTTGTGAATTCTCTTTAGAGGCTGCCCTATCAAGTGTATCTTTGCCGGTGAGATACTGCCCTTTAATACTGAAATTCGATGCTCTTACGCTGGCTGCACTGTAGTTTCAGAACAGTTTGCATCTGCAGTTTAGCACAGTGGCACTTTGTTGACAATTGTACTCTGTTCACAGGGAACCATTCTTTCTGCTTGCTGGAAGAACTGCTGCTGTGGATGTTTGTAAAGGTTTTTTGGGTTTTTTGTAGGCTTTTATGGCAGAAGGAGAATATGAATTAGGTAACAGTTAGAAAAGGGAAGAACTCAAATTGTTCAAGCTGTGTCTTGTAGCATTCTGTAATCTAATTATACTGAAAGTCCCCACAGAATAAAGAGGAAGCTCAGTCCAGAGTCCTGGTGGAACTATTTGGCATTAGTAAATCATTTATAAAGTTTTAAATGAAAGAAAACAGTGACTAAACGTCACAGAACTTGCGACTTACTGTGAAAAGAACTTCCTGTTTTCAAATCTAAGGAGAATGAGTTTATCCAGGTAAGGTCAAATTATAGAAACTTAGTATAACTTCTACAGAAACCTGTGAAAACTGGAAGTGTCTCATTAGAACGTTGTTTTTATAATCTTAATGTTTATTCTATGCCTTTTCCTCTGTGATTACTTTGAATTTGGTGTTTAGGCATTGTCTTGTATTGCGAGGAGTTTCAAACGAAGTTTTTATCATGGATCAGTATAAGCCAGGTTTCTAAACATTTGAAGTGGATTTTGATGTATTTTTTCAATCTTATACATTCCATTAATAAATGGAAAAGTATTTGATTTTTTAAAAAATAAAATTCCAAATGAAAATTTGTCTTGCAAAGGCTTCTCTTATTTCTTTTTCCTGAGATATTACCATTTAACACTTTTCCAAACAAGATACTCCTGCTGAAACTGTATTATTTGTCTTCATGAGTCAAATTACTTTTTCCCTTGCTTTTGTAAACACCAGTAGGTGAAAGCTGGCAGCAGGGAAAGCTAGTATAAATATCTTTATTGTAGCAGAGAGCTTAAAAATTGTAGGTATGCTGAGATTTCTGTACCATCTCAGATAAGATATGCCTTGGGCTATAATTTGTTCAATATCTAAAACATAACCTGACCTTGCTGAAATGCTGCGGATTAACTTTCACACTAATTTTTGAGAAAATATTCAACCACTTGGCTCTGATGTACTGATATTGGAATTCTTAGAAGTTAAAGCATGAATGAAACTATTGGTATGGCAAAACCATAATTCAAGTTAATCTGAATTCTTGCTCTTACCTAAAACATGGTCTAAAAAATTTCCCCTGCTTTTATGGGGCTCAATGTTAGTTGAGGATAAACAAAGCATTGCCTTTTTGCCAAGTCCACAGCCACAGCAATCAGGTCACAGGGAAATCTCCTCAGGACCTTGTCTAGCACTTGACACATCTTTATTTATACTTTGCTGCTGGATAACCCCAGAGGTTCTCACGTTTGCACTCCTCACTTTAATTACACATTCATTAGCTTTACTAATCACTTCTGTTGCCTTGTCCTTGGTCTGTAGGTTTGTAATTTCTCCTGTGTATTTATAAAACACTGTGTTGATTTGTGAACAGTTGTCAGCAAATGTTAGTTTTTTTAAAATTACTTCAAAGGTTTTAATTGTTCTGTCTTTATTTATACTGTCAATTTTTAAAGTATAATTGGGTAGGCTTCTAGGAGGCTAATTCTTTTGTCTTTTAAATGACTGTAATTTTTAAAGTTCTTTGACATTTGATGTTATCATTGAGGATATTTAACTTCCTTAGGTTTTATTTGTCGTTCTGATGTATGACAGCTGTGGGTGACATTTTTATCTGTTTCTTAAAATGCTGCAATTTGGACTATTCTGTCTGCAGATTTACTTGCAATCTCAAGAGAAAGCAGTAACATTGAACAGTTGTTTCCACATTTAGTCCAAATGAATGCTGGTAAAACTGTTTCACTGAACCTCTGGGTGCATTCTTTGCCAAGAAAACAATTAATAGTATGATCCTTTGATTAAAAGAACTTGAATTTGGTTTTTGTGTGCTTATTCTGCAGACTCTTGGAAACAGATAGCAAATCCTTACGATCAGTAAATGGGTCAAGAAGAAACAGTGGGTCTTCTCTTGTATCTAGTTCATCAGCTTCTAGCAATCTCAGCCATCTTGAAGAAGACTCGTGGATCCTGTGGGGAAGGATTGTGAATGAATGGGAAGATGTACGGAAAAAGAAAGAAAAGCAAGTTAAGGTAGTAATTGGAAACTGGTTTTTGTATATATTTTTAATGTGATCTGAGTGATACTGTTTTATCTTTGTGATGGGCTTATTCTTTTTGAATAAATATGTAATACAAACTTCCAGTTGAATCTTTCCATCCCTAAGCCTTAATGCTTCCTTTCTAACCCTCCTATGTGCTGTCACCCAGCAAATGTCTCCTGCTGAAATGAAGATGCATTTATTGTATCTTGAATACTAAAGCTTTCAGTTTACACAGGAGATTTCCATAAGTATAGGGATGATTAGCTTTATGTTTCCAAAAATGGAATTGCTGAAAATCAACTTAAGGGCATCTGATAGCTCTTTGCTATGATTATGTATATGTGTGCTGTGCCGCTATATAGTGAGCAGCTCTCTTTTTAAAGCATTTGTAATATGAGAGCTGATGATTTTACTCAAAGGCTACAGTCAGTTTAGATTTTTGTGCTTGCCATTATGTTAACCCCAGAGATGACCTTAGACTGAAGAACACACTTTCCAGATTCTGCATGGATTGGATGAACTTTGACCAGGGTGTCCAGTCTGGGTTAGTTGTGGTCGTGTACGGAAGTGGAGTTCAATTACACTTTAAATTCAAACTAAAAAGCATTTAGTGCATTTGAACATTTTCATGTTTCAGTGGCAGCAAGCACAGCAGCATGGAATTTTTTTGTTAGTAGGCAAGTCTGTTCTGCTTTGGTTCTTTATTGGCTGTAGTCTGTAGTTTTATGTGCAGAATACAAATGCGTCAGGGTCTTTTGAACAGTTTGAAATGTGTGTCTATGAATAGGGTGTGGGAAGGCAGAACAATAGGCTGAAGTAAAGTATCTTTTATACGAAGCAGTTGTGAAGAGAGAACATGACTTGAGAGAGGAAACAAGGGAAGAAAGTGAACTAAAGATTTCCTGCTCGCATAGGGAAAGCAGTTTCTGGAAAGGTGTTCCAAAAGGCCATGAAGAGAAGGCCACAGGAGCCTGGCAAGAGAAAGAAAAAGTGAGATAGTACTAAGAAGATCTGGTTAGTTAGCATTTGTTTGAGCATTTGTTTGAACATTTTCAAGTGTCACAAGTTTCACTTGCTTTTACAGCTGGCCAAGTACAATTTGAGGAGTTTTTGACTATTTTTCAGGGAATATTTAATTATATTGCAGACTAATATTATATTGAAAACTAGCCAAGTTTTCCTTTGCTGTTAAATAATTCTCACTAGTTTTTTGTCGAAAGTCAACATTAACTGAGTTTGCACTTATGATGGAGTATCAGAACATCCACATCTATTCCCTGATTGTGCCAGTAGGTACATGGGTAGCAGCATAGATGTCTCTTTGGCTGTAAAAGCTGGTCTTAGGTTATTAGAAATCTGGTGAGTTTTTAGGTTTTTAGACACCTTCCTCCAAAGATATGTTCCATCCTTTACATCTCTGTCCACTTCAGAACTTGCTTCTTGTTTATGGAGCACTTCTGATGGGTGGCTTAAGTCCTGCTGCTCATTTGACATGACATGCCTAGTTAGATGTGTTTTCCTGCTCTTCCTTTTAGGAAAGTTGGAGAGGTTAACTCAATTATTCTGTCAAGCAGGTACATTAACAAGAGTTAATGTAGGCAGTACAAGAAGTTTCTTGCTGTCTTAGTAGCCCTTGAGGCTTTAGATGGCTGATGTACAGTCCAGTTGTGTTGTTGACAAAGAACAGATAGACAGTTGTGTAAAGCTGATGTGTTAGGGTTCTTGTCTTGGAATTGGGAATCTTTTAGGAGAAACACTCTGGTTTTGTGTTGTAGACAGGAGAAATAGTTGGAATGGTGTTACTGTGGGGTTCTGAAGAAGGATGGATTGAGAGCTTAGGTGTATTAGCAGATATAGGTCAGTGATGCAAAATTCCTGCAGCAGAGGTCAGTCTTAAGAAAAACAAAACTTGAAAGCAAGAGTCTCTTTGAAAGTTATCAGTGCTGCATTAATTAGTTGTAATGCTGGAGAAGTAGGAGAAATATGTGGAACAAAAAGGAAGAAGAGGAAGCTTTGCATAACAGTTCTTAAGGTACAAAAAGGAAATAGTCTTGAAGAGACAATCTTCTAGGTTAGACTGATTCTAGTTGCAGAACATACCACCAAGACACTAAGTTAAATTCAATAAAATCTGCAGTTTTCAGATCAAGCAACAAGATTACTTGTCCTTGTGATTTCTTAAAGGACAAGTAACAGGTTCTTAGGTGTACTCATCTAGGCATATTTGAATCCTATATTACCTAGCAGGTTGTTTTTCAAAAGATAAAGTAAATGTAGTTAATTTAGTGGGTGTAAACTTAATGTTTTCTTGGTCCAGTGTCTGAAACTGCATTTGAATACTTTTTTAGAAGATAACTTGGAAATACTGGCACACCAAAAAAATTAGATACAGCTTGTCAAGTTTGTTAAATGATAGTTGCACTGTGCAAATTTTTTGTTGCAGTTGACTGTGCTACAGTCAGTTCTACTTTTTGTCTCTTACCTACTTTGGAAGTAATTTCTAGTTGGTGATTTCTTAGTTCTCAATTACTACAAATATTACAAAGGGTGTTATCTTCAGTAATCTTTCATGAAATATACACATAATTATATTAAATGCTGTTTAATAGAAGCTCTTGCATAAAATTATTTGAATATTCAATTTTTCTCATAGCTTGGATAAGCTCATTTGGCCACTAAAAATGATTCAGAGACTGCTTACTTTAGTGGACTTAATAATCCTACTAAATTTGTTGTTATAAACTGTATGAGTAGTTTATGCCACGATGTAAATTTTTTTCTGAAATTGTGAGAGACTTGATTTGAAGTTGTTTTTTCTCTGGATTTATTTTTTGTAATATTTTCAGGTAATATAAATTGTCTTTTTGTGCCTTAGGAGCTGGTTCGAAAAGGGATACCTCATCACTTCAGAGCAATTGTTTGGCAACTTTTATGCAGTGCTCAAAGCATGCCAATTAAGGATCAGTATTCAGAGCTTTTAAAAATGACATCTCCTTGTGAAAAATTGATAAGAAGGGACATTGCTAGAACCTACCCTGAACATGATTTTTTCAAAGAAAAAGATAGCCTTGGGCAGGAGGTCTTATTCAATGTAATGAAGGTGAGTTGGTGTTTCAGCCCTTGAAAATATGAGCAAGAACATGCACCAGCTTGGATTGTCTTGTATATAGAGAAGTGGCACCAGTTTCATGTGTTGTAAGGTTTTTTTAAACCAAAGACACTGGAATGGTGTAACAAATCATATTTTAGTTTCCATGGCATTCCTGTAAGTTTTTTTATATCTCACAAAGTAAAACCAAGTTGGCATTAAAACAAAGTCCCATACTAACTGCTGATAGTGTAATGGAATGAAGTGTGCTATGGATTAAAATAAGCAACGTTGCCCAAGACAAGAACATTGGCAATCATAACTAGTATTCAGTCTGCAGGCATTTCTGAAGTGCAGGTGGCAGCGGCAAATGGCAGGTACAAGCTCATGTGCAGTTTTTCCAGTGTCCAAACACAAAATAAAAATGCCAGTGTAGCATTGTTTGCATTACTTAGTCTTCACTAGAGGTGAAGGTCAGACTTTTCCATAGAACATAGTTTCAACAGAAAATCATAGTAATTTCCATAACTCTGCAACAAAGATGCCACCTGCATGGTCATCACCACATTTCATCCATCTGTAAATAAAAATGCAACACATTTTTTCTGAAGACAACTTGGTTCGTTGTCTGGTCTGTCTTATATAAAAGTAGTACTTTGTGAGATTTGTGTGCCCGCTGTCTGTCTTGTCTTTTGGCAAATTCCTGTAGATGAAAACTGCTTGTATTTTTGGTAGGTATACCTTAGTTTTAGCTTTGTAGGTGCTCAGAGAGCAGTTTGTAGCAGCAGGTAGAAACTAGAATGTCTGACTAAAACTTCTGGATGGGATGCCTGTCTTTGTTGGATTTGGGGAGAGGCAGAATAAGTTATTAACAAGATAGCAGGATGAGCTATGATTACGTTTTGTTGGTAATGAGGATTTAATTATTGAGAGTTTTTACTTTATTTCCCAGGCTTACTCTTTGGTGGATCGTGAGGTTGGTTACTGTCAAGGAAGTGCTTTTATAGTTGGATTGCTGCTTATGCAGGTAAAAATAGTTAAAAATACATGAACCTTTAAAATTCATGCTAGAATGCATAATATACTGTGGTGGTTTATTGGGAATTTTTGCAATGGTTTTCCTTCATCATTTTGTTACAATGGAGTTGTCAAGGGTAGCTGTTTAGTCTGGAAATTAAATGAGATTTACTTTGTATCATTCTATTTGCCAAAATACTGTATTGGAGTGGGAGAATATTTGTTTCTCTAAACTAAGGTAGGATTGCAGGCTTGCAAGCTATTTTGGTGAGTGATAATTTCAAAAATAAATGAACTTCTCATTTCTCTATTACATGGAATCTCTTCGGAGTTCAAATGGAACTGTACAGTTGATTTGATTATCTTAAAGCTGCCTTTGTATTATTGGTTTTTGGCTTATGGCAAAGTAGGGTATATAATAAGAAACTTACAGACTTCCATTTCAGTTTAGAAATTATTTGCTAGAATTTAATATATACAAAAGCTCATTGGAGTAATTGGCTGTAACAAAAGGAAAACCTCAAAGCAAACAAACCAACAACCAAAAAAATAACTCTGTTGCATGCAAATGCACACACACACAAAACCCCAACCCTAAATCCTCCCAGGCTTTTACTCTGATATATTGTTATATTTGTCCAGAGTTTTTACTGTACTTTTTTATTTTTGATTTAGATGCCAGAAGAAGAGGCATTCTGTGTGTTTGTTAAATTGATGCAAGATTACAGACTACGAGAACTCTTTAAACCAAGCATGGCTGAACTGGGCCTTTGTATGTACCAGTTTGAATGCATGATACAGGTACATACAAAATCTATCAAACTTGCTCTTCAGTAACTATTAATAAGGAACTTGGGACTTACAGCTCAAGAGCAGGAACATCTGTTGGCTAACAGGCTGTACTCTTGACAATAGAACTTCAGAAGTAAATGCATGTGGCTCTGTGAGCATTTTTAACCTTTGGCAGACAGTGACTGGTTTTAAACACTGAAGCACGAGGATTTCTATTGCTGCAGTTTAAATATGAATATTCAATTCTGTTTGGTGGGTACCCTCATATACAGAATTGAAATTGTTTTCAGATTTGGAGTGCAGGTTCTTCTGGTTAGGCTGATGGAGAAAAATAAGTTTCTGTTTTGTGATCCAGTTTCTAACATGATGATCAGGGGTGAGATATCACATAGCCTTAGATTTTGTCAGTTCTTTTTAGTAGCCTATTCTAGACATTACTCAGGGATTTACAAACTTGACTTCCCTGTAGGATCAGGAAGTGTCTTTGTTACCTGCTTTGCAGGGTAGACATTCTGTACAATATTCTGTATTATTGCATAGTTTTGATAATGATGACTCATATCTTTCCTAGTCCTGTTGCTAGTACAGACAGCTGATATGTGTGCTAAATATTAACTATTTTCTTGTTTTCAAAATTTATCAAAACTATGTCTGCACTAAAACTACAAGCTGAAGCTTAACATACTTATGTATTTTATTCCTCTTCTTTTCCAGGAACATCTTCCAGAGCTTTATGTGCACTTTCAGTCTCAGAGTTTTCACACTTCTATGTATGCATCATCATGGTTTTTAACTATATTCCTTACAACTTTTCCACTACCAATTGCAACAAGAATATTTGATATCTTTATGTCTGAGGTAACTACTAAATTATGACTAGCATAGTCATATGTTATATCTCAAGAGTAGCTGTTGAAAGCAGTTATTTAGGTAGTGGTATAAATCTCATCATGATGGACAAATCTCATAGTCCTGCTGTTTATTTCTTATGCTGATCAGATTATTTTAAGGAAAGGTGTCTGTGTGTGCAGTTTTGTCAAGGAAGAGCAGCTAAATCACTGAATGTTGATATTGTCTGTAGCTTTGTGCTCTAAGCCTGTTGAAGTGTTCCCAAATCTGTTCTTTCTGGATGCAGCAAGGACATCCATTCCTCAGTATTATGGTGAGTTTGCAGTGGAAACTAATTCTGCTTTCAGGCCCAAGTTAAAGTTCATTGAGGATACGCAAGACAAGAAGAGGGAGTGTTAAGTCCTTTTATTGTCCAGATGATGATCGGTGCCAAAGAAATTTAGGGACTTACTCAGTGTCATTATCACAAAGACATCTATGCTGTGCATTAGGATTAGAGCTTTGCATAATTGTAACCAGTAACAAATCAGAGCTGATGTTTGCTCTGCTGTCAGCTTTTAGAAGGCAGTAAGTCAAAGGTGGATCCTTTCAGCTTGCCCTCAGGAAAGTCCAAGATGGGATATATAGTGAGACGTTATTTCCCTCCCCGCCCCCAGCAGTTTAGCTGCATTGTACTGTGTCTGACGTTAAAACAGCTTTTTTTGAGAAGTACTGAGGATTTTTCTACTAGATATACATAGAATGCTTGATAGAGCTGACCTAGAGAATTCCTGTCACTCAAGGTTTTGCCTAATCACTAACTTCTCTGGGGAGATGTCTGGCATCAGGACAAATAGCCAGACTGCTTGCTCTTGGAACAAAAAAAAGAAACACAGAAGCAATATGTTGAGAGATTTTTTCAGTACTTGTGCTTACTTGGATGAGATTTCCAATGTTAGTAAATAGTAGAAAAACTCTGTACTGTTGACAATGCCATGAATAATTGTTGGATATTTTTTCTTTCCTTTTTCAGGGTTTAGAGATAGTATTTCGAGTAGGTTTAGCATTACTTCAGATGAACCAGGCAGAATTACTGCAGCTTGACATGGAAGGAATGTTACAGGTAAGCTACGGTTATAATAATTCTAAGAGATATCTGAAATGTGTAGTGTGTGTATATTTCCTTTAAGCTGTTAATTATATGTAATCTTGTGCTCTGATTGCTTTTAGCACTTTCAAAAGGTCATTCCACATCAGTTTGACAGTGGTCCAGACAAATTAATCCAAGCATCTTATCAAGTCAAATACAATGCAAAAAAGATGAAAAAGTAGGTATTACATTTTGAGAAAATGGATTATGCTGTTGCTGAGTTACTGTTTATTTGTCCTCAAGAATTGTTATTCAGTGTTTCATTTTGAATTTTCTATATATTTCCCTGGGGTTTTCAGTTAAAGCTGAAGTTCTGCCTACAAAAAATTATTCTAAAGTAGTATTTGCTATTTTTCTTAAATACAGTAAAGCTGCATCTCATTTACAAAAATAATTTAAAAAGCATTTGAAGAAAACTGCAAGTTATGGGGAATTACAGCACTTCTTAAAAAAGGAACTGAATAGGAAGGTTGAGTAGGGGGTGGTTTTCTGGTGGGACGGGAGATTGCTTTTGTTTTTTTCAGGGTGAAGCAGGGAAAGGAGATGAAACTTTTATGATCTGGCCTAAATTTTAAAGATTTTAGTTCTCAGAAACTGAAAGAATAATCACGGTGCTAAAGGGTGCATTTATAGTCAAAATTAGTGCTGTTTAAAATATAAATTGATAAAACTTTGTAGTAACATTGCCAACTTTGATTTGGGGGTTGAAATCTTGAATACCACTACTTGTTATTGTTGCTAAGATTAGTAGCATGTCTCTTCTGCCTTTGGTCAATTCTGTTTTGATTAGCCAAGCTGCAGATAGTGTGATTTGCCAGGGTTAAGTTTGATGGGTCACTCATTGGTTGTAAAGTACTGTGTGTTCATTGTTGCTCCCTTTTCCCCCCTTTTCCCCCCTTTTCCCCCCTTTTCCCCCCTTTTCCCCCCTTTCCCCCCTTTTCCCCCCTTTTCCCCCCTTTTCCCCCCTTTCCCCCCTTTTCCCCCCTTTTCCCCCCTTTCCCCCCTTTCCCCCCTTTCCCCCCTTTCCCCCCTTTCCCCCTTTCCCCCCTTTCCCCCCTTTCCCCCCTTTCCCCCTTTCCCCCTTTCCCCCCTTTCCCCCCTTTCCCCCCTTTCCCCCCTTTCCCCCCTTTCCCCCCTTTTCCCCCGCAGCCTATGATCAGTAGAGTGAGCAGTCTTCTCTAAAAAAGAAGTAACAACAAAGCTTTCAGGAAAAATATTTTCTTTGCAAACTAGTACAGGTGTATGTAGTTGGAAATCCTACCATTCCAAGTCTGAACTTCCTGATCTGCCTTCTGTAGGGGCGTTGTTGTTTCAGCTTATGGGTTTTTCTTGCTGCCTTTTTCAATTGGTTTGCTGGGGAGAGGCTAAAATTGGTTTATACTTAAGGTATTTTTCTCAGATTTCTTTGCATCTTTTTTCCAGGCTTTCCAAGGTCTGATTTCTTTTGGCTGAATCTACTGAATTGATGACTGTATTACATAATGTTATTACAGAGTAGCTCCAAATTGCTGCCACTGTAAGGTATCCAAGCAAGCTCCTGCACTTCAGAGTGCTGGTGCAGTCTGTTTATATCTACTGAAATCTGAGTTTGGATTTAAGGTCCAGTCTAAGCATTTACAGGAGTGCATTTCAGAGGAAATATCAATAATCTGTTTCTCTGTTCTACTGTTATTTGTTAGGTATTACACCAAAAAGTAAATTATTCACAGTGTTTCTGATCATAATTTACTATTTCTAATTTTTAGGCTAGAAAAAGAGTACACTACAATAAAGACAAAAGAAATGGAAGAACAAGTTGAAATTAAAGTAAGGAACCCTCAACAAATTTACTTATGAATAAATTTAACTCCTAGATGGGGGGGTTACATGTTTGATCTCTGCATGTAGCATGACATAATTAAGGTCCCCAAATTCTTTTCTTTCAGCATTTATATTTGGGATGTCTGTTCATAAAGGAGATCTACAGTGAAATTATTGAGACTTCTGGTGGACATTAAAAAAAAAAAATCTTTGGGGACCTGCTATACTTGTTTTTTTAGTATTCCCTACTGACAGAAGTTTAATAACAGATGCCCTCATTTATCAGAGGTTCCAAATATGCTGGTTTAGATGTAGGTGCTCCATACAGGAGGTCTTTATGATGCATATTAAGATAGACTTCATAGAGTGCATTTGAGGGGTTTGTCTTTGATTTTAAGATCTTGATTTTTCTTATGCATTGGACCCAAACTGTAGTATCTTCTGTCTGCAGTTACTTTTTCTTTTGGAGCTTTTGCAGTTAATACAAACTGGGGGATAAAAGCCAAGCTGCCAGTGGAATTTTTTCCCTTTTTACTAACTGACCTACTTCCTGTATGTACTTAATCACTGCATCTTTTTGCTTTTGTGACATAAATAGGCTTTTGATGCCTTTTTTTTCCGATTTTACTTTTTTTTTTCTCCACAGCATGTTGCTTGATCTGAATTTTCTTCCTTGTGTTCTATGAGAAAAACAGTAGGAGAAGTGATATGCAAGTGTATTATATAAAGCTTTGTTGAGGGAGTTAGGTACAGCCTTCCTTCTTTCTGTCCACTGCTAGTCATTTTGCCTATCAGTTTAAGGTATCAGTTCTTCAGAAAAATGACTGAGAGATGCACCTGGGAGCACAAAGGTATTAGGAGCCTTTTCAGGCAGTTTGTTATTGTACAAGGCAGTGAGGCAGTTAGCTGCATGAATACCTGCTGTACAGCAGCTGAAATCAGATTGCAGGGCTCAAATGACAGCTCTCTGCAGAACAGGACAAAGTAAAACCATATGAAAAACTGTAACTTTAGATTCTAGTGTATGAATTAATTTCAAATTCTTTCCTGCTTCTTGCCACCATACCCCCCCACAAAAAAAAAAGAAAGCAAAAAACCTCCCCAAACCAAAACCCACAAAGCCCACCCCAACAACAACAACAACAAAAAAAACCAACAAAAAACCCCAACCAAACAATGCAGTTACCTGTTTCTAGGCCCTACTTTGGGACATACGTAAATAATTTCTGATTTAGCAAAGCTTCTTAGCAGAAGAGACTATTTTAGGGGAGATAGAATACCAACTTTATTTTGAGTTTGCCTTTTAACCTGGCAGAATAAAGCATTTACTGAACTGATAGCCAATACCCTGTTCTGAGGGGTATGGATCTCTTCTATCTGAATGCTGACTGCTAAAATTTACAGGAGGTGCACTGGTAAAGTATAGAGTTCAGTACAATTCTTTCTTATTTCTGAGATATTTGAGATAATTCTCAGTGAAACCTTACAGATTAATGTAAATTCTTGTGACAAAAAGGAAGAAAACATTGTAGCTGCCTCATTAGCCTGTGCTAGTGCAGGGGGTGCCCTTTCATGTCCCTTAACCATGAAGACTGACTGTTTATGAAGGGGAGGCTGTCAAGTCTGGTGTGGGGTTAAGCCCCCATGGTTAACCTGCAGACATAAAGCTTTCAGCTAATGCAGCATAGATGCTTTCACATAACATGAGAGCTGTTCTTGTTTTTGCTGTACCAAGCTGTTTAAATTCATATTTTGAGCTAGTATGTAATATCAAAGGATGTTAAGAAGGTCACTAATTATTTTTGTATTTATGCTGATTTTCATGGATGTAATGAGATAAAGATGGTGTAAGTTCGCTTTGCTTTCATCAGACTTTCAATTCATAACTTGAGAAATGGATTTGTGAACTGTTTGCCTTCCAGAGGTTACGAACTGAAAATAGACTCCTAAAACAGCGCATTGAAACACTAGAAAAAGTAAGTATGTTGGGGAGTAGATTTAATCTCTGTTAATTTAGACTTTATTGATGGTGATTTCATTATATGCAGTTGGAATCTCAGAATTACAGTTTACTGTTTTCCTGATATTCTCTGGTGTTTACTAGCAGTGTTTAGCCAAATAACATGGCTATCACCAAGCAATTAAGGTTAATGCTTTAAATATGTAAGGTTGTATCTGCTTCTTAGTGATTTTAAAATCAAACATTTTGACATACCCAGCTTTTGTTGTACTGTTTTCTTTCTGAATCAGAAGCATATGTTCAAAGTCCAGAAGACTCCATGAAATAGTGGGCTGGTTGGTTGGAAAAGAGGTCATTGAGAGAGAATCCTCAGTTTTGAAAACCTGGAGTTGCTTGGTGTTTTTATGTAGGAGCAAAGTGACAGACATGTTGCAGCATCCATATTGAGAACAGGAACACTACCATTCATTTGTTCTATGTCGTTTTGAGGGTTTGTGCCAATTTTGGGTACATGGTGGGGAGAATATCTAAAGACTTTTCTCATATGTTTAATCTGGAGTAGAGTTTTCTTGGTGTGTTTTTGTTTTTTTTTTTTTTTTTTTTTGGGGGGGGGGGGGGGGGGGTTTTGTTTGTTTGTTTTTGTAACTGACTGAAACTTCAAAAGTATGCATGAGGGCTGCTGTAGATACACTGCCAACTGTTCTCCACTGGCCTCTCCTGTATCCTGGTATCGCACTTCCTGTGGCACATTGCATCTGAGCTGCTCTGCTTAGGAATGAGAACATACCTGTCCATCTTAAGCACAAACAGGGACCATCTTTCAACAAATGGAATTGCATGCTTTTGTGAGTTGCAAGCAGTTGTTCACATTTCACGGGGAAGAAAATGGTAACCTTTCAATTAAGAGTGACATGATTGAAAGACATCACACTTCAGGTGTTAAACCCCATTGCAATTTCTTGAAAAGCAGCCTGTCTATGTCAGATTCTAATTAACTGATTTCAGAATTTACTTTGGAAAAGATGACCAGTAAGGACAAATTGTGAAAACCGTGACCAAAAATAGAATTTTATGAACTTTTTTTGTTTCTAGTATTGGAGATTAATAAAATTAATGGAAAAGAGAAGGCTCTCTTTAAGATGCTTGAAGCTGTAATGAATAATTTCAATGCCCTTGGCAAATATAGAATAGTTAATATCCTTGTTTTATATTTAACTTGTAGAGGTTTGAAACCTTTACTTTTTATAATTATGAAGTCCATGTTGAACTGCCATTTGCAAATTTTATACTTAGAATTTCAGAATTCACCTTCAGACTATCCCAATCTGATTGGAATTGAAGCAATTCTAAATTGGAAAATAGTATCTATTAATAAGAATTTCTGAAGATTGTTATTGCATTTGAAAAGTATCAAGTGTGAAAAATACATTAGGTTCTTCTGTTGGAAACTTACTTTTAAAATATTTTTCCATCATTCAAACCCATCTGATTTAGTTGTGATTTCCTTCGTGTACCTTAACTTCTAAGTAATAGCTCTTATCTACTAGTTTGAGCTACAGTTTTAATAGAAGTCTCAAGGACAAAGAAGGTCTATTAATAGATGTGTTTCTCTGTTGTAGGATTTTCAAAAAATGGAGTGATTTCAGGGGTGATAAAGTAGAAATTAACTGAATGCAACTGCAGGATGGTAGGGCTTGTCAGTGTGCAAAAATGAAAATTTTTCTTGCAAAACTTTGGCAAGGAAAGAGGATCTATGAACTGCTCAATGAGTTACTGCAAGAGTTCAGTAAAACAGAACATTAGCTGTCATAGTTGACATTTCCTACTTATCTGTCAGTTAGCACCCTTTAACTTCCCTGCTGCTTCTTAGTGGAAGCTGTAGTTCTGCATGAGTGCCTCAGTGCTTAGTGGAGTTCCCTCTGTGCTCAAATTATGCCTTTGTTTCTTGTTGTGGGGGGCCCGTAGATCGTGTCTTGTACCTATCTATTCAATCATGTCAGATAATGCTGCGGTAACTTTCATTAATTAGGGAAGCAAGCCATTAAAAAAAACCCCACCCAGTCTCCTGTAGGTGAATTTTGAATGTTATGGAAATCTGGCTTTGAAACCTTTTTGTATCAGAGATGGACTATGTTAAATCTGTTGCAGAAAAGGCTGCTTCCTGGGACCTTTGGGCTGAGTTGCCTGAGCTGCATTTTTATGAAGAGTTGTTAATTTTGCAAAAAGTTTGCACAGAAAATGGGTAGAATTTGGGCATTTTCTTTCTATCAGCTCTTGGTCTTTTTTGTCACTATTATCAGCCCCTTGTATTTTGGTTTCCCTTTTCCTCATTCCTATCTGAATTTTTCCTTTGTAGGAAAGTGCTTCCTTGGCAGATAGATTGATACAGGTATAGTCTTTTAGTCTTTTACTGTATGACTCTCTTCCTACTCATTAAAAAACCTCAACTTTAATGCATGCATATTTGCATGCTGTATTCTATCCCTGCTTTGCTGATTTGGAATAAACACAGAGCTAATATATCTTGCTAGAAACTTGTTTAATTTTGTTTACTAAAAATATATAAACCCAATACCTGCACGTTCTAGTAATTTTCCTAACCTATTGTAATTTTTTGTACAAATTCCTGTGGCAAATGCATTCTATTACCCTGTGTTAACAATGAAATTGAATATTGTGAACCTCAATCTGTGCATGTACAACTGAGTAATAATGCATGAAAGGAATTTTATTGAATGCAAGTACAAAACTGTGCTTGCTAAATGGATGCTGAACTTTGTAATAAAGTACTAAAGCAGCTGTTTAGTACTACTTTGTCCTAAAATTTCTACCAATTGTACTCTGTGCTGTTTGCAAAACCAATCTGGTGAAATAAGCAGCTAAGCATCACAAAGGCAGTTTTCCTTGGATTTGTCATCAAGTGCTTAAAAAAATAAATTATGTCCTAAGGGACAAGTGACAAGGGCCCAGGAGGCTGAGGAAAACTACCTCATAAAACGGGAGCTGGCCACCATCAAACAGCAGAGTGATGAGGCCAATACTAAACTGGAGCAAGCTGAGAATACCATCAGGGAGCTCCAGCAACAGCAGCAATGGGTAAGGAGCCTGGCAGCACATCATCTCATCTTTTTCACTCACATGTGTTTTTTTTTCCTCATCATTTCATGACATGGTCTCTGTGCTGTCTTTGTAAACCCCTGTTCATTGTGATTTGCATTCTTAAAACTACATAAATTGGATTAAATGAAATTTTGCTCTGGTCTACTGATAGATGAGATTCATAACCCTAAATAGGTGTAAGTTATGAGTTAAAAAACCTAAACAACATACCCACAATGAAACACACCAAGCAAAAAACTAAAAAAACCCCCCACAAACCAACCCAACCCCTTCCACCACAAAAGAAATACTAACAAAAAACCACATATACAACCTCTGATAGCTCTTAATGCTAAGAATGTAGTCATAGCAGGTTGTGTCATTCTGAATACTCAAATTTGAGAATTGATTCACAGTGCCCTTACCTAGTGTATAATTTAAGTCAGTTTCTTTCATGTTATTGTTCTTCTGTATAGCTGTATTTTTTTCTGAGTATGCTAAAATTTACTGTTCACTGAAGTAGAAGAGTATTGTCCCTGATTTTGTAACTACTGAACTTGATTTAAAAGTAGGAGTTTATATGCGTATGGAGCAGGAAAATAAATTTTAGTAGCCTTTTATAGTGCTGTATTTGCGTGTACTCTGTGTTTTAGGTAGTAAAATGTTCAAGACTTCTGACTGTTGCTGTAAGACTGAAGTTACTTCCCCTAAGACACTTTGAAGTGTTCAGTATCTTCTCTTTGGAGGGATGGGGGAAGCATTTTAGCATCTTCACTTGCTAAATTAACTCTGCACTACTAGTGTTGATGTGAATATCCTCATATTCTTTTAAATAACTAGTATCCAAGTACTTGCCTGGAGTCTTGGGAATTTCAGGTGTATGAAATATGACTTAATAGAATTAAGTATACTGCAGCTGCTTACCAGGTTTCTTAATGTCAGTATGGCAGTTTGTTTTATGTGTCTTCTTCCACCAAAGTTCTAGAAATACCCGTGTCTCATATTGGAAGGTAAAGATGAAATTTACTGTTAGAGTGAAAAGAAATCACTACTTAAATGCAATATTCCAGAACTACTTTATTGCATCTGTTTAATGCATTTCAGTGTAGAAAAGATACATATTTTAGTTGTACGAAGTGATTAATGAGCTGTTACCCTCTCATGTAAAATAGTGGTTTTTATAGCACTTGAACAATTTCTTTAGGGGGAATAATATGCAGAAATTATGGTTAGGAAGATGGGGATGGTCTAGTAATGCTTTTCAACATTTTTAGATATATTGTAATCTTTCAAGTGAAATGCAATGAGAAGTATTTATAGACTTTCAGATATCCAGCTGTTTGTTGTCTGGTTACAATAGTACACACACCTTTGGAATGTGTTTTTAAAGGCACCCATATTAATGACCTGTATGTAGTTAGAACAATTAGAAGACTAAGATACTACATTTATTTATTCATTAATTGGTGGGAATATGACTTTTAAAGCTAATACCTCTAACTGTGCTGGGGACCGTACTGAGTGGCAATGACCGGGAGGCCTGACAGTTTGCCTAGATATGGGAACTGATCCTGAGCAAAACCTTAGATAACTGTGGATTGCAAATTTGGCTGGGTTGGAGCTGTGAGTGCAGACAACTGGACAAGTACTGCAGGAATGGAGAGTAAAGTTAAATTATGAGCGCTCTTCCTTCTTTCCATGCTTGCAACATTGTTTTCCTCCACTTAAATTAGGAAGTTGTCTGACTGCGTGTGTGGAACTGAGGCTGTAAATCCATATGGTTATAGACAGATTTGTGCCTAATCGCTGGTTTATTCTGAAGTGCGGAGAATAGCACTGTGGCTTCGAGACTCTCAGGCAACGTGACGAAAGGGTTAAAATGGTTTGAGTGAGGAGCGTTCGCTAGATTCTGCTGCATCAGTAAGACGTTTAATTGAACAGCCTTTTGTTTTCAAGCATGGAAGTGGGAGCAACAAATGTAAGCGGCTGCGTGCGTTTAGGACGCCACCTGGTGGGAATGCATGGATTGACTTGGAATTTTGCATTTTACTGTACAACACTGGTAAATTTTTTGCCACTTGCTAGTGCCAGTAGCTTTGTTCTTGGCAATACTCCTTTTCACTATTGTATTGCAAGTATCTACCGAGTTCTTCTCTAATTGTTTCAACTTTGTTTATTGTCAGCAAAAGAATTGCACTGTAAACTTGTAAATCACTGCATAGTTTATCTGTGCTTATTTAAAGAAACACCATCTATTGTATATATTTTATCATCTACACCTTTTTCAGTCTTGAATCGTCTCAGCATGATAAACACTGTAATGTTTGGATGTGAATCTCAGACTAGAAATGTATGAAAAGAACTGCCTAAGGCTATTTGCAACTGCCTCTTCTGAACAACACTGTGGGATTAAAATCCCCACTGTTTTGTTGGTAGCTAAGAATTATCTAAAGAATAGTATTTTTAAGAAGGTTAATGTATCCTTTGTAAAAAAATTGTGCATTTGTATTTGAGCATTATCGAGGGTTTATGCTATCTGTTCTATGAGTTTGGATAATATAGGCTGGATGGCTTAAGGGTAAGTATTGAAGGTACTTACTGGATTTATGTCTGAAGAAATTCACCCCTGCAGCACTTCTGAATGCAGATATGGGTAGAGGAGTGTTCTTTTGATTGAACCAAACACCAGAAGCCCAAATTACATAGCATAGGAAAAAATAAACTTCTAAACTATTTATAGGGAGCTTTTAGTTGAACAAGAATGACTTCATCATGGTATGGAGTCTACTTAAAGAGGTGTTCATTATACTAATGAATGATACTAATCTCTCTCTGGCTTGTCTGATCTTTAAAAGTAGAAGCTTGCCAAAGGCAAGTCGTGGTTACCAAATGATTAAGAGGAAGATGGCTTCTTCCTCAAACTGCTAGTAAATCAAGAACTGCATAGAGGAAGTTGTGCTTGCCTTGAATGAAATACAGAGTTTTCTTTTGAGGCATGCTAAGAGCAATGGTATTTGAGGAGATAGGGCAAAGGGTAATCAGCCTGTTGTAACTTATGCCTGATAATTATGTGCTGAAGGTTTTAATCTCTGTTCTTTTCCCCATGTGTTTCTAAATGAAAAGGGTAGCTTCTTGCTGGATGTAGACACCTCCAGAATGCAAATCATGTCTTTCCCTGTGACATTGTAATTGTCAGTGATTACCCAGTTCATCAGTCTGAATGCCTTAAAATTGAATCTGATAAATTGGAGGTTAATCAAGCTAAAATTAGTTCACATCTTATTTTTAAATAGGCTCTTCAGCTTTATTATGTGAAGATAGAATTTTAATTGACTAAACATTCAGATGGAAGCATATGCATTTTGCAAGGTAACTTAGAGTGATGTATTTGGTTATTGTAATAGCAACTTCATAATGCGTAGTTTCTTTTCGGGAACTCATGCTAAAATGACTGATAATAATTAAGAACATAGTAATTGATATTGGGCATATATGCCTCTAAATGAGTATTGCAACTTTATGGAAGGCCTCACTTTATTTTACAGTATGCTTTCCTAATCCTGTGTTCAGATTTGCAACAAAAAAGCAGAAATGAAGAATACTGTATTTAGGGAACTACTACAGTTAGTGCTTAAATGTATAAACAAAGTTAGCTGGGAGCTGCTGAATCATCTGTTAATTGCTCTTCAGTATAGTGTACTGGAGAAACATTGTGTAATTATATTTGTCATCAGCCAAAATAATATTTGGTACGGTTATGTTTAAGAAAAGTTGGGTGGAAATATATCCAGTTGTATGAAGCCAAGCAAGGACTTGTTCCTTTCAGAA